>NC_134136.1:120278335-120922747 GCF_040939455.1 Microcebus murinus | reverse complement strand
TAAACAAGCAAATAACAATAAGGAGCCTTGGGGGATGGAATAGTACCCAGAGTTGCTACAATATACTTATCTAAAATGCCCAGTTTTCAACAAAAAATTATGAGATATGCAAAGAAACAGGAAAGTATAACTCATACACTAGCAAAAAAAGCAAGCGACAGAAATTGCCTATGAGAGCAGCCAGATGTCAGATTTAATAGGCAAAGCCTTCAAATTGGCCATATAAATATGTTCAAAGAAGTAAAGAAAACCACAACTAAAGAAAAATGGTATGATGACAATATCTTGTCAAATAGAGAATATCAATAAAGAAATGGAAACTATAAAAAAGAACAAATGGAAATTCTGGTGTTGAATACTGTAATAACTGAAATGAAATATTCACTAAAGGGCCTGGACAGTAGATCTGAACTGGAAGAAAAAAGAATTAGTGAACTTGAAATAGGTCAACAGAAGCCAAAGAATAGAGAGAAAAAAGATGAAGAAAAATAAACAGAACCTCAGAGAAATGTGGGACACCATTAAGTCCACCAACATATACATAATGGGAGTATGACAAGGAGAAGAGAGAAAAGGAGCAAAAAAAAATATTAGAAAAACTTCCCAAATTTACCAAAAAACATTAATTTATATATCTGTGAAACTCAATGAACTCCATGCAGGATAAATGCAAAGAGACCCACAAACAGATATATCATAGTTGCTGAAAGACAAAGACAAAAAGAAAATCTTGAAAGCAGTAGGTGGAAAAAAACAACTCATCACATAAGAGAGCCCAAATAAGATTAAGAGCTAACTTCTCATTGGAAACAATGGAAGTTAGAAGACAGTGGGACAACATATTCAAAGTGTTCTCTGGTGATTGTATATATTTGTGAATATAATAATTGAATTGTATACTTAAGTGGGTGAACTGTATGGTATATGAATTATATTTCAATAAAGCTGTCATTTAAAACTAATAAGATTATAATAAACCAGTAAAACTAATAAGAGTACAAGTATCAGGATCATTAACTAAGCTTCTATTTGTCCTATTTCAAAGTCAATTGAATATTTCTTTAAATAGAATGTTAGCCTCCCATTACATAAATGTGTGTTGCAGCTACATTTGGCATCTTGGTGCAAAACTTAAGACATTAAAATACTCTTCTGAAATGCAAACAAAAACAATAATAGCAGCAACAACAAAATACTTCCTATCAAAAAGTAATGTATAAAGTCACAATGAATGTAGAAATTTAAACAGAAATAAAAGTAATATTTTCTAACTACTGCCCATTGAATGCACAAATCTACCTAGAGCAGCACTTCTTTTGTCTGATATCATAGGGTGTTCCATACATACAAACTTGCCAGATAAATGGCATGCCCAAACATTTAAAATCCTAACTATCAGTATTGGGAGCTTTTCTAAAATTGAAATAACAAATTACCAGAGATGCAGTGGCTTAAAACCACATAAATTTATTACCTTACAGTTTAGAGGGTCAGAAGTCTGACACAAGTCTCACTGAGATAAAAATCAAGATGTCAGCAGGGCTGCATTCTTTCTGGAGGCTCTAGGGGAGACTCCATTTCCTTGCCTATTATAGCTGCTAGAGGATATTCACATTTCCTGGATCTTGGCCATCTACCTCCATCTTTAATGCTAGCAATAATGCATCGCTCTGATCTGATCCTGCTTCTGTCATCACGTCTCATTCTCTGTCCCTTCTCTTCTGCTTCCCTTTTCCACTTTTAAGGACACTTGTGATTACATGGGGCCCACCTGGATAATCCAAGATAATATCCCTATTTTGAAGTCAGCTGATTAGCAGCCTTGAGTCCCCTTTGCCATGTAACCTAGCATATCCACAGGTTCTAGGGATTAGGACATGGACATCTTTGAAGGCTCATTATTCTGACTACCACAACCTAATATATTTTTGCCTTATTAAAAGTGAATATACTCCCAGACAAATATGCCCAGGATATTTTTGACAAAAGTAAAAAAGTAATCAAATGAAGGAAAGATAGCCTTTTTAACAAATGGCACTAGAGAAATAAGCAAAAACAGAAAACAAACCTCAACATAAGTCTCCCACCTTACACAAAATTTAACTCAAAATGGACTACAGACTTAAATGTAAAATGTAAAACTATAAAACAGTTACAAAAAGCACTGGAGAAAATCTTCAAGATCTAGAGTTAGGCAGAGTTCTTAGAATTGATACCCAAAGTATGGTTTGGCAAAGAAAAATGCGACTTCATCAAAATTAAAAATGTTTGCTCTGGGCAGTATATATTCAGGGTAACTTACATCTACGTTCCCAGACTGCAGTCCTCAAACTTGGCCCAAATAAACTCTCCAATTATATATTTTTAAAAAACAAAAAACTTTTGCTCTAAGACAGACCCTGTTAAGAAGATGCAAAAAAAAAAAAAAAAAAAAAAAGAAAAGAAAAGAGCTACAGAATGGGACAAAATATTTACACATATCACACACATAATATTTATTACAAAACACTTATCTGACAATGAATTTAAATTCAGAATGTGTAAAGAACTCTGAAAACTCAATAGTAAGGAAACAAATGACCTAATTAATAACCAACAGACATTTCACCAAAAAGGAACACACATGGCAAATAAGCTGTGAAAAGATGTTCAACATCATTAGCCATTAGGGCGATGCAAACTAAAACCACAATAAGATATCACTACATGTTTATTAGAATGGCTAAAATAAAAGATGGTGAAAATATTGAACACTGGAGAAGATGTGGAGAAGCTGTATCACTCACATTGCTGATGGAAATGTAAAATGGTACAACTGTTCTAGAAAATAATTTGGTCATTTCTTAAAACATTAAACATGCAACTAAGACCCAGCAATTGCACTCCTGGGCATTTATCCCAGAGAGAGAAAACTTTACATTTATACAAACGTTTACAGTGGCTTTATTCACAATAGCGCAAACTGGAAACAACCAAGATGTCTTTCAACAGATCAATGGTCAATCAATCTGTGGTACATTCATACTATGGAATACCACTCAGCAATAAAAAGGAACAAAGCACTGATACATGCTACAACATGTAAAACAGGTTAAAAAACACTTAGCAAAAACATATGCTCTGTGAAAGAAGTCACACATAGAAGACCGTTTATTGTTTGATTGTATTTACATGAAATGTACATAATAGGCAAATCTATAAATCTATTGGTGGTTAACGAGGATTTAGGGTGAGAATAGGGACTGAGTAAAAATGGGCATAGCACTTCTTTTTGGGGTGATGGAAATGGTCTAAAATTGGATGGTGGTGATGGCTGTACAACTTTGTAAATATACCAAAACCCACACAACTGTATACTTCAAAATGAATGAATTTTATAGTGTATAAATTATACCTTGAATAAAGCTAAAACAACTTTTAAAAATTATTGTAACATTTTACCAATGAGAACTGTTTAGGTGGTATCTAGAAGAGTAGCAGTAGAAAACTTCTGTATCTACTGAATACAACCTCCATATGGATGACTCATGATGGGATCAAGAGTAACACTTACCATAGAAGAAATACTTTTATTCTCTAAAACTCTCAGTGAAGAAAGCCAACTAAGCATGGACACTCTCTCCTCACCTGGGAGTTTCAGAAGACCTAAGATGACTTGTGAGATGGGTCTTCCTCTCAGCTGAAGTTCTGGGCTCGTGTAGTTTGGATAAACTTTTATTTTATATGATAGTGTGTTCTTTAGAGTTACCAAACCATTCATGACAGAGGGAAATTTTTAAGACTCTGCAAAATTTGATGTTCTTTAAACTATTACTAACAACCATTTTTTTATTATAGATGGAAACAAAAATATTGTATTATCAGTAAAGAGCCTAGGAAATAGATTACCTAATACCACTAACACCAGTCTTGGGAAATATGAAAATGAGTCGTCAATGATTTTTAGAAAAGAAAACAAGCTAATTGCTGGGTCTGGGCTATTAAAGTCCATTTGATCCATCTACCCATTTCTGTGACAATACTGTTGTTTTAATTACTGTAGAAAAATGACAGAGACCAATAAATAGCAGCAGAATAATTCCATGATGGTAAATCTTTATATCTTTGTTTATGATTTCTAATCATAACAACAGTCCTATACATATCATCAGCAGCCATTTCACAGATGAGGAAATTGGGCCTCAGAAACATGCTTGGAGCCACATGGCCACCAGAGGGCAGAGCTGGCAGTTACATTGGCAATAAGCACTCCAAGTTGACCCCAAAGCCAGAGGTCAAGAATGCTGTCCCCCTTCTAAGCCTAGCCTCCTGAGCATGGCCTAGAAGGCCCACAGTGTTCTTTTGGCTCTAGTCTGTCAGGCCTGATCAGCTGCTGCTCCCCTATCTTTCCCAGTTGTTCCTCACATGGTATGCCTCATGTGATTCTGTGAACACATTCATCTTGTTGCCGGCCTTTGCATGGGGCTCTTCCTTCTGCCTATAATTCCTCCCCCTGTTTACCCTGACCAGCCCATTTTCCCCCAACCTGGTCTACTCATTCTTTGGATCGCCTCAGTGAAACTCCCCAGATATCCTCCCCTATAATTATTCACTCTTTTGCTTTCTATCCAAGTCTCTGTACATGCAAAAAGCACCTCAGTTGTACTGCAAATATTCAAAGTATCTGCCCCACATGATCCCCAAATGATGCAGCTGACCTGAAACACTGAAACTATAAAAGTTGCTGTCACTGCCATTCAAGATGGACATTAACCAGAGCTGGAAGAAATTCAGAAAAGCACAATATAATTAACTGAATAGAGTTCTCCATATCATAAAGTTCTCCATATCATAAAGATAGTTCAGAAAGCACAAACTTTTCATTTTGAAAAAGCCAAAGGTCTAAGCGGTGGTTTTCGACTGAAGACAATTTTGCCTCCTCTGGGGACATTTGGTAATATCTAGAGACATTTATTGCTTGTCATAGTAATTGATGTAACTAGCATCTAGGGGGTAGAGGCCAGGAGGGATGACGCTAAACATCCTGCAAGGTACAGGACAGTCCACTTATCTGGCCCAACATGTCAACAGTGCCAAAGTTGAGAAATCTTGCTCTAAAGGGATGAAGCAGAAATCAATAAGCATCAAGACGAGTGTAGAAATGATCAACTTGAGCTTATGCATCCAATTACATACAGAATTAAGTAACAAAGAGGTACTCCCTGAAATCTAAAGGCAATTTTATCAAAAGGAAAACAGGACTTTCAGCAATGCTCAGGAAACTCATCAGCTCAAGAAGTGGAACAAAATGAAAATGTACACAGGTTCAAGAAGGACTGAGATAAAATCAGAGAGGATAAATCCATGATGGTGTTTGGAAGTAATTCTCAAGTAAAGAAATATCTGAAAATCCAGCTCCCTTAGGCTTTCTGGAAAATATTATTCAGAGCCATTATCAGAGACAGACATACAAGTTAGTCCACTGGTCAGACTGGAGCAGCACACTTCTTTTACCCTTAAGGGTCAATTCCTACCAACGTGGGCAAAGAACCTCCCAAACTATTACTTAAACAGAAGTCATGAATGCTAAAATATGTTTCTTGAGCTGATTACCTCTGCTTTAGGATAAACAATACTAACTCTCTCCACAGTGAGACCGTTTAAGTGCCTATGCCTTAATTCAGGATTTACCCTACTCTACAAAACAATTCAATTTATTACTGCTTCAATGTCATGAAAATGAAACTCTCCCCTTCAAGTCTGTTCGCCTTGCATATCTTATTTCTACCACATCTCAGTAGTTTAGCAATTAAAGCCATAAAATTCTATCTAGAGTCTGAGTAAATAAAAAATAATCAGAAGAAAAAGAACATATCTTATGTATCTTACCTCACCCCCAACAAATCTTTGAAATAAGAGACATCAGAAGTTGGAGTAGGTGAATGTTTCTGTACTTTCTAAAAGAAGCTAAAGCTTGTTTTTAAAAATTAAAATACACCATATAATTCAGGTGTCCCTGTGACCAGATGAGGAGTCTAGAGGTCAATTCTTTTCCAAAGCCCTCAAAGAGCATTCAGGAAAAAAGAAAAAGAAAATTAGAAAATACAGATTTACCTAGGTAGGGTCCTGCCACTGAGACAAGTATTTCTATGTCAACCACAATTATCCCTGTCACTAGGAAGCATGCTTACTCTCTTTAATATACAGACTTGTTAACAAATTATTTGGGAATTTCTAACCCCTTGAGTAGAAATCACCTTGCATGAGAAGGCCAGGTTGGGAAGTGAGTCTAAACCTGGGGACAGCAAACTTTGTCTGTAAAGGACCAGATAGGAAATATTTTTGGCTTGTGGCCATATGGTCTCTGTCATAATTACTCAAATCTGCCACTGTAGCCTGAAAGCAGCCATTGACAGTACCTAAACAAATGAGCATGGCTGTGTTCCAATAAATCTTCATATTATTTGAATTTCATATACTTTTCATGTCACAAAATATTATTCGTCCTTTAATTATTTTTCAAACATTTAAAAACATAAAAACCATTACTGCATGGCTTGTAGGCCATACCAATACAAGTGACAAGCTAGATTTGGCTCACAGGCCAGTTTGTCAACTTTTGGTCTAAACTACAAGAAATCTTTCTTTTAATGAAAGAAAGAATATTGAAAATTAGAAGCATACAATTGAATTATCACTCTTCTAATACTACCTACCTCATCCCCCAATCTCTCAGTCTACTATCTGGTTGATAGAGACTTCATTAGAATGAGGTTTTAGCCTGGGTAGCCTATTCTGTAATGTTAACTCAACAAATATGAATGGTTATGGCCCTTTCTAAATTAAAATCTGCTTTATACCTTTATAAGGAAAAAGGCCTCAGTTGCAGTAGCATTTAAACAATTAACAGTGTATTTTCTTTTTAATTTATGTACATATATTCAAAAATTCAACTACCCAGATAGGTAGGCTTGGCATCTTAAGAATAAAAAGATATATATGTACAAAACATATATCACTTTAAGATAAAATACCATTTGCAGATAAGACCTCCTAATAAAGTAAATCAGCAAGAATTGCTTTTACTATGAAATATATAATTCTTTCTCCAGATAAACTCAAACAATTTTTTAAAATAATGATTTCCATTATGTCTTATCTGTTGTTGTGAGTTGTTTCCACATTGAAATCTTTACCCACATGTACCCCTAATACATTTACAATAACACCTAGGTGATTTAAAGTAATCAGAATTTATTAGGAGAAAAATAACCTTTATGAAGTTTTAGTAACAATAACAAGCATGTAAGCCTCACATATAAGGTCAAACACACAGAAACAATCCCAAACTTACTGAGCTAGTTCAAATCCACTGCACACCAACTGTTAATACTGTGCTAATAGTGGGCAAGCATTGTACTGGCCACCAGAAAGAGGACAGACAACGAAAAAACTGAAAAACCAAGCAAGTCCTTTGGCTCCCTCAGAACCAGGGTCACAGGACCAGGTGCACCAGACACATTGTCAATGTGGCTTGGGTGATCACAGCATTAAAAAGGTAACCAATGATGTGTGACAAGCCAGTGGGGGAAGGGGTTCAGAGTTAATCTCAAAATCAAGGCAGGTGTGGGTGTGAAGGGAAGGAGGGTTGCTGTTAAAGCTTACCAGTCAGATCAATGCCCATGGCAAGGGAGCAATCAGACATGGAAGTTAACATAAAAGTCACTACTGACTTTGAGGGCAACAAAAAATGAGGGAAAATGAAATGGCTACAAATTTCCCTCAGTAGAGGGTCTGGCAGATAGATGCCAACAGCAGGTTAAATCCCAAGAAAATATATTTGGCCACCCCAGAAGAGCTACTCAACCCTCGTTACACAGGGGAATCACATGGGGAACTTATAAAATCCCAGTGCCCAAACTGGACCCATTACCAATTAAGTCAGAATCTCTTTTCAAGGAACCAACTTTTAGATTCATTGTCTACCTTTATTGTTTTTGTTTTCAATTACATTGACTTCTGCCCTTTTCTTTATTATTTCCTTTCTTCTGCTTGCTTTGGGTTTATTTTGCTCTTCTTTTTCTAGTTTCTTAAGGTGGGAGCTTAGATTATTCATTTGAGACCTTTCATCTTCTCCTCATATAAGCATTTCATGCTCTCAATTTCCCTCTTAGCACCAATTTAAGTTATACCCTTGAAATTTTGATATGCTGTATTTTCATCTACATTCAGGCATTCATGTCACTGCATTTTTAAAATTTTCCCTTAAGACTCCCTCCTTAACTCATAGATTAATGAGAAGTGTGTTGCTTAATTTCTAAGTGTTTGGAGACTTTCTGTTTCTGATTTCTACTTTGATTCCATTTTCAGAGAATATAATCTACATGATTTCGATTCTTTTATATTTGTTGAGGTTTGTTGTATGACCTGGGACATAGTCTATCTTGGTGAATGTTGCATATATACTTGAAAAGTTTTGTTATGCTGTTGTTGGATGGAGCATTCTATAAATGTCAATTAAATCTGGTTGACTGGTGGTATTATTTTTTCTACACATATCCTTACTAATTTTCTATTTACTGATTTTATCCATTACTGAAAGAAGGGTATTGATGTCCCCAACCATAATTGTGGATTTGTCGATTTCTCAATTCAGTTCTGTTGGGTTTTGCTTCACATACTTTGAAGCTCTGTTATTTGGTGCACACACATTTAAGATTGTGTCTTCTTGGTGGATTGACCCTTTGTATCATTATGTGGTGTTTCTTTTTGTCCCTGGCAATCTTCCCTGCTGTGACGTCTAATTTATCTGATACTAGTATAGCCACTCCAGTTTTTTTTTTTATTGATGTTTATATATCTTTTCCAATCCATTTACTTTTAAACTCCCTATATCATTACTTTTAATTGGAATAGAGTACAATGTATCTACTCTATTCCATCTGGAACAAAAAGTTTGCTCTCTGTACTATTTTTGCAACTCCTGTCTAAATTTATTATCCCCAAATCTCTTATCTCAAAATAAAAAGTTATCTTTAAATTTAAAAATTGGCTGTTAAAAACAAGCATATGATAAAAAGGGAAGTTTATTAACGTTCCTAACATATCTGGAAAGTATTGATTTGAGAAAGAAAAAGAATCAACCTATGGCCATCTTGAGATTTTCACTTACTGCACTCTCTCAGAGTAAGGAAACAAACAGGCTAACAAATAGGTAAACCTTACAGGCCTGGGAGTAATTGGGAGGCTAATCCCCTATCTGTGAGCCCATAAAAAAGCAAGTCAGTTGGTAACAAGGATGTATCTATTTTTCCTCAAAAGTGTTCCTGGTTCTTCTTTGGCAGTGGGGAGCTGTTTCCCTGGTACTTGCATTTTCTAATTTCCCTGCCTGTATTTTAGTCATTTTACTGCTTATAAGCATTCCAAAAGGTTAACAGAATTTAAAATGTATAACTTGACAAAGAATAAAACTAGAATCAATTAGTTATACCACTTGTTCTGTAAAAGAAATGAGTGAGAAAGCTGGAAAGTACTGACTAATTTCTGAGAATTAGTTGAGTTCAGTCATTTATGCTGTTCATGCTCCAGTACCCTCAGGAAACCAGATTTGGGTACAGATAAGTGCCTGAGTCATTTAAGACAAAACAGCAAGAGTTATCTCCAAATCATGTTAAATGCTAACCAAAGAGATTGCTAAAAGATCTAAGATGAGGGCTAGAGAGGGTAGATGGAAACTAATTACTTCCTCTTGGCCCTAGAAAACCAAAATTCCATGTAAATTAAGAAACATCCAGATAGGAATATGAAACACAGAGAAAAGGAAGCACATATCCTCTTTCTATCCATTTCCCTATCATCCCAGTGCTATTTTAATTATCCTGAGTAAGAATGTTTTACAAAAATAATGGACAGATAAAAAATAAAACTCAAAAATTTAAAACAGACTCCTCTTTGCTGTAAGTGTATGGAAAGTGACTATCTCGTCAAAAATATCTGTGAGCCCACAGCATGGTTGATTGTTCATCATGATGAAACTTTCTTGGACCCTAAACTTCAGTATTTTCTTATCTGAGAATCTGCAGTTTAATTTCATCCTTCAAGATCAAAGGCAAATAAATTAACTTGGCCCAGTGATTCCCCAAATCTCTGGAGAGCTGCCAGGCAAGGCAGGTCCACAGAATAACTCATTAGTTTATAATGCTTAAAGCAACTTTGGGAAAACTGTTGGGAATTGAACACAGGCTAAAACTCCTAAAGGCACTCACCAATATATCTTTCTACACAGTTGACCAGAAAATATCTAACATCTACTTGACTACTCCAGTGACCAGAAGCTCACTAACAAAGCAATCCATTCTAATGTCTAGACAGATCTAAACAAACAAATTATTTTCTATGAACAGAAAAAAAAAAATCGACCTGACTTCTGAATCCAGCCTTTATACTGGACTGTAACTATTAACAGGTTCAAATCTCTACCTTTATCCCCAAACCATCTCTTGACTCTATGTCACTTTTATCTTGATAATATCCAATTTCTTTCTCTTCTCTTGCAAACTCCTCAAAAAGTAGTCTGTCTTCACTTCCTTACTCTCAGTTTCTCCTCAACCAGATTCTACCACACCAGAGTTCTTGAAAAAGCCTGTGCATATTTCCCAACCCTTAACTCTAAGTATCTGTATGCTGCATTGGATATGCTGATCACTTTCCCTCCCTTTTGAAACTACTCCCTTGGTTTTCAAAGCTTTTTTCAAGTTCCCTGTGTTGCTCTCTAACATATTTTTCTTCCTCTAACCATCTTGTAGATGAGGGTCATTCCATCAAGTATCCTACCCACAAGCTTATGGCTCCCAGAACAGGGTCCCCCAACCCAGAGCTTGAGAGAGAAAGAAAGAGAGAAGAGAAAAGGCAGGGAAGGGAAGGGAAAACGGGAAGAGAAGGGAAGGGAAAAAGGAAGAATGAGAACAGAAAAGGAGTAAAAAGTCCTGCCAACCAGACACATCAGTCTGGAAGATGATCAACACCAAGGTAACTATTTTCTCTTCTCTACTAGCTCTTCCTCCCTTCTAGTGGTCTCACTTGGCACCTTCCTCTATGCAGTCACAAAATTTAGAAAACTCTCTTAACTCTTTCCCTTATTTCACCCCGGAAAATCCAATCAATCAGTAAATCCTGCCAAGTTAACTTCTGAAATAATCTAAATCAATGTTCCTTTCTCATCTCAGCTGTCATTTTCTTAGTTTAGGACATATCTATTACATTTTCTCAAACCTAGAACACAAAAGCAGTTTCCTAACTGGCCTTACGACTCCTGATCTTGTCCTCAAATTTACCCTCGACCCAACTGCCAGAGACCTATAAAACACAAATTGGACCTTCACTGCTGAATGACTTCAGTGGCTGCCCTTTGGTCCTAGGGTCTTTATTAAGGTTCTCACCAAGGCCAACATGGCCCTCCACAATCAAGCTACAACTACTTCTGAAGATTTATCTCCCACCACACTGTCCCAGTTTTATGCTCACACAACGCTGAACCTCTGTAGTTCCCACTCCTAGGCTTTATATATTCATACCATCCCTTCTCCCAGGAAGGCCCTTTTCTTGCTTCCTTATTTTTAAAACATAAAAACTCATCCTTATAAGGCTCAGCAAATCTCTTCTAGGAAGACTCCCTTGTCTGAGTCACTCATACCTTGACAATCCCAACAGCAGTATGCTCTCAAAGTGGCTGGTGTATAGCACCATCACTAAAATTTTTTGTTTTGTTTTGTTTTGTTTTTGAGACAAGGTCTTGCTCTGTCTCCCAGGCTAGAGACTGCGGGTGGCATCAGCCTAGCTCACAGCAACCTCAAACTCCTAGGCTCAAGCAATCCTCCTGCCTCAGCCTCCTAAGTAGCTGGGACTACAGGTGTGCACCACCATGCCCGACTAATTTTTCTACCTTTTTTTTTTTATAGAGAGAGGCAGGGTCTCACTCTTACTCAGGCTGGTCTAGAACTCCTGGCCTCAAGTGATCTCCCTCTCCACGTCAGCCTCCCCAAATGCTGGGATTACATGTGTGAGCCACCATGCCCGGCCCTTAAAAGTATTTTTAAACCACTAATATATATCTTATAAAATTTTCAACTAGAATATGAGTTCTCACCAGGTATGGGCTAGATTTTTAAAAATTTTATAATGAATGTTACTCTTCCTTTATCTCTTTGAAGATCTTAAAGTCATTCTAAAGTGCTTCTCATTGGGGGTCACTTTATTTCCTGGCTGCTAATATGGATGACTTTCTTCACTACTTTGAAATTTTAGTTTGCAGGCTTGGAGAAAGTTTCTCTCTTCCTCTCTTTACTCACTCTCTCCATCGACAGTCACTTCATCCCAGGATTCGCGGTCCCATCCCACCAATATAGACAAAAATATAGATTTAGACAGTGAGCCAGAAATACATTTGTCCCTGGCCTTAAGCCTCTCTGTGCTCTCCTGCCTATCACTCTGAACAGAAGGAACATCTTTTTTTGCCTCTGCTCCTGGGCAATCCCTTGACTTCACACAGTCAAGGATTATTTCCTCCATTCACTGAATTTTTTTTTTTTTTTTTTTTTTGAGACAGAGTCTCGCTTTGTTGCCCAGGCTAGAGTGAGTGCTGTGGCATCAGCCTAGCTCACAGCAACCTCAAAATCCTGGGCTCAAGCAATCCTCCTGCTTCAGTCTGCCGAGTAGCTGGGACTACAGGCATGTGCCACCATGCCCGACTGATTTTTTCTATACATATTAGTTGGCCAATTAATTTCTTTCTATTTATAGTAGAGACGGGGTCTCGCTTTTGCTTAGGCTGGTTTTGAACTCCTAACCTCAAGCAATCCGCCCGCCTCGGCCTCCCAGGGTGCTAGGATTACGGGCGTGAGCCACCACGCCTGGCCTTCACTGAATGTTTTAATTCCACTGTCTACAAAAATATAATTCCCAGCCATCTCTACCTTTTTCTGGACCTAAGAGTCCAGCACAACAGTAACTGGAGGTCCATGACTAACAATCCCCACTTATTGTTTGATTTGTTTCTGTTCCAGAGATGTATCTTTTCTTGATCACAGTTATGCCTAATTTTTTATTTTATGTACTATCACTTTGTTTAGAAAGGAGATGTGAGTTTAAAGAGCCATCTTGACCAGAAGCCCTTAGGTTTAAATTTTACAGGTACTATGCAATCTTTTAGATTGGGGTCAACAAACTACAGCCCATAAGCCAAATCTAGCATGTTGCTTATTTTTGGTATGGTGTGGAAGCTAAGAATGGTTTTTATATTTTTAAATGACTGAAAAAAATCAAAGGAGTATTTTGTGACATGTAAAAATTATGTGAAATTCACATTTTGGTGTCCATAAATAAAAGTTTTGTTGGAATACATCCATGCCCTTTCACTTATGCTGTTCCAGTAACTGATTGCTGTGTAACAAATAGCTGCAAAATTTAGTGGCATAAAACCACTACCACTTGATCACCTCATGAATTCTGTGGATCAGAAATTCAGATAAGGCACAGAAGAGATGGCTTTTTTCTACTCTATAATGTATAGGACCTCAGTTCAGAAGACTCAAACAGCTAGAATCATCTGGAAGCTTCTTAAATTCTTCACTCATCTGGCACCTTTGACTGGGATGGCTGGGCTTAGCAGAGACTATCTCCAGAGTGCCTATATAGCATGGGCAGCCTCAGGTAGTTAGACTTCTTACATGGCAGCTCAGCGGTCCTAGTATGAACACTCCAATGAACAAGGCAGAAGCTGAATTGCCTTTTATGACTTAGCCTCAGAAGTCACATTCTCTATTGTATTGAAGTAGTCACAAGCTCACCCAGATTTAAGTGTAAGGAGACATAGGCACTACCCCTGATGAGAGGAGTATCAAAAAAATTACAGCCCTGTTTTAAACCTCCATTTATGAGCTTCATTATTTTGTAGCAAAGATCCAGAATTAATGACTTTGACTTCAAATGTGACACACATTCAGGTATTAGAGCATCCAAGTTTCAAAAAAATTCAGTTTTGCAAAAGGACTGTCATAAGGGTCCTGACATGTGAACAATTTTAATACTTCCGTATTTGTTTCTGATCAGTCTTTAACTCTGAACATGTAGAACACACACGTTTTCAAATGTTACAGGAGTAAACTATAAACAGAGTAGTAATCTGTATTTGTGTAATAGACAGTAGAAATGGCCCCAATTCTCAATTCTTTATTCACGCCCTTTCAAGGTGGCTTGGCAGCTCCTGAAATCTCAACTGGCTTTGTTACTTGCTTAGGGCAATAGAATACAGTAGGAGGTGATGGTGTGCCAGTTCCAAGACTAGTCCTTAAGAAGCATTGCTGCTTCTATTCATGCTTAGAAACCTGCCCAGCTGCCATGAGAACAAGTCTGGACTAGCCTGCTGTAGGATGAGATGGGTAGCTCAGTGCCCCTATCCTCTATCATTGCCCAGGTTGACAGCCAGCCAACCTCAGAAGCAGGGATCCCTGCTGACCTGCAGTTGACCATAGGCATAAGGGAGATCAGCTGAGAACAGCAAAACTGCTCAGCTGAACCTAGCCCAAATTATGGACCCACAGAATGAACCAAATAAAGAATCACTATTTTAAATCACTACTTTTGAAGTGGCTAGTTATGTAGCAATAGTTAACTGATAGAATTTGGAAGGCAGTTTTTAATGATTAACTATAGAATGGAAATTTCATCACACATTTCAGTCCTACTAAACTGAATCACTTCAGACACTGGCTAATTCTCCAAAGGACGCGCTACTGCTGGGCTCCACTGAGGAGGACACTGCAGCTAATGCCAAGATCACAGAGCGTTCAAGCACCTGACCCATAAGAAGAAAGGTGTAATAGAAGGCATACAAATAGCAAATGTCACTCTATCTGATGCCAAGACAGCTATAAGGTACTTCCCCATATGAGAGATAAGGGCATTTACAACTAGCAGTTAACTGGTTAACCAGAATGTCAGAGTAACATATCACAGCACCCTTAATACCTCACCTGAAGAGTTTTAAGTTCTTTAATGAGAATTTAGCATTGCTATTAGAATTCCTACTCTTTTTAGTTATAATCCCAATCCTCTGGTGCAAACCAGTGTTACCCTTCAATGCACTCCAGTAAGTGCAGGGCAGATACCAACTCAAAATATTAACTATACACATGTAACTATGAAGTAATTTTTAAAAAACAAATATACCAGAACTCACATCCAATTATAGGCTGACTTCCAAGAGACCCTCGGGGCAGCAAATGTTTATTCCAATGCAATCTTTCAAAATATTTAGGACATTTTTTTGTTTGGATTTGCCTTCTGTTCCTTGGTATATCACATTTCTTTGAATAAGGGCAATTTTTTTTTTCCTTTGAGAGTGAATTTAATATTTGGAAACAATCAGATGTTATTCAAAGTCCATTCAAGTGTACATGCAATTGAGGTGTGTGAAACCAGTTTTAGTGAGAAACAAGCTGGGAAAACAAATTGCAAGGCTGATTTATAATTCCAATTCTACTATTGTTAGCTGGCAGGTCAACACTCCAAATGCACAAAAAACTTCAATAGCTCCCTACTGCTCGCAAACCACCATCTGAGGCACTCCACAATACGGCCATAGCTCACCTTTCTAGTCTTATTGTCCTTGCACAGTCTGTTCTCCTGTGAAGCTGAGTTTCTCACTGCTCCCCACTCACATGTCCTGATGCTTTCTCTAATGTAAGGGTCCCTAACCTATGGTGAGTTATATAATTATTTCATTATATATTACAATGTAATAATAATAGAAATAAAGTGCACAATAAATGTAATGTGCTTGAATCATCCTGAAACCATCCCCGCCTCTCCGGCTGTGGAAAAAATTATCTTCCATGAAAACGGCCCCTGGTGCCAAAAAGGTCGGGGACTGCTGCAGTCTAACACATGCATCTGTTCACACCCCTCCCCTGGACCACCCTCTATGCTCATGTCATCTGTCTCTATACCCCATAAAGTACCCAACACTGTACATGACTCAAATAAATACTGAATGAATGAAATGAAAAATTAATTCCACAAGTGGCTTATAAAATGGCTCTGAAGGTAATTCAAAAAAGAAAAGTTTCAAAAACATTCTGAGCTAGGGAATAAGTAGCTAACTTCCAACATGTATTTCAAGGATGAAGTTATAAAATATTGGAAAAGCAATTGCTTTGCAGTCATGCCTAATGACTGCCTAAGAAGACCCACTGAATCAGGTATTATACTAAGCTGGAAATGAACTAAAAATTCCAGGATACTCCAGCCTACACAGACCATGGATCACAATGACATTATATTTTAGACAGAGGCCTTAGGGATTTTGGATTTCTTTGGGATTCTCTCTCTCCCCCCAAGAACATCCAAGTTAAAAACAAGTGCTACTTTGATAAAAGATGGATATATGTCACAAATTATTATAAAGAATAAAGATTCTTAAGAATTCATGAGAACTTTCCCCCCTCTGATGAAACTAAGCCCAAAAGCTGAGAATATTTTCAAAGCATCTGTGTGCTGAAATTAGTTTACATTAGGTTGAACCATATGAAATGACCATTATTTTAGATCGAAATGTTTTGAGTATTAGCAATTTCATATGGTTCAATCTAATGCTGCATGATTTTGCTCACAAACAAAAATAGAAAAAAAAAAAAAGAAAAGCCTCCTTCCTTTGCTTTTCTTGTCTCCAAAGTCCTCTCATACTCTAGAGAACTTTAATTCCAATAAACTTTTGAGGACTTAAATAAAGGAATACATGAGAGTCTCTCTTATAAACACATTTTTTTCTTAGCTCAAAACACCTAGTTTCCTTTAGGAGTTTTATTCCACTTAACAGACTCAAAGTAATTGGCCTGTGGGTCCCCAGTGGGATATTATTAGGTCTCTCTACCTACATCTCAAATTTCTAGGTCAGATCTGAGCACCCTCTTGCCATGTGCCATTTGTACACTGCAAATAGGCCACCATACCCAGGATTCCAGAGTTTTGTTTAATGCAAGAGGAAACTATTGACAAAAAGGTGTTCTGATTATTGCTATCAGCACGGGCTTGGTGACATTGTTTGGGGGTAGGTACTTGATTTTATTCTAGTTTCTTCTGCTTTTCCTGCCCTTGAGTTGCAGCCATCTGGCTGCATCTCTAGGTCTCTTGTCAGTCAGAGCAAGAGATGCTTCACAAGCAAGATTCCTAGCCCTGCGTGTGTGGCTGGAGTAGTGAGGCAGTTCCCCTCCATCTTCCTGGGCAGCCACAACAGGACCCTGTGAGGAGGCGCAGGTGCTTCAACTAACTGGCACTCTCCCAGGCCACAGCCACCACCACATGCTCAGAACAGAGGCTCAATTTTAATCCTTCTGAGACAACATTTCAGGGATTGGCTAATACACAGACATGTAATCAATGTAATGCTTTTGTGTGCTTGTGTGGGTCTTTAGCTGGTGAATTTTTTGCATTAACATTTTTAGAATTTTCTGCATAGAAATTTTTAGAATTACTCAAGTATAAATGCAATCCTTTTTATGGTAAATGTTATTTTATGAGAAACACTGCATACATAATTTCAGCTTCAATGGTCAGAAGATCCTGTACTTTCAAGCTTACTGTTAGAAATGCAAAACAGGAACAGCAAAACTCCATCATCCCACCTCAGTTCCCTCAGTACAGGATGTTTTCCTCCTTCAAAGGTTTTTTTTATAAGATCTTTCATTCAGTGTATTTTACATAATCAGCTTTCTCTATTTCCCCAAGATTACTACACAGTCTAATTAGGTTTTCCCTTAGGAAATACCATCCCTGACACACAAAGAAAGACAAAACAATGGTGGCAGATTATGGAAATAGGAATATTTCATTTTTTACCAACTGAAAAACTATAAAAATTAAAAATGCTATTAATATGTAGTGATTTGAAATATCAGCAATTCACAGGATACTGGTAAAAAGTTCTTTGTTCATTTACTGTTTTTCTCAGGTTCCGAATTCAGAACCCTACATTCCTACTTTAACAGCTGATAGCATCACAAACATGTAAAAACAATTTCTGGGCATTCTGTGTGGACAATATAAATGATGCTTGTTTTTGCATGACTTGTCTCAGAAGTAAAGCCAAGGAGGAACTGAGTCTCACATATTCAGTCTCAAAGGGCTCATCAAAGAACTCAATAAAGATTTGATGAAGGAGCTTGGGCCAGAATTTGAAAAACCTGGATGTTAGACCAAATTTCTAATCTATTACCATACTACTTTTATTACAGTGGCTTTGTAGTAAGTTTTTTTTTTTTTTTAAAGAAGTAACCTTCACTATATTTATTTATGCCACTACCCTTCTTCAAATATCCACATCCCTTACTGATTTTAATTTAATTATTTTATTTTATTTATTTATTTTATTTTGGCACATGATGGGGGTACATAATCTGATAAAGCAAACTCCCCTCAAAATTTTTTCTGATTCTTGGTCATTTATTCTTTCCAAAATACAAATCTGATCATAATACTTAGTGTAAAACCCTTCCATTGCTCCCCAGTGCTGACAGACTCCCTTCTAGGACCCCAAAGGACTGTGGTTTAATAGAGCAGAGAGTGCAAATTTAGGGCCAAATCTGAATGCTCAGAGTCCATGCCATGAACAGAGAGCCACTCTTTTTTCCCTGGTTCCTCACCAGAATCACTTTCTCCTTTAAATAAGTATTGAACAAATATTAATATTTAACAATGTTTTTTGCAAGAGTGCTGTGTAAGGGGTCCCCAAGACTACTCCCAGGTTCTGTGATTCCGTAGGACTCAGGATTCAGCATATAGTCATACTCATGGCTATGATTTATTATAGTGAAAGCATACAAAGCAAAACCAGCAAAGAGAAAAGACTCACAAAATGCAGTCCTAAGGAGACAAGGCACAAGCTTCCAAAAATCCTCTCTCAGTGTATACACAAGACACACTTAATTTCCCTAGCAACAAGTTGTGACAACACATGTGAAATGTTTCTACTGGGGAAGGCCATTAGAGATTCAGTGCCTGGGTTTTTACTGGAGGCTGGTCACATAGGCACCCTCTGACTGGCACATACCAAAATGTCAGACTCCAAGAAAGAAAGCAGTTATTCAGCATACATCACATTGCTCATGTAAACAGTTCTGGCACAATAAGCCACCCTTATCAGTTCTGGGAATGGCAGGAGCCCTCCTGAAAATCAAGTTCCCAGACAACAGCAGAGGGCCAACCTTGTAAGCAGGGCTTTCAAATTTAGGCCTCCTATGATAACACTTTTGCTGCATAGATGCCAATCATTAGCTTGGCTGGGTACTTACATGTCCTGCCCAGACCTAGATGGGATAAACACAACTGTTCTGAGCAGGGTACTAAGGGAACAGGAATGAAGGAATTCTCACCCTCTACCAGTGGCAAGAAAGAAGGGGCAATGAGGACTGCTTCCTGGGAGAAGCAATGTCTGAGCCAGGTTTGGACACATGACGGATATTGTGGCATACCTAGATTTAAATCCCAACCAGGTAGATGAGCTTGAACAGTTAATTAGCTGGACTAAGCTGTATCTTAGGAAGTGAGTTACCCACATGGACTGAGGGTATTAATCAGATTGATTCCCTGTTTAAACTCTGTATGATTTCTAAACCTCTTACAAACCATGCAGCTCTGTCAGAGGTGGTGCCAACTTACTTTTCCAGCCCCACCTGTGCCTCTCTGCCCCTTCAGTCTCTGGGGTCCAAACATACTGGCCTCTTTTCAGTGACGGGAGTATGTCCCAGAATAGGTGAGGACCCCTGTCATTTGCTTTCTAGAACCAGTAACTTGTCCTTTATCACTGTCAGCACATTAAAGTCCATTTTTATACTTCTACACTTTAAGAAGGCAGAGACCATGCCTGTGTTGTTCACTGTAATAACCCCAGAGCCTAAAACATGGTACCTAGCACATAAAGGACACTCATCAAATATATGAATGAAGAATAAATGAGGGCTCACTCCCATTCCCTAACACATACACACCTCCTGGGTCTCAGGCACATGACCCAGGCTAGATCAACAAGTCATCCAAGGGTTTTGACAGAATATTAGGAAAGAGGCACTATGTCTGTTGCAGATAGTCTGCCAAAGAGTGCTGGAATGTTGCCATTCCTAAGGGTGGCAGCCCATGGGCTTCATTTATTGGTAAACTATTTCTGTTTTATTTCTGGCTAATTTAAGTTGGGATTCTGATGCGTGTACATGAGAGTCCTTATACAAAAATAGTAACTGGAATTAGACATGTGGTTGGTCCCAAAGAATAAAAGAAAGACTATTAGCATGCCTAATTTGTGATGATCAAGCTAGTGGACTAGGGAATCCTTACAGTTCCTTAAATTATGAACAGATTTGGTTCTGGTGCAGGAAGAAAAGATGCCCTGGCTGGAGAGTAAAGCACAAGCATCCTGGCTGGTCATTATCCTAAAAAATATCTTATTCATGGAAACTCACAGAAACCAGACCTCAGACCTCCCAATAAGCTGGAGAATGACAAAAATATCCCTTATGTTCAAAGGAGGAGATATCTATATTTCTACATATAGATATAATCATTACAATAAAAACACCTGCACTCGAATATTTATAGCAGCACAATTCACAATTGCAAAGATATGGAAACAATCGAAGTGCCCATCAATACATAAGTGGATTAATAAAATGTAGTATATGTATACCATGGAGTACTATTCAGCTATAAGAAACAATGGTGATATAGCACCTCTTGTATATTCCTGGATAGAGCTGGAACCCATTCTATTAAGTGAAGTATCCCAAGAATGGAAAAATAAGCACCACATGTACTCACCAGCAAATTGGTATTAACTGATCAACACATAATTGGACATATAGGAATAACATCTATTGGGTGTTGGGCAGGTGGGGGGGAGGGAATGGGTGTATATACATACATAATGAGTGTGATGTGCACCAACTGGGGGATGGACACACTTGAAGCTCTGACTCAAGGGGGGAGGGGGAGCAAGGGAAATATATATAACCTTAACATTTGTACCCCCATAATATGGTGGAAAAAAAAGGCTTGAATCTTACTTCAAACTAAATTCTAGACCAGATTAATAAAGCACTGGTTGGATATACACTAGAAAAAGAAGAAAGTAGTCACTAGCAGCCAGCACAGACTCTCTGAAAACATGACATACCCAACTTACTCCAGATTCCTTTCTGTGCCACTCACTCCTATATGAGAAAATTATTTATAGGTACAGTACATGTGGAGACAACTGACAGGATTTTTCTGATGATAAGATAAAGAATGCAGGCTGCAAACAGATAAACCTAAAGGAAGGTGTCTTGTGGTGGGACACAGAGCTATGCCTTTGGCCCTGTCTTGATCAAAATTTCGATAACTAACACAAATGAACCTAGGGTTATTGACCCTAAGAGGGATAACATTCATCAAAGGAAAGAGGAGAATTCAAAAGCTAATATGATAAAAACACGATGAAATTTAACCAGAACATATGTAAAGTCACTGCAATTAAAAAAAACCACAAACCTGTTTCCTAAACACAGGGTGATAGTTCAGTTTTTGATGTCAGCAAATACCAGAGGGTGATGCAGGTACCAAACTTGGGCTGAGTTCAGAAACATAATGTCCACCTCAATGGACAACAACTGGACAACTATGTTCTAATCTGAGTATCATAAATGATGACCAAAATCCAGAGGGGAACCAAGATTAGAAAAAGGTTTAGAGATCATGTCACACAAATGATAGTTGAAAGGGTGAGAATTTAATTGGTATGTCCACTTAAGAGAGCAAAGAAAAAATCTTGTAAAACTGAAAATGCCCATACCCTATGCCCCAGCAATCGTATTTCTAGATAAATATTCTGGAGAAACTCTCACAAATTTGCACAATGATCAACACGGAATTGTTTATAAAAGTAAAATTCAGGAAGTACTTAGGCTTCAATCAATAGAATGGTTGGACAGAATAAGGTTCATTCATACTCTGGGATACTTTGCAACAGTTAAAAACAATGAAGTAGCTCTACATATCAACCAAGATGGGCTAAGTTTGCAAAGGGTAACAAAAGGAACCTAAAAAATCTGAGTGGCTTAACACAACCTAAATCTATTTATTCCTTATGCTACTTGTTTAAAGTGAGGGGGCAGGAGAGTTTATGGTTGTTATTCTCAACCCAAGCTGTCAGAGGCTCCATCTCTATCAGCCAGGGGATTAGAATGTGGCAACTCTCATAATGGCTTTTAAAACTTCCATTTGGGAGTGTACCCATTACTTTTACTGACATTTCATAGAGCAAGTCACATGGCCACACCTAACTTCAAAAGGGACAGGAACAACAATCCTACCACATGCTCAAATGGCAGACAGTCAAAAATATCATTATGTTATATATAATGATTAATAAAATATATATTAATAGTATGGAAAGATTAATAGAAAACATATGAAACATCTAAGTAAGACATTTTGCTATGTGGAAAAACATATAGATACATTCATAATACCACCATTTATATAAATTATAGACATAAAACAAATCTATATATTGTTTATACATATCTACATATGTATCAAACTGAGGAGGGAGAAGAATGACACTAGAGGCCGGGCGCTGTGGCTCACGCCTGTAATCCTAGCTCTTGGGAGGCCGAGGCAGGCGGATTGCTCAAGGTCAGGAGTTCAAAACCAGCCTGAGCAAGAGCGAGACCCCGTCTCTACTATAAATAGAAAGAAATTAATTGGCCAACTGATATATATATAAAAAAAAAAATTAGCCGGGCATGGTGGCGCATGCCTGTAGTCCCAGCTACTCGGGAGGCTGAGGCAGAAGGATCACTCAAGCCCAGGAGATTGAGGTTGCTGTGAGCTAGGCTGACGCCACGGCACTCACTCTAGCCTGGACAACAAAGTGAGACTCTGTCGCAAAAAAAAAAAAAAAAAAAAGAATGACACTAGAAGAGATGACCAGAGGAGAAATAATCATTTTTGCAATGTTTTAATTCCTATATTTAAGAGAAAGTAAAATATGATAAAATCTTAATTGTTGATAATTCTGGCTGGTGGAGAATAGGAGTGTTCATTATATTATTCTTTGAAGTTTTCCATTATATTAAAATCCTTGAAATAAGAAGTTGTTAAATGAACCAGGAATTTTTTGGCCTAAAAGACGTTTGGTAGGAGAAAGTGGAATGGGAAGTAGGAAAATAGATGGATGGCTTTAAATATATTGGACAAAGGAAATTTTCTGTTTGGCTATGGAGGGGAGAGCTAGGAACAATGGTGAAAGTTCCTAGAAGTCAGATTTTGGATTGGGAATAAAGAACCACCTATCAAGATTTTTCAGTAGCCTCAAAAATGTATGGAGGAAAAATACATATTCTTTTGGGAAAAAAAGTGCTCAAGGCCAGACACCAACCACCTGTCCGCCAAAATACTGTGGAGAAGATTTCTGCACTGGGAAGGCATCCGGATTAGTGATCTCCAAGGTCCTTCCAATTCTCAGGTTCTATCAACTTTCTACTGGAATTTCTCAGTTTAGAGCTCACAGGCTCTGGGAAATGCAGCACAGTTATCCTAAGACAAACTTTAAAAAAATGAAGAATGAATTCAACAAGATGAATTCAATACTTCCCTGAATTGTGTTACCTAGGAGCATTTCATAATCAACAAGAAATAATTCTCTTAATTGGGCCTAAAAATTATTATAGGCAGGGAGTCACAAGAGTTACAATGGCCTTGAAAAAAGCTAGCTTTAATTCTCACACCTCAGTCAACCTTATGCACATAATTAAATCAGCAGAGAACTATTGTCTATTTAATCACTGTTTCTGTGACTTATTATTTGTTCTCCCAGTACCAAAGCCAAATTGCTTCCATAGCTAAAGGGATCTCCACAGAAACATCCCACTGAAATAAATATTCCTTTGTAAAATGGAAGAGTAAGAATAATGAGTGTGTTTTCTTTTAAACTAGTTGCTTTGGCTGCTGCCAAAAGGAAAAATAATAGTTTTAGCAATGGAAAGCAAGTATCACTGACATGTCTTTCTATGAGGAGGGCCAGTCTGGCATAAAGATAGTGGGGTAAGAACTCAGGCAGCGCTCTGCCGCTATCCTGTGCCCAACCAAGAAGATAATGGGTTTCAATAGTAGTAAATGAGAAAACAACATGTTGTATCTGAGGATTTCCTTTCCTTTTGTACCAACAAGATTTTTTTTTTCCTGTACATAGTTAATATATGCCAAGAAGATAATGAGTTGAGTAGCCTTTGCATGCCTGGAACATGACAGATCTTAATAGATACCTGGGAAGCCCATTGTGGCTTTTAAAGAATACATGTTTCTACCATAAAAATACTGAAAGCCTGAGGCAGGAGGATCACTTGAGCCCAGGAGTTCAAGACCAGCCTGGTAATGGCGAGACCTCATCTCCAAAAAAAATTTAAAAATTAGCCAGGTGTGGTGGTACATGCTTGCAGTCCCAGCTACTCAGGAGGTTGAGGCAGGAGGATTCCTTGAGTCCAGGAGTTGGAGGCTATAGTGAGCTATGATGATACCACCACACTCTAGCCTGGGCAACAGAGTGAGACCCCATCTTTTCAAAACAAAATAAAACAAAACAAAACAAAACAAAACAAAACACTGAAAGCAAGCTTTGTCCATGTGTTTTCACCTATTTAGGATTTCCTTCCTACAGTGATTCTGTACCACATAATAGAAAATACTTGCATAAAAGTAACAATTATTCGGTAGCTTCTTCTATTAAATTTCAAGACTAAAACCAAACAAAACCAACCCCAAAACAGTCCACGAGGCTCTTATATATTCTCAAGTTAATAAGGTTAGTGTGGTTTAAATATTACCTTCTTTCTAGACCCAAATTCCTGACTGTGCTGGGGTTTTGCGTGGACTGGCCTGCATTACCCATGAGAAATACTGTGATAGAGAAAAAGCTCTCATGCTGGAAAAGCAGCGGGCTAGACCACTACAATGCCTTACAGAGACACAGGTTTGGCCTTAATCTATGAGCAAAACCTGATCCTTTCATCTTCCCTACTCCCCTACTCAACTTTTCCACCATTCAAATGCAAGCACTTAAATCCTAAAATGTCACAAAGCAGTACATTTATCCTTGGAAGACAGAGTTTGGTGATAAAATGCAAGACTATAGTCTTGCATGTTAGGAAGGAGAGAGAATGTGTGGAGAAAACCAGAGACAAATAAGAGAGGGAGGAGAAAGGGATTGGTGAATAAAGTTCTGGGGGGCAAAGGTTACTGGAAAACAGTAAGACAGAAGCCAGAGACTATGACACAGAGGCAGAGCCAAGGAAAACAAAAGGTCGATGATATGCTACACAAAGACAAAGAACTGTGCTTCTGGATGAGATTGTCATGTATGCCTTCAGAAAAGCAGCTGTTTTTCAGGGGCTCATTACATATTCAGTCAATAGCACAGCTCCTCTGCTTACCCTTAGCAACTTTTGTCCACCTAACTACACGAAACAGTACATTTCTGAAACTATTATTTTCAGAGATGTAAATACTTTGGGGGGAGAAATCAACCCCAAACACCCATTAAAACAGCAATCCCCAACCCTTTTGGCACCAGGGACCACTTTCACGGAAGACAATTTTTCCATGAGGCGGGGACATAGGGTCGCACAAGGGCTCAGGAGGTGTTGAGCCACCTGGTTCCTATCAGGCCATGGACCGATACTGGCTGGGCCACGGACTGGGGGTTGGGGACCTCAGCATTAAAATATCATTTAAGACTTGTGGTTCCAGGTAAGATGGAATAAACACATACCCACCTTTCTGTCCACTGAATGCAACTGTAAAATCTCTAAAGACTATATGGGCAGTCATTAGAGAACTCTTAAAAGTATGTAACAGCAGGCAATCAGAAAATAATGCCAGAATGCAGTGTACAACTGAATTGGCAGTGGCTTTACCACTTTTTTTCCCTCTGGTATTCACTGGCTTAAGCTCAACACAATGAAATTTAAAGTGAGCACTGTGGTTAGAGCACATGTTCTGGCTCAAGGTGCTTTTTTGGAAAAGGGAACTACTAAAGCTCAGAGAAACTGGAGGGAAATCCCCTGGGTTTTTCTCTCCTTTTCCTCTCCTCTATCATGCCTAGAAAAATCCCATGGTGGAAGCTGTGGCCGCAGCAATGAAAAAGTGACTGGCATAGGGAGATTACAGGAGGTAAAACTCTGAGGGAAAGGAACGCTCCATTCCATTTGGTGGAACTATGGCCCCAAAAGGGCAAAGCCAAATCGTTTTTTCTTACTTTCTCTCTCTCTGTCCACCTGCCCCTTGTGCCTCAGAAGGAAGTACATTGTCAAAGTGGGTAGTCTCTTGCTAGAGGACCAAAAAGGAAAGCCCTAGGGAATTGGAAAGTACCAGGAAAATATAGAAGAGGGAAGAACTCAGGAAAGCAAACCTATAATGTTGCTTATGAACTCCTGGGATCACTTCTACCTGCTTACATATGGATTTGATCCTAATTAGCATATCGAAGACTTTCCGAAATGAGTTAACACCAGGGTTCCTGACTGACCAGTGGGTGGCCCACACAGGACAGATCTGATGAGCACTGCAATGCCATTGAATACTGAACTGATATTCCAACTATAGCCCACAGAAATTGAACTGGAACTTACAGTTTGAACTTAACCAGGTCAATTGCTGCTAAAACAAATATATCAACATTCTCTATTGGATTAAAAGAAGATCCAGAGTCTTACCACATAATATTCAAAATGTCCAAGATAAAATCCAAAATTACTTGGTATACAAAGAACCATGAAAATTCGAACTCACATGGGAAAAGACAACAGATGCCAACAATGAGATGGCATAAATGTTGAAATTATCCAACAAGGACTTTAAACAGCTATTATAAAAATGTTCCAATGGCCAGGAGCAGAGGCACAAACCTGCAGTCCCAGCTACTTGGGATGCTGAGGTGGGAGGATCGTTTGAGCCCAGCCTGGGCAACACAGGAAGACTCTGCCTCTAAAAAAAAATGCTCAAATGAACAATCACTAAACTTGAACATTCTTGAAAAAAAAGTTAAATAGAAAGTATCAGCAAAGTAAAGAAAAGATGTAAATAATAACCAAATGGAAACTTTAGAACTGGAAAATAACCAAGATTAACTAAAAGAACACAATGGCAGAATAGAGGAAGCAGCAAACTTGAAGATAGATAAACTAGCCAATCTAACAAAAAGAAAAAAGGATTGGAAAAAAAGAACAAAGCTCAGGTATCTATGGGATAACAATAAAGGACATAATATTTGTGTAATTAGAATCCAATACAGACAAGAAAAAATATGATGCTGACAAATTTTTAAAGAAAAAATAGTTGAAAACTGCCAAGACACTAAGAGAACACCAAACTGAATAAATACAAAGAAATCCATACCCAGACACATCATGATCAAATTGCTGAACACTAAAAGAACTGAAGAAATAGACAATTCAACATTATTAGAGTTTAACACCCATTCTTTTTTTTTTTTTTAATTTTGAGACAGAGTCTCACTCAATTTCCCTGAGTAGAGTGCCATGGTGTCAGCCTAGCTCATAGCAACCTCAAACTCCTGGGCTCAAGCAATCCTCCTGCCTCAGCCTGCCGAGTAGCTGAGACTACAGGTGCACACCACAACACCCGGCTAATTTTTCTATTTTTAGTAGAGACAGGGTCTTGCTCTTATTCAGGCTAGTCTTGAACTCCTGAGCTCAGCAATCTTCCCATGTCAGCCTCCCAGAGTGCTAGGATCACAGGCATAAGCCACCACATCCAGCCACCCAACTCATTTTTTATTTATGCATAACATCCCACTTTTGATAGCAGATAGAACTGGAATTATCAGCAAGAACATAGAAAACTTAAACAAGACTATTAAAAAATTGACTTAGCTGGTATCTACAAAACACTCCTTCCAAGACAAACAAAATATACATGCTTTTCAAGTACACAAGTTATATTCTTCAGGAATTACTGATGAGACTATAAAATGGTTCAGCCACCTTGGAAAACAATTTGGCAGTTCCTTTAAAAAGTTAAACATAAATTTACCATACAACCCAGCAATTCTACTTCTAAAAATCTACCCAAAAGAAATGAAAACTCATATCCACACAAGGACATATACATGAATGCTCATCGTACCATTGTCCATGCAAACCAAAAACTGGAAACATCCCAAATGTCCATCCACCGGCCAATAGATAATCACAATGCAGTACATCTATATAATGGAATATCATTCAGGAACAAAAAGGAATGAATTATTGATACATAGTACAACCATTGAGAAACCTCAAAAACATCATGCTATATGAAAGGGAGACACACAAGACTATATATTATATGATTTTATCTATATGCAATACCCACAAAAGGCTAATCTACAGAGCCAGAAAGTAGATCAGTAGTTCTTTAGGGTTGGGAACAGGAAGTGGAGTGACTGCAAATGGGCACAAGGAATTTTATTAGTAATGGAAATATTCTAAAACTGGGTTATGAAGATGGTTGCACAACTTGGTAAATTTATTAAAAAGCACTGAATTATATACTGAAGCTAATTCTGTGGTATGTAAGTTATACCCCAATAAAGTTGTCATTTTAAGAATGTTATATAAATGAAATCATACAGTATATAAACTTTTGAGACTGGCTTTTTTCATTCAGCATAATGCTCTTGAGATCCATCCAACTTGTTCCATGTATCAATAGTTCATTCCACTTATTACATTGTATGCATGTAGCACAATTTAACCATTTACCCACAGAAGGGCATTTGGGTTGTTTCCAGTTTTTTGTTATTATAAAGTTGCAATGAACATTCCTATACAGGTTTTTTTTTGTGTGTGTGTGTGTGAAAAGGATACTCTTAAGAGAGTAAAAATTCAGGCCTCAGATTGGAATGGACTCAAATATAGACTATATAAAGAACTTCAACAATTAATAAGATGACAGACAACCCAATAGAAAAATGATAAAAATCTTGAACAGGCTCTTCACAAGACAGTACTCAAATGTCAATAAACTCATGAAAAGATGTTCAATAGTATTAGTCATCAAAGAACTACAAATTAAAACCACAATAAAACTTCAAAAACCTAAAGGGTCCATCAATAGAATAAATTTTGGTACATTCACACAATGAAATAGTAAGCACAAAATAGGATAGACTATTGATATGTCTCAAAAACACTATATTGAACAAAGTAAGTCAAAACCAAGCCAGACACAAGAAGATATACTGTATGATTTCATTTACACAAAGTTCAATAACATACAAAACTATACTCTATGGTGACAGAAATGAGAATATTGGTTGCCTCAGATTGGAGGGGATCAACTGAAAAGAGACATGATGGTATTTTCAGGGGTAGGGAAATGTTTTATATCTTGATTGGGTATATATATTTGTAAAAACTCAAACTGGGCTCTTAAAATCTCTGTATTTTACTGTATGTAAATTATACCACAATAAAAAAGAAATAAGAGACTTTCTCACTCCCTGGCCATGTTGGTAGCTTCTCTTGGTTGGGAGCCATCCTGCACCCAAGGTAGGAAGATGGTGGCCACAAAGCAGATGGATACAGAGTATGCACACTGACTATCACTGATTCAGGTGATTCTGATATCATTAGAAGCATGACAAAACAGACTGGTGAAAAGTAAACCATGCAAATTTTTTCTTTAATAAAATTTGTTAGAGCTTGTTTTAAAAAAAGAAAAGAAATAAGAAAGCCACAATGAGATATCACTACTACCCATAAGAATGGCCAAAATTCAAAACATCAATAATAAAAGTGTTGACAAAGTACCTCTTACATACTGGTTAAGAATGTAAATTAGGATAAAGGCTTTGGAAAGCTGTTTGGCAATATCTACTAAAACTTAACATATGCATACCCTATGACCCAGCTACTCCACTCCTAGTTATATAGCCAACAGAAATGTATACATGTATTACTCAAAAGACATGTATGAGAATGTTCAGATAAACACTATATGTAATAACCCCAAACTGGAAACAACCCTGAAATGTTCATCAATAGATTTTTAAAAAACTGTGATGTGTGTGCGTATATATTCTTCATCTATGCAAAATGTGAAAACAAGATTAATGTTTAGTAATAGAATTCAAGATAGTGGCAGTCTGATCATCTCTGGCTTAGAAGGAAGGGGCAGTCAGGAAGAGGGACTCTGAGGTGCTTATAATGTTTTTTTTGACCTGGGCATTGGTTAAATGGGTTTGTTCACTTTGAGATTATTAACAGAGTTGTGTACTTATGGCTTGTTTCATGTTTTCTTCAGGTACATTATAGTTCCACTTATATTTTTGATTCTGTTCTTTATGCTATATGTATATATATTTAAGGCTTTTCTCTCTTTGCTCACTAGTGCCACAGCCCCCTTATCCTTCTCTGCATTCTTGTCTGCTGAACTATCAATAATGTCTAGTACTTAAACTGCATCTTTGTCGCCAATTCCTTTGACCAGGAAAACTTAAAAGTCAAAACTGCCGCAAATAAAGTGAACCCACCAAACGACTGCAAGGAGAACACAGCAATCCTTTGCACAAGCAGAATTTCTTGAGTTAGCATCAAAGAAGCTGGCCCCTGTCTATCCATAGAGGGCAAACCATCCTTTAACAGAAGAATCAGTTCATTTACCCACATAATTCTGGGACAAAGCTATAGGCCAGGAGTGACATTCCTTTATGTGCTCCTTCCTGTATAGGGAATCTGTCCAAAGGCACTTTCACATATTTTAACAATTATTAGAGCTGAGACATATTATAAAGGGGGCAAAAATGTTGTCCAGGAATTAATTCTTACCTGACAGTATAAAACTTGAATTTTGACAGTGATCCTTAATCTTATAAACTTCCATGGACTAACTTAACTTTCACCTTCCCTTTAATTTCACAGAATCTTATTCATTAATTTATCCATACTCCAAATTTAGAGGCCTGACCATGTTCAGTACTGCAGATACAAGGTCATATAATTGCAAGGTCTGTAATTTCCAGGTGCTCAGGACTCTGGTGGAGGGATAAAGAGGAGACAAAAACAAATTACCACAACTCCAGGTAACAGATTTTATAACAGAGGAAGAAAGGAAGGCTCTAAATTTCCTGGGTGCATGGAAAGATAGTGACTAAACCTGTCCAGAGAGGGCATGTAGGCTCCATGTTGGAAGTGATATGTTATCAGAATATGGACCAAACAGCATGGCACCTCTCAAGAACTTGGATATGAGCAGAGTGCAGATGAAAGATAAAGTAGTAAAATCCACATTCAGATGTGACTGGACATCTAAGGGGGCAAACCCTGATACACTGCCTGTATAGAGGAATAAAAGCTCATCAATACCCAAAACTCCAACCAAAGTAATCTGAGAATGGCATGGATATAGAAGTGAATTTGACTTCATTTTAGGGAGGCAGGATTGGAATATGACTATAACTTAGTAAAAACAAACAAATAATTATATTTTATATTCTACTTAGAAAGGAAAAAGACTGTGAAAATAAAAGGTGGATCAGTCTGAAGGAGAAAAAAAAAAAAGGAAAGTCACACAGTCAGAAGTTCCTATCTAAGCATGGCCCAGAGGAGATAGAGTCCATGCCCAAGTTCCCACCCCTCTGGGCTCAGGGACAAGAACACTGCAGTTTCAGAAAAAGGCCAAAAGCAGCTCTCATGCTGATGACATCAAACATTAGAATCACATGGCTAAAGTTCATTGTTCCAAGTCCACACTTGTGATGAAATCTTGTGAAGATGGCTTGGTCTCCCACACAACTCACCCAAAGAGATAGTATCAGTGGTATGCTGATAAATGTTTATCATCAGGCTGTCTGAGGGAGAAAAAAGCACTGATTTATGTCGTGTAAACGCTCCTACCATGGTCAATTTAAAGCTACTAAAATGATGTCACTCATTGTACAGTTTGAAAGCCATGTACACAAATGGCTCTTGCAATCTGGTGTGAGGTAGCTCCACCACATAAAAATGCAATCACAGTTGAATTTTCACTATACATCAACAAATTGCCATCTTGGCTTATATAGATCAGATCTCAAGAGCTAGGTAACCTCAAGTTACTAGGTAAGCAGTTGAAAGGTAACTAGGTAACTTGAGGTTACTAGGTAACTTGACCCATCCCCAAGTAGGGGTCTATACTCAGTATGAGCAAGATTGGGTTTCAGAATCTACCAAGTTGAAGACAAACCCTGGACCAAGGTAAATTCTCCTTGGTGAAGGACATAACACACATGCTGATATGGAAAGGCACAATATGGTTAAAACAAAATAAAATGAACAAACAGTGCAAATAATTCTGAATGATTAGACTACAGGGTAATATGAGAAAATGACAAGCAGTAAGTTTGGGGGAGGCAAATAGGGATAGGCTATCAAGAAGTGCTAGGGGGACTATATTCATGGGAGCAAATTATGTTGTGGTAAATGCTTCACACACTTTAGTTCATTTACTCACACCTGCCACATGATATTATCCATTTATACAGAAAAGCCACAGAGAGTTGAGATTTAAACTCATGGACTGATTCCCAAAGTTATACCTCCCCACTACATTATACTACTTCCATGGGAAGGCTGAGTGATGATGTAAGAACATCCCCTCCATCCTGCCTACTGCCTCTTAAGTCCTCTATATTTACCTTAACCCTCAAAAGAAAGAATATGGAACTTTTTTCCTCAGGCCCAGCTAGGAAATTCTACTATAAACATTTCAATAGTTTTCAGGAATGATTCCTTGTTTTCATAAACCCATCATAGCAAGAAAGTCCTTATATTAGTCTAGATACTCATAATTATAACTGGCTACTACCAATTTTTGTTTAGGCTGTCCCAAGTACTGAAGGGGCACCCTTTTAATCTTCTCTTTTGAAAGGGTAGTGATCATAATCCTTTATCTATTACTCTGAAGTCTTGCTTTCCAACTGTTTATAATTCTCTATGTTTTCCAAAGCCAGACCCTGTTCTATAGGGCATAGTCACAGATGAATACCAAAAAAAGGTTACCCAGTAACTCCTGTACTCTGTACCACCATGTACTCATCCAATTATAGAAAAACTATAGACAATGGAGAAGAAATTCTCAAAAAAAGAGTAAGAATGATTAAGGTGGTTGAAGAACTTTTTAAAAAATTGATTTTAATTATTATTAATAAGTATAAACATGGTTTAAGGAAAAGGGAAATAAATACTATAAAACTTACATTATGCAAAAGACATTATCAGGGTAAATAAAGGAATTACAAATGTAACAAAAATCAAGTGTAAATTTGGTAGTCTTTTGAAGCCTATGATTCAGGCTCCTTCCTTACTGCCTACCTTAAGCATACATAATTTGCACAGGAGCAGAAGGGTGCCTAAAACTGATATTGATTTGTGAAGACATGTGAGATATCCATGATGATTTATGGAACTTAACCATGAAAATTTTGCTGGAGGCTGAAAGTTCAGCAGGAGCCAGTAGAACCAAGAACCACAAAATTTCGGTATAAATAGATCCAAATGATACCAAGAGCTGACGACATCTAGATTAAACAATGCTTATGTCAGCAGGAGGTAAGATGGGAGAGCTGGACTTTTTCTTGATCGGATGGACTGTTTCTCCATAATGACAAGAAACAAAAATTCAGAAATGATCAGTTTTCTTCCCCTGCCTTCTCCTTTACCTGGTTAATACCTACTGGTTGTTTAAAAAGTACAGTCATCACCTCTTACTAAAAGCTTTGCTTAACCTCCCTTACCACTGCCAAGGTGGGTAAAATACTAACCTCTACCATAATACTTATCCCTTGTGATTATCTGATTATTTGCACATGTCTCTCAGTGGACTCTAAATTCCTGGAAGGCAAGGAGTGTGTCATGTCTTATCTTCATGTCTTTATTACCTGCCCCAATACTTGGCACCCAACAGGAGCACAGTGAGCATTTTTTAATGGAACTAGTTGGTATCACTTGCTCAAGGTCACAGAACTACTTACTGTATGGCAAAAGGAGGACCAGGGCCTAGGATTTTTAACTCTTCATCTAGTAAGCTTTCCATTATATCACACATTTAAAGAGTCAGTCATGAAGAAGACAGACATGAGTCTAGAAAATGTACTCTATGGATAGATGTTTTATTAATATCCAAAGGGCCTACAAATGTAAATTGTCTAAATAAACCAATGAAAAGACAGAAATTGGTGGAGTGGGTTAAGAAACATGATCCTGGCCAGGCAGAGTGGCTCACACCTATAATCCCAGCACTCTGGAAGGCTAAGGTAGGAGGATTGCATGAGGCCAGAAGTTTGAGACCAGCCTGGGCAATACAGCAAAACCCCATCTCTAAAAAAATACACTGAATTGAAATGAAAATGAAAATACAACTTATCAAAATTTGTGGGGCACAGCTAAAGCAGAGCTGAGAAGGGAATATATAGCAGTAATGCTTACATTAAAAAAGAAGAAGCTGCATGTGGTGGCTTGCAACTGTAATCCTAGCTACTTGGGAGGCTGAGGCAGTAGGATCCCTTGAGTCCAGGAGTTCGAGACCAGCCTGGGCAACATAGTGAGACTCCATCTCTTAAAAAAAAAAAAAAAAAAAAAGAGGACATCCCAAATGAATGATCTAAGTTCTAACTCAAGAAACTAGAAAAAAGTGGATAATAATCCCTGGAGTAGGATACAAAAGTAAATAAAGGTTTGAGAAGAATGAAAGTCAATTTCTATGAAGTGACAACAATTGATGGTAGGTCAACCACTTGGCCCTGAAGTCGGCACAGGTGGTACATGGCAGAATGTTTGGGCAGGGATAAAGACCAAACTAGGCCGGGCGTGGTGGCTCATGCCTGAAATCCTAGCACTCTGGGAGGCCGAGGCGGGTGGATCATTTGAGCTCAGGAGATCGAGACCAGCCTGAACTAGAGCGAGACCCCGTCTCTACTAAAAATAGAAAGAAATTAGCTGGATAACTAAAAATATATAGAAAAAGTTAGCTGGGCATGGTGGTGCATGCCTGTAGTCCCAGCCACTTGGGAGGCTGAGACAGAAGGATTGCTTGAGTCCAGGAGTTTGAGGTTGCTGTGAGCTAGGCTGACACCATGGCACTCTAGCCCGGGCAACAGAGTGAGACTCTGTCTCAAAAAAAAAAGAAAGTAAATAAAGACCAAACTAATGCCAACATCTCAGATAAATGCAGGAGATAGACTAGTCTAGGTAAAGGTAGAAATTAAGTTCTGAGCTTCCTACAGCAGCTGACCAGCTCTCATGTACCCTGAGATATACATTATCAATATAAACACATAAGCCCACATACATGCCCCACTTGAGCATAAGGAAATTAACACACCAGTGGGATTCTCACCTGCCAGGGTTCCTAGGAGCAGCCTATCCTACCAGGAATCCATATTCTTGAGGGACCAAGGAGTCTTCTGGTAAAGAGGATCTCCCCAAGATGCTAGCTCACCAACTAGATCTAGTGGCAATAACCCAAGGTAGGAGGGAGGAGTAATGCAGAAAACTGTGTGAAGTGTTACTCAGGTTCATCCCTCAGCTTAGCTAGCTTGCAAGATCTCAACTCAGAATTCCAGTAAGAGAGAGGTTCTTCACAGAAACCTAGACAAGCTGATGTACAGCTCCCACAACCCCAGGACCCCCAGCTGCAGCAGGAGGATGAGAGAGCCAAGAGACTTAACATAGACACCAGTACCCTTAGCTGGGTATTATACAACATACATATGCATACATAGTAAAAGAGAAATTTGTTTTTCTGTCACCTAAAAGGTAAGTTTCCAAATCAAGAGAATGATATTTTTTACCCCAAAAATTCACGTGTATTGTGCATTTACAATTGGTTATTTCTAGGTTGTTTTTCAGGTGATCCATTTAAGAAGCTTAAATTTCAATGAATAACAGATGACGACTCATGCTTAAAAAATCTTTAAATTCATGCATAGTACAGACGTGGCTCATTTGGTCCTTGAGACCAAAGGGAGAAAAAGGGAAGAGGTTGGGAACAACAGGCTATGGGCGTTTCAACAGACTTCTGATGCCAGCTGGCAAGGAAGGTCTCTGGGCCCAGAGGAAAGGCCTCTCTAAGGGTGAGGGACAATGGCAGACTGGGCTCATGGTCAGAGTTGGGCTTTCCTCTTCATTTAAAAGTGACCAGATGGCAAGGCATGGTGGCTTACACCTGTAATCCCAACATTTTGGGAGACCAAGATGGGAGGTTTGCTTGAGGCTGGGAGTTTAAGACCAGCCTGGGTAACATAGCAAGACCCCCATCTCTACAAAAAATTTAAAAAAATAGCCAAGTGTAGTGGCACACATCTGTAGTCCCAGCTACTTGGGAGGCCGAGGCAGGAGGACCACTTGAGCCCAGGAATTCAAGGTTACAGTGAGCTATGATCACACCACTGCACTCCAGACTGGGTGACAGAGGAAGACCCTGTCTAATTAATAAATAAATATAAATAAATAAATAAGACCAGCCATTTCCTTCCATTAGCCAGAGAAACACTCTCACAAAAGAAGCCTATAGAAGGGTAACTAAGTAATTAGACCTGTAAAAAGCTCAACTTATAACTAGGAAAACAAAGAATTTTAAATAAGGGCCTTTATATCCTCCAGCCAAGAATACCTTCTTAAGTCCCTTACACTTGGGCCTCAAGTGCCTCCGACAGACAATCTTTTTCAAATGACTAGGTAGAAATAGTTTTGCCTTTTCCTCTAAGCAACTTCTCCAGATATGAAGGGCTAATTTTAAAAGTACAGATAATGTGGAATTGCTACAAGACTGAAAATGGTTTTTTATATATTATTAGACTAGGACTATAATCAGTTAACTCTTATTTTCTTTTTTTTTTTTTAACATCTAAGATACTTATTCCAAGAGCAAAGTTTGAATCCTAGCTACCTTTTTCACACAGTTCAGATCACTAACACTCTAACCCAATTCACTGGACACTATTCTAAACCAAGGGTTAGCAAACTTTTTCTGTAAAGGGCTAGACAGTAAATATTTTTTGTTTTGCAGGCCAGTTGGTCTCTGTCCTAAATATTCAACTCTGCCATTGTAGCATAAAAGAAATCATGGACAATATGCAAATTACGGACACTGCAGTTTGAATTTCAAATAATTTTTACATACTATGAAATATTCTTTTTTACCCCAACCATTTAAAAATGAAAAAAACCATTCTTAGCTTGTGGGCTGTATGAAGACAGGGCCAGGGCTCTATGGCTAGCAGGCCATTGTCTGCCAATTCCTCCTCTTAACTAAGATTTGATGCTTCAATGAAGGAATTGAAAATTTCAGTTCATTGGGATGAAATGGATACTACAAAAGAAAAATAAATAAAAATTCAAACGTTCCCTTATAAAAAGTAGACATTTCAAACCAGCATCTCACCATAAAGTCATGTTAAATTTTCATCTTGAGGGAGGGCCAAATTCTATAAATACAAAGCACACTTGAAAACTAAGATCTGCAATTGACTAGGTGTGTAAAGCTACAAAACTTACTTATCCTCTCTGGGGCTTGATTCCCTCTATTCTAATCCATTTCGAACAATCTTCCACATCATTGAAAGAGAGTAGGAGTTAGAACTATAATATACTAAACTAATTTTAAAGTCTGCCTGTGACATATAACAAATATTTATATTTCTGTGTGTAGGTCCCTCTGATGCAAAGCCACTTTCAAAAGAAATCTTTTATCATTATTATTCCAGTCTATTATAGAATCCAGCCAACTTATACTTTCAACAGCCTGAGCAGTGAAAAACCCCAGAGAAAAAACTCAAAGAAATCCATGTCCAGACATATCTAAATCAAACTGCTAAAAATAACACAATGAAAGAAATCTTGAATGAAGCAGCTAAAACATTACCTTATGGGAATTATGACAATTAGTAACAATGTTTTTTTGTTTTTTTTAAATCAGAAACCACGGAGGTCAGAAGGAGTGGCACAACATGTTTGAAGTGCTGGAAAAAAAGAAGTGTAGACATAGAATTCTATGTCCAGCAAAAAATGTCCTTCAGGAATGAGAATTTATAACCAGCAGACCTGCTCTAAAAGAGGAAGTTCTTCAGACAATTGATAGATGGCACAGGAAGGAAGCTCAAGACATTAGGAATGAAAGAACAGCAATATACATGATAAATATTGGCTGGGCGTGGTGGCCCACGCCTGTAATCCTAGCTCTCTGGGAGGCTGAGGTGAGCGGATCGTTTGAGCTCAGGAGTTCAAAACCAACCTGAGCAAGAGCGAGACCCGTCTCTACTATAAATAGAAAGGAAGAAATTAATTGGCTAACTAATACATATAGAAAAAATTAGCCGGGCATGGTGGCACATGCCTGTAGTCCCAGCTACTTGGGAGGCTGAGGCAGGAGGATTGCTTGAGCCCAGGAGTTTGAGGTTACTGTGAGCTAGGCTGATGCCACGGCACTCACTCTAGCCTGGGCAACAAAGTGAGACTCTGTCTCAAAAAAAAAAAAAAAAAAAAAGATAAATATTTGGGTAAATATAATAGACTATTCTTCCCATGAGTTCTTTAAGATATGTTTGGTGGTTGATAATAAAAATGATAACTATGTGAGGGATTTTCAATAGGTAGAGATATAATATATAAGACAACTGTAACATAAAGGAAGGTAAAGAGATGTATAAGGTGATAAGGTTTCTGTATTCCTCCTGAAGTAGTAATATATTGATTCTAAGCAGACTGTGCAAAGTTAAGTATGTATATTATAAGCCCTAGAACACCCACAAAACCATTCAAAGAGATAAACTCAAAAATTACAGGAGGTAAATGAAAACATAGCACTAAAAATGTTCATATAATCCCAAAGGCGGTAGGAAAGTGGAAAAATGTAAAAACAGAGTTAGCACAAAGAAAAGAATAAAACAATAGACCTAAAACAAGCATATCAATAACTTTACATTAAATGTAATAGTCTAAACATGCCAATTAAAAGATACAGTTTGTTAGAATAGACTAAACGCATGACCCAACTACATACTATTAATATCTATAAGAAAATCACTTCAAATATAATGATATAAGTAGGTGAAAAGTGAAAGGATGAAAAAGATATATGATGCAAAAACTGATCAAAAAAGAATTCAGAGCAAAGAAAATTATAAAGATAAAGAGGGATACAAGGGGACGTGACATAATGCTAAAAGGGTTAACTCACCCAAAAGACTTAACAGTACTAAATGTGTAAACAAACATCTAACAACAGTACTTAAAAATATGTGAAGGAAAAACTATAAGACCTAAAATGAGAAACAGAAAAATCCAATTACACTTGGAGGTTTCAACACTTTTCTCTTATTAATATATAGAACTAATAGACAGAAAATCAGGAAAAATGTATAAAAACTAAACACCATCATCAACCAAGTAGAATTAGCTGACATGTATAGAACATTCCACCCCAAAATAACAGCCTATATATATTCTTCCAACAAGATAGACCATATCCTGGTCACAAAACAAACCTTCCCAAATATAAAATAACTGAAATTATGAGGAATATGTTCCTTGACCATAAAGGAATTAAAATAGAAATCAACAACAGATAGATAAGAGAAAAATCTCCTAACATTTGGATATTAGATAGCATACATTTAAATAATCCATGAATCAAAGAGAAACTTTAAAGAGAAATTAGAAAATATTCTGAAGTGAAGTAAAACAAAAATGTAATATAGCCGAATTTGTCGGCTATAGCTAAAACAGTACTTAGAAGGAAATTTACAGGATTAAGTGCTCTTTTAGGGGGAAACAAAGGTCTTAAGTAGATAATCTATACTTCTACCTCAAGGAACTAGAAAAAGAAGAGCAAAATAAATCCAAAGCAAGCAGATTAGGAAATAAAGCAGAAATCAATGAAACTGAAAACAGAAAAACAGAGAAAAATCAATAAAACCAAAAGTTGGTTCTTTGAAAAGATCAACAAAACTGACAAATGTCCAAAACAACTGAGAAAGAAAAATATAGAGAACACTCAAATTACCAATATCATGAATAAAAGAGGTTCTGCAGATATTAAATGGATAAGTAGATACTATGAACAATTCTACACATGTAAATTAGACATCTTAAATAAAATGGACCAAGTTCTGGAAAAACACAAGCTACCAAAACTAATTGATGATGAAATACATAACCTTAAAACTCCTATAACTACTGAAGAAGCTGAAGTCACATTTTTAAAACCTTTAAAAAAAACATCTTTCAGAAGCAGAGAGGAAAACCTTTTTAAAAAGAAATGCCCAGGCTCAGATGGTTTCACTGGTAAATTTCAACAAACATTTTAAAAAATAATTTTGTAAGATCTCTTCCAGAAAGCTGGAAAGAATCCTTTATGGAGGAAACAAAGCTGGAAAGAATCACTTTATGAAGCTCTAATACCAAACCCAGACAAATATGGTGCATAAAAAGAAAACTATAGACCAATCTCCCTCATGAACATAGAAGCAAACATCCCTAACAAAATATTAGTAAATCTAACAGCAATATATAAAAATAATACAACCAACTGGGGTTTATCCTAGGAATGCAAGGCAGGTTCAATGTTCCCAAATTAATCAACATACTCAACTATATTAAATCTAAGATAAGAAAAACCACGACATCAACCGATACAGACAAAAAACATTTGCCAAAATTCAGCATGCATTCAATGATAGAAATTTTCAGCAAACTAGGAATAGAAGTGAACGTCCTCAACTGAAAAAGAATGTAAAGGTAAAACAAGAAACACTCTTTCTTATGTCTCCTATTCAACATTATACTAGAAGTATCTGCCTGTCCGGTAAGTAGTAAAAAAAAAAAAAAAATGTAAACAAGGCCGGGCATGGTGGCTCATGCCTGTAATCCTAGCACTCTGGGAGGATGAGGCAGGCGGATCGCTCGAGGTCAGGAGCTCAAAACCAGCCTGACCGAGACCCTGTCTATACCAAAAATAGAAAGAAATCAACTAAAAATATATATACAAAAAATTAGTCGGGCATGGTGGTGCATGCCCGTAGTCCCAGCTACTCAGGAGGCTGAGGCAGGAGGATCGCTTGAGCCCAGGAGATTGAGGCTGCTGTGAGCTAGGCTGACATGACTTCACGGCACTCACTCTAGCCTGGACCACAAAGTGAGACTCTGCTTCAAAAAAAAAAAAAAAAAAAAGTAAACAAAAGGTATACAAATTGAAAGAAAAATAAATTTATTCCTATTACTAGATCATGATTGTTTGCATAGAAAATCTCAAGTAATCTATAAAACAAACCCCAAAACTACTATAACTAATAGCTTAGCAATGTGGCAGGATATAAGGTAAACGCAAAAGTCAATCATGTTTCCATACACTAACAATAAACAAACAACAGGAAGCTAAATATAAAAAGTTACTAATAATAGCTCCAAAGAAATGAAATACTTAGGTATAAATCTAACAAAATATGGACGATGGCGGACGAATAACACCGCCAGACAGAGGGTCTCTGCAGAAAAGACAGATTCTAGCAGAAACTAGAGGAAAGAAGCAAGAAGACGAGCATACAGCGGACAAGGGCCGGAAGGAGGGGTACCTGAGACCCCGGGAGACTCCACAGGAGGAGGCTGCGGAGGAGAACTGGAGGCTGACACCACCGGAGCAGCCCAGAGACCAGCGGCAAGGGTAGGTGGAATTGCTGTTTCCCCTCCCCTGCATTCGGGACTGCTGGTGGGCTCCCCAGCGGGTGGAGAGACCTGCGGACACCACCCCAGAGACTGCCGCCGCCTGCCAACGGTGAGCCTGTAGCAGACGTGGCACCAGGTTCCCAACTTCCTCCAGGCACCTCCGTGTACACCGACCCGAGCCGCGCGGCAGGCGCCATATTGCCTCCCCCTCCCCTCCGCCGACCCTACCCGCGGCTGCCCAGAGAGACAATACAGCCACCAGCCGGAGGCACCTCCAGGGAATGGGACCTTCCCGTTTGGGACCCCGCCCGCCCTCCCAGGTGCTGCTGGCACCGTGTTCCCAGGAAAACGGTGCCGACTCAGAGGCTGAGAGACATAGACCCAGCTTGGGCTCCCTGTGAGTGAATTAGGACGGGAAATCCTCTCCCTGGTGGGAATACAGTTTGAACTCTGGGACCCAGAGGTCGGACCTGCAGACCAGATCCCCTGCACCGAGGGCTAGCATTGCCCGGGGCACAGAAGGGTTATACGTGAACAGCCTACTGAGGTCTGTGTGCCTCCAGGGGCGGATCAGCGTCCTAGAGGGCAACCCTCCTCCCAGGAGGAGGCCGTGCGCCCAACCCAGGTGGCGTTCCTGTGCAGGGAACCTCCCCGCCGGCATCACAGTCCGGGGAGGCCTGGTGGCTTGTGGTCTGGCCTGCTGGCAGAGGCCCAGGAGTAGCTGCGGAGTTGGGGAGGGTGGAAAGAAGCGAGGCCTGCTGCAGACTGCAGGTCTCAGACAGCCCCACCCCCACACCCAGACTTTCTGGCTGAGCGGGACCATTCCAGCCCCGCCCTGACAGCTTTCCCTGGAAGCAGAGAACACAACTTTGACCCCTGCTAACGGCCTGAGGGCAGGCTTACCCAACCCAGCTCTGCCCAGAACGAGAGCTGATAACAGGACTCAAAATCAACACCATAGCCTGTTCCTCCAAGCAAACGCCACCTACTGACAGGGACGGCATCTTGCACAGCCTTTCCACGGCACCCACTGACTCAATATACAGGGAGTGGTCCAATTTCACCCACAGGCACAACCTAACGCCTCAGAAACTAAACAAGGTGTGTGAATACCCAAACAATAACTTAAGGAAAGAAACAACAACTGATCGACATGGGAAGAAATCAGCGAAAGAACTCAGGAAATATGAAGAACCAAACGGAAAACACACCCCCAAAGAGGAGCACCAGCCCCCTAGAAACGGACACCAACCAAAATCAGGCAACCAATATGACAGAAGAGGAATTTCGTATGTGGATCATAAGAACACTCACTGACCTGCAACAACAACTCAATAACCAACACCAAGAAACCACAAAAAGTCTCCAGGATATGAGAAAAGAAATAGACACATTGAAGAAAAGTGTAACCGAACTCCTGGAAATGAAGAATCAATTCAAGGAACTACAAAATACAGTGGAAAGTCTCAAGAACAGGGTAGATGAAACAGAAGAAAGAATCTCAGAGCTTGAAGATAACACCCTCCAATTAAATAAATCAGTCACAGAAATAGAGCAGAGAAACAAGAGAAAAGAGCAAAGCCTACAAGAGCTGTGGGATTATGTGAAGAAACCTAATGTGAGGGTCATAGGGTTGCAGGAAGGGGAAGAAGACAACACTCAAGGGTTGGACAAGCTGTTTGAAGATATAATAGAGGAAAATTTCCCAGGCCTTGCTCAAAATCTTGATATACAAGTTCAAGAAGCTCAGAGGACCCCTGGGAGATTCAACGCAAACAGGAAGACATCACGACATGCAGTCATCAGACTAACCAAAGTATCAACTAAAGAGGCCCTTCTAAGAGCTGTAAGACAAAAGAAGCAAGTAACATACAAGGTAAAGCCAATTCGAATAACATCAGACTTCTCTAATGAGACTTTACAAGCAAGGAGAGACTGGGGCCCCATTCTCACTCTTTTGAAACAAAACAATACCCAGCCTAGAATATTATTCCCTGCAAAACTAAGCTTCGTATATGAAGGAGAAATAAAAACATTCTCAGACAAGCAAAGGCTCAGAGAATTCACCAAGACAAGACCAGCACTACAAGAAGTACTTAAAACAGCGTTATACACGGAACATCATAATAATAACCCACGAATATAAAAACAACCAAAACCCAAAGATATTAAAGGCCAGATATTACAATGGCTCAAGACAGAAATCATAGCAACATCCAACCCAACAGAATGATCAGTAATCTACCTTACCTATCAGTTCTCTCAATAAATGTGAATGGCTTAAACTCTCCACTCAAGAGACATAGGCTGGCTGAATGGATAAGAAAATACAGGCCAAGTATATGCTGTCTTCAGGAAACACATCTAACCTGCAAGGATGCATATAGACTAAAAGTAAAAGGGTGGAGATCAGTATTCCAGGCAAGTGGAAGCCAAAAGAAGGCTGGCGTGGCAGTTCTAATTTCAGACGATTTAGTTTTTAAAGCAACAAAAGTAGTGAAAGACAAAGAGGGTCATTATATAATGGTGAAGGGCACACTTTAACAAGAAGAGATAACAATTTTAAATATATATGCACCCAACTTAGGTGCACCCAGATTCATAAAGCAAACCTTACTGGAGCTAAGCAAATGGATTAATAGCAACTCCATAATCGCCGGAGATTTCAACACCCCACTGACGGCACAAGACAGATCCTCCAAACAGAAAATTAATAAAGAAATGATGGACTTAAACAAAACTCTAGAACAATTGGGTCTGACAGACATCTACAGAACATTCTACCCAAAATCCACTGAATATACGTTCTCATCAGCTCACGGGACATTCTCTAAGATTGACCATATCCTAGGACACAAAGAAAATCTCAAGAAATTTAAAAAAATAGAAATCATACCATGTACCTTCTCAGATCACAGTGGAATAAAACTAGAAATCAACCCTAACAGAAACTCACATTTCTACACAAAAACGTGGAAATTAAACAACCTCCTACTAAATGATTACTTCGTAAATGAAGAAATGAAGACGGAAATAAAAAAGTTCTATGAAGAAAACGACAATGGAGAGACAAGTTATCAACTCCTCTGGGACACAGCTAAAGCAGTTCGGAGAGGAAAGTTTATCTCCATAAATGCCTATAACCAAAAGACAAGAAGATCACAAATAGACAATCTAATGAAACGACTCAAAGAGCTGGAAAAAGAAGAACAGACCAACCCCAAACCCAGCAGAAGAAGTGAAATCAACAAGATCAAATCAGAACTAAACGAAATTGAAAACAGGAAAGCTATTCAGGAGATTAATAAAACAAAAAGTTGAGGCCGGGCGTGGTGGCTCACGCCTGTAATCCTAGCACTCTGGGAGGCCGAGGAGGGCGGACTGCTCAAGGTCAGGAGTTCGAAACCAGCCTGAGCGAGACCCCGTCTCTACCAAAAATAGAAATAAATTAATTGACCAACTAAAAATATATATACAAAAAATTAGCCAGGCCTGGTGGCGCATGCCTGTAGTCCCAGCTACTCGGGAGGCTGAGGCAGTAGGATCGCTGAGCCCCGCAGTTTGAGGTTGCTGTGAGCCAGGCTGACGCCATGGCACTCACTCTAGCCTGGGCAACAAAGTGAGACTCTGTCTCAAAAAAAAAAAAAAAAAAAAAAAAGTTGGTTCTTTGAAAAAATAAAGAAATTGACACACCATTGGCTAAGCTAACAAAAAGCAGAAAAGAGAAATCTCTAATAAGCTCCATCAGGAATAAAAAAGGAGATATCACAACTGATCCCAAAGAGATACAAGATACAATTTATGAATACTACAAAAATCTTTATGCACACAAACTGGAAAATGTGGAGGAAATGGACAAATTTCCAGAAACACACAGCCTCCCTAGGCTCAACCAGGAAGAAATAGATTCCCTGAACAGACCAATCTCAACAGCTGAAATAGAAACAGCAATTAAAAATCTCCCTAAAAAGAAAAGTCCCGGTCCAGATGGCTTCACACCTGAATTTTACCATACTTACAAAGAAGAACTAGTACCTATCTTGCAGAAACTATTCCGCAACATCGAGAAGAACGGAAACCTCCCCGACACCTTTTATGAAGCGAATATTACTCTGATACCAAAACCAGGAAAGGATGCAACAAAAAAAGAAAACTACAGACCAATATCCCTAATGAATATAGATGCAAAAATTTTCAACAAAATCTTAGCTAACCGAATCCAGACACTTATCAAAAAAATAATCCACCACGACCAAGTGGGCTTCATCCCAGGGATGCAGGGATGGTTCAACATACGTAAATCTATAAATGCAATTCACCACATAAACAGAAGCAAAAACAAAGACCACATGATTCTTTCAATAGATGCAGAAAAAGCTTTTGACAAAATTCAACACCCTTTCATGATACGAACACTTAAGAAAATAGGCATAGAAGGGACATACCTAAAAATGATACAAGCCATATATGACAGACCCATAGCCAACATCATACTGAATGGGGAAAGATTGAAATCATTCCCACTTAGAACTGGAACCAGACAAGGCTGCCCACTATCTCCACTTCTGTTCAACATAGTGCTGGAAGTCTTGGCTACAGCAATCAGACAGGAAAATGGAATCAAAGGTATCCAAATAGGGGCAGAAGAGATCAAACTTTCACTGTTTGCTGATGATATGATATTGTATCTAGAAAACCCCAAGGATTCAACCAAGAAACTCCTGGAACTGATCAATGAATTTAGTAAAGTCTCAGGATACAAAATCAATACACAGAAATCAGAGGCATTCATATACGCCAACAACAATCTAATTGAGAACCAAATCAAAGACTCAATTCCCTTCACAATAGCAACAAAGAAATTAAAGTACCTAGGAATATATTTAACCAAAGAGGTAAAAGACCTCTACAGGGAGAACTATGAAACACTGAGGAAGGAAATAGCAGAGGATGTAAACAGATGGAAATCCATACCATGCTCGTGGATCGGCAGACTCAACATCATTAAAATGTCTATACTACCCACACTGATCTACAGATTCAATGCAATACCTATTAAAATCCCATCAGCATTCTTCACAGATATAGAAAAAATAATTTTACGCTTCGTATGGAACCAAAGAAGACCCCGAATATCAAGAGCAATTCTAGGCAACAAAAACAAAATGGGAGGCATTAATATGCCAGATATCAAGCTATACTACAAAGCTGTAGTCATTAAAACAATATGGTATTGGCACAAAAACAGGAATATTGACCAGTGGAACAGATGTGAGAATCCTGATATAAAACCATCCTCATATAGCCATCTCATCTTTGACAAAGCAGACAAAAACATACGCTGGGGAAAAGAATCTCTCTTCAATAAATGGTGCTGGGAAAACTGGATAGCCACCTGTAGAAGGCTAAAACAGGACCCACACCTTTCACCTCTCACAAAAACCAACTCATGCTGGATAACAGACTTAAACCTAAGATATGAAACTATTAGAACTCTAGAGGAAAAAGTTGGAAACACTCTCCTAGACATCGGCCTGGGCAAAGAGTTTATGAAGAAGTCCCCAAAGGCAATCACAGCAGCAACAAAAATAAATAAATGGGACATGATCAAACTACAAAGCTTCTGCACAGCCAAAGAAATAGTCATGAAAGTAAACAGACAACCTACAGAATGGGAGAAAATTTTTGCATCCTATGCATCCGATAAGGGACTGATAACTAGAATATACTTAGAACTCACGAAAATTAGGAAGAAAAAATCAAATAACCCCATTAAAACGTGGGCAAGGGACTTGAACAGAAATTTTTCTAAAGAAGGCAGAAGAATGGCCAACAAACATATGAAGAAATGCTCAACATCTCTAATCATCAGGGAAATGCAAATCAAAACCACAATGAGATATCACTTAACCCCAGTGAGAATGGCCTTTATCAAAAAATCTCCAAACAATAAATGCTGGCGTGGTTGTGGAGAGAGAGGAACACTCCTACACTGCTGGTGGGACTGCAAACTAGTTCAACCTCTGTGGAAAGCAATATGGAGATACCTTAAAGCGATACAAGTGAATCTACCATTTGATCCAGCAATCCCATTGCTGGGCATCTACCCAAATGATCCAGTGACACTCTACAAAAAAGACAGCTGCACTCGAATGTTTATAGCAGCACAATTCATAATCGCAAGGCTGTGGAAACAGCCCAAGTGCCCATCAATCCAAGAATGGATTAATAAAATGTGGTATATGTATACCATGGAGTACTATTCAGCTCTAAGAAACAATGGTGATATAGCACATCTTATATTTTCCTGGTTAGAGCTGGAACCCATACTACTAAGTGAAGTATCCCAAGAATGGAAAAACAAGCACCAGATATATTCTCCAGCAAACTGGTATTAACTGAGTAGCACCTAAGTGGACACATAGGTGGTACAGTAATAGGGTATTGGGCAGGTGGGAGGGGGGAGGGGGGCGGGTATATACATACATAATGAGTAAGATGTGCACCATCTGGGGGATGGTCATGCTGGAGACTCAGACTTTTGGGGGGAGGGGGGGAAATGGGCATTTATTGAAACCTTAAAATCTGTACCCCCATAATATGCCAAAATAAAAAAAAATTAAAAAAAAAAATCTAACAAAATATGTATAGGCTCTGTATGCCAAAAATTATGAAACACTGATGGAAGAAATCAAAGAAAATCTAAATAAATGGAGAAACATATCATATTCATGTGATGGAAGACACAACATACTAAAGATGTCAATTCTCCCCAAATTCATTATATTCATCATTAGACTTAACCTAATTCCAATAAAAATCCCAATTGTTGGAGTTTTTTGTAGATATAGACAAGCTGATTGTAAAATTTATGAAGAACAGCAAAAGAACTAGAATAGCTAAAAACATTTTATGAAAAGATGAATGAAATTGGAGGAATCACACTAAATTCAAGACTATAAAGCTACAGTATCAAGACAATGGTACTGGCAAAGTGATTAAAAACACAGACCAACGGAACAAGAGAGTTCCGAAACTGATCCATGTAAATAAAAGCAACTGATTTTCAACAAAGATGAAAAAGCAATTTAAAGACATCCACATGCACAAAAACAGACCTCCACCTAAACCTCATTCCATTTACTAAGATTAACTCAAAAGAGACCTAAATATAAATGTAAAACTACAGAACTTTTAAAAGAAAACGAGAATATCTTCATGACCTAGGGTTAATCAAATTTTTCAGATGTGAGTCCAGATGCAAAATCATTTTTAAAAATGATAAACTGGACTTTATTAAAATTAAAACCTTGCTTGGTGAATGACACCATTAAGACAATGAAAAGTCAAGCTACAGATTGAAAATACTTGCTAATAAGTTACATAACCAACAAATAATTTTATCCAGAATATTAAAAAAAAAAACTCTCAGGAACTCAACAGTAAGAAAACGCACAACCCAATTTAAAAAATGTGGAAAAATACTTAAAAAAATACTTCTCTGAATACTTGAGCAAAATACTTATTCTTGGATGGGTTCAATAATAGTCATGAATTTGAAATTTGTCTGGTTTATTTTTTTTTTAATTGTAAGGATAGGAACATCACTCCTTCTAGCTCTCTACATCCTAGGGCAGAATCTGGCCCAACTGATTATTTTGTCAAAAACACTTTATTGAGAAACATTAAAGAACAGGGTTTGGGCTGGGCGCGGTGGCTCACGCCTGTAATCCTAGCACTCTGGGAGGCCGAGGCGGGCGGATTGCTCGAGGTTGGGAGTTCGAAACCATCCTGAGCGAGACCCCGTCTCTACTAAAAATAGAAAGAAATTAATTGACCAACTAAAAATATATATACAAAAAATTAGCCGGGCATGGTGGTACATGCCTGTAGTCCCAGCTACTTGGGAGGCTGAGGCAGGAGGATCGCTTGAGCCCAGGAGTTTGAGGTTGCTGTGAGCTAGGCTGACGCCACGGCACTCACTCTAGCCTGGGCAACAAAAGTGAGACTCTGTCTCAAAAAAAAAAAAAAAAAAAAAAAAAAAAGAACAGGGTTTGTTTTGTTTTAAAATAATCACTAGGAAAAAAGTAGGTTGAATTTTTTTCCTCCACTCCTCCTGTTCCATATTCTCAGCCTACTCCCTACCCTCCCTCCCTAATATTTCAGAACTTTGGTTCAGACTTCCTCTGCAGAGGATGCCCTATGCTGCATAGAAAGTTGGCACTTTGATCTTTTTGTATGAATGGGTACCATACCTGGATTGTTTCTGAGTTTGAAATTTTATTGTAAGAGATTTGTTTTATGCTTGTTTCAATAAAGTTGTCAAGCTGACTCAGAATATTTATAAATGCTTGAACCATGTTTTAACCTGTTCTTCCTGTTTCTACTTTTTGCTTGACTCCATTTTGAGTCCTTTAGGTGCTGACAGGGCAGACTGCAACCCTCCATTTGGGCTATGCTCTCCATTTTCGTTCTGGACGATCAGTAATTAACACTGAGTACTAGTGGAGTCTGCTTGGGGTGAGGGTGAGTGGGGGTGCATAAGGGCCAAACATAGTGCCTGTAACACACTTGGCATTTGCTGAATTTGTTGATTTGATTATGCTGTTCAGTAGTATAAAAAGGAAAGTGATAAAACCTATTAGGGAAAAGGCTATATCACGAGCTACAGTATATTTTGCCAAAGCTATTAGATTTTTGAGGCAGCTGGTAGTTTATCAATTTGTATTGCTACAATATAGTTATTTTATGGCCACTACTAGCAAAAGTAGATTATAGGAATAGTGTTTAACAAGAGAAAAGGACCCTGTGTATTTCTGCCCTGGATCTCCTAAAACAAAGGTTTTTAATGTCATCCTCTTGGCTTATAGATAGAACAGTAACATGATAGAAAGGAACATCAGTTTCTCATTTTGTGATAACAGTTCCAGAAAGTCTTTCTGTAGTGTTCTTGAGTATCTGCAGAAGTATCCAGTCTTATTTCTGTGAAGGTCTCTTTAGGTACTAGCATGATCACAAGGTGTTGGTACAGCATCAAAACCAGCAATCAGAAGTAGATTTCAGAGACTTTGTACAGTATGGGGCATGACCCACAGGCAATGTTGTAGGATGTTTGGATATCAAAATATAATTTTCAGGCCGGGCGCGGTGGCTCACGCCTGTAATCCTAGCACTCTGGGAGGCCGAGATGGGCGGATTGCTCGAGGTCAGGAGTTCAAAACCAGCCTGATCAAGAGCGAGACCCCATCTCTACCATAAATAGAAAGAAATCAATTGGCCAACTAATATATATAGAAAAAATTAGCCAGGCATGGTGGCACATGCCTGTAGTCCCAGCTACTCAAGAGGCTGAGGCAGGAGGATTGCTTGAGCCCAGGGGTTTGAGGTTGCCGTGAGCTAGGCTGACGCCATGGCACTCACTCTAGCCTGGGCAATAAAGCAAGACTCTATCTCAAAAAAAAAAAAAAAATATATATATATAGATATATATAATTTTCAAAATTAAAAGCATGACTCATGCAAATACAGACTGAACACATGTCAAAGACTTATTTAACTTATTAGTGAGGGAACCAGCAGGATGTAAAGCTAATTCAAAGAATATCTAAGAGACTTGGTATATATATAGGCACTAAAAGTAAGAATGCTAGAATAAGATTGCTAAATTAGAAAAGTGGTTATGCCCTATAGGAAAGTTAATCTGTAATCTTTGGGACTTTCTTTCACCAAACAGAAAATTTTACATCTCTACCAGAAAAAAATCTGTAAGTTAACATGTTACTTGAAAAAGTCTAGTTCCAATGATTAGTGAACAATGAGCCAAACAAAGATACAATCCCCTAGAGAACTAAATAATTCTTGGGTGGGCCTCTCAGCCAATGCTCTAGTATGACATTGAAAGGACAGTCATACTCTTTGCTTTATTTTTAAGTAATTTTTATTAACAGGGCTAATGGTTTATTTTGTACCTGAGTCTAAGTCTTGGAAAGTAAAACTAAGGTCCTAGGGGGCTACCTTTTAGAATACTGCTGTAGTGCTTATATATTTGTACTTAACACAAGCATTCCAAGACAGTCATTTGTTTACCTTTTAAACCAATCATAGGATCTTAGAAGTCATCAGAGATCAGCTATCTCTTAGAACAAGAATGCTTTCTTTAGCAGCCTTGACAGGTGATCATGAAGCATTTGCATGCAAGGAAGAAGGAAAGTAACATTACTGAGTGCCTATTATGTGCAAGTTTATTTTAAAAGGGCCAAATTTCTCTTCAAACAGTAACATGTTTGGCTACACATTTAGCCACATTTATCAAATAAATGGATTGCTTTGAATTATACCTTAATTTTTAAAAATTTATATACAGTATAATTTACCCTTTTTAAAGTACAGCTCAAGTACTGATAAATATAAATAAAAATTAAATATAAATAAAATTTAAATATAAATAAAAATAAATCTGATAAATGCATACAGTTATAATTACCATCACAAACAAGATATAGAACAGTTCTAAGCATAATTGCTTTTTTTTTTTCTTTTGAGACAGAGTCTTGCTCTGTTGCCCGGGCCAGAGTGCCGTGGTATCAGCATAGCTCACAGCAACCTCAAACTCCTGGGCTCAAGCAATCCTTCTGCCTCAGCCTCCTGAGTAGCTGGGACTACAGGCATGTGCCCCCACGCCTGGCTAATTTTTTCTATATATTTTTAGTTGGCCAACGAATTTCTTTTTATTTTTAGTAGAGACGGGGTATCGCTCTAGCTCAGGCTGGTCTCAAACTCCTGAGCTCAAACGATCCACCCGCCTCGGCCTCCCAGAGTGCTAGGATTACAGGCATGAGCCACTGTGCCCAGCCCATAATTGCTTTTTAAATGTCAATTAATCACCAAGTTTTATCAACTAGTGATGTGTCCAGTAGTCACTGTTTAGTCTTTGAGTAGGGATCAGCAGGGGAGTGTGAAAAGGCAGAAGAAATAAAAGATATTATGTCTGCCACCAAAGAATTTCCATGGTTTAATCAATGGGGCATAGTTTCACACACATGAACCAAGCAGGCAATGCAAGAAAACAAACAGGCAATCTGCTAGGTAATAATCTGTGTGAGATGTGGGTTCTAGTCTTGACATTGTCATCATGTGGCCTCAAATAAGCCAGTATTATTTCTTATCTGGGCCTTCCTTTTTCTCATTCATAACCAGGATTTGTCTTAGACAATCACTAAGGTTCCTCTTAATTATAAACACACAGGATTCAGGTAGTAAGGGTTCAGAGTATGGATGGAGAGATAGGAAGTTGGGAAGAGTTTTACGGCATTGAATGGTCAATGTGTTTACCCCACAGGGTTAGTGAACAAGGGTGGATAGGAGGGATGCAAGATGGATCTGAGGGAGGGGGAGGAACTGTCATGCGGCTGTAATGGATATAAATAGAATTGCAAGGTATTGTTCTGGAAGAAATGTGTTGAGGTCAAGCTTTGACCTGTTGTGAGAGCCAGAGAGAGACAAGAGGACTGGGAAGCTTGGTTATCTATTAACCAAAGACAGAAATGATACTATGATGACAGTGATCCACAATAATCTTTTACTGAAAACCTGCTGTGGGCATGCCTCTAGGCCCTAGGGATACAGCAGCACAAACCCCACCCTTTCCATTATTTATTGCTATGTAAATCATCCCCAAACTTAGTGGCTTAAAATAGCAACCATTTTATTTGCACACAATCCTGTGAGTTAGCAATTTGAGCTAGAATCATCAGGGTAGTTGTTCTGCTGGTCTTTCCTAGGATCCCTCAGGCAGTTACAGTCATCTGGCAATGTGAACATTCTAAAATGGCCTCACTCACATGTCTGTCTGATGGTTGGCTGGTGATCAGACCTCCCTCTCCACATCATCTCTCTTCCTCCAGCAGGCTAGTTGGCGCTTCTTCACATGGTTCCCAGGAAACAAAAGGGAAGCTACAAGACTTCTTGAGACCTAGGCTCAGAAGTCATTCAAAGTTACTCACACCACATTTTATTGGCCAAAGCAAGTCACAAGGACAGCCCAGATAAAAGGAGTAGAGAAACAGACTCCACTTCTTGATAGGAAGATCTGCAAAGTCACATTGTAAAGTGGTGGTATATACAGAGATGAAAGGACTTTGTGGCCATTAAGCACTCTACCATACGAATCAACTTTGGGGAATGAGTGCTAAGCACATTTAGTCCTGTGGTGCTTCAGAGGGGGAAAGAACCATTGAGGTGAAATGAAACAAGCCCAAAGGAATGTGGAGAACACTCTAGGCAGAGGCAGTATAGACAGAGGGTTAGGTGACTCATGGTATAGATTCTAGTGAACACATGTTTGGATGGAGTAGGTGGAGAAGAGGATTTGCGAAGTAAAAGGCAAGAATGGTGGAAATGGTTATGAATGGGTTGGGGGGACCCTGACTGCCAGGCTCTCAGGAGTAGGGACACTACTTACCGAGCAGTGAACAGCCAGGGGTTGGTGGTGGCCTAATGGATGGAGGTATAGGGAAGAGGGCTTTAGAGCCTGCATCTTTATAGACAGCAGCCCAGAAGTAGTTGTGTCAGACCTGGAGTCTGGTGGCATAGTGATCATGGCAAGAAAGCAGCCTAGAGACAGTTTCCCCAAAGGCAAGTGCCTACATAGATTCTCCTTAAGAGGCTAAAAGGCATAATTGGAACTTTTATAGGTAATCTTACTTATAAGTATAAAGAAGTTTCTTTTGGATTTAAGTTAGTTATGCTAGAGCTACACAGCCAGGTATGCAAGGAAGGGGACTCTACTGCATTATCTAATGATATAATACTCTAGGGAGAGATCTCAGTGAGCATGCTGAGTTTTTGTAATTTAAATTTAGGCTCATAACACACATACACACACACACGCACATACACACACCCCTCACCTGTATAAGATATAAGTTTCATGTGAGATAAGTAGAATAGAGCTGTTTACAGTCAAAGTTTTGTCTGTATTTGAAATGATAAAATTCTTGGTATTCTTTAACATTGTAAGTGGGCAAGGAATCATGGAAAAGGCTAGAAACTATGATGGAGCCAGGAGAAAGCTGCCTGCAATCTCCACTGTCAAGCCATGCTCTGCCTAGGTAAAATGGAATAGCCACACTTTTCACGGTGGCAACATGGCAAAGCAGCATTTTTTGGGACAGTTTATAAAACGCATTGTTATTTCTTTTCCAAACTATTGTTTTCCACAGGACGTATATGGCCATTAGGACATATTACATGTATTTTTTTTATATAAAAGGAGAATTGATGTTTGGTTTGTTAATTGAATAGCAGACAGCAATTCTTCATGTATTTGTGGGCAATAAGATGCAAAGAACTTGAGGGTCTTCTATCATTCTGCAAGTAGCAGTCGAGCTGTATAACTTCAAGTCATGTGTATATGAGATAGGTCACAGAGTAACGAAGTATAGCATTAGGTGCCAAAGCAAATAAAAAAGATAGTGCTTAATAAGGGAATACGGAGTAAGGGATGGCATCCAAAAGAGTGGAGTTGGAGGTAGGGTAGGGAGGTCTCTTGCTGAGCATCTGTAGGCATTTGGAAGAACTGGCCCAGGCAGGATTGGCAGGGCAAAGAGGGAAGGATGTTCCAGTTGTGAGGAAAGGTTCCAGGTAAACATTAGTGTTGGATTGTTGGTGGTACTGGGAGAGGAAAGGCAGTAAGGAAATAGTCCAAAAATGATATCCCTAAGACTGTGTGCTCAAGACTTCTTGTTCCACTCAGTTCTCCTGAAATCCCAGGTGAAGAATTGTCACAGTTGATGGATTATGTCATGTGAAAACATTACAAAACAACTGAACTAACAGACAAGAAAGGATATATAGGTTCTTTGTTGCACATACTGGACTTCATCCACTGCCTTGTGGGTAGCCCTTTGTGCATACCTCATAGGATAGGGGGAAATTCTGCAGGAAAAACATATCCCCTCTGCCCTTGATGTTTGCTCAGACCGAGCCAGGAGCCAGACCATACTACAGAGTAGCTATACAAAAAAGGGATCTCCACTACATTTTCTAATGATATAGTGCTCTAAGGAGAGATCTGAGTGGGCATGTAGAGTTTTCACAATTCTTCCCTCAATGTGCTCCTTAAAATTGGGGAGATTTCTTGTAAAAAGATGTGTTTTAAGATCCAATTTGAGAAACTGCAGATGATTCACATCATGGGGGTTCCAAGAAATCGGGCCTCATCAGTATCCTCAACAACTTTTTAAAAAATTATAAAAATAAATTGTAGTGATTATACAAATTACTTACTTTATGGGGAGGTACTCAAGTTTAACATTTGAAGAAAGGAGTGCTTAGACTGGGGCTTGGTATATAGCAAGCCTCAATGGCTAGTAGTTAATTCTGAGCTACTTTTTTTTTTTTGTTTTTTTTGAGACAGAGTCTCGCTTTGTTGCCTAGGCTAGAATGAGTGCCGTGGCGTCAGCCTAGCTCACAGCAACCTCAAACTCCTGGGCTCAAGCAATCCTTCTGCCTCAGCCTCCCAAGTGGCTGGGACTACAGGCATGCGCCACCATGCCTGGCTAATTTTTTCTATATATATTATTTGGCCAATTAATTTCTTTCTATTTATAGTAGAGACGGGGTCTCGCTCTTGCTCAGGCTGGTTTCGAACTCCTGACCTCGAGCAATCCGCCCGCCTCGGCCTCCCAGAGAGCTAGGATTACAGGCGTGAGCCACCGCGCCCGGCCCTGAGCTACTTTTTATAGCTTCTTGTATGAAAAATAGCAATGCATTCAAGTTTTGGTAACTATGATTCTTCAAAGTTGGGAGGGCAAGCAAAATTTGGCATCTGGTCTAAACTTTGGATGTTATACAGAACCCCCATATATCTATGTTCCTAAACTTTTTCACCACTGAGGACATTTGAAACAAATAGCATGGTTTGAAGGTGTGCCTACCAAACACATTACACTTATAAATTAATTAACTTCTCCATTTTAATTAATCAAAGATGAGTGTTTCTGACAAGAAAAGGTCCTATTAAACATAAGTTGCAAGACCTCATCTATACAAAAAATAACACAAACTAGCTGAGGTTTGGTGGTGCACACCTGTAGTTCTAGCTACTTGGGAGGCTGAGGCAAAAGGAACGCCGGAACCTAGGAGTTTGAGGTTGCAGTGAGCTACGATCACACCACTATACTCTAGCTTAGGCAACACAGGAAGACCCCATCTCCAAAAACATAAATAAATAAAAAGAAAAAGAAAGAAAAAGAAAAAAACAATAATCATAAGTTAATAATATATTCAATATGCCAGACACATTGCTCAGCATTTGATTCTTAATATGCCATTCATTCCACACAACAATCCCAGTGGCTATTAACTTCAGTTTACAAATAAGGAAACTGAGGCACAAAGAGGTTAAACTCATTCAAGGTTGTGCAGCTAGTAAAAAGGATTAAAACAATGGTCTCTGCTACTCTACTCATTCTAGCATTCAAACTGTAGCTAACTAGTTTTGCCATGAATGATAGTATAATTCTAGCAATCTTACTCCCAGATATTTGCCCTAGAGAAGTGCAAACTTATATGCACACATACACATGGATTTTTATAGCAGCTCTACTTATAATCACCAAAAACTGGAAGTAACTCAAAGGCCCTTTAATTGTGAATGATTAAACACACTGTGATACATCTGTACAATAGAATACTACTCAGCAATAAAAAGGAACAAACTATTGATACACACAACAATTTGGATGAATCTCAAAAGCATTATGCTGAGTGATACAAACAAGACTCAAAATACCATATTAGACAGCACTGACCAAAAAAGGGAAAAAAAAAACCCTCAAAAGATTACATATAGTTTGACTCCATTTATGTGACATTCTCAAAATGGCAAAACCATGATGATGGAGCATGGATCACTGGCTGTCAGGGGTTGGTGTGGAAAGAAATTATGACTAAAGAGCTAGCAAAAACGAGTTTTGGGGGTAATGAAACTGTTCTGTACCTTGATTGCGGTGGTGGTTACACTGATCTATACACGTGTTAAAATCCACAGAACCATACATACACAATCCAAAAGTCTGTTTTATTGTATATTTTTAAAAATGTCAATAGGTCATCCTTTTGATCAGTACTAATTTCTTATCCTCCCACTTACTATATGCATTTACTATAACAGTTCTACCTACCACTAATGATAGGATTTAAAAATTAAATTAGTTATACTATAAAGTGAAACAAAGAACCATTATCAGGCCATACATCTAAACTGAATGATCGGCCAGGCGCAGGGGCTCACGCCAGTAATCCTACCACTCTGGGAGGCCGGGCAGATTACTCGAGGTCAGGAGTTCGAAACCAGCCCGAGCAAGAGCAAGACCCCACCTCTACTATAAATAGAAAGAAATTAATTGGCCAGCTAATATATATAGAAAAAATTAGCCAGGCATGGTGGTGCATGCCTGTAGTCCCAGCTACTTGGGAGGCTGAGGCAGTAGGATTTTAAAAATAAAAATAAAAAAAAAATAAACTGAATGATCACAGTCATCTCTTTAAATAAGCATTCCTTAAAAGTTAAACTAATTTACCATTGGCTAAGCTAACGAAAAGCAGAAAAGAGAAATCTCTAATAAGCTCCATCAGAAACAAAAAAGGAGATATCACAACTCATCCCAAAGAGATACAAGATATAATTTATGAATACTACAAAAATCTTTACGCACACAAACTGGAAAATGTGGAGGAAATGGACAAATTTCTAGAAACGCACAGCCTCCCTAGGCTCAACCAGGAAGAAATAGATTCCCTGAACAGACCAATCTCAACAGCTGAAATAGAAACAGCAATTAAAAATCTCCCTAAAAAGAAAAGTCCCAGTCCAGATGGCTTCACACCCGAATTTTACCACACTTACAAAGAAGAACTAGTACCTATCTTGCAGAAACTATTCCGCAACATCGAGAAGAACGGAAACCTCCCCGACACCTTTTATGAAGCGAATATTACTCTGATACCAAAACCAGGAAAGGATGCAACAAAAAAAGAAAACTACAGACCAATATCCCTAATGAATATAGATGCAAAAATTTTTAACAAAATCTTAGCTAACCGAATCCAGACGCTTATCAAAAAAATAATCCACCACGACCAAGTGGGCTTCATCCCAGGGATGCAGGGATGGTTCAATATACGTAAATCTATAAATGCAATTCACCACATAAACAGAAGCAAAAACAAAGACCACATGATTCTCTCAATAGATGCAGAAAAAGCTTTTGACAAAACTCAACACCCTTTCATGATACGAACACTTAAGAAAATAAGCATAGAAGGGACATACCTAAAAATGATACAAGCCATATATGACAGACCCATAGCCAACATCATACTGAATGGGGAAAAATTGAAATCATTCCCACTTAGAACTGGAACCAGACAAGGCTGCCCACTATCTCCACTTCTGTTCAACATAGTGTTGGAAGTCTTGGCTACAGCAATCAGACAGGAAAATGGAATTAAAGGTATCCAAATAGGGGCAGAAGAGATCAAACTTTCACTGTTTGCTGATGATATGATATTATATCTAGAAAACCCCAAAGATTCAACCAAGAAACTCCTGGAACTGATCAATGAATTTAGTAAAGTCTCAGGATACAAAATCAATACACAAAAATCAGAGGCATTCATACACGCCAACAACAATCAGATTGAGAACCAAATCAAAGACTTAATTCCCTTCACAATAGCAACAAAGAAATTAAAGTACCTAGGAATATACTTAACCAAGGAGGTAAAAGACCGCTACAGGGAGAACTATGAAACACTGAGAAAGGAAATAGCAGAGGATGTAAACAGATGGAAATCCATACCATGCTCGTGGATCGGCAGACTCAACATCATCAAAATGTCTATACTACCCAAACTGATCTACAGATTCAATGCAATACCTATTAAAATCCCATCAACATTCTTCACAGATATAGAAAAAATAATTTTACGCTTCGTATGGAACCAAAGAAGACCCCGAATATCAAAAGCAATTCTAGGCAACAAAAACAAAATGGGAGGCATTAATATGTCAGATATCAAACTATACTACAAAGCTGTAGTAATTAAATCAATCTGGTATTGGCACAAAAATAGGAATATTGACCAGTGGAACAGATGTGAGAATCCTGATATAAAACCATCCTCATATAGCCATCTAATCTTTGACAAAGCAGACAAAAACATACACTGGGGAAAAGAATCCCTTTTCAATAAATGGTGCTGGGAAAACTGGATAGCCACCTGTAGAAGGCTAAAGCAGGACCCACACCTTTCACCTCTCACAAAAATCAACTCACGCTGGATAACAGACTTAAACCTAAGGTATGAAACTATTAGAATTCTAGAGGAAAAAGTTGGAAACACTCTCCTAGACATCGGCCTAGGCACAGACTTTATGAAGAAGTCCCCAGAGGCAATCACAGCAGCAACAAAAATAAATAAATGGGACATGATCAAACTACAAAGCTTCTGCACAGCCAAAGAAATAGTCATGAAAGTAAACAGACAACCTACAGAATGGGAGAAAATTTTTGCATCCTATGCATCTGATAAGGGATTGATAACTAGAATATACTTAGAACTCATGAAAATCAGGAAGAAAAAATCAAATAACCCTATTAAAAAGTGGGCAAAGGACTTGAACAGAAACTTTTCTAAAGAAGACAGAAGAATGGCCAACAAACATATGAAAAAATGCTCAACATCTCTAATCATCAGGGAAATGCAAATCAAAACCACAATGAGATATCACTTAACTCCAGTGAGAATTGCCTTTATCAAAAAGTCTCCAAACAATAAATGCTGGCGTGGATGCGGAGAGAAAGGAACACTCCTACACTGCTGGTGGGACTGCAAACTAGTTCAACCTCTGTGGAAAGCAATATGGAGATACCTTAAAGCGATACAAGTGAATCTACCATTTGATCCAGCAATCCCATTGCTGGGCATCTACCCAAAAGATCCAATGACACTACAAAAAAGACAGCTGCACTCAAATGTTTATAGCAGCACAATTCATAATTGCAAGGCTGTGGAACAGCCCAAGTGCCCATCAATCCAAGAATGGATTAATAAAATGTGGTATATGTATACCATGGAGTACTATTCAGCTCTAAGAAACAATGGTGATATAGCACATCTTATATTTTCCTGGTTAGAGCTGGAACCCATACTACTAAGTGAAGTTTCTCAAGAATGGAAAAACAAGCACCACATATACTCACCAGCAAATTGCTATTAACTGAACAGCACCTAAGTGATCACATAGGTACTACAGTAATAGGGTATTGGGCAGGTGGGAGGGGGGCGGGGGGGCGGGTATATACATATATAATGAGTGAGATGTGCACCATCTGGGGGATGGTCATGCTGGAGACTCAGACTTATGGGGGGAGGGGAGGAAATGGGCATTTATTGAAACCTTAAAATCTGTACCCCCATAATATGCTGAAATAAAAAGAAAAAAAAGTTAAACTAATTTGGATGCTTACTCCCTTAATGATAAAAATATTTCACTAAATTATCAGAGGACATAATTCTTATAGCAATTTGCATAGTAAAATAAAAATAATAATCAAAATTACCCCTGGGAAAGAGAATGTGATAGGATGAGGATGTCAAGCACAACCGTGGCTTTTTCTACAACTTTTCGATTTTTGCTAAAATGCATTCATGTATCACTATAATTAAAAATAGAGTTCTTAAAAAACTTTAAAAAATCTTTCCAGACTGAAATGGAGATATTTTGCAAGTTGCAATATCTTTCCTTCCATAAGGCTTCCATTGCTCTTGCAGACCCCCTTGGTTGCTTCACTTTCCACCTCAGCCTTGTATTCTGCTCAATATCTACTGCCTCAATCATAACACATTGGACACTGTATTAGTCCATTTGTGTTGCTATAAAGAAAATACCTGAGGCTGGGTAATTTATAAAGGAAAGAGGTTTATTTGGCTCACTGTTCTACAGACTGTACAAGAAGCACGACACCAACATCTACTTCTGGTGAGGGTTTCAGGGAGCTTCCAATCAAGGTGAAAGGTGAAGGGGGAGCAGGCGTGTTATGTGGCAAGAGTGGGAGCTAGAGAGGGAGGAGGTAGTGGTAGGCTCTTTTAAACAACCAGCTCTTGCATGAACTAATAAAGTGAGAACCCACACATTATCATGGGGAAGGCACCAATCCTTTCATGAGGGATCTGCTCCCATGACCCAAATACCTCACACCAGGTCCCACCTCCAACAACGGGGATCAAATTTCAACATGAGATTTGGAGGGGCCAAATATCCAAACCATATCAGGCTCTCAAAAACTGTTTGCTGAACTGAACTGCACCTGACAACATGGGGAATAAAAATGACAAACAAATGGTCACTGACAAAATCTATAATCTAGATAGACTAAATCATGCTATAAAAGGCATACATAGAATTTTGGAAGAGAGTAAGGAAAATATAACATACTGCCAGTAATTTTGAGGTTTTTTTTTTTTTTTTTTTTTTTTTTTTTTTTTTTTTTTGAGACAGAGTCTCACTTTGTTGCCCAGGCTAGAGTGAGTGCCGTGGCGTCAGCCTAGCTCACAGCAACCTCAAACTCCTGGGCTCGAGTGATCCTTCTGCCTCAGCCTCCCGGGTAGCTGGGACTACAGGCATGCGCCACCATGCCCGGCTAATTTTTTTTTGTATATATATCAGTTGGCCAATTAATTTCTTTCTATTTATAGTAGAGACGGAGTCTCGCTCTTGTTCAGGCTGGTTTTGAACTCCTGACCTTGAGCAATCCGCCCGCCTCGGCCTCCCAAGAGCTAGGATTACAGGCGTGAGCCACCGCGCCCGGCCTAATTTTGAGGTTTTTAAAGCCTAAAACCAGCAGAACCCAAATCAGAATCAATTATTCCTGGCTCCCTATGCATACAACCGTAAAATTCAAGGGGGTAAGAAAAATAAAAATAAAGGAAAACTAACCTCTACTGAGTTTCTATGTGCCATGCACTGCATTAGACATTTATGTAGATTAAAACTTATTTTAGGATTCAGGTTTCAGCTCAGAAATGTAAAGCACTGGGAAGCCATCATTTTCCTCCCTTACAAGAAAAAAGCTACACAAACTGAAAAACAACTACTTTTCTTGGACATATCAGAGAACTAAGGTCACAGAACTACCACTATCCCAATATCTGGAGAGACAGGTGCCTGCAGGGAGACATAGGATCTGAGCATATAAATCTGTAGGAAGATTAAACTGGTAATTCTTACAGATTACTGGAGGCCAGAGTATGGGCTGACAGGAGAGAGTGAAGCTCCTGGGCTCCATATAGAGGGGTTCCCATCCTTTTACAAGCTTTTCCTACAGGAATCCTACCAGGCTGTCACAGGGAAGATCAGGAAAAATCTCAAAGCTCCCACTATGGTGCTAGCTTGCTGAGGAAAACAGCAGTCACTGTGAAATCCACCCAGACCCCTTTCCTTTATCTCCAGTACAGAACAAAAAGGCTTAATCTTCATGGGTAAGGACTTAAAACCCATGCCCTGAAAGAAATGTTAAAGGAAATTCTTCTGGTAAAAAGATTGTAATTAATATGGGAAACCTAGATTCTCATAAAAAAATGAAGAGCATTGGGAAAGGAATAAATGAAGGTAGAATATAATCTATTTAAAAAAAAATATTTGAAAAGTTAATTTCCCAGACACCAGCCAAGGGCCAATCTTGCAAGCATGCCTTTGAAAGATAGCAGCCTCAGGCCTAGTATGTTAACTCTTTTCTGCACAATAGGTTATATACAAAAAAACAAAAATGAAAACAATCCTACAGTTAACATCATACTTAATGGTGAGAGATGGAATGCTTTCCAAGATTGGAGCAAGTTAAGGATGTCCTCTCTCATCACTACAATTCTGAAAAAGAAGAAAATAAAAAGCCAGGGTACTCATATCACCTAATTTCAAGACTTAAAATAAAACTACACTAATCAAGACAGTGTGTTAATGGAAAAATAATAGACAGGTAGATCAATAGAGAGCCCAGAAATAGATACCCACAAGCATATTCAACTGATTTTTAACACAGGTGCAAAAGCAATTCAATGAAGAAAAGATAATCTTTTCAACAAATGGTGCTGGGAGAAGTGGACACCTATGTGTAGGAAAATGAACCTCAATACATACTTCACATTCATGGCTGGTGGGAATGCAAAAATAGTGGAACCACTTTGGAAGATAGTTTGGCAGTTTCTGACAAAGAAAGACCCCAAAATCCCACTCCTAGGTAATTACCCAAATGAACTGAAAACTTATGTCCATGCAAAGATCTATATACTAATGTTTGCCATAGCTTTATTCATAATCACCAAAAAACTGATAACAACCAAGCTGTCCTTCAACAGGTAAATAACAGTTGTAAATATACATAATGGAATACTATGCAGCTATAAAAAAGAACATGCTATTAATTCACATAATATGTATGAATCCTATAAAAGCAGTCAGACCAGATATACATTATACGATTCCACTTATATGACAGTCTGGAAAAGCAGGGCTATAGTTAAAAATTCAGAAGTACACTATTGTGATGCACTTTTGGGGGAAAAAACTGGTTTGATATTTTTTTGAACAGGGATAGGTCTATGGAATTTTTAAAACAGGGAAATATATTCATATGACTTAAAATTCAAAAGGTATGTATAAAAGTTTATGCTGCGAAAAAAGTCTCCCTCCCACCTCCTACCCCCTGGTCAACCATGCTCCCAAATTATCAGTGTTTTGAGTATCCTTCCAGAGATATCTTATGTCTGTGTAAGCAAAAGTGGATATATTATTGTTCCCTTCACTATATATTTTACATAAATGGGAGCATACAATGACACTATTCTGTTTCTTGATTTTTTTCACTTTGTACAAATTAGAGATCATGTATTATCAGTATAATATTCCACTATATAAACAAGCTTTGATTGACATTTAGGATATTACCAATCTTTTGCTATTACAAGCAACACTCCAATTAATTTGCAAAATTTATTGAATTCCTGGAAATGTTTGCAGGGTCAAATGATATGTGTGTTTATACATTTTATGGCTCCTTCCAAGTCACTGACTTTTAAAATGTCAGATTTAAAATTTTTATTCTAGGAGGAAAGATGGGAAGCTAAGATTCTACAACTAGACAATTTTCTGGAGGAATGTACATCTCTAAGTTGTACAAAATGAGCCTACCATAGTTTCCCACATGTACCTCCTAGGATCCAGTTGCATTTTTATGTAATATATTTCAGGCCACAAACTGTTGTAAAGCCTATTTCAGTTATGTGAAAAGTGTTACTTCTGAGATTTTCATAAGCAAAGGTCAAAGGCTGATGCCCCCAATTGGTTGTTCTTAGCCACTCACTTCACACTACAATGCTGGATTCTTCACTGCAAACACAGGGAGATTTAAAAATCTTAACCAAATAAAACATACCTACAGAGAATCCTTTGTCCTTATTACAACACCCAAATGAGGATTTCTTCTCTTAGGTAAAAATTATAAATCACATGAAGGTTCCAAGGAAAGACTGCAAATGTTTCCCTCATCTCTTAGATGGTGGATTCCCCCAAAACAGTCTTTTTGCTTGACCACAAAACCTAATATGGTCTGGGTTTTTGTGATAAAGCTTGAACAGGAGATTGAAGAAATCCAGGGGCTCACAATATCTGTGAGCAGTTATGCCATTCACAAGGGTATGTACATTCTTAACCACACAGTTTCCCTTTGGCTTCCTCATAGAGAAACCATCACCCCACTCCACATTTGGTGGGAGAGGTGTTACTAATGGCATAATCATATTCCTTATTCTCTAGAATACTACATTCAGAAATGGGTGTTTAATAAGATTTATCAAAGCTTACATTCATTACTAATTATTACGCATTACTGCAGCAATAGCCCCCAATTTTTTTCACATCTAACTGTATCCAACACCCCTGAATGGCCACCTCCCATAAGACTCTGGATTGGGCCAGGGAAGCTCTTCCATGCTTTAGCTGATAGGACAATAGCAGATGTGATGCAAGCAGACTCTTGAAAAGTGCTTGTGCATTGGTGCTTGCTCTCACTTGCTGTGTGACTTCGAGACCACCATGTTAACAAGGCCACAGTGGCTCATGCCTATAATCTCAGGACTTTTAGAGGTTGAGACAGAAGGATCCTGTGAAGCCAGGAATTTGAGACCAGCCTGGGACTCTGTCTCTACAAAAAATGAGAAAATTAGCTGGGTGTGATGGCATATGCCTGTAGTACTAGCTACTCAGAAGGCTGAAGCTGGAGGATCACTCAAGGTTACAATAAGCTATGAATGCCTCACCACTCCAGCCTAGGCAATAGAGCAGAGACCCTGTCTCCAAGAAAAACAAAAAAAGTCTAGACTAGTTGGCTGGAGGAGAGATCACATAGTGTGAAGATGAGCCATCGCAAGTTAGGGTCCCCTAGACCAGTGGTCCCCAACCTTTTTTGCACCAGGGACTGGTTTCATGGAAGACAATTTTCCACAGACCAGGAGTTGGGAGGGGGGCGGAATTCAGGCAGTGAGGCAAGCTAGCTATGTGGATCAGAGTGGCTATAAATACAGATAAAGCTCTGCTAGCTCCCAGTTGAACTCCTGCTCTCGCCCCACCCCCACCTCTGTTTCCTAAATTTCATGGAAGGTAATTTCCACAGATGGGGGTGGGGGTTGGGGACTGCAGCCCTAGAACAACCCAGTCTGCCAGTCACCAGATGTGTGAGTGAGGCCATTCTAGATTATCCAGCTGCCAGCTAACCAACATCCTCCTCCCAAAGGCTAATTGACAGATACTTAAAAGTAAATATTTTTGTGGGCCAATACATATAAAAGGGGGATAGAACACTGGTTTTCCTCTGTGAGGTTGACTCTGCATATAAGAAATAGTTTCAAATAGAAAAACCTCCAGTACCTGGATGAGAATAAATATATAAGTACTGAAAAATACTTAAATCTTACCAGATTCTCACAAATGTGCTGTCTGCCATCACAGATGGCACAAACAAAAAACACAAAAAATTTCCATTTAGTCACTGAAGTATCTTTATCATGATATATTTAAATCGAAGTCTTATACTCGACAGTTCCATTTCTAACACTGAACAACTCAGGTTTCCAGGAATTACTTTTTCTCCCAATTCTACTTTTTCCCCATGTGACAGGGCTCAGTGAAAGCTGAAAGAGCTCCCTTAATGCAGCCTAAAAAGCATCAGATATATGAGCCTAATTAAACCTTCTTCTAGAAGCATTCTGAAGGACCAGCTTCTTCCAGCATCACAGCAACTCTTTTTAGCCACTTTAATGGTGGGCAGTAAAAACTGTTTAAGATCTACACATTTGAGCCAGAAACATTGCCTCTATTGGATCACAAGATGGGACACTGAAGGGGAAATGACTTTCTTAAATCATTTTTGTTTAGGCCTCACTAGGTACTTTACAGGAGTAAACACGTACACACACGTACACACGTACACGTACACACACACACACACACACACACACACACACACACATCATGTGCTTTAAGAAAAGGTGAAAAACACCTTCCAGCAACCTCCCATTCATTGTACTTGGAATAAAACACAAGCTCCTTATTGCTTATTCCTACTGGTTTTCCTCACAGAGGCATTCTACCTCTTACTTGCTGTGTGACCTTGGGCAAGTTACCTTTGCTTCACCTTTCTGAGCCTCACACTTTAGAGAGATACCTTGTCATCTAAGAGCAGCAGGCCTCAGAGAAAATGGATCTTCACATTTACATCCATCCCAAAAAACTCCCAGATATCTACTCTTCCGATCCTTAACCAAGCTGGTGTTCCCATGACCCCCTATGAACCCCTTCAGCAGAGCACTCTTCTGATTGTGTGAAGATTCCTTAATTCCTTTCCACTGGAAAGCTGAGTTGCTAAGGGGATGAATATCTTTTACCTCTTATATCCCTAGAAAATAGAAAGCACTCAATACAAGTTTGCTGAATGAATTAAATGAAAATGCTGGAGAATATGTTATCAACTGCAAAGTTGGGGAGTGGAGTGAATTTCCTTAACAATATTAAAGTTTGGCATAGCTAGGAACAAACTTGTCAAGAATGGTGAGAAAAGGGGGGTTTATCTTAATCATTTTTACAATTGATCATGATTTCTATATCTAGAACCAGAGATTCTACATGATTTACAAATGTGTGCTTCACAGATATAGGTAGACTTTACCTCTGGGGCCCTGAATCACCACCACTGTTCTGCTATACCCAGTGGCTGCACCTGAGCTACTGTTCATGCTAGGATGCCCCTGACAAGTACCAATCTCTCAGTGGTTACTCTTAAACAGTTTGGAAAAAGAAACAGAAAGAGCAAATGATAAAGCAAATGAGAGCAAACTAAATAACAGGTGACCTTGGGTAAAGGGAATATAGTGAGTTCTTTGTACTATTCTTGCAACATTTTTATAATATTATATCAAATAAGTTTTTATAATCTAAAAAAGAATAAGTTTCCCAGGAGATTACAATACACAATACTGGCCACGCTGGTACCATATTTTCTTGTCAGCAGTCCCAAAAAACGCACTCCAGGCCCAGGTTTCCTTCCTTGCATATCAGCCAATATTAAGGGAAAAGGAGCTCCTTGGGTAGCAGGGCATAGACATGGTTTTTGGGTTGGGGCAGAGATTAAATCATTTGCCACTTGAAAAGTATTCATGAATTCATAGGTGTCTACTATTGGTCAAAGCCCCAGTATTATTTCCCCACACCAGGCCCCTTACTTTCTTCAGTTGACTACCCTCTGAATTCTTACCTTTCTTTCTCTAAGCCTAGCTGTGGGATCATGCAAGTTTTTACCAGGACCCTTTTTTCTTGCTCTCCTCCAAGAGAAGCACAGAGGCAGTTCTGATGGTAAGGCCTTTGCTGCTATTGTCTACAGAAAGACCTACAGGGAGGAGGCAAAAATATCCATGGGGGAGTCACAAAGATTCCAGAACACAGAAGACTGAAAGTGGTAGTTATTTGGTCTGTAATGATCACTTGCTAGCACCCTTTTATTCTTTCATCACTTGTACACACTCATCCTAGATACTCCCCACCCCCTAAGCCAGAATGCTTTAGCTTTCCCAACCACTGTAACTGGAACGACAGAAACTTGTGAGCCCCCAAATCAACTCACGCTGGATAACAGACTTAAACCTAAGGCATGAAACTACTAGAATTCTAGAAGAAAATGTTGGAAACACTCTCCCAGACATCAGCCTAGGCAAAGAGTTTATGAAGAAGTCCCCAAAGGCAATCACAGCAGCAACAAAAATAAATAAATGGGACATGATCAAATTAAAAAGCTTCTGCACAGCCAAAGAAACAGTCATGAAAGTAAACAGACAACCTACAGAATGGGAAAAAATTTTTGCATCCTACACATCTGATAAGGGGCTGATAACTAGAATACACTTAGAACTCACGAAAATCAGCAAGAAAAAAAATCAAATAACCCTATTAAAAAGTGGGCAAAGGACTTGAACAGAAACTTTTCTAAAGAAGGCAGAAGAATGGCCAACAAACATATGAAAAAATGCTCAACATCTCTAATCATCAGGGAAATGCAAATCAAAACCACAATGAGATATCACTTAACTCCAGTGAGAATCGCCTTTATCAAAAAGTCTCCAAACAATAAATGCTGGCGTGGATGCGGAGAGAAAGGAACACTCCTACACTGCTGGTGGGACTGCAAACTAGTTCAACCTCTGTGGAAAGCAATATAGAGATACCTTAAAGCGATACAAGTGAATCTACCATTTGATCCAGCAATCCCACTAATGGGCATCTACCCAAAAGATCCAATGACACTCTACAAAAAAGACACCTGCACTCAAATGTTTATAGCAGCACAATTCATAATTGCAAGGCTGTGAAAACAGCCCAAGTGCCCATCAATCCAAGAATGGATTAATAAAATGTGGTATATGTATACCATGGAGTACTATTCAGCTCTAAGAAACAACGGTGATATAGCACATCTTATATTTTCCTGGTTAGAGCTGGAACCCATACTACTAAGTGAAGTTTCTCAAGAATGGAAAAACAAGCACCACATATACTCACCAGCAAATTGGTATTAACTGAGCAGCGCCTAAGTGGACACATAGGTACTATAGTAATAGGGTACTGGGCAGATGGGAGGGGGGCGGGTATATACATACATAATAGAGAGATGTGCACCATCTGGGGGATGGTCATGCTGTAAAGTCAGACTTGTGGGGGGAGGAGGGGAAAGGGCATTTACTGAAACCTTAAAATCTGTACCCCCATAATATACCAAAATATATATATATGAAAAAAAGAATAGACAGCCCAGAAATAGGCCCCCCCAAAAAAGAAACTTGTGAGCCATTCAGGTGTCCCCAAGTCAGGAGAGTTCCAGATGGGTGTCACCCAACACCCACCTCTCACCTATAAGGTAAATTGAGGTCACAGTAATTTACTCCCTGATAAGAGATTTTCTTAATGTAAGCCGGCATATTACCACTATCTTCCTCAGGTCTTATTTTGTGTAAGGCCCATGAGGAGATAGGTGCATTATGTCCTATGATAATGTTCAACTTCCTTTTTTGGCCTGAGTCTCTGTAACCCTGATCAAGGCTTGTAAGAGCCTCCAGCAATGTCATGTCTTCACCAGAAATGGGCTGTATGGTTGGAAAAAAACAGAGGGAAAAGACAAGCATTATTAAAGGAGGGCACCCTACTAAACCTACCAGCCTTCAACATCCTCTGTTCTTTAACTTTCACCAATCCATACTTCTTAGCTATGATGACAACCCTGCACCATCACCTGTCCTGCTCCTGGGAACCTCCTCTACAGGCTAGAAGGTGAGTCACAGGTGCCCCTAAGGCTGCTTCCAAGTCATTCCTGGCTCCCAGCTGATCATAAACACTTCAAGGAGAAGTGGGAGGACCTTCTCTACTTTTCCCTATCTGTGACCAAGATTCACGTCACACTGCTAAGGCCAAACAACATGACTCAGAAAAGAGGGGAGAAAGTGTGGATTCTAGAACCAGATCTGCACCCCTGAATATTCCAGAACTGACTGGATTAAGAGCTTGGGTTAAGAGCTCTTCTTCAGCAAACAGAAGTGTGGAGAAGAACACAATTGAGGAAAAAGGTGGCAATGATGGTAACTAACACTGATTGAGAGCTTAATATGTGCTCTGAGAAGCACTTCCCAAAGACTTCAGGTAATCCTTGAAGAGTGTATTTTCTTTTACAGTTTTAAGTATTTAAGCTCAGATTTCCCTTTAAATGAAAGAGAAAATGATATGTTATAGAGGTAGAATACTCCTAGGCTAAACAAAAAAGAAAAAAATCTATTTTCACTTATCCGGAGAATAATCACATGATGCTATAAAAGCATGAGAGAACTTACATTGCTCAAAGGGTACAAAGGCCAGGATCCACATTCCCATGGTCTACAGATGTTTTGAAAGTATTAAACTAAATAAAAACACGATGCTTTGTTCAAGTCAACTCCTCTTCTCATATGCTCACCCCAAACCCCCTGCCCAGGCTGACAAGAAGTGGCTGCAGGGAAGACCTACTCTAGGAAAGTGGATTCTGGGTTGCTTAAACTAAGCAAAGATGTGCAATCAGTTTTTAACCTAAATTATTTTTCGTTACTTTCGGAGTTTAGAGAGAAAGCAGTTATCTCTATCAGACTGAACACAGGGAAGGAGGTCGCCTTTCCCTCTAGGCCAGTGGAATCACCGTCAACACGGTTTTGATTTCTTACACAATCAGACGGCAGAGGGGCTGGGGAGCGGGGATTTTATCCTCAGCATCACAGATAAACGCATCTCAGGAAGGAAAAAAAAAAGAACTCGCGCGTATCTGAGGCCATGGATTTCCTTGCAACTCAGAAAGTCGGAGAAGCGGCCAAACAAGTTTCTTGCCAAATCCCTAGGAGCTACATATGTCCCAGGGCTGCACAACGATATAAACTTTTAAACGTGCCTTCACATACCACCATTACGGTCATTCACTCCAGATCCCCGCCCCCTTTCTTGGCACAAATAATAAACGCAGGTTGTCCTGTGCAATTTAAAGCCAGACTTCACCGAAGTAGTGGCTCTGCTCTGAAAAGCGAGAGAAAAAGACTGAAGGCTATTTTAAACAAATCTATGGCCCCCATGGCGAAGGGAATAAAACGAACTCGAGAGCTGGAGAAAAGTTAAGAACTTTGCCGTGCTCTGTGGTGGGAAAATTTCCCACAAAGACTTACAAAGCCCTCGCGATCTTCCCACACCTCAAGATCGCCCGGCGCTCAGTGGCCAAGGACCCGCAGAGTCCGAACAATGACGGGAGGGGGAGGGAAAGTTCGCCGGTCCGAGGGGCGCCGGCACTCCCGCTTGGGGAGCACCCGAGCTTCTTGGGGTGCCTCCCCTCTCAAGGAACTCGGCTCTTTCCGCCCCCCCAACAACGAAACAGCCAGGGCACGCCCTCGCTCCCTGAAGCATCCGACCCCAGGCGGCGGGCAGAGCAGGTCCTCCGGCCACGGGTCTGGCCCGGTAGAGTCCCGAAACCAGGCAAAGGGCAGGGAGGTAGGGGGCGCCGGGAGGGGGCACCGGAGGAAACCGCAACAGTTATGGCGCTCAATTCCTGCCCGGTGTAGCCGGGAGCTGCGGCCAAGCTCGCGCGTCCGCCCCCGCCCCCCGCCCGGGCCACCAGGCACTGCCCTGGCCAGCAGAGGGGTCACCAGTCACTTTACCTCAGCCCACACACGCTCTCGGCCCGAAGGCGCTAGAGACGCCGGAGGCGACCACTATGTGGAGCCGGAGCGACCCGGACCACGGCGAGGCCGGGCCGGGACCTTGCGCACCCCGTCGCCGGCTTCAACTCGCCCAGGCTGCTACTCCCGCCGCCCACCCGGCGTGCCGCCCCCAACCTCGCTCGCGCCGTGTACTGGCACAGTGGCGCCTACCTTCGCGCAGCCGGGTCGCCACTCCTTCCCGGCTCCACACTGCGGCCCGGCACTGTGCCGGCGAGTCCGGTAGGGATGGTAACCGCCCCCCTAACCGCTTGCTTTCTTCTCTTCCCTCCCTCGCACCTGCCCCCTAATCCCCTCCTCACCCCCGCCGGGGCCGCCCCCCGCGCCTCAGCTCCCGCCCTCGGCCCTCGCCCGCCCGGCCCCTCAGGCCTCAGCGTTGGGCAGGCGGTTGGGCGGCGGCGGCTGAGGCAGCGCGGAGCACTATTGTATTCCTGACACTGTGCGCTCCCACGCTCCGCCTCTTCCCTTTCCTTCCTTCCCCCCCAACCAACCTATCCCCCCACCCACAGCGGGCCGCGCTCGCCTTACCCAACTGGTTCCCCGCCGTCTGCCCGCCGCGCGCTCTTCTGGCGGGCTGGGCGCCGTCGCCACCCGCTGGCCTTGAAGCTCCGCCCACATAGAGCTCCCGCACCCGCGGCGTCGCGCTCCAGGTGGGTTCTCCTCCCCCCCCCCATGCTGCGCGCGCTGCTGCCCCGAGGCGCCCCAGCCCGGCTGAGCGCCCCAGAGAATGAGGTGGGGACGTCTTGGCTGTGTTGAGATAACAAACTAAGCTTTTCGTGGCCCTTTCCAACTCTAAAGTTCTATAAGTGGTACTCTCATATATAAACTTGGTGGCCACTATTGATTTACGTCGTTTGTGCCTGAATTACCTAAAATAATAAAGCCTAGGTGGCTATTAACAGAATACACTTATTCAATTGCAAGCACAAATGGTTTATGATGTTGTGTGGCGGTTCTGATGTGTCAGTTTGATTAGGCTACAGCCCACAGTTATTCCATCAAACACAAATCCAGGTGTTGCTGTTGAGGTCTGTTGCTGATGTAATGAAAGTTCCTAATCAGTTGACTTAAAGTAATGGAGATATCCTGGATAATCTAGGTGGACTGACTGAATCAGTTGGAAAGCCTTTAAATCAAGGCTGAGGTTTCTGAGTACGTAAGAGACGGAAGAAATTTCGCCCATGGGTGACAGCTTTGGCCTGTGCCCATTGGTTCCAGACTACTGATCTTCACTTTCTGACTGCGTGTCCTATACAGATTTCAGCCAGCCCCACAATCGTCTAAGACAATAATAGCTTCAAATGAATGAATGAATTGCAATGTGTTTTATATATAGAATATATATATTAATAATTTCCTATGGGTTGTTGTCCTTTGGTTGAATCCTGACCAGTACAGATGTTTAAGCAGCAAACCTTTTTGGTCTACCTCTCTGGGTTTGGAAATGTACCCTGTGCAACTATGATGAACTCATATAGTCATTTTGATTTACATTTCTAGTGTGAACAATAGAGTAGGCTCTTTTGTATTTTCTATTTTCCATATTCAAGATGTAATTCTATTTTATAACATGCAAATGTGTGAGTTCTAAAATATTCATAGTCCTTCAGACTTACCTCACTTTATTGTAATTATTTTTAAATAATTATAGATTCATAGGAAGTTGTAAAAAATTATTACAGAGCGGTCCCATATACCGTACCTTCACCCAGTTCTCCCAGTGGTAATACCTTATATAACTATAATGCAATACCAAAACCAAGATATTGACATTTGTGCAATCCATAGACCTTATTTGGAGTTCATCAATTTTGTATGAACTGATTTCTTAGTCAGTATATATAGTTCTATGCAATTTTAACAGTGTAGATTCGTGTAATCACCACAATAAACTGTTCCTCCACCACAAAGATTCCTCCTCTACCCTTTATAGCCACAGTCACCCTCCTTCCCCTACTCCAATCCCTGGCAACCCCTAACATGTTCTCCATTTCTATAATTTTATCATATTAAGATTATTACATAAATAGAATCATACCTTTTGACATCAGCTTTTCTTCACTCAGCATAATTTTCTCGAGATGCATCCAAGTTGCATGCATCAATAGTACATTACTTTTTATTGCTGAGTAGTAGTCTATGGAATGGTGATTAGTTTAACTATTCACCCATTGAAGGACATTTGGGTTGTTTCTAATTTTTGCCTAATAAAAAGAATAAAAGTGCTATGAACATGTAGAAGTTTTTGTGTAAATATACGTTTTTATTTCTCTTTGACAAATTCCCAAGAGTGCACTTGCTGGGTCAAATGGTTAAGTGTATGTTTAGTGTTATCTGGGTTGGATGGTAAGCGTATGTTTAGTGTTATAAGAAACTGCCAAATTTCCCAGACTGGCTATACCATTTTATATTCCCACCAGCAGTGCATGAGAGATCCAGTTTCTTCACATCTTTCTCAGCATGTGATATTTTCACTATCTTTTTCTTTTAGTCATTCTAATAGATGTGCAGTGATACCGCATTTGTTTTAAATTGCATTTCCCTATTGGGTAATAATGTTGAACATCTTTTCATGTGCTTATTTGCCATTTGTATATCCTGAAGTGTCATTTGCCTATTTTCTAATTATTATTATTATATATATATATATATATTATTTCGGCATATTATGGGGGTACAAATTTTAAGGTTTCAAAAAATGCCCTTTCCCCTCCTCCCCCCACAAGTTAAGTCTATGATTCATTTTGAATCAATTTTTATATAAGATGTGAACTTTAAGATTGAGGTTCATATATTTGCCCCATGGATGTCTGATGGCTCAAATAAAATGACTATTTTTCCTCCATCGACTTGCTCTTGCACCTTTGTCAAAACCAGTTGGGCATATTTGTGTTGGGCTATTTGTGTGGTCTATTTCTGGGTTCTCTTTTCTGTTCTATTGATCTATGTGTCTACCCTTCTGTGAATACCAGTCATGATTACTCTAGCTATATAAAATAATAAGCCTTAACATTGGGTGGAGCAATTCCTCCCACTTTATTCTCTTTTTCAAAATTGTTTTAGCCATTCAAGGTTATTTTCCTTTCTATATAAATTTTGGAATGGCCTTATTATGTATCTACAAAAACTTGCTGGGATTTTGAGAGGAATTATATTAAACCTATAGGTCAATTTGGGGAGAATTGACATCTTTAGCACTGTATATTGAGTCTTCCAATCCATGAACACAATATATCTGTTTCTCCATTTATTTAGATCTTCTTTGACTTCTTTCATCAGCATTTTCGAATTTCTAGCATATAAACCCTATGCGTGTTTTGTTAAGTGTATACCTAAATATTTCACTTTCTTTAGAGTGATTGTAAATGGTATTGTTTTCTGTTTTAATCTTCACATTCATTGTTCATTGTTAGTATACAGAAATATAATTAATTTTTGTGTGTTGCTCTTATAACCTGTGACCTTGCTGAACTCACTAGTTCTAGGAGTTTTTTGGTAGATTCTTTAGGATTTCCTATATAGACAATCATGTCTATGAATAGGGACAGTCTTATTTCTTCCTTTCTAATCTGTAAACCTTTTTATTTCCTTTTCTTATTGTGTTGGCTAGAGCATTTAGTACTACGTTGAATAAGGGTGGTGAGAGTGGACATCTTTCCCTTATTCCCTATCTTAGGGGGAAACAATCTTTTGCCAATAAGTATGATGTTAGCTGCAGGGCTTTTTGTAGATGCTCTTTATCAAGTTGAGAAGGTATCCCTCTATAGTTTGCTGAGAGTTTTTTTTATCAGGAATGAATGCTGAATTTTGTCAAATGCTTTTTCTTCATCAAGTGATATGACCATATGATTTTTCTTCTTTAACTTATGGACATGGTAGATTACATTGATTGAATATTGATTTTTGAACCAACCTTGCATAACTGGAATAAACCCCACTTAGCGATGGTATAATTATTTGTATACCTTGTTGGATTCTATATTGCCGATTTTGTTGCAGATTTTTGTGTCAAAGTTTATGAGAGATATGAAGTTTATAGTTTGGAGAGTTTTTTGGAACAGTCTTTGTTGGCTTTTGGTATTAGGATAACACTGGCCTCATAAAATGAGTTGGAAAGCTGTGCAGAAAAGAGTTAACATAGCAGGCCCTTGGCAGGCATCTGGGAACTTGGATTTCAGGAGACTTCTCGCCATTCTGAGAACTGATAAGAGTGGCTCACCAGACCTAAACTGTTTGATCAAATGTGATTTATGCTAGGACTAGACTCAAATCTCCTGATTCTCAAGCTATACAGAAAAGAGTTCACATAGCAGGCCTGACTGCTATCCTTTGAAAGGCCTGCTTGTAAGGTTGGTCTTTGGATGGCATCTGGAACTTGGATTTGGGGAAGGCTCCCACCATTCACAGGACTGATAAGACTGTTCACTGTGCCTAATCTGTTAGTACAAACATTATAGTTTATGCTAAACATCTGCTTTCCTTCTGGGAATCTGGAAATTTGGTAAGTGATAGAGGTTGCCTATATGACCAACCCTCAATGAAGGCCCTGTGAGCTGAGTTTCTAATGAACTTCCCTGATAGAAATATTTTATACTTATTGTCACAATAAGTATGAAAGTATGCTGGAGGAATTGGTACATCCTGTATGACACCTGGAAGAGGACTCTTGGAAGCTTGTACCTGGTTTCCATTGGACTTCCATGTGCCTTTTCCTTTGCTGATTTTGTTCTGTATTCCCTCACTGTAATAAATCATAGCCATGAGTATGACTGTATGCTGTGTTCTGAGTCTTCATCATGAATCATCAAAGCTGGGAATGGTTTTGGAGACTCCTGGCACAGAATGTTCCCTCCTCTTTGGTATTCTAGAATGTATTGTGTAAAATTGGTGTTAATTCTTTAAATGGTTGGTAAAATTTTCCAGCAAAGCCATGTGGACCTGGAGTGTTCTTTTTTAAAGACCTTTTAAATTACAGATCCAATTTTAGTGGTTATTGGATTATTCAGATGATAAATATCATATTCCTTGAGTTTTGGTAGTTTGGGGTTTTCAAGGAATTGGTCCATTTCATCTAAGTTGTTGAATTTATGTACATAAGGTTCCTCACAGAATTCCTTTATTTTCCTCAGTGCCTGCAAGATCTGTATTAAGATCTCATTTGTGATGTTAGTGACTTGGTCTTCTCTTTATCTTAGTCAATCTTGTAAAAGTATTGATCTTTTCAGAGAAACAGGTTTTTGTCTCATTGGTTTTATCTGTTGTTTTCCTGTTTTCAATTTCACTAATTTCTGCTCTTACCTCTTATTATCGTCTTCCTTCTGCTTGCTTTGAATTTTTTATTTTGTTCTTCCTTTTCTCGTCTCTTGAGGTGGGAGCTTACCTGATTAAAACCTTTTCTCTTTTCTAATTTAAGTATTTAGTGCTATAAATTCCCATCAGCACTACTTTAGCTACATTTTACAAATTTTGATATATTTTCTTTTTCATTCAGTTCATTGCACTTTTAAAAATTTCCCTTATGACTTCATTTTTGAGCTATGTGTTCATGAGAAGTGTGTTGTCTAGTTTCCAAGTGTTTGGATATTTTCCTGTTGACTTTGTGAATGATTTCTAATTTGACTCCATGATGGTCAGAGAACATACTCTGCATGACTTCAATTCTTTTACATTTGTTGAAGTTTGTTTTATGACCTATGACCCAGAATATGGGCTATCTTGGTGAATGTTTCATGGGTATTTGAAAAGAATGTAAGTTATGCTACTGTTAGGTAGAATGTCCTATAAATTAGATCCTGTTGGTTTATGGTGTTTTTGAGTTCTATAATCTTGCTGATTTCTATCTAGTAGTTCTAGTGCTGAGAGGAAGGCATGCAGTCTTCAACTATCATTGTGGATTTGTCTGTTTCTCTTTCAGCTCTATCAGATTTTACTTCATGTATTTTGAAGCTCTATTTATTGATTCATACACATTTAAGATTTCTGTGTCTTCTTCGTGGATTAACCTATTTATCCTTATGTAAATCCCTCTTTGTCCTTGGTAATGTTATTTGCTCTGAAGTCTACTTTTCTGATATTAATATATAGCCACTCCTGTTTTTATAAATTAATGTTTGTATATAGTATATCTTTTTCTATCCTTTTACTTTCTGCCTACCTATGTTGTCATATTCAAAGTGAGTTTCTTGTGGATGGCATTTAGAGGGTTTTTTTACAAGTCCATTTTGTGAATCTGTGTCTTTTAATTCATGTGTTTAGACCATTTAACCTGAACATAATTATTGATGTCTTGGGGCTTAAGTCTAATGTTTTATTATTGGCTTTCTGTCTGTTCCATCTATTTCTCACTCCTCTGTTTTCCTTTTCTTGCCTTATTGTGGGTTACTTGAATATTTTTGTGGGTTATAATATAATATTGTGGGTAACTTGAATATTTTTTAGAATTCCATTTGACTTATAGTGTTTTTGAGTATATCACTTTGAATAGTTTTCTTAATGTTCTAGGTATTAAAATATACATATGTAACTTATCAGATTCTACTGTTATCAACATTTTACCACTTCTGGGAAAGTAGAAATCTTATTTTCATTTAGGTCCCTTTACCCTCCTACTTTTTAAATATAATTTTCTAATTTCCTCTCTATATATTGAACCCAACATCAGATGGTATTTTAATTTTTGCATCAACAATCCAATATGATTGAAAAATTCATGAGGAAAAGGATAGTCTATTATATTTATCCTTATTTTCACACATTTCATTGTTTTCTTCCCTTTCCAAAGTTCCAGGCCTCCTTCTCTTATCATTTCTTTTTTGTTTGGAGAACCTCCTTTAGCTGATCATTAATGGTATGCCTGCTAGTGAAAATTTTCTAAATTTTGTCATCTGAGAATGTCTTTATTTCCCCTTTATTCCTGAAGGATATTTTCACTGAACTTTGAATTCAGAGTTGACAATTCTTTTCTTTCATCACTTGAAAAATGTACCACTTCCTTCTAGCCTTTATGGTTTCAGATGAGAAATCCACTATCATTTAAATCAGTGTTCCTCTATAGGTAATGTATGTTTTTCTATCTGCTTTTAAGATTTTTTTCTTTATATTTAGTTTTCAGAAGTTGGTTATGATGTGTCTCAGTGTGAATATTTTTGGGTTTTCCTGGCCTACTTTTGGGTCTGTGGTTCCAATGACAATTTAGTTTTTAACACTCGTACAGTACTATTCTGGTCTGCTTTGTGTGCTACTCAGAGGGCCACCTTGAAAATCTTTGTGGTATGCTGCATTATATGTAGTTTAGTTCTCAGACCTACAGGCATGTTGATTTAATTCGTTTTGTGTTTGGGTCAGACAGGTGTCTTTCTAGGACTTCCTATGTAGATTTAAATAATGCCTTTCTTCAGCTCCCTCCTCTCTGAGATCCCTCCTGCACTCTAATTGGGAGGGTGAGGGGCGCCAGCTGCCACTGGCAGACAAAGGTGAAAGTCCAGACTCCTCACTCAGTCCCCGCTGACACAGCAACAGCAGGGAGAAGGAGCACCTGTCTGCATCCTCCGCTGATGCCGGGTGGGAGGGGAGCCGCACATGTCCAGACTCCCTACTAGCTCTCTGCTGACACCACTGGCGGGAGAGGAAAGTGCCTCTCCAGCTGCCTACCACTTGGTGGGGCTTGGGAGATTTGACTCCCCACTTGGTCCTCCTCATGGTGCCAGTAAGGGGGATAGAAAGTGCCTCCCTGGTCCATCTAGTGCCACCAGGGGAAGAGTCGGGAGATGCCAGAACTTCGGGGGCTGAAAGTGCTAACCCTGCCTACCTGCTGCTGCTAGGTGGGGATAGCAGTCTGGAATCCTTGCTGAGTATAAGCTGATGCTGCCAGCTGGGCTGAGCATGCCTTCTCTGGCTGTCTGGTGCGACTGTGGCTCCCACTAGCTCTTGGCTGATGCCCAGCGGGGGAGGAGAGTGTTTCCCCAGTGGTGCTGGGACTCCCACCCAGCTGGTGCTCCCAGAGGGGAGGAACGCGTTCCCCTGTGGCTACTGAATGGGAGACCGTCATTACTAGTCCCTACTCCGGCTGTGCTTTGCTGACACCACGGGTTCAGCTCGGGTATGGCTGGTACTGTCCAAAAGGTTTTCTTATTCTGCTGGGCTATATTTTACTCCTTTCTTGGTCCTTTAGCCACAAACAACAGATTTTTCTATTGTTTGTCTCGTCTGATTGGAAATTCTAGATTCCAGGATTCTCCAGCACCCAGCCTAGGACTTACATAAAATAAAAAGAAAAGCAAGGGAGATCATCATAGTATCATTCCTCAAGCCCTGAGGCCACTCTGCTCTTCTCTTTCCACCTTCCAGAGTCCTCTTAAGATGGACTTTTGTATTATTTTCAGTGATTTTGATTGCACTTAGCAGGGAAGAGCAAAGAGAAATGAGTCTATGCCATCTTGCTTGAAATGTGAAGTTACCTTATATTTTAAAAGAAATTAAGGAAATGATTAACAAAGAAATTTTTCTGTGTCAGTTGGAAAAGAGAAAGTATTTGACGCCAGGAGTCATGACTTCAGTTTGTACTTTAAAGCCAAAACTATTTGTCATCTTTTTTTTTTAATTTGTAAAATGGAACTATTCTTTGAGAAGGCAGAGAGGATTGTTTATCTGTCTTTGTTGAGCCACTGATTGATGAAACTGAATGCAATATCTTTAAACTGCTTGTGCCATTGTGCAAACACTATGGTGGTGTAATTTGCCCAAAATGGGCTCAGGGGACCAAAAGAGAAAAGGCCAAGGAAATATAGAGAAGTAAATAATCATTCTTGGCAAGACCTCCATTCTTTTTTCTCCTCTCTCTCCAATTTCTTTCTTGTCCATCACACCAAAGTCCACATGATAAAAATCAATAACAGGTCCCATTTTCCTTAGACAAATAAAATACTTTCTACATTAGTTAATCTGTGCACTGTAATATGTATGTAAATCCATAGATGGAAGGATACAAACCAAACTGATAATGGTAGTTACCAGTGGGAGTAGAGGATCAAAGAGGATTTTAGATTCATCTGCAGTTTTTTCAGGGAAAATAAAACTCTGTATCATTTGTGTAATTAGCAAGTAATAATAAAACAAAAACAACTTGTGCATCTGCCAAGCTACATGAGTCTGATACAGAAAAGAATTTAAGATAATCTCCCCTTTTTCTCAGTCAAAAATGATTTCACACTCATGAAACCTGGTGATACCTAACATTTGTTCAGAACTTCACCACCATGACTCACAAGAATTTGAAGAATTCTTCACCACCATGGCTCACAAGAATTTATTTGAGAATTCAAATAAATTAAGAAAATTGCTGATTTTTCAAATAAAAAAGCAATTGTAAACACCAGCAATTTTATCTGCACTCATTGAAATACTTAACATGTAAAAATGGTCTTCAGGCCGGGCGCGGTGGCTCACGCCTGTAATCCTAGCACTCTGGGAGGCCGAGGCGGGCGGATTGCTCAAGGTCAGGAGTTCAAAACCAGCCTGAGCGAGACCTCGTCTCTACCATAAAAATAGAAAGAAATTAATTGGCCAACTAATATATATAATATAAAAATCAGCCGGGCATGGTGGCTCGTGCCTGTAGTCCCAGCTACTCGGGAGGCTGAGGCAGGAGGATTGCTTGAGCCCAGGAGTTTGAGGTTGCTGTGAGCTAGGCTGAAGCCATGGCACTCACTCTAGCCTAGGCAAGAAAGCGAGACTCTGTCTCAAAAAAAAAAAAAAAAAATGGTCTTCATATACACATAAGTAAATACAAAGGCCCTATACAGTGAGAGAGTATTTATAGTCAATGCAATAAATTAATAAGCAATGGAAACTTTGATTCTTTGCTACATATTGATATCCAAAATAGTGCTACTAGACAGACAATCTGCAAAAAAAAAAAAAAATTGGGAAGAACTTTGAACTCACACGACTTCACTTGAGAAGGCTATATTCACAGGAGGCAAAAAAAAATCAATATTTGGGGAGCATCTACTGTGTCTCAAGTGTTTAACTTATATTTTCTCATCTAATCCTCCCCAGACCCTCAAGATAGTAATCATTATTTGCCTTTTACAGATAAGCAAACTGAGGCTCAGACAGAAAATAACTTTCTCAACATCATTAGTGGACATTAGGTATACTTCAAAACAAAATGCATTCTACTCTTTTGTGGGTTTGAGTATTTCAAAGCATCTACCATTTCTATCCCAAGGGAGATTGGAAATAGCCAGCTAATCTAGTCCGGTACTCATTAAACATTTATCACATGATAAAATGATTTTATAAATGAAATACATACCTGTTCTTTGAAATCCTTCCTTCTCAGGTGTTAATTTAATTGAATTGAAGAACTAATTTTCTTACCAATGAACTGAAAACAGTTTAGTGGAATCAGGCACTAGCATATACCCAATGGATGATTATAATCACTGTAGCTTCCTTTTACCAGATGGTTAATGACCTTCATAGACCAAATATGTGTACAAGCTGATGCCATAGATGAGTAATATTGACACTATCTCTTCTTGGAAGCTGGTCTGAGCTTGTGATTTATTTTCACAAAGAACAAAATATTCACTGATGGAAGTTAAAAACAAAATGAAATACCAAACATCACTGTAATGGTCAGTTTTATATGTCAACATAACTAGGCTATAGTCCCCAGTTATTTAATTAAACACTAATATAGATGGCACTGAGAAGGTGTTTTGTAGATGTGATTAAAGTCCATAATAAGTTGACTTTAAATAAGGAAGATTACCTTAGATAATCTGGTGGGCCTGATTCAATCAGTTTAAGGCCTTAACAGCAGAACTGAGGCTTTCCTGAAGAGGAAATCCTGCCTGTGCACAGCAGCATCAGCTTGTGCCCAAGAGCTCCAGCCTTCCTTTTCTGATGGCCTGCCTGAAGGATTTCAGATTTCAGACTTGCCTAGCCAGCCCCCAAAATCACATAAGCCAATTTATCTATATGTGTATCGCCTAGTGGTCCTGTTTTTCTGGTAGAATCCTTACTGATACAATCACTATCTTTACTTTTATTTTTTTAGTTTTATTTAAATTTTTTAGAGACATGGTCACTCTGTTGCCCAGGCTGGAGTGCAGTGGTACCATCATAGCTCACTGCAGCCTCTCACTTACTCCTGGGCTCAAGCAATCCTCTCACCTTAGCCTCCTGAGTAGCTATGCCACCATGCCTGGGTAATTAAAAAATTTTTTTTAGACATGGGGTCTTGCTATGTTGCCCAGGCTGGTCTCTAACTCCTGGCCTCAAGCAATCCTCCCCCAACTCACAGCCTCTCAAAGCTCTGGGATTACAGGCATGAGCCTCTGTGGCTAGCCTATCTTTACTTTTATATATCAACTCAGAACCTATATGCACTTAATGAAAAAAATTATTTTTCCTTGAATTTAGTATTCTCTCTTTAGATTGGAATTTTCTAAATCAGAAATATCAAAGAGGCTTAAGAAAGTATCTGATTCCAAAGAATGCTCAACTTCAGAGACTATCCATCATTTTCCATATTAGAAGTAAACTACATGGTGTGTGGCTTAGGAGAAGGTTGTTCCTTTTGGGAACCACCATCTGAGTTCTCAGAAGTCTCTATTCAGTTTCCTGAACATAGAAGGACCACAGTTAGAAGCCTGTGAAAACTGCTCCAGGCCTTCTATGTTCTATGCAAGTCCATCCATAAATCCTGCACGTCTAATGAGATACAAGAACCATTTTTAAAATAATCACAACAGCAATAATATTGTTCCTTAAGTTCTCCAGAAATATCTTAGGAATATTTTTCTTCTCTGGGAGACATTTCCCAAATTATTTCATCCCATTCTTTATACCCCTGAAGAAATTTTTGGGTTACTTTTGGAACTCTTATTAAATCATTTCCCTCCTTTTTTAACTGTTATTTTTTATTCATCTATTTACTTAAAACTGATCTTTCAGAAATGATTTAATATGGCCTGTTTTGTCCAGTGGAGGTGTGGGGTGTCAGAGACCAAGGAATGTTTAGGGAGAATCTTCTCGAAGTGTTGACCTGGTGTGGGCATCAAACCTCAAGCAGGATAAGAAGGATAGCCACACGTGGTGGTGGTGGCAGTGGGGTGCTCCCCAGCCTGGGGCATTGGAGTTCAAGCTAGGGAAAGAGTCCCTCCCATCTATCTATGGTATATGCTAAACTAAGCAGATTGTAAGCATCATGTGGCAAATACTGATAGTTGCTTACTCAATATCCATTCTTTTCATTTTTACTGTCAGAACCTCAAATTTTCAGCAAGATAATGTGCCTAGTAAAAATACCTCCTTAGACTTCCCTGAAGCCAGGATGGTCATGTGATCCTGCTCTGGCAAATGAGATACAAGTAGAAGTCTACTGAGTGAGGCTTCTGGGAGAGTTATTGTTTTCCTGATGAAAAGGGACAGAGTTAGCCAGCCTTTTGCCATTCACCTTCTCCATTCTTTTTGCCTAGAATGCAGTCATGATACTTAAGAGGTATAAGAACTATCTTAGCAGCCTAAAGAAAAAAACTACATGTTTAGGAGGAGGGAAGATACAAAGAGCCTAGGACCTTGAAGATACTTTGGTGTTGCTGAGTTGCCTACCTCAAGACTTTGTGTAAAATGAGAACCAGTATGTTATTCTTTTTTGGTTTTTTGGTACCCTGCTAACAGTTGTTCCCTTCACCCTTTTACCCCCATCCTACAATGTTCAGCTCATAATAGGTATTCTTTAGTGGCATTAGGATACTAGAGCCCCCTCAAACATGTTCATATTTGCATTCATCCAACTAGTTTTTGCTTCAGGCAGTATTTGGTTGCCTGAGGCCAAGAGGGAGCAGGTACAGAAGTCTTGGTGTCTGTCTACAGAGAGTTTTGTGTCATTTTAGAAAAATAAGATATAAGGAATTAATACTTCAGGGTTTTATATGATTTAGGAGGAGAACTAACACTGAGGCTAGTATTTTTACTTGATCAATTTCATTGAATACTCAAAATATAATAACTACAAAGCAGACATAACTCTCATCTTACAGATGTGGAAACTAAAGACAATTCATAGCTGGTGGAGATCTACACAGGTAGTATATAGCAGAATATAAGTTAAACTCAGGTCTGATGGTTCTGAAATCCACTTGTTCTTTGCAATTCTGACATGACTAGTCTAAATGATCAGCAATCAGTGGTTTCCTGGAGGACACAGGACTTGGACCAATCCTGAAGGATGGGCAGAATTTGAAGCTTTGAGGTAGGGAGTGGAAAAAGGGATTCCAGACATGGAAAGGAACATAAACAAAAACCAGTTTTCATTGATCATGCCCTATTGAGTAGTGAGGAGTTCAAAGGGTTAAAGCAGAAGATTCAGTTCTTTAAACAAGTATCTGTTGACTTATCTCAACATCCTGTAATATTCACTGTGGGATATAACAAGGATAGTTTTGTGAAAGCACCTGGCGTATAGTTGCTGCTCAGTTTTTGATGTTTTGTTCTTTAAAAAAAGAAAGTGTTCTCTTTCCTCAAAACAAAGGTACTCATAATTTGGATTACTCAGAAAGCTGGCAATTTAGCTAAGGGAATTGCTTAAATTATTTAAGAGTTCCAAAATACAAAGTGTCACAAGATGATATAAGACTAGTGACAACAACCCCAAAGGCTGTGCTTTTAACTACTATGCTCTTTTACCCAGCAATGCGTGGGATGTACAGGAGGAAGCAAGTGGAAAAGATCTCAAGTAGGGACCCCAGTCAAGAGGCTGATGTAACTATGGGGTCAGTGACACACATTAGGTTCATGAAGATGGAAATGGAAAGGAGAGGATGGATAAAGAACATTTCAACAACAGGGCTAGTTAAGAGGGGTGAAAGAAAGAACAGTCTAACATGACCCCCAAATGTCACTGGTATAACTGAGATAACTGCATGTCATTGATGGAAATGGGGATGCCAGGACAGAGAGCCCATCTGGGAAGGAGGAATATGATGTGTTCAGTTTAGTGCGTAGTGACACCAGGAGAACAATTATCTAACTGTTCACATAAACATATTTGGTAGAGAGTTGAAGACTGAGGAATGGCAGTCAGATGAACATCTGTGCTTAGTAGTGACAGTTGAAGCTGTGGTGAGAAATGATCATGTACTTAAATGAAAGAATGTAGGGACTGCAGTCACCCTTCAATTTCTTGCCTCCTATAAGTAACTTGTCTTTCTTTCTTTCCTTTCCCTCCCTCCCTCCCTCCCTCCCTCCCTCCCTCCCTCCCTCCCTCCCTTCCTTCCTTCCTTCCTTCCTTCCTTCCTTCCTTCCTTCCTTCTTCTTCTTTCTTCTCTTTCTTCCTTCCTTTCTTCTTCTTTCTTTCTTTCTTTCTTTCTTTCTTCTTTCTTCTTTCTCTCTTTCTCTTTCTTTCTTCTTCCTTTCTTTCCTTCCTTCCTTCCTTCCTTCCTTCCTTCCTTCCTTCCTTCCTTCCTTCCTTCCTTCCTTCCTTCCTTCTTTCTTTTCTTCTTTCTTTCTTTCTTTTTCTTTCTTTCTTTCTTCTTCCTTTCTTTCTTTTCTTCTTTCCTTCCTTCCATTTCTTTCCTTTCTTTTTTCCTTTCTTTCTTTTTCTTTCTTCCTTTCCTTTCTTTATTTTCTTCCTTTCTTTTTTTATTTTTATCTTATTTTTTTTTAATTTTGGCATATTATGGGGGTACAGATTTTAAGGTTTCAATAAATGCCCATTCCCCCCTCCCCCCACAAGTCTGAGTCTCCAGCATGACCATCCCCCAGATGGTGCACATCTCACTCATTATATATGTATATACCTGCCCTCCTCCCCCATCCCACCTGCCCAATACCCTATTACTGTAGTACCTATGTGTCCACTTAGGTGCTGCTCAGTTAATACCAATTTGCTGGTGAGTATATGTGGTGCTTGTTTTTCCATTCTTGAGAAACTTCACTTAGTAGTATGGGTTCCAGCTCTAACCAGGAAAATATAAGATGTGCTATATCACCGTTGTTTCTTAGAGCTGAATAGTACTCCATGGTATACATATACCACATTTTATTAATCCATTTTGGATTGATGGGCACTTGGGCTGTTTCCACAGCCTTGCAATTATGAATTGTGCTGCTATAAACATTCGAGTGCAGGTGCCTTTTTTGTAGAGTGTCATTTGATCTTTTGGGTAGATGCCCAGTAGTGGGATTGCTGGATCAAATGGTAGATCCACTTGTATCGCTTTGAGGTATCTCCATATTGCTTTCCATAGAGGTTGAACTAGTTTGCAGTCCCACCAGCAGTGTAGGAGTGTTCCTCTCTCTCCACATCCACACCAACGTTTATCGTTTGGGGACTTTTTGATAAAGGCAATTCTCACTGGAGTTAAGTGATATCTCATTGTGGTTTTGATTTGCATTTCCCTGATGATTAGAGATGTTGAGCATTTTTTCATATGTTTGTTGGCCATTCTTCTGTCTTCTTTAGAATTTTCTTCCTTTCTGTTTTCCTTTCTTTCTTTTCCTTTCTTCCTTTCATTTCCTTTACTCTTTCTTTCTTTCCTTTTTTATTAGAGATAGAGTCTCACTCTGTTGCCCAAGATTGAGTGCAGTGGCGTCATCATAGATTACTGCAACCTCAAACTCCTGGGCTCAAGTGATCCTCCTTAGCCTCCACAGTAGGTGGGACCACAGGTGCACCACCAGACCTGGTTAATGTTTTACTTTCTTATTTGTCCTTTCAGTGCTTTTTAAATGCAAAATGAAGCATATCTATGCACAGACTTACTATCTCCCCTTTCTTACACATAAGGTAGCATAGTGGGTACACTGTTCCTGATCTTAGTTTTCTCATCTAACAGTAGGCTTTTTCCTTATCGGTACATAGAGATAGATTTTTGGTTTTTGTTGTTTTTAAGTTCATGCATATTTGAATGTTGTTTCTCTGCCTGTCTTTGATCTTTTCTTTCACCTTTAATACTTTGCACAGTCACCATGTTTATGCTTTCTAACTGCCTGGAGGGTCATATGTATTTTGAAAAATACTCTAAGTAATTTTTGTATGCCCCTCCCTCAGGAATAGTGGTCAGGAACACAGACATTGGTTTAGATCTCAGCTCAGACACTTACATGCTCTGGCAATGCTGGTCTTTAGGGGAAAGGAGGCTCAGGATTTCTCTTCTCTTCTCTTCCCCACTCCCCCAACCCCAAAAGAGTGTTAAGATTCCATGGCACCAGGCTGAGTCACGGAAGGTGGAACTTTCAGAGGAGTGGAGGTAAGTGGTTGTCTCTGTCTTCTTGTCTGGAAGCACCCTTTTGTGTGCAGCAGCCATGCCTAGGGGCAGAGGCTCTCAGGCATCAAGTAAGCTGTCTTTCTATCCCTTTTCTCCTCTCTAGCATTCATAGGCAGGGCCTTGTCACATCAGTGAAGGAAGAGCCAAGCCTAGAATGCGCACTTTGTGGGCTCCAGGCCAATCCAGCATAGGAAAATTGCAATGGGCCAGCCTCATTCCTTGCAGTTGCACATTGGAGTTTTTGGCCTAAGCCCCAGCTAATAATAAAGGCCATTTTTCTTTGTTTTATACTCTGGGAAAAATCTATATTCCCTGAGATCTCCAGGAAACAGGTAATTGGGGCAAGATTCAGGTTCTACTCTAAACTGGCTAAATACATCCTTAATCATATTGGTCTCATCCTTTAATAGATCCCCACTTCCCAGTTTCAAACATGTGACCTTGAACAAAGAGGTACTTGACCTAAGTTTCAATTTCTTCATCTGGCAAAATGGGACCAATAATTTGGTCTTCATAATTTGATGTGAAGGTTAAATGACTTAATATATGCAAAATACTTAACACAGTGCCTGGCCATTTCAGCAGGTGCTCAGTAAATGGTTGTTACTATTTTTACTATTGTTATTGATAGCATAGTGGTTAAAAGCATGGGTTTTGAAGTTAAACTGCTCTCTCTGGTCTTGGGTCCAGACTGCACTTAGCATCTGTTTGACCCAGGGAAGTTAGCTAACCTCACTAAGTTTCAATTTCCTCAATCATAAAAACAAGGATAGTAATAGTACCTCTCTCTTAGGATTGCTGAGAGGATTAAATGAGATTTCATATGTAAAGTGCTTAACACAGAGCCTGACATATAAGTAGCTGATATATCATAGGAGCATTTTAAAACCCAAACCAAACTATACTTAAATGATTTCTGCCGCTTCAGATAAGGTAGGAGGTACTTCTTCTCATATACCTGGTGGTGGGGGGGGAATGCAACATTCACTCATAAAAATGCACTCATAGTACATTAAATTGTACACTTAAATTTTTGTCAAAAGAGCAGGTCTTGTGTTATGTTTTTTCACAATTAAAAATATGCACTCACAGAAACTCGTTTTATAAGGGTGAAGGAAGGGCACTGTAACATTTTGAGCATCTACCGTGTGTCCTGTGGTTTACATTTTTCCTTATACTTAATGATAATATGATTGGAACAATACTGGTATGTAGTGCTGTTAGATTCAGTATGAACAGTACTATATAGGTCTCAAATGCTGCCCTATGCATTGCCATAACCTTCGATCATTTATTCGCTTTACAAATTCATGTTAACACAAAAAGATTTGTAACACTATGCACCCGATCAAAGATGTATAATGGAGGTCAGCATTTTTTTTCTTCATTTCAAGCAGCTGAGCCCTGGCTCAAGACAGACTCTTTAAATCTAAGCACCACACATTTGCATGTGCTTTTCTTTATTCTTTCTGTGTTATGCTACTTTTAAAACAACCTCTGTGGGGCCGGGCGCGGTGGCTCACGCCTGTAATCCTAGCTCTCTGGGAGGCCGAGGCGGGCGGATTGCTCAACGTCAGGAGTTCAAAACCAGCCTGAGCAAGAGCGAGACCCCGTCTCTACTATAAATAGAAAGAAACCAATTGGCCAACTGATATATATATAAAAAATTAGCTGGGCATGGTGGCGCATGCCTGTAGTCCCAGCTACTCGGGAGGCTGAGACAGAAGGATCGCTCGAGCCCAGGAGTTTGAGGTTGCTGTGAGCTAGGCTGACGCCACGGCACTCACTCTAGCCTGGGCAACAAAGCGAGACTCTGTCTCAAAAAAAAAAAAAAAAACAACCTCTGTGGAAAGCAATATGGAGATACCTTAAAGCGATACAAGTGAATCTACCATTTGATCCAGCAATCCCACTAATGGGCATCTACCCAAAAGATCCAATGACACTCTACAAAAAAGACACCTGTACTCAAATGTTTATAGTAGCACAATTCATAATTGCAAGGCTGTGGAAACAGCCCAAGTGCCCATCAATCCAAAATGGATTAATAAAATGTGGTATATGTATACCATGGAGTACTATTCAGCTCTAAGAAACAACGGTGATATAGCACATCTTATATTTTCCTGGTTAGAGCTGGAACCCATACTACTAAGTGAAGTTTCCCAAGAATGGAAAAACAAGCACCACATATACTCACCAGCAAATTGGTATTAACTGAGCAGCACCTAAGTGGACACATAGGTACTACAGTAATAGGGTATTGGGCAGGTGGGATGGGGGAGGGGGGTGGGTATATACATATATAATGAGTGAGATGTGCACCATCTGGGGGATGGTCATGCTGGAGACTCAGACTTGTTGGGGGGGGGAAATGGGCATTTATTGAAACCTTAAAATCTGTACCCCCATAATATACTGAAATAAAAAAAAAACAGTAATGGGAATGGGATAATCATATGTCACCCGAATCCTGGTCTACTGCTACCATTGACTAAATGCCAAGAAATACATTCGAAATAACAAATTACAATTAAGTCTCATATGAAGACATCAATATATTTATACTGAGGAAACAGGAAGAAAAACCATTTAAAGAAAATAAAGGTAGAGTGTGCATTTAGGAATTTACATTTCTTTAAAATTTTAGATTTACAACTAAGCCTTTATTCCAGGAAAGAGATAAAAGCCATCATTTTCCCTGCAAAAGTTGGAGCAACACTGAACAATTCCTTGGGCAACCCTGCACATTTTATTGATGATGCTCAAGTTCATCCCTGAACACTGGGAGAAGTGGGAAGATGTCAAGAGATAAAAACAGAGGATGACAGATCTAAGAGGGACCAAGTGCCTGACTTTCCCCACAAACCCAAAGTAAGTAGTTGACTTTTTCCTTTTAATTCAGCCCCAGCATCAACAAATCACCACTCTTGCTTTATGCAGTGTTTCCTAATGGAATAAAACAAAACTTGAATATGAAAACACATCAGAAGAAAAGTCAGAAACTGCTGGGCTCTTGTCTGTTTCCAATGAATGCCACTGATGTTCTTAAAGCTTCCTAGATGCCTCAGTGGGCAGAGACTGTAGTTACTATTTCAACACAAAACAGAAAAGTAATTAAAGATTGTAGAATGTTTTTTACTCCAAAACCAATCAAGGAGAGTACACGAAGGCAGGAATTACAGAAGAGACTGAAGTCTGATAGAGTAGAATGAATTATTGGATTGTGAGTCATTCAATCAAAAAACATTAAACATAGATCACATTACTGGACCTAAGCTAGGAATATAAAGATTTCTAAGCCTTGATTCTAGAGCTTAGGAAGCTAACAGTCTAGGATAGGGCTGGAGAAATAAAAATAAAATCCTAAGCCCCCTGACAGACTGAATGGACCCTCTCTTGGCCAAGGGGACCCCAATGGAAACCTTAAAACTGACTCCAGCCATGACAGAATGAGAAGTGGGACATGCCTCATTAGACCAACCCCCCACCAACCACCATTAGGCTTTCTTCCTCAAGGGTTAAACAGAAACCAACCCTTTGGAAAGATTTGCTCCTGCTGATTTCAACAAATCTCGTGACTGCTCCTCCCTTTTTGCAATTTGGGCACAACTGACCAGCATTCCTTCCTGATAAGAGACCACTGACCATGGAGTGGTTCTGACCAGTCTACAGAGTATGCACAGTGAGGATTTCAGGTCCTCTGCTTCACCATTTTTTTAAGAGACAGGGTCTACCTCTATCGCCCAGGCTGGAGTGCAGTGGTGTGATCATAACTCACTGCAGCCTCAAACTCCTGGGCTCAGGTGATCCTTCTGCCTTAGCCCCCAAGTAGCTAGGACTACAGGCATGCACCACTATGCCTGGCTATTTTATTTTTTGTAGAGACAGGGTCTTGCTATGTTGCCAAGGCTAGTCTCAAACTGCTGGCCTCGAGCCCACCTTGCCCTTTGAAAGTGCTGGAATTATAGGTGTGAGCCACCACAGCTGGCCTTTTGATGATGGATGCTCAAAACACCATTGGATCATGTTAATGCAGCCATTTTTTGTGCATGTGACCTATGAAGGGGCATGAATCTCAATTGCACATGTGCATTTTCTCCTCTCATAAATATTCATTACTCCTTCAGCTTATTAAATATATATTAATATATTCGGCCACCCCACTCAGCATAAATTCATGCTCCCTTTACAATTCCCTGGAAGCACTTGCTCTCAGCTCTGGCTGGAGGCTATGCTTCCCAGTCTGCAAGATGACCAGCCTACAGGCTACAACCCCTTATGAGAAATAAAGCTCTCCTTTCCAAATTTATGAACGTCATCATTCTTTAGTTGACAGGCTTCTTAAACTTTAATGTGCATGTGAATCCGCTGAATATCTTGTTAAAAAGTAGATGCTTATTCACCAGATCTGGAGTGGAGGCTGAGATTCTAACAAGTTCCTAGGTGATGCTGGTGCTACTGGTCCACACACCATACTTGGAGTAGCAAGAGAGGCATGGATAAAGAAATGGAATAAAGTGTTATAGGTACTTGGAAATCTGCACAGAGTACTGTGTGAGCAAGTGCCATGGAGGGAATGGGCCTTTCTACCTGAGAGTGTTAGAAAAGGCTTCATATAGGAGTAGATGGATGAGCTGAGTCTTATTCTCCTATTGATCACAGGGGGAAAATCAAGAGGCCTGCATTATAGTTCAGTGACTATGGTGTGAGTTGGACAGGCCATCTAAATTTTCTTACCCTCAGTTTTCTTTCTCATCTGTAAAAGGAGGGATTGAAAATGTTCATACTCTTCACAGTCCTAAAAACAGAAGACTCTAATGAGATAAATCTTAAATACTTAATATAAGATCTGTTTAGAAGTTGGGGTAAAATATTAATAGTACAAAAGGTTCTCTTAGCTGGGCGCGGGGGCTCATGCCTGTAATCCTAGCACTCTGGGAGGCCGAAACAGGCGGATCACTCAAGGGCAGGAGTTCGAAACCAGCCTGAGCAAGAGCGAGACCTACTAAAGAGCGAGTCTCTACTAAAAATAGAAAGAAATTAATTGACCAACTAAAAAATATATATATAAAAAATTAGTCGGGCATGGTGGCGCATGCCTGTAGTCCCAGCTACTCGGGAGGCTGAGGTAGTCGGATTGCTTGAGCCCAAGAGATTGAGGTTGTTGTGAGTTAGGACCCCATGGCACTCACTCTAACCTAGACAACAAAGTGAGACTCTGTCTCAAAAAAAAAAAAAAAAAAAAGTTTCTCTTAATGTGCCTAACAAACTGACATACATTTGACAAATGAAAGTACATCAATCAGTAAGATAACAGCAGTTAAGTCTTAGCCTCTTAGGCTTGTTTTTCCCTATTCAGTTGCCTATTTGTGGCTAAGTATGTGGCTTCACAGCTGAACTACTTTAAAAGAATATCATATGATACCCCCCCATCCAACAGGAATACATTCCAGGACCCCCAGTGGATGCCTGAAACTGCAGATAGTACCTACTGAACCCTATATATATTAAATACTATGATTTTCCTATACATACATACGATAAAATTTTATTTATAAATTAAGCACAGTAAGATTAATAAAACAGTTTAATTATAACAATATACTGTAATAAAAGTTATGTGAATGTAGTTTCACTCAAAATAGTTTATTGTACTATACTCACTTATTTTGGGACTGTGATTGCAGGTAACTGAAACTGAGAAAAACAAAGCCACAGATAAAGGGGGATCTACTGTACTTGCTTTGCTCAGCACAATACTTTACATTTATAAAGTACTTTTCAAAACAATAAATGTTGGTGTGAATGCGGAGAGATAGGAACACTCCTACACTGCTGGTGGGACTGCAAACTAGTTCAACCTCTGTGGAAAGCAGTATGGAGATACCTTAAAGTGATACAAGTAGATCTACCATTTGATCCAGCAATCCCACTACTGGGCATCTACCCAAAAGAACAAAGGACAATCTACAATAAAGACACCTGCACTCGAATGTTTATAGCAGCACAATTCACAATTGCAAAGCTGTGGAAACAACCCAAGTGCCCATCAATACATGAGTGGATTAATAAAATATGGTATATGTATACCATGGAGTACTATTCAGCTGTAAGAAAAAATGGTGATATAGCACATCTTGTATTTTCCTGGATAGAGCTGGAACCCATACTACTAAGTGAAGTATCCCAAGAATGGAAAAACAAGCACCACATATACTCACCAGCAAATTGGTATTAACTGATCAGCACCTAAGTGGACACATAGGAATTACATTTATCGGGTATTGGGCAGGTGGGAGGGGAGAGGAGGGGACGGGTATATTACATACATAATGAGTGAGATGTGCACCGTTTGGGGGATGGTCATGCTTGAAGCTCAGACTTGAGGGGGGAGGCAAGGGCATTATACGCAACCTTAAAATTTGTACCCCCATAATATGCTGAAATAAAAAAAAAAACCAAAGTACTTTTCATTTTCAAGGTATTTTACAAACATCAGTTAATTACTTGTCACACAATTTGCAAATTAATTTTCATTAGTCCAATTACAAGTGGATTAGATTAAACTCAAACAGTAAAGGCAGGCCCCACAGGGAGGATCAGAGCCAAGGTGAGAATGCTGGGGCTCTCTACTTCCTATGCTATTTATTTATAGGTGAGAACCAGACTTACCAGGAAAGCACTAAACCACTAGAAAAGGAAAAAAAAATGATCACTTCTGAACATCTTGCTGAAGCTTACCACTTATAGTCAAAATGTCATACAAGGAAAGAGATGAATTATAAAGGCTGATTACCTCCCTCCACCATGTACCAAGAGAGAGAGAAAACCAAGTGAAGGGTGAATGACTCCATTTTCACAAAAAAGGTTTGTATTACTAAAATTCAAATGAAGTTTGGCTTTTTTAGTGTTATACTTTTAAAAGGATAAACTACTTTCTAGAATGAGTTTTGAAGGGGTAATCATACCCTAATTACAATAATACCTTCTCTTCCTATAAAGAACAGTTAAATATGTCCCTTTTAAGTGAGAAAAACAAATTTTAAACATTAAGAATTATCTAGTAAGTATATTTTGTTATTGTCTTGTGCAGTTGTTATTTCCAATGCTCTAAATGTATGCATAGAACCTTTATAAATAGAAATAAAAATAATATATATTATTTTAAAAACCAATCTGCAGTTTTAGTTTTCTGACTTATAGGCTAGGAAAGGGAGAAGTTGGGTACAAAAGGCTGGCAAATTTGGAAATTTAAAAATGAGGTCCATTTGTATAAACCTGAAAGAAAGTATATATCACAATTTATTTGTTTTAAATATAAAAGAGAAAGATGCCTAATCTTTGTAAGCATTCATTCATAATAAAATGTGATTCCTTTAGCAAAGGAAGTATTATATTGGAAATTCCTTAGATTAAAATAGGTTTCTACTTCCTTTGCATTTCTCCAGAGTGCCTTATACACACACAAAATGGCATCATTTTTCATTAACATAAGCTGTAGATTAGACTATTTTTACTTTTAACTTTAAAAAATTACATCAAATGTTGGCACATGTATGAGTAAATATATGTTATAAAAGTGCTCTTCAAAAATTATCAGTAAGCCATTTTATTAGTCCATTTTGTGTTGCTATAAAAGAATATCCAAGACTGGGTAATTTATGAAGAAAAGAAGTTTATTTAGCAGGCTGAGAAGTTCAAGGGCATGGCCTTGGTTTCTGGTGAGGTCTTTCATGCTGCATCACAACATGGCAGAGAAGGTTAAAGAGGAAGCAGATATGGGCAAAAAGAGGGAAACCTGAGGGCTTTATAACAACCCACTCTCATGGGAACTAATCTAGTCTCTGATGAGGGAGAACTCACTCACTACCTAAAGAACAGCACCAAACCAATCATGAGGGATCTGCCCCATGATACAAACATCTCCCAGTAGGCCCCACCTCCCAACATTACCACAATGGGGATCAAATTTCAACATGAGCTTTGGTGGAGACAAACAAACCATGTCCAAACCATTGTAGCCATTTTCATTTTAACATTTATTATAAATCATATTTTATAAACACTAGATAAATTATATATAAAAGCTAGAAATAAATATACAGAAGCAAAACAAAAACAGCAGTACTATTAAAGAGAAATAAGCTAATGTTTAAACATGTATAACTTAATAAAATTACTAATTTTTCATAGCTAATGATTTTTCATGAATTCAAAAGCTATTCGGAAATGAAATGTAATACATTCTGATTACCATCAAAGTTTAGAATTATAGAAATAACTACCATAACACTACTTATTTTTTAAAATCCTTTCAAACATTCAGAAGCCAAATTACTGTCCTTAAAGACAAATTAAACTTGGGTAAAAGCTCTTATGTAAATGAATAATATAAAATTTTAGGCTTTGGTTCATAGATACAAAATTTAGTGGAAGATTTTAAATTAACATCTCCCTTATATGTTATATTCCTGAGTTTCTGCTAAAACACCATAGATAAAATAAAGAACTCAATTTATAGCTTTGTATATTGTATTTTTGAAAAACAGTATTGTGCTTATTTCAAATGTGAATAATGGTGTTTAATAATGTAACCATAATAGGAAGTAGTTTATTTAATTTAGCTTAACTAAGGGGAAAATTAATGCCCTCTGACCACTATTTGCAAAAATCATTTATAAATTATGATCAAATTATATTAAACCTATCACCAATTTTTATTTGTACCTTATGAAATTATATTGATTTTGTAGTATAGAATGCTCTTATAAAAACTGAAATGATCCAATGTTAATGGTTAGCACAAGGCCAGGCGCAGGGTAAGTGCTCAATATTAATTGAGTGCTCAATATTAATGAGTACTCAATTTGTTAAAATGAAAAGTCTTTTAATGTATTTATTTCTGCACATCAACAATTCAAAAAAATACATGCAATTCAATGCAGTATTTTTAAATTAACCCGAAAATATTCAAAAACATTTCAAACATGAAACTACACTTTTAGTAAAAATCATAAAAGGAATTTACACAAGTGGCTATTTTCAGTCTTAGTTTTACCACAATAGAATCAAATTTTCAGATTCCTTTTAAAAATAGGCCTATGCAAGCTGATTTCCTGATATCTACTATATGTGATATGGATGCAGGTCCAGTACCTTCTCACAAGATCAACCTGTTAACACCTCCTGAAGACTAAATCCATACATCTGAGGATTGGGTCTAATAATGAGAATTTTTAAAACAAGTAGCTCTCCCCTGCCTCTCACTAAATTATAGTCAGGTAGATTTGGGAAATAATACTTTAAAGCAACCAAAATAATTTTATCATACTAGAATATTACTTTATATGAATGGCATATCTAATTAAAATCAAATGTATCAAACTTTTAAAAAATCTGCATAGCTTATCATCATGCCTAAGTATTTCTTACCTAAAAGTTACAAGGTTTTGTTCTAATTCTTTTGATAGCCCACAAGAGCTGATAAAACAGTTACCACTTTTTTAAAAACTGCTGGTGATTGGGCTTCTATAGTTTTAGTGTTGCATATACCTTTTCTCACTAGGAAGCAGAAAGGTCATCTAGCAGTTGTATTAAAAAACTAAACAATGTAGAATTTATTCAAATAATCAAATTACAAAGTAGTCTTTAAATAGCTATACTAAAATCAGTTAGTAGAGTTACTTGTAAAGCTGGTTATCAAATGCCTATTTCTTTAAAAAATTCAGTTTACAAAGTTTTATGTCAACTCCATGTACAAAATCTCACCTGTCATATAATTCAACTAGGAAGCAATTATTTAACTGGATGTGTATACATGAAAAAACGTGCATAGGTTCATTCTAATTGATCAACTAGTAACAAATATCTCTAAATTTAAAAAGATTAGTGACAAAATATATTCTCAAACAAATATCATGGGTACTGAGGAAAGTTTAAATTATTAAAGATCTGAAAGAACATTTAAATAGGATTAAAATCATAAGCTGTTAGCCACTTCTATCTCTAATAAGAGTATCATTCAGTAAAACAAAACTGAAAGTTTACTGAAGTGGGTTAATAAGTTGATTAAAACTACTTAATTTAAAGTGAACTATTTTTGAAACTCAAGTAAATGATGCAGTATTCAAGTTTATTAAAAAATAAACTTTTAACAATTTAACATTCATAAAAACCATTGCTAATATACAAAAGTATTATATTGTCAAACTCTAAATATACAACTTGGAAAGGGCTTAATACCAAGTCTTTGGTTCCACACTGTATTTCATATTCCCATCTGTATATCAGCAAAGTTGTAGAAGTTGTCTACATCTCCAGATGCTGTCTCCTTGCTTTCTGATACAAACATCTATTTTAAATAGAAAATAAACAAAAATATAAGTACTAGTGATGCCAGAATGCCAAAGCCATGTTCTTCACAGAACAAAGTCACAAGATTATTTGAAAGAAATTCAAGTATATCATTTATAATATTTAATATGTAGATTTTCTTTACAATCCATGCAATATAGTTTCAAAAGCTATAATGTAAACTAAGCTTTTTTAAAAGGGATTATGGTATAATTAATTAAGGTCTCTGTTTTCATAATATTTCAGTTGTATTTTATTACACCAGAATTTTATTGTTTAATGTACAACACTCAGTATTATGAAAGCTACTGAATAAGAAAGTTCATTTAAAGAACTCTTAGTTTCTTCTATTTTCTAATACTGTCAATAGTCTGAGAAATAAAACTTGAGTTTCTTCTTTTCAAAACTGCTAAAGATATATTACTAATCTTAAATGAAATATTTTCTAAACATCAATAAAGCAGTACTCAATAGAACCCTTCAAAAGTAGCTTTTATAAATGTCAGTCAGGAATTAGAGGAGACCTGGGTTCTATTCTAGCTTTATCATAAACTAATTCTATGATGCTAACAAGTTAATAAACCTCTGTGGGCTCAGTGTCTACACCTATAATATGAGAAAGTTTGATTCGATAATTTCTAAATTATTTAGCTCTAAAAAGTCCAAACACATAAGCATTTTATCTCTATTCAATCTGGTATTTGTCCTCTCCCTTATTACTATTGCAATGATTAAATGAGACAGAAGACAAAGGTACTTGAAATTTTGCAAATTCAAGGAATCATGGCAAAATCAGAGGATAAAACCAAAAGTTTCCTCTCAGATATTTATCAAAAAATAGTCAATTATATATTTACTTATTTTTTTAGAGTTGGGGTCTTGCTTTGTCACTAAGGCTAGAGTACAAAGGTGTGATCATAGCTTACTGCAGCCTCAAACTTCTGGGATCAGGTGATTCTCCTGCCTTAGCCTCTCAAGTAGCTGGGATTACAGGTGTGCACTACCACATCTGGCTAATTTTTAAAATTTTTTGTAGAGATGGGTTCTCACTATGTTGCCCAGGCTGGTCTTGAACTCCTGGCCTCAAGTGATCCTCCTGCCTTGGCCTCCCAAAGTGCTGAGATTACAGGGTTGAGCCACTGTACCCACCCAGAAAGTTATGTACTATTGAAGGTTTTTAATAAGTAGATTCTGATTTTGAATTATTTTAAACAATTAAAGTGTTAGTTTGGCAAGGAAAAACCAAACCTTAGTTCCCAATTATTTATCATAAGTTCTAAAAATCATGATCTGATCTTGTTCTTGTTTTTTTTTTCTTTTTGTAGAACTGGGGTCTCACTATGTTGCCCAGGCTGCTCTCGAATTCCTGGGCTCAGGCGATCCTCAGGCCTCAGCCTCCCCAAGTGCTAGGATTACAGGTGTGAGCCACCATGTCTGGCCTTATTTATTTTATTTTAATTGCCAAGGAACACCAGGGATAAAAGTACTATTTGATGGTAAGGAAAAGGAGATGAAATGAAAGGTTAGATTGAATTATAGTCAATAAAATCTTGTACCTTGGTCCCATTGAATGTCTCATTTACAATAAGTTGACATTCTTCTACAGCACCATCTCCATTAAACTCCAAGGCAATAACAGGACCTATAAGCAAACCAAGAAATGTTTTCTTAACATGAATAAAAATATATTCTAAAATTTATCTTTTTATTCTTCCCTGAAGAATCTCCAGCATCTTCTTTGAAGGCGAGAGAAAAGGAAGAGAAAAGCAGACAGATGGGACACATCACCTTAGCATCTTCTTCCTACTCTGATCGTAAAATAAATTAACACAGAGTTGCATGACATTACAAGTAGCTTCAGTGCTATTATAGGACTAGTGTCACATTTTTAAAGTGTTGTAAATAGTCTGGCTTTTCTGGTTTTCATTCTATAAAACCACTGAAACTCCACTCATTTAGCAGTATAAAGAATAGTTGATAAAATAGCAAATAAGATCAAAAGCAATCCAAGTCAACATAAGCAGGTTTTACCAGCCAGCCAGCCTTGCTTCTAACTCTCCCCTTACAAGCAAAGTTCTGGGACACCAATAATGGAGCTAAGTCAAACAAGGATTGAGGCCAGACACCAAAAGTAATGACCATCTGAAAGTATTTTCCTTGAGTATGTCTTAAAGCTACATTCTAGAAACAAAGATCAAGTTTTTATGTTTTAATTCTATGAATTGATTGTGCCACCTTTCCCATACATTAATTTGAAAACTTTAAAAACCACCTGTGCTCTTAATTCTGGGGTAAAGATTCATGATTTAATCTTTGGTCAGCTTGGCTTACAATGTAGCATTGGTAATACTGGTGTCAAACTGTTAGCAAGCATGGCCATAAGTTAGTCAAGCAAAATATATCCTTTAATTCAATTAATATTTATTCACCTATCACTATATTCCTAATAGATTTGCTTTTTATCTCCTACAGTGATAGAGAAGTCTTGATCTCCAGGAAATTACAAATTTATTGAAAAAAATTCATAGACTCATTAAACAAATACAAAACAACAGAATAATGAAGTAGTAAGTAATGAAACACTAGGGCTAATGAACATAAAATACTAAGCTGAATGTAGTTATTTGCTACAGGACAAGTCACACAAATGAGAAAGAAAAGTTCACACTTCACTGAACACCAAGATAACGGAAGGCTTGTGATTTAATACAGACAACAAATACGAAAAAAGCAGGACATACATTCATCCCTTGGTATCTGTGGGGGATTTGTTCCAGTGTATGGTCAAGTCTCTTATATAAAATGGTATAATTTGCATATAGCCTCCACACATCCTTCCATATATTAATACATTTTTGAGACAGAGTCTCACTTTGTCGCCCCGGCTAGGGGATGGTGGCATCATCATAACTCACAGCAACCTCAAATTCCTGGGCTCAAGTGATCCTCCTGCCTCAGCCTCCCAGGTAGCTGGGTTTACAGGCACATGCCATCATGCCCAGCTAATTTTTCTATTTTTAAGTAGAGACAGGGCTTCATTCTTGTTCAGGCTGGTCTTGAACTCCTGACCTCAAGCTACCCTCTGGCCTTGGCCTCCCAGAGTATTAGGGTTACAGGCATGAGCCACCATGCCTGGCCTCCTCCCATGTACTTTAAATCATCTTTAGATTACTTATAATACCTAATACAATATAAATGCTATGTAAAGAGCTGTTATACTGTATTTTAAAATTTGTATTATTTTCTTATTGTATTGTTATTTTTTATTGTTTTAAAAATATTTTCGATGTGTGATTCGTTGAATCCATGGATACAGAGGGCCAAGTGCATAAGTCAACTGTAAACCTAGATATAGAGAACGAATTAATTAAAGAATGAGTTTTTTCAGTATCACAGTGTATAGATCAAGACAGATACTAGATAAAGAAAACAAGGTAACTGAGAACATTTTCTTGCTTTTAAGCAAGGCTCTGTAGAGTAGGTAGGTAATAAGAGGGTATTGAAACAAGAGATGAACAAATTGCAAGGGAGAAAAATTCTAAAGGGAGGCTTACAGGAAAAGGTTCTTATATATGAGTGCCTACTCCAACCCATGGATCTGTTTAGAAGGTTTGATGTAAAAAATAAATATTGAGCAAAGAAAAGCTAAGAAAAATGTTTACCTGTAGGAGAAAGAAGAGAGGGATCAAGGTAGAGGGGATAGGAATGGAAGTGAAACTTCTCTGAATATAACTTGCTATATAATTTTGACATTGATATCATGTAAATGCCTCAAGAAACTCAAAATTAAATTTTAAAAAGAAAAGCAAAAGCAAAATTTTTAAAAGTCTTTAAAAATTAAAAACAAACTAAAACAAATGAGTCTAACTATATGTCAAGTTAGTGACATGACCATACAGAGAAAAGAATTATTCCAACCAACCTTACTAGGCAATATTTTGCCTATACACTCTCAGTGGGATACAGGCTAAGGACAAAAAAATACAAAGAAATCTTAAAATTTGATTCAGTAATCTCATCTGCAGTAGTAAAATTTGCTGTTATTCTGAAACCATTATATCCATAATATTATAAGTTAAAGCAAATGAGCTGATAATATTGTAAGGAACCAAGATTTTCAGAATAAAAGTATCATAAAATGAAAAAAATTAAGTAAAAAGCCTTGTATTGGCTATGAGTTGGTAATTGCTAAAGCTGGGTAGTAAGTATGGGGGTTTATAATACTATTCTGCCTACTTTTTATGTTTAAAATTTTCATTAAAACTAAAAGATCTGAGTGGTTAGAAAAGTCTTGACAGAGAGGGGCATCCTGCATAGTTTATAATAAAACATAGCTAACCTTACAAAAGAAGAGCCTATAATCTTAAATTTTCATTTGGAAATACCAATGTGAACTCATGATCCTTTTTTCTTCTTTTAAAAAATATATAGTTTATGGCTATATCCACTGAGAAAGCTAAAAAGAAATGACAACCCTGTAATATATAGCACCTAACATATATTTCTAAATATCATCCCCCACTAAAAAGATCTAAGTCATCTCTTAGAAAAATGGATGATTCTATATCCAGGGCAAGATATGGATTAAGATCAACCTGGAACATTTTGTTAAGCCAAAAAGCAATGAAGTTGTCAAGGGCCAATGGGTTGTGTCAAAAGGACACACAAGCCTAAAGGGCTCCCAATGGCCAAAGATAGACACAGTGAGATCAAAAGGAATAAATAATGACTGCAATTTGTTAAAACATACTGGATATATAAAAAGTCATGACTTTGTAATGATATTTAAAAAAAAAAGGAACAAAACTCAGTGGACACCAATGGAAGTTGCTAGGGTACTCCAAATTAATGCTTATTTTTCCCTTTATTTATTCTGCTTTTCTGATATGAAGTATATTTCAAGTTAACCAAACAGCTCTGGTGTATAAGGAGGAGTTCTGTTAACATCTGTTAAATGCAGAGTAGTAACATGATTAGAAAATGATCATTTTGTAACTCCTATTAAAATAATTGGTTCAGACAACAATGGTTTTAGCTTCCCATAGGAAAGATTGCAGGAAACTCTACAGTAAAAAGATAAGGTCATCACCATTTGAACGCACACATCAATCTTCTTCCTCTTCTTTTTTAACACCCCACTGGTAGACAAACCATCCATTAATCTCAGTATCACTAAAAGTACAACAATCAAACATTATGTGCCATCTCATTTAAAGCGATAGTAAATAGTGCCACCTATGAAGTATTCCAGCACCCCCCAAAATAAATAAATAAATAAACATACAAACAAACCTGAATGTAAACAAGGCTTTGCTCTAACTTCCAGTCTACCAGAAATATGGAGGAACAAATTTAACAACCTCATGACTACTACAGGACAACTGACTAAGCTTCTTTCCCAAGACAAAGTCATGAAACAAAAAGGGGAGGGGGGACACCTGTTTTTTTTTCTTCATTTTTTATTTTTTTCTTTTCTTTTTTTATATCACCAGCAGAATCTCAGTAACAGACACCTGTTTTTGATTAACAGCAATTATAAGATACAAAACAGCCAAATACAATGAGTGAGCCTATTTTACATTTTGATCAAATTAACTGTAAAAACTGTAACTGTAAAAACACATAAAAGGTTGCTTTAGACAATTAGAAATTTGCATTAATTTGAGTGTTAGATGATATTAAGGAATTATTGTTAATCCTATTAGATGTGATAATGCATTGTGGTTATTTAAGAAAACATCTGTTTTAAATTTTGTTTTATTTACGATACACACTGAAATATATAGGGATGAAATTACATGACAAATCAAAATTTGATTAAAATATTTCATCCAAAAAAGGAGATTACAGATTTTTTAAAGTATGGCAAAATGTTGATGAAACTGGGGAATGAGTACATACAGGATCACTGGAAATTTGCAAAAAATAAACCAGATAACTATTGACCTAAAAAGAAAAAGTTGATAATAAACGTACAATTTGTTAGTTTTACAGAGAAGAAAGTTTGAATTAGGTAGAATATGCTTTTATTCAGAATTACTACAAGGAAATATAGTACATATATTTTTTTTAAAGTTACACATTTATTAAAGTTCCTGTTTTCTGTAAAGAGAACATAATCTAGAATTCAGAAATACAATCTTGGTAGAATTAACCAGGCATGAAACTTGGTTGATATTCTTTGACTAGAATATGATGAACTCCCAATAAGTGACCTAATAATTTTCCAACAAAGAAATACCAGCAAAAAAAGGTAGACAAGTGCATCAGTTTTGATTAACATGTGTGGATAATACTTAATTTAAAAAAAACTACAATGTTTACAATGTACTTTTTAAAGTACTATTTAAAGTACTATTTGTCTATCCAATGATGACTACAATTACTGTGATTATTTCAAACTGAACTATGAGGTGAACAAGGATTACTGGTCATGTTTTTTTTGTTTTTTTTTGAGACAGAGTCTCCCTTTGTTGCCCAGGCTAGAGTGAGTGCCATGGCGTCAGCCTAGCTCACAGCAACCTCAAACTCCTGGGCTCAAGCAATCCTCCTGCCTCAGCCTCCCGAGTAGCTGGGACTACAGGCATGCGCCACCATGCCCGGCTAATTTTTTCTATATATATATATTAGTTGGCCAATTAATTCTATTTATAGTAGAGACGGGGTCTCGCTCTTGCTCAGGCTGGTTTAGAACTCCTGACCTCAAGCAGTCCGCCCGCCTCGGCCTCCGAGAGTGCTAGGATTACAGGCGTGAGCCACCACGCCCGGCCCTGGTCATGTTTTTAATGCTTTAATGTGAACGTCTTATTCAAATAGTTTGAAGTAGCTTTAAATCTAAATATTTCAGCTATAATGAAAAATTGTGAGATTTTGAAGTAGACACAAAAGATTCCTGGATGTCCTATCTAGTGCACCCTTCTGAGTTACTTAACCTGAGCTTGGAACAAACCACTAAAATGTCTCAATTAGATCACAACAGCCTCCTAAGCTGATCTCTTTGTTCCCCTCTTAAAGCAACCACAGTGATAGTCGTTACATTTTAAAACGACTATGACATTCCTCTGTTCTAAAACCTCTACTAAAATGTGATCTATATTTTTCTTCTTATTTTTTTTTTAGTTGACAAATTTTCTTTACTTGTTTTTGTATTCACATGATTGTAAAAAAGCAAACAGTGCTAATGGCCACTTTGGTAACAACACAAGGTGTTCAAACTGAAGGATTACATCCTTTGGACAGGTTTATTCCCAGGATATCAAACCCCTTGGCCATGACAGCAGCTACCGCCTCACACAAACAGCATACACCAAATGTTCACCTTCAATATTTTTCTAGTCTGTTGATCTTTCTCCACACAGTAGCAGCTATCATAGAACTCTGTGAAAGTAGTTGCCAGCTCATAAATGTAATCACAGAGAGTGTGGAGAAATAAGTCATCTAAAATTTTTTGCACAATCTCAGGGAATTGTAAAATGCACCAGCCCCATTTCCATTCCTTTTCGTGGTCCAAAATGATCTTGGTCTCTCGAGCAGCTATCTGGAGCATCTCTTCATTGATACTGGCCCAGGCGTGCAATAGACCTGATTCTCGTGAAGGCATACAACAAGTAAGCAGCTGTGTTTCCTTTATCATCCAGCATCTTATCAAAGGAGAAGATGTAGTCATTCAACTGGCTATGGGAAAGGTCAGCATATTTGATATAGCCATAAGCAATGGATGTCTGAGCAGCCTTCAATTCCTCTGCAGTTAAGACCTTGTCTCTTTCTTTTTCCTTCAATTTGTCCATGGATCATTTTAGTCCTTCTTCCAGAAGGTCTATGAGGCGCACTGTTTTACCTGAATGTGTTTTAAACTTCTTCTTGTCTTCCCCTAGCACCACACCAAATCCAGCATGGGTCACTGGAGTTACTTTAGGGTCATACCAACTGATCATCTGAGCAGCAGCAAATATTGCCTGGAAGTACACAGATTGTCCATTGTCCACCACATAGATAATCATATCTGCTTTTTCCTCAAATAGTCTTTGCTTAAGAGCAGCCAGGTCAGATGTATCATAGGTATACTCTCCCATCTGATTTTACTATGGTTAACGGTATGGAACACCCTGGGACAAACACGATCTTTCTGCCATCATCCGCTTGCACAAATCCTCTATTTTCAAATTCCTTTACAACATCATCCATCCTATCTTGATAGAACGATTCCCCTCTCTCTAAAAAGAGATGGCCAATGCATTGTAGATTTTATTAAACTCTTGGAGGGAGACATCACATATAAGCTTCCAAGCTTTTACAATATCTGGACTTTTACTCTGGAGCAGAACTACCCACTGATATGCTCTTCTTAAATTCCTCCTCAGTATCAAACCTCTTCTTAAATTCCTTATAGAAGGCCTGAAAATCCCCAATAGGGGTGAAACTGTTAGATAATCTGGAAATTTATCTTGCAGGTGAGCGATGAGCATGCCAAACTGGGTGCCCTAATCTCCTACATGATTTAACCTGAGCACGTCATATCCTGCAAATTCAAAGAGGCGGCACAAACTCTTTCCTATTATAGTTGATCTGAGGTGGCCTACGTGCATCTCTTTAGCTATACTGGGAGAGGAAAAGTCAACAACAACCTTTTTATTCTCTCCAAGAGCAAGTAGTTGAATTCCATTCACCAGGAGATTAATCAGCTGTTCTGACACAAAATCCTTTTTCAAGTGGACATTAATAAAACCAGGACCAGCAATTTCAACTTTTTCAACACATTCACTGTCTGGGCAGTGTCTGGTAATGTTTTTGGCAATTTCTCTTGGATTAACTTTCTGTTCCTTGGCTTTGAACATCTGAGAAATACCCATAGCACTGTTACATTGATAGTCCCCAAACTTGGGCTGCTGACTTGGTGTCACTATCAGAGGAGGATTTTCCAAATCTGGATATGCAGCCTTAATGGCATGACCAAAGAACTCTTGTAGGGTGCTATTGATGTTAATCATATTTTTTGTTGGTCTGTTCCTCTCTGCCTGAAGACCCTGTAGTCCCAGCTACTCGGGAGGCTGAGGCAGGATTGCTTGAGCCCAGGAGTTTGAGGTTTCTGTCTATTTTTCTTATTTTTAATTGCTCTAAAAATAACTGACAGTTCAAAGAAATAACATTAACAATGTATTAGGTGTTTATAGCATATGTACTAGCAAGAACATGACAATAATGACAAAGGAATGAGAGGGAAGAATTGAGAATATGTTATTAGATCCTTACACTACAGGTGAAGTTGTATATTATTAGAAAGTGGATTCAAATTATTTAAAAATGTATGTTGTAAAACCTAATGCAACCACTATATAAGTTTTAGAAAAAGGTATAAATAATACATCAATAGAGATTAAATGGAATCATAAAAATACTCAATTAAACAGAAAAAGAGGTAACAAGAAACAAATGGAACAGAAAAATCAGCCAGCAAGATGGTAGATTTTGATCCAACTATATATCAATAATCCCTTTCAATGTGAATGGTCTAAACATAGCAGTTAAAAGATAGAGATTATGAGACTGGATTAAAAAATAAGAATTAACTATATGCTGTCTACAAAAAAACCCCACTTTAAATATACAGATTTGATAAGTTAAAAGAAAAGGGATAAAGATTTATGATGAAACACTAAGCAAAAGAAAGCTGGAGTAGCTATATTAATTTCAGACAAAGTAGATTTCAGAACAAGGAAAATTATTAGAGAAAAAGAAGGATATCACATAATGATAAAGGATTCTCCAAGAAGACATAACAATCCTAAATGTGTATGCACTTAATAACATAGCTTCAAAATACATGATATAAAACCTGACTGGATCTGAAAAGAGAAATAGACAAATCCACAATTATAGTTGGAAACTTCAACATTCCTCTCTCATTGATTTATGGAACGAGTAAGCAGAAAATCAGCATGGATATAGATGATCTGAAAAGCACTACCAACCAAATTGACCTACTGGACATTTAAGGAAGATTTGACCAAGCTACAACAGAGTACACATTCTTCTCACATGCACACAGACTATTCACCAACATAGGCCATATTCTAGGTCATAAAACAAACTTTAATTAAAGAAAACAGGAATCATACAAATGTGCATTCTTGGACCATAACAGAATTAATCTAAAAGTCAATAACAGAAATATATCTGTACAATCTCCAAATGTTTGGAAATTAAACAGTATACTTCTAAATAATCCATGGATCAAGCGAAAAGTCTCAAAGGAAACTAAAAAAATATCTTTAACTAAATCAAAGCTCAACATACTTTTTTTGTAAAGAGCCAGACAGGAGATATTTTAGACTTTGTGTACCCTACAGTGTCTATCACAACTAATCAGCTATCATAGCACAAAAGCAGCAAAACATAATAGATAAAAGAATAAGTGGGGCTGTGGTCCAATAAAACTTCATTTACTAAAGCAAGCAGTGGGCCATATTTTGCCAAACCCTAAGTTAAATGAAAATACAACATATCAGAATTTGCAGGATACAGCTAAAGCAGTGCTTAAGGGAAAAAATTTTAACATTAAATACAAATACAGTTGAACCTTGTTATATGCAGATCCCTTAATTATGAATCTGCCTACTTGCTAAAATTCATTTGTAACCCCAGAAATCAAATAATTGCAATGCTTTCATGGTTATTTGTGAACATGCACAGAGTGGCAAAAAATTTGAGCTGCCTGAGATATGTTCCTAGCTGAGGTTGAACAGGCAACATTCTATTCTGCCTTGTTTCAGCTCTCACACTGTAAACAAGTGTCCTTTTTGCAGTCTAGGTAGTGCCATGTTTTTCACATTTTTGTGCTTTTGGTTGGTAATTTCGCCTGTTTAAAATGGCCCCCAAACATAAAGCTGAAGTGTTATCTAGTGTTCCTAAGCTGAGGAAGACTCTGTCTTATGAGAAAATATGTGTTAGATAAGCTTTGCTCAGGCATGAGTTATAGTGCTGTTGGCTGTGAGTTCAATGTTTACAAATCAATAATATATTCTAAATAAGGTACCTTTAAATAGAAACACACATCAAACAAAGTTATGTATTTATTAGTTTATGAAAATGTGACTGGAGACTTGCAGAAACCTAACCCTGTATTTCTCCTAAGAGCAGCAGTTTGGTATTCACTAATTCAGTGTTCACAGTGACTTTACAGAACACAACTAACATGAATAATGAGAATTGACTGTATTAGAAAAGAAATATTTAAAATCAGTAACCCTAGGCTTAAACCTAAAGAAACCAAAGAGCAAAACAAACCTAAAGCTAGTGAAAGGATGGAAATAATAAACATTTGAGCAGAAATCAATGAAATGATAAACCTCACATGAAAAAGTGCTCAACATCACTAATCATTAGGGAAATACAAATTGAAGCCACAATGAGACATCACCTCACACCTTTTGGAATGGCTATTATTAAAAAGGCAAGAGATAACAAGTGTTAGTGAGGATGTGGAGAAAAGGGAACCGTTGTGCACTGTTGGTAGGAATGTAAGTTAGTATAGCCATATGGAAAACAGTATGGAGGTTCTTCAAAAAACGAAAAGGAGAACTATCATATGATCTAGCAATCTTATGTCTGGGTATACATCCAAAGGAATTGAAATCAAGTCAAAGGGATATCTGCTTTCCCATGTTCATTGCAGCATTATTCACAATATTCAAGATGTGGAGTCAACCTAAGTGTCCACTGACAGATGAATAAAGGAAATGTGGTGTATACACACACACACACACACACACACACGATGGAATAATATTCATCCATAAAAAGAAAGAAATCCTGCCATTTGCAACAACATGGATGAACCTGGAGGGCACTATGCTAAATGAAATAAATCAGACAAAGACAAACACTATATGATTTATATGTTAAATCTAAAAAAGTTGAACTCATAGAAACATAGAATAGACTAGTGGTTGCCAGGGGATAGGGAGAGATGTTGGTCGAAGTATACAAACTTGCAGTTATAAGATGAGTAAGTTCTAGGGATCTAATGTACAGCATGGTGACTATAGTTAATAAAAAATGGTAACTATGTGAGGTGACATGTGTTAACTAACTTGATTGTGGTGACCATTCCACAATAAATACATATATCAAATCATCATGTTGTATACTTTAAAAATATACAATTTTGGCCAGGTGCAGTGGCTCACACCTATAATCCCAGCATTTTAGGAGGCCAAAGTGGGAGAATCACTTGAGGCCAGGAGTTTGAGACCAGCCTGGGCAATATAGTGAGACCCTGTCTCTAGAAAAAATGAAAAAAAAAAATAGCTGGGCATGGTGGAATACACCTGTAGTTTCAGCTACTTAGGAGGCTTAGGCAGGAGAATCATTTGAAGCCCAGGAATTCGAGGCTATAGTGAATTATGATCATGCCACTGTGCTCCAGCCTGGGCAACAGAGTGAGACCCTGTCTCTAAAGTATGTGTGTGTGTGTATACACACATATAATTTTGTCACTTAAACCTTAATAAAGCTAGAAAAAGGTAAAAACAAATAAAACCAACCAAACAAACAAAAAAACTACACACACACACACCCAAAACCCCAAAACAAAGAAACAAAAATCACACAAAAAATATCCTCTCTCCAGGCTGATGGGAGAGAAAGACTGAGTGAAAGGGATAGGGAGGGGACTCAAATTACTAATAGCAGGAATGAAACAGGAATATCATTTCTGCTCCCACAGACAATAAGGACATACTATAAACAACTCTATGCCCATACATTTGATAACTTAGGTGAAATGAAACAATTCCCTGAAAGACACAAACTATTAAAATTCACTCAAGAAGAAAAAGCCTGAAGAGTCCTATACATAATAAATTAATTTATAGTTAAAAACCTTCCAAAACAGAAATCTCCAGGCTTAGATAGTTTCATTGGTGAATTCTACCACACATCTAAGGGAGAAAAGATGCCACATCTCTACAATCTCTTCAAGAGCTGGAAGAGGAAGGACACTTCCCAACTCATTTTATGAGGCTAGCATTATCCTAATATTAAAACCAAAGATACTACAAAAAAGGGAAAACTACAGACAAGCATCCCTTGTGAACAAAGATGCAAAAATCCACAATAAAATATCAGCAAATCACATCCAGCAATATATTAAAGGCATAATACATCATGATCAAGGAGGTTCAGCTCAGTAATGAGACTGGTTTGACATTCAGATATCAATAAAAGTCATTCATCAGATTAAATGAATTTTAAGCAAAAGAATATGATCATGTTGATAAATGCAAAAAGGCATTCCGTAAAATTCAACATCCATGCATGATAGAAACTCAACAAACGAGGAATAGAAAGCAGTTCTCTTAACCTAATAAAAGTTATGTATGAAAAACATACAACTGACATAATTTTTTTTTTTTTTTTTTTTTTTTTTTTTTTGAGACAGAGTCTCGCTTTGTTGCCCAGGCTAGAGTGAGTGCCATGGCGTCAGCCTAGCTCACAGCAACCTCAAACTCCTGGGCTCAAGCAATCCTGCTGCCTCAGCCTCCCAAGTAGCTGGGACTACAGGCATTCGCCACCATGCCCGGCTAATTTTTTGTATATATATTTTTAGTTGGCCAATTAATTTCTTTCTATTTATAGTAGAGACGGGGTCTCACTCTTGCTCAGTCTGGTTTCGAACTCCTGACCTCGAGAAATCCGCCCGCCTCGGCCTCCCAGAGAGCTAGGATTACAGGCGTGAGCCACCGCGCCCGGCCCTGACATAATTTTTAATGGTGAGACTGAACATGTTGCATCCTGAGATCAAGAGCAAGGCAAGGATGTCCTCCCTCACTATACTGGCTAGTAGAAGTCCTACCCAGTATAATAATGCAAGAAAAAGAAATAAAAGGTATACAGATTGGAAAATAAGAAATCTAACTGTCTCTATTAACAGATGACATGATTACCTAGAAAATGTACCATAATTATATAAGATGTTAACCTTAGAGGAAATTCTGAAAGTTAGATGGGAACTGTCTGTACTATCTTGACAACTGTCTTATTAATCTAAAATTATTCCAAAATAAAAAGTTGATTAAAAAACACCGTGAGATACCATGACACACCTAGAAAACTGACAATACCAAATGTTGGCAAGGATACATAGTAATAGGAACTCTCATTTGTGGCTGATGGAAATGCAAAATGGTATAGCCACTTTGGAAAACCGTTGGCCTTTTCTTATGAAATTAAACATATACTTACCATACCACTTTGCAATCCCACTCCAATGTACTTACCCAAGTGATCTGAAAAGTTATGTATACTCAAAAACCTACACACAAATGTTTACAGCAGCTTTATTAATAATTGACAAAAACTGGAAACAATCAAGATGTCCAATAAACGAATGGAAAAACTGTGGTACATCCATACAAGGAATCAGGCTGTTCAGTAACAAAAAGGAACAAGTTATTAAGTCACCCAGCAAGAGGGATGAATCACAAATGCATTTTAATAAATGAAAGAAGCCAGACCCAAAAGGCTACATATTATATGATTCCATTTATGAGACATTCTGGAAAAGGCAAACTTATAGGGACAGAAAACAAATCAGTTGCTAGGAGCTGTGGTTGACTGAATAAGGGGCCACACAAGGGAAATTTTTAGGGAGAATCCTTTACTATAGTACAGCAGTAGTGGATAAAGTGGTAGACTCTATGTATTTGTCCAAACCCATGTTGATTGAACTTTACTTTATGCAAATTTAAAAAGAATTAACCAGTATGTCAGGGGATCCCAGGATAGAATGAAGCTGTGACAAATGAATCTAATTGTATTATAAATGTATGACATAACTGCAATGAAGAGGATGAGGGAAAAAGGAGTTGACTTCAGGAACTTTGGAAGACTATGTTTTGAGTGGCTATTGTAAGAAGAAAGACAAAAAGAACTGTACAGATCAACTGCACTCTAGTTGGTAAATAAGTTTCTCACAGGGGCATGGGTTAGTAATTCTAAAACGACATTATATGTATAATAGGGCTGAACAAATAAGTGAACCATAGATAATGGGAGCCAGGTTTCTCACTTTTAGAATAAGAAGTCACAAAAAAAGCAAGGTAAAGGAAGCTAGAATGAACCCTGTGGTGCTGGATTAGGGGACATATGTGTGTGTGTGTGTATGTATGTATGTATATATGTATGTGAGAGATACATACAGAGTAACTATAGATGTGTATATGTATATAGGTTAATATTCATACATATATTTCCTACCTCTGTCTGTTGAAAGGACCTAGAACCAGTGATACCCCAGTAGTAACAGGCACACCTAGCACCCAGATCTTGGTTTCTAACTACCATTCTGGAATAAAAGAAACTAGGACTCCTTGGAGAAATGGTCAATATTAGTTCTGAGGCAAGGAAGATACAGGATGAGCCTGGAGCATTTTGGAGAACTGGAAAGTAAGAATAATTAAAAAATCGAAAGGATGGGGCCATGTCAAAAGGACAGAGGAGCCAACCTAAATGAGCTCCTAATAGCTAAAACTGGAACAATTTGATGGTACTGGATTATAGCCCAAAGAATAAAATACATATCATGAGTCAATATTGATAGAAATAGCCGGGCGTGGTGGCTCACGTCTGTAATCCTAGCACTTTGGGAGGCCGAGGCGGGCGGATTGCTCAAAGGTCAGGAGTTCGAAACCAGCCTGAGTGAGACCCTGTCTCTACCAAAAATATAAATAAAATTAATTGACCAACTAAAAATATATATACAAAAAATTAGCCAGGCATGGTGGCACATGCCTGTAGTCCCAGCTACTCGGGAGGCTGAGGCAGTAGGATCGCTGAGCCCCGGAGATTGAGGTTGCTGTGAGCCAGGCTGACGCCACGGCACTCACTCTAGCCTGGGCAACAAAGTGAGACTCTGTCTCAAAAAAAAAAAAAAAAATATTGATAGAAATAAATGATTGAATAAATGGGGGAGAAAGGACAAATCTTTCTTACAGAAGAATTCCAAATAATGTATGTGGATATTCCTCTTTAGGAGGTAGAGCTTAATTCTCCTCTCTTTGAGTGTGGGCTACTCTTAGTGACTCATTTCCAAAGAATATAATTTGGAAAGGGAAACACAGAAACTGTACAGTAGAGAAATCTGGCCAATACCACCTCATGTTGATATCATGTGCCCTGTGATGTGATCTGATGAGAAGGGTACTTCACCTCTTCCCTAAAATCCATAGCCCTCGTCTAACCAGAGAAAAACCCAAATTGAGGAACATTCTACAAAATAACTGACCACTAGTGTTCAAAAGTTTCAAGATTATAAAAAACAAAGAAAGACTGAGGAACTGTCACAGATTGGAAGAGATTAAAGAAACAAGGCAACTAAAAGCAATGTGGGATCTTGGACTGACTTCTGGAACTGAAAAAAGACATAAGGGGGAAAAACTGGTGAAATTTGAATAAAGGCTATAGTTAAGAGCATTTTTACCAATGTAAATTTTTTAGTTTTGTCAAATGTACCATGGTTATATTAACCTTAGGGGAAGCTGGGTAAAGGGTATACAGAAACTATATTATTTTGTAATGTTTTTATAAACCTGAAATTATTCTAATATAAAAAGCTTATTTAAAAAAAAACAAAAAAATAAAAATGTTCAGTAGCTTCTCTTCTCATTTAGACTACTATAGAAGCCAAAGGTCCTACATTATCTGACTGTACCTCAATTACTTCTCAGATCTCATTTACTATGTTTGTTGAATAAATGAATGAATGACTCCCTAAAACAAAGGAACTCAAGTCTGACTAATCATTAGAACCATCTGTGGAACTATTAAAAATGCACATTCCAAGGATACATCTCAGAGATTTTTGAATCAGTATTTCTGGGGTAGGAACAGAAAATTTATATTTTTAAAAGCACCCTAGATGGTTCATTAGTCAGGTTTAGAAGATTCTCAAGATGGAAAACAATGAATCCTCTTATTAAGCAGTCAATAGCTTTATTAACTGAAATAACTGTAACTACTTTAGTTGAAGAGGAAAATTTAGAGACTCTGAGGTACAAACTATTTAAGATAAAAGTGAGTTTTCCAAAGAATAAGTCCACCCTTAGCTCAGAACAGTAGTTCTCAACTAGGAGCAATTTTGCCCCCCAGGGGACATTTGGCAATATCTGGAGATATTTTGGGTGACCACAAATGTGGGTGGGTGTTATTGGCATCCTGTGGGTTCAGAGATGCAGCTAAATATCTTTCAAGGTACAGGACAGCCCCTCATAACAAAGAATTACCTAGCCTAAAATGTCAATAGTGCCAAGGTTGAGAAACCCTGCCTTAGAATGACTGATGGCCACTTTTAGATAAGGACCCAGTCCATTCAACTTCTGCTAGAGTATCTCCACTGCTTACTATTCCACATGAATCAATGCACTAGTGAGCAGCTTAACATTTTTCCTGAACTTTTTATTTTGAAGATTTCTACATATTATAGAATAGTTGAATGAAAAGCATAAATATCCATTTGCCCTTCACCTACACCCACCAAAGTTAATATCTGGCCACATTTGCTTTATTATACAATACACACCACCTCTCTGCACACATATGCTTTGTTTTGTTTTGCTGAGTCACTGAAAGTAGCAGACATCATGACACTTCAGCATGTATCTCCTACATAACCACAATACCATTATCACATCTAAAGATATGAACAATTCCATATCATCTTGAAACTTCCCCAGCTGTCCCCAAAATGCCTTTTACAGCTTTATAGCTCCTCCCACCCCAATCCAATATCCAATCAAGGGTCACTCATTTCATTTAGTATGTCTTTAGTCTCTTTTAATCCAGAACAGTTCCCACTGCCTCAATCTTTTTTGTTTGTTTTCCACTGCATTGTCTGAAGAGACCTAGCTAGTTGTCTGGTAGAATGCCTTCTATTTTGGACTTGTCTCAGTGTTTCCTTATGGTATCATTTAACATACTTCCTTTTTTCCTTACATACTAGAAGTCTTGGCTAAATTAGATTCAGGTTAAATACTTTTGGCAAGAACACTTCACAGGTAATGTATATTTCTTACTGCATCACATTAAGAGAAACACAATGTCAAGCATCAGTGATGTTAAGTTTGATCACAGGGTTAACATGGTGATCACCAAATTTCTGTTGTAGAGGTACCTCTCCTCATTTGAATTAGATTGTATAAATATTCTATTTCTTAGGAACTTTTATCCCAATAGTTTTAGCATCTACTGATAATCTTTGTCTGAAATAATTATTACATCAGGGTTGGAAAATGGTGATTTCCAAAGTCCATCATTCCTTCTACATTTATTAGTTTACAATATTGGCAGATGAGCATTCCTTTATTCCCTCTCTCCTTTTTTATCAATATGGATGCATGGATTTCTGTTGTTAAATCTTTACCTTCATTATTCTTTTTAATGGTCAAATTGTCCCAAATTTGGCCAGTGGAAAACCCTTCAAGCTGGCTCCTATGATCTTCTGACATAAATTCATCAATCTTTGAATACTTTCTATAGGCATCTGGTTTTTAAGATTTGTTTTTATTATGTTTATTTGCTGAAATTCCCATACTATCTGCTAATTGGTTTCAGTTCTACTTTTTGCAGCAATAGAACATTTTACTTCTTCCATGTGGAATGTTCTGTTACTTAAATGCAGATATTATATTTGGGTTGGAATAATTCTATGATGCTACTTCACTTACATAACACAAGTACATAAGTCATTAATTTAGACATGCTCATAGGCTTAATTCATTCCTAACCCTCATACTTTAGGATGTTCATTATTTCCAAAAGCTGCTGAGAGTTAAGGTTCATTTCAAGGTTCCAACAGAATGTTTCCATGTCAAAATGGTTGCATCAAAGGGGCCAGGTTATAAATTCTTATATATATTCTGGGATAGATTCATGCACTGGGTTGGAGCAAGTCCTTACTACTATTGTACAACTACAGTAACCACATAAGTATATGAAATACTGTATTAATACTTGACAGCTGAGTTATACTTCGTCCAACATGTTCATACAGGTTTTTGCAATCTATTATAATTTATTTATTCATAAAGAGCATATAAATGCAGATGTGGCCTCTCTCTAGGGTATACCCAATCAGTATAGCATATCTGCTAAGTTAGTCAAGAAAAGCCTGATGAGCCTTGAGCAAACAATGTCCCAACTCTGAACAGATAAATAGTACTCTGTACTCTAGAATCAGTACACTTTCAAATACAGATAGACAGATAACCACCCTTCAAGAGGGCACATGAACTCTAGTTCCCCTCTTTGCAGACATATATCCAGTATCTGAAATTTATTGGTGGTATTCACCTATTAGGGAAAATAGTTTTGATTACACATGGGAAGCTAATCATATTAAATACATAAAATAACACCTTATTTATGCTTATTTTTTTTCCAGTATGATCAAAGCACACTGAAGGCAGACAGACTCTTTATCAAGTGCTTTGCAACTCTAGGTGGGGAGTATGAAATGTTCATTCACTACAATACAAAGGTACAATTTTATATATATATATATATATATATATATATATATATATATATATATATATGTAAAGTATAATTTGATGTACTAAGAACATAAGATAGGAAAATAAAACTAAGGCCTAATTTCTAGTTAGTTATATTGGGCTCCTTGAGTGATGTGAAATTTTACTTTCTGAACAGTAATAGGAAAAAATGCAGAACAAATGAGAAGGAGAAGGCAAAGTAAGAGAAATGTTAAAAGCAAGACTAAAGCAAGTCAGCATGTAAAGAAAATAACCACAAAAGTACACCAATAATCCAGAAGGTACCTTTGTTCAGAAGAGGAAGGAAGTCAGGTGCTTTTTCCCGAAAAACTCTTTGAGCATCCTCAGCTTTCATAGACACTTCCTTTGTCTGAACTAGAAAAAAGCCTTTACCAACCATCTGTAAAAAATAAAATTTTATTTAGATTTTAAAATGAACTTCTGAGACTACAACAATGTTTTCTATTCTAGTATTTTTCTGTATAGAAACAGCACGCTACTTTTTGTTTGAGTCTTGGCACTAATTCAGGTTGCTTGCTGTAATAAGTTCCTAAATATACAAGATTCCTTTTTCCAGATGGGTGGTTCTGGTAAAGAATTAGTACCGTAATCCCTATGGTTAAAACTAAGGGACAAATAAATGCGAATTATCCTCCAAATTTAAAACATAACTAAAAAAAATTTTTTTTTGCCTGAACTACCAGATGGATGCTTTAGGTTGGTGATTCTGCAATTGTCCAGTGAGAGGAGAATGGTGAAGTAAATTATGCTACATTCACATGATGAAACACCATAGTTTATCACATGTATCACAGTTCATTAAATACAAAAAAGATGTTATAATAAGATAGGGAATAGCTTAGGTAATAATGTTAATTTTAAAAGGCATGATGTAACTTTTTAATATTAGGTTATTAAGTATGAAATGTCTATTTGGAAAGGATGTGGCTAATGAACTCACACTACATCAATGGTTTGAGAAGTTCTGTTCTGGTGATTTTGATCTTGAAAATAAGCCACGTGGGTGACCTGAGACCAAGGTGGATAATGATGAGCTGAAAGCTATCGTGGAAGCGAATTCGTCTCAGCCTATGCATGAATTAGCAGTGAGGTTTGACATTACTATTCCAACAATATTGGACCATTTGAAACAAATGGGCAAGATAAAGAAGCTGGATAGATGGTTTCCCCATGAATTAAACCAGCATCAGAAGAGAAATTAGCTCAAAGCTTGCCTTTCTTTGCTGTCATGACATAAAGGAGAACCACTTCTACACCACATTGTTATGTGTGATGAAAAATGGATTCTATTTGATAATCACAAGTGTTTGGCACAAAGGTTGGATAAAGCCAAAATGCCGAAACAGAGTCCAAAACCGAACATTCATCAAAAAAAAAAAAAAAAAAAAAAAAGCTGATGGTGTCTGTTTGGTGGTCCAGCGCCAGTATTATCCACCACAGCTTAATGAAACCTGGCCCACAGATTATAGCAGATGTCTACTGCAACCAATTCTACAAAATGATGAGGATGCGAGAGACGGGCCAATCCTCTTGCAAGACAATGATCAACCACATGTCACACAAACAATGTTTCTCAAACTACAGAAACCGGACATGGAAACTCTCTGTCATCCACCGTATTCACCAGACCTTGCATTTTCTCAATTTCATCACCACTTGCTGTCCAGGCTTCTTTGCTGCTGGCATAAACAAGCTACCGTTAAGATGGCAAAATTGTGTCGATAGTTTAGGCGCATACTTTGATTAACTGTACTACTTCTACTTTGAGATATAATAAACTACATTTTTCATTTGAAATCGGACATTTCATATTTAATGACCTAATAGTATAGAATAATAATGACAGATCACATTTATGGAACACTTACCATGTGAGGCAGGCAGTTTTATGCACTTTACATGTATAATACATTTAACACTCTCATGAAGTATTATTATTACCCTCATTGCACACATGACAAAACTAAGGCAGAGTGATTAAGAAACTTCCCTAAGGTCTTGTAACTATTAAGTGACATGGCTGTGATTCGAACCCATTTAATCTGATTACAGACTAAATAAATTAAAAAATTATTCCTAAAAAGACTATTCAAAGTACAGTACAATTACAAAAGTGTTTTAAACTTATTTTTATTCCTTTTTTTTTTTTTGAGACAGGGTCTTGCTTTGTTGCCCAGGCTAGAGTGAGTGCCATGCATCAGCCTAGCTCACAGCAACCTCAAACTCCTGGGCTCAAGCAATCCTGCTGCCTCAGCCTCCCAAGTAGCTGGGACTACAGGCATGTGCCACCATGCCTGGCTAAGTTTTTCTATATATATATTAGTTGGCCAGTTAATTTCTTTCTATTTATAGTAGAGACGGGGTATCACTCTTGCTCAGGCTGGTTTCAAATTCCTGACCTCGAGCAATCCGCCTGCCTTGGCCTCCCAGAGTGCTAGGATTACAGGCGTGAGCCACCAGGCCCGGCCTATTTTTATTCTTTATTTCCAGTTTTTGACAATGAGTACATATTAATTTTAAAAGTAACTATTAAGGTAGTTTTAAAAATGCAAAGTCATTCCAACCACTTAATTTTAAGCAAAGCGTATTGGGTTTTTAATAAAAAGTAACATTTATGATCAACATAGAACATTTGAAAAATAAAAATAGAAACAAAGAAATATCAATGGAGGTGTTATAACTCAAAAGATGCCACTGCCATACAGGTATACTTCCTTTTACCCTCCCAGTTTTCTTTTCCCCCTATTACAGAAATAATACATGCTCATTGTAAAATCCACAGAACTACAAAAAAAGAAAAGAAAACCCTGCTCTTACTCAACTGCCTAAGAATAACTACAACTGTTAACATTTTAGTATATATAACTTTCCAGACTTATCTTTTTAAAAAAATCAGTTACATAATATTTCACAAATTTTCAGTTATTTGTGACATTTTTCAGCTATTCTACTATAAAATCAGTTTTAATAGCTGATAGTATTTCATCCTATGGCTACATTATTCCATATCACTTCATCAAATTGGATTAAACTCAAATCCTATTTCAGAATCCTCACTCAGTGCTGCTTCTGAAAAAAGAAAAATACATTAAAAAATTTCAGAACATTACATGGACATCACTGTTGGATGATGACTATAAAGTTACTTAAAATATCAGAAACAATCCTTTCTTATTTTCTAGATTGCTCATCATCTCTCATTTTATAGTCAGATCCAAACTGACAAGATTTTGATGATAAATATACCATTATTTGAAACAAATAAGCTATGAAACTATACTTTAATATTTTCACTGCAGATATTTGAAGAGACTCGTTTTAACAAAAATTCTACTCTTCTTTTTTTTTTTTTTTTTTTGAGACAGAGTCTCGCTTTGTTGCCCAGGCTAAAGTGAGTGCCATGGCGTCAGCCTAGCTCACAGCAACCTCAAACTCCTGAGCTCAAGCAATCCTTCTGCCTCAGCCTCCTGAGTAGCTAGGACTACAGGCATGCGCCACCAAGCCTGGCTAATTTTTTCTATATATATTAGTTGGCCAATTAATTTCTATTTATAGTAGAGATGGGGTCTTGCTCTTGCTGGTTTCGAACTTCTGACCCACCGGCGAGCAATCTGCCCACCTCGGCCTCCCAGAGTGCTAGGATTACAGGCATGAGCCACCGCACCAGGCTGAAAATTCTACTTTTAAAGACTTGAAAATAGTGGTAACTATCCAACTTAAATTATGAAATGCTCCCAAACAATTCAAGCTATTTTTATTCTAATTTATCCTGTACATATCTATGATGTAGCTAATAGCAAGCAAGAAACCTGATTTTCAGGTGAGAAAATCAAGGCCCAGTAACTTCTCTTGACTCTCTATGGAATGTGCTGTCTGCTTTACCCAGCAATTTTCCCACCCTCACAATTTTACATTTTGTATCTCAAAAAACCATTATGATTAATTTATAAAAACAATGTGAAACAAAATTCTATGATACTCCTAGGGTTTAACAAAACTAGAGTTAGCAATCATAGGTCCAGTCTAAGCTTATTTGTGTTATGATATGAGAAAGGCTGAGGTTTTATTTTTATCTTGGAATTAACTAGTTTCTATACATATTTCCCTAAGAATTCAAGCTTCATTTTTTAAAAAATGTAATTACTCTTAACATATTAATATATAATAATACATAAACCTTTTGTCTTTCAGCATGTTTTGGGTTTTTTTAATTTTTTTTTATTTCAGCATATTTCGGGGGTACAAATGTTTAGGTTACGTATAGTGCCTTTGCCCAGAGTCAGAGCTTCAATTGTGTCCATCCCCCAGACAGTGTGCACCACACCCATTAGGTGTGTATATACCCATCCCCTCCTCCCCCTCCCACCTGTCCAACACCTGATGAATGTTATTACTGTATGTGCACCTAAGTATTGGTCAGTTAATACCAACTTGATGGTGAGTACATGTTGTGCTTGTTTTTTCATTGTTGTGATACTTAGTAGAATGGGCTTCAGCTCCATCCAGGATAATACAAGAAATGCTAGATCACCATTTTTCAGCATGTTTTGATACCATCTTCACATGTACTTGGCATTTTCTTTGTTTATTTTTGTTCTTTTCATTCCTTAATTCTATACTTTCAGAATTAGATAGGATAACTGTAGCCAAAGAGTCCCTAGGCTGGAGGGTCCTTGAGTACACATGCTTTAGGCCATGTTCCTACTCTGCCAGGCTTTTCTGCACCACGGAGGCAGTATAACAGTATCATGTTTAAGGGTTAAGACTGTGGCCTACAAAGCCAGAATGCCTGGATTTGAATTATGGTTCTGCTGTAACTGAGTGACCTTTTGCAAGGTACTTACCCTCTCTGCAGTTCATTTTCCATATCTGTAAATAAAATAATGAAATGGCACCTATTTCATAGGGGTTGTTTTGAGCATTGAGTTAATTCATTTAAATTCCTTATAACAGTGCCTGGCATATAGTAAACACCAATAAAGTGTTAGCTATTTAAGGTCATTAAATATGAAATGTCTGATTTCGAATCAAAAGTGTGGTTTATCAGCCATAAAAGATGGTGATCTAGTATCTTCTGTAACAACATGGATGGAACTGGAGACCATTCTTCAAAGTGAAGTATCAGAAGAATGGAAAAACAAACACCACATGTATTCAATACGAAATTGGAACTAATCGATCAACACTTACGTGCACACATGGAAGTAAAACTCAATGGAAATCAAGCAGGTGGGAGGGGGAGCAGAGGACGGGTAAATTTACATCTAACAGGTACAATGCACACTATCTGGATGAAGAGCACACATAACTTTGACTCAAACTGTACAAAAGCAAATTATGTAACCAAAAAGTGTATACCCCCATAATATTCTGAAATTTAAAAAATGTGTAGTTTATTATACCTCAAACAAGAAGCAATACAATTAATCAAAGTATGCACTTAAACTATTAACACAGTTTTGCCATCATAATGGTAGCTTGTTTATGTAGCAGTGAAGAAGCCTGGAGAGCAAGTAGCGATGAAACCTCAAAAGGCGTTCGTTTTCCACAGCTTGTTGAGAATGGAATATTTTTCCTTGCAAGAAGTGGTCCAAAGCCTAGAAGAAGTGGCAGTCAGTTGGTGCAAGGTCTGATGAATACAATGGATGACAGAGAGTTTCCATGTCCAGCTTTTATAGTTTGAGCAGTGTTGTTTGTGCGACTTGTGGTCGAGCATTGTCTTGCAAGAGGATCGGCCTGTCTCTACTGACCAATGTTGGCTGCTTAATTGCAAGCATCTTCATCATTTTGTAGAATTGGTTGCAAAAGACAGCCACTGTAATCAATTGACCAGGTTTCACAAAGCTGTGGTAGATAATATCAGCACTGGACCACCAAACAGACACCATCAGCTTTTTTTGATGAACATTTGGTTTTGGACTCTGTTTCAGCACTTTGGCTTTATCCAACCTTTGTGCCAGACACTTGTGATTATCAAATAGAATCCATTTTTCATCACACATAACAATGTGGTGTAGAAGTGGTTCTCTTTTATGTCATGACAGCAAAGAAAGGCAAGCTTTGAGCCAATTTCTCTTCTGATGCTGGTTTAATTCATGGGGAAGCCATCTATCCAGCTTCTTTATCTTGCCCATTTGTTTCAAATGGTCCAATATTGTTGAAATAGTAACGTCAAACCTTGCTGTTAATTTACGCATAGGTTGAGACGGATTTACTTCCATGATAGCTTTCGGCTCATCATTATCTGCCTTGGTCTTAGGTCACCCACGTGGCTCATTTTCAAGATCAAAATCATCAGAACAGAACTTCTCAAACCATGGATGTACTGTGAGTTCATTAGCCACATCCTTCCCAAATGCTTAGTTGTTATTTCCAGCTGGCTGTGCTTCATTGGTTCCACAACGGGATTCATATTCGAAAATAACACGAATTTTTGACTTATCCATGGTTTCACAAAAATTGCTCTAAAAAAACCTGACAGATAATCACAAGCCAAAACATGCATTTGTAAGACTGAGGATGTACCTTCATAATAAAAATAAAACAAGAAGTGTCAAAATGAAATGTCAAAGATATCATAACTGTCAAACTTAGTACTTAAAGAAATTTGACATTTTATACTTAATAATCTATTACTACTATTACTGTGGGATTTTTCTTTTTTTTTTTTGAGACAGAGTCTCGCTTTGTTGCCTAGGCTAGAGTGAGTGCTGTGGCGTCAGCCTAGCTCACAGCAACCTCAAACTCTGGGCTCAAGCAATCCTCCTGCCTCAGCCTCCCGAGTAGCTGGGACTACAGGCATGCGCCACCATGCCCGGCTAATTTTTTCTATATATATTAGTTGGCCAATTAATTTCTTTCTATTTATAGTAGAGACGGGGAACTCGCTCTTGTTCAGGCTAGTTTCAAACTCCTGACCTTGAGCAATCCACCCGCCTCGGCCTCCCAGAGAGCTAGGATTACAGGTGTGAGCCACCTCGCCCGGCCTACTGTGGGATTTTTATTTTGTATTCTAGAGGACATCTAAAGAACATCACTCTTCCTGGTCACATTCCTTTCAAGAGCACATAACACTGCCATTTCACACACCAGATACCAAAGATTAAAAGGTTAAGAACATTGATGAAAAAAAGAAAAAAAGAACATTGATGATTCATGAAGAAAGACTGTTTTGATTTTTTTTTCTTTAAACATGAAAAATATTCTTTGTGTCCACTCCTCATTACCTACCAAAAAGGAGTTTAACCTAAATAACTACATCTTTTGAAAACTGTATGTAGATTTTTTAAAAAAATCACTATACAGTATAATGAAAATATTTACTCCTCAGATGTTAGATTAACATGAGATTAGATAGCTCAAAAAACCAGAAGCAGGCCGGGCGCTGTGGCTCACGCCTGTAATCCTAGCTCTTGGGAGGCCGAGGCGGGCGGATTGCTCAAGGTCAGGAGTTCAAAACCAGCCTGAGCAAGAGCGAGACCCCGTCTCTACTATAAACAGAAAGAAATTAATTGGCCAACTGATATATAGATATATAAAAAATTAGCCGGGCATAGTGGCACATGCCTGTAGTCCCAGCTACTCGGGAGGCTGAGGCAGAAGGATCACTCGAGCCCAGGAGTTTGAGGTTGCTGTGAGCTAGGCTGACGCCACGGCACTCACTCTAGCCTGGACAACAAAGTGAGACTCTGTCTCAAAAAAAAAAAAAAAAAAAAAAAAACCAGAAGCACATTTTTCTGATATCTTACCACCAGATTCACAGTATGCTTTTATCAAATTGGCATATGTGAAAAAGAAAATATCAAAGTCTTAAAATTATAATTTGGCTTCTGTTGTTTCAAAAACGATACCTCAAATATACTTTGTAGATTTCAGACATGGGTTTTCTTTTTTTTTAATAGGGAGAAGATATAAATTTATTTAATTTAACAGAGAACCTTCAGAATGAAAACTCCAGACATGGGTTTTATATACTGTAGAATATATAGCTATAGAGAGGTAGTCATTTTTAATTTTTTGCCTAAAATCATACCTTTTGATATGTTCTAACTTTTAAAACATTCCTTTCTAAAAGAGACTTTGTGAGTTTTCTGTTCATTTCTCCATTTCTGGAAGTTTCATTTTTTAAAAATTCAAACAGATTTCTCCTAAAGAACAACTGATTAATGGATAATATGTCCTAGTGCTGTTTTCCTACTGGAGCACACACCAATGAAGAACTGCTGCTTCTGGAGTCCCTAATTTCTATATCCCCAATTATTTTTCAAGCAGAAGTGGTTATCCAAAGGACCCTTCTCTGCGCATGAGCTCACCAAGAGCTACTGCCCATAAGCCCACAACCTTTGCCAACTCAGCTCCTATCTTACTCTCCCTCACTAACCTTCCCTCTATGGCAATAAGGCAAAGAAAAATAAAGAATGCAATGTGGAGGTTGGTTTCACAACAACAGGGTCCAAAAGTTGTATTCCTAAATGTCTTTTCTACCCCCTAACCAATTAGAACTCCAAAGATATTTCCCCAGTAAATAATTATAAAGGACCATGCTTTACTATCCAGTATTACTTTTATAACCTTCTCTGGAAATTATTCATTCACGTGTTTTTTTTTTTTTTTTTTTTTTTTTTAGAGACAGACTGTTGCTCTGTTGCCCAGACTGGAGTACAATGGTGCAATCATAGCTCAAGGGATCCTCTTGGACTCAAGGGATCCTCCTGCCTCAGCTTTCCCAGCAGGTAGGATTACAGTCGTGTGCCACCACATCTGGCATTTTTTTTTTTTTTTTTTTTAGAGACAGGGTCTCACTATGTTGCTCAGGCTGGTCTCAAATTCCTGGTCTCAAGCAATCCTCCCACCTCAGTCTCCAAAAGTGCTGGGATTACAGGCATGAGCCATTGTGCCCAGCCTGGCAATCATTTATTATAAGGAATGGAAACTCTTTGAGGGCAGAGAATCTTGTCTATCTATCCATCTCCAGCATATACTATATTTCATCATTTCTAAGTTGCTATCAATTATAAGATGCATTTCAGATAGATAAAAATGTGGAAAACAAACTACATAATGAAATATGGTAACAGAGTAACTGTACATAATAGGTGCTTAATAAATGCTTACTGAATTGAATTACAATTTTTAAAAGTTCCTTTGGGAAAATATTTTGAGGCCCAACCAACTGGCTTACAGACAAATCTAATGGGGCTGGGGGGGGTGGTGGGGTGCAGAGAACTATAACTTGAGGTTTGCCTGTATTTTTTAATAGCCAATTTGAAAAGAACAGTTCTCCAGAGTGGTATGTTTTTATCTAGGTGTATGTCTATTTTTCTCTTCTCTTTTTCCTTACCTCATCAATTAGTTTCCTGGCATTTGCGATAGTATAATCACCAGCAAATAATATCACCAAGCATGATTCATCACTGTTCTTCTGTCTCTGACCCCGGGATATTGGAACAATGCTTCTATTGGCTTCTGTGGAAACACGGACAGCTTTGAGTTCTTCAGTAGTAGGTACAGGAACATAGTCCTGAACCACAGCGTCTTCTGGAAGAAGGCTCCAGTTGAGCTCTCCTGACACAGGTGTAAAGTCATGAATGTTACTCCATGTATTATTGAAGATACTGAGCCCTGCATCTTTGAACTGGAAAGCTAATTCAGGGTAGTACCATTGAAAACAGCCAAATTTGATATTTGTGGAAGACTCAATAATTGGTTGAGTGGCACAACACAAAAAGACTTCCAGCTTTCTACAATCCCGCACACGAAATTGTTGGCAGGCTAACGTGCACTTGCAATCTCTGCAATTCCGGAAAAACACACTGCTTTTCACTGGTCCCAGAAAAATTATGCAGTTAGTACAGTCATCAATGGTAATAGTAGCTGAGTGATCAAAAATATAGATGTTACAGTTCTCACAGTCTTGAATAAGAAATTGTTGTCCTGCCACTTTCCCAGGTAAGCGACCTACAGTTTCATCCTTTAATCCACTGAACATGTAGTCTTTTGGATCAACCTGCAGGGACAAAACACAGACTTTTAGTATTATTAACATTATTCAACATATATCAAGTGCTTATTGGGTGCCAGGCACAGTTCTTAGTGCTAAAATATAAGTTCCTAATCTCACTGACTTTGCAACATAGTAAGAAAACAAACAGGGTAAGTTTTTTCTCCTAATAAAAGGCATGAGTGGGAAAAAGGGAGAGGAAAACTTAGAAAGACTCAAGGACATATCCACCAAATACAATGTGTGGACACTGCATACAGTTTCAAATCTACCAACTGTAAAATCACTTTTTTGAAGGCTGGGCCCGGTGGTTCACGCCTGTAATCCTAGCTCTCTGGGAGGCCAACTCAGGTGGATTGCTTGAGGTCAGGAGTTTGAAACCAGCCTGAGCAAAGCGAGACCCTGTCTCTACTATACATATAAAGAAATTAATTGGCCAACCAATATATAGAGAAAAAATTAGCCGGGCATGGTGGCACATGCCTGTAGTCCCAGCTACTCGGGAGGCTGAGGCAGTAGGATTGCTTGAGCCCAGGAGTTTGAGGTTGCTGTGAGCTAGACTGCCGTCATAGCACTCACTCTAGCCTGGGCAACAAAGCAAGACTCTGTCTCAAAAAAAAAAAAAAAAAAATCACTTTTTTGAGACAACCGAGAAAATACACACACACATCATATTAGATGATATTAAGGAATTTTTCATTTTGTTAGGTGTGATAATGGCATTGTGGTTATATGGGGGAAAAGGGCCTCATCAATTAAAAATTAAAGTGTTTAAAAATTATTAGCCTTCCCTAGTATATGGCATATCTATAGGAAAAAGATATGTACCTGGAAGACTTGAGTGTCTGGTTCTTTTGGCAACTACAGCTCTCATTATAAAACTTATGATCTTGGTTAACATACATACCTCCCAGGAGATATAGCCACTCTCTCTTTCCTATCAAATTGTGTTTCTGGGCATGCAAAGCTAAAGGGCAGCCTCTGTGACACTATGTGTTTAAGTCTTCTTGTAACTTAACCCAGGTGACACCCATATCATCACTGCTACTGTCATTAGCCTTTTAGCCTATTTGGAATTTATATAACTAAAAAATTTACTAAAATTCGTGGAGTACTAGGATCAAGAACTTATTTAAAAAATTATCATTTTAATAAAGGAGGCTATAAAAATTAAACTCAAATGCTATGTATCTAACTATCTTAATCACTACATATTATTTCAGCTTCCTGATGCTTTTTCTTTTTTGATGCTTTGCTTTTAAAATTGATACTTTTAAAACAATTCTGAAATTGGAAATGTACCCAGACTGAAATATATTTCTCTGTCCTACCACAAATTGATGTATGAGTCTCAACTTCTAAACTCTGACTGATTTCTGCAATATGCTACAGAAAATGGAAGAATCTTAAGGCAAAAGAATCCCAATATGTCAGTGCTTGCATCTACAAATTTGATTCAAACATTTATTGAGCTATAAATGTAATTTTTCAAATTTTGTCATTTCCATCCTTAGATAGTCTAAACTATAGCTCATGTAATCTTTTAAATAGTATGCCTGGAATCTGCCATATTAATGTTTTATTTTAATTGACCTATAAAATTATATAGTCACTAAAAGCCTATTTTGATTGTTTTCAAGTGTCCTTTTTTCCCTCCTTTTGAGATAGGACCTTGCTGGAGTGTAATAGCTGGATCATAGCTTACTGTAACCTCAAACTCCTGAGCTCAAGTGATCCTCTTACCTCAGCCTCCCAAGTAGCTGGGACTACAGGCTCATACCACCACACCTGGCTAATTTTTAAAATATTTTGTAGAGCTGGGGTCTCACTATGTTGCCCAGGCTGGTCTTGAACTCCTGGGCTTGAACTCCAAGCAATCCTCCTGTCTCAGCCTCCCAAAGTGCTGGGATTATAGGTGCCGAGTCACCATGCCTGGCCCAAGTAACCTTTTTATCTACTTGAACTGTTTTAACTATTTGTGAATATATAAATTTTATATGAAACTATTCATGTACTACAGATAGGCTTCCATTGATACAGTATATAAAAATTTGATTTACAAAGCAAAATTTAATCATCTCAATCATTAAGCAAACAAGCTTAAAGTGACTTTTTCAGTAATTACACAATAAATATTATACTTACCTAGTTTTACATACTGTACAAGGAGGAGCACTGGTCTGTAGTATGAAGCAATAAAGGAGGTACTTGTTTTTCAGTCCCAATTTTGTTACCTATGAGTCTGATCTTAAAGTCACTTTAACTTTCTGGATCTTTGGTCACTCAATCAAACATTTGAATACCCAATTTTTTTATACCAAAAGCGCCCAACATTGTTCTAGGCGTTAAAATGAATATGACCAGCTTTCTATAAAAGAAGTAAACACTCACCTAAACAGATAGTTTAAAAACAACCCTGGACCATGTAATGAGAGATGCTGAGAATGTTCTGGAAACACTGAGGAGGAACACCTGGGGCAGGAAGGAGGAGTGAAATGGAAGACTTTCTGCATGAAGTGAGAATGAATCATCTAGAGTTCACCAGGTAAAAGGGGTGCCCCCCTTGCCATGTCAGGCAAAAGTAACAGAATGACCAAAGTAAAATTATTCAGGAAGTGGTCAGAAAACTAAAAGTGGTTTAGTATTACAAGAAGGGTACTAGATGAAGCTAGACAGGTAGGCAGGGGCCATATTATAAAGCTTGGAAGTTACCCACAGGCAATAGCGAGCTACAGAAGGATTTAAATAAGCAAAATTTACATTTCAGGAAGATTACTCCAATAAGAATAAGGAAACATGGAACATGGATGGATCTGAGAGGCTACTGTGGTCATCCAGAAAGGGCTAGAACTAGAAATGTACTTAATAGGGAAGAAGGGGATGGGATGAATTTGAGAAATATTGAGGAAAAAGAATCAGCAATTCTTTTTGAATCACTTTTGAATCACTCAGTAATTCAGTGGCTATAAGAGGTAAGGCAGAAGGATGAGTCACAGAGGAAAGGCCACGTGACAACACAGCAAGAAGGCAGCTGTCTGTAAGCTAGATAGAGAGCCCTCACCAGACACCAGATCTGCTGGCACCTCGATCTTGGACTTCCCATGCTCTAGAACTATAAGAAATAAACTTCTGTTATTTAAGCCACCCAGTCTGTGGTATTCTGTTATGGCAGCCTGTTTGAGTGCACATAATTATGTGGATTATCAACACAGTCTTATAAGAAGAAATTTAGGATTTATGTTGCTGTATTTCCTCAACAATTCCTGACAGTTTTTCAAAACAAAAACTAATAGTAAACAACCTGAAGCTTAGACCCATAATAATTTTGCAAAAGTTACTAGTTCTCAAATAAAGTGCCTAAAATCATAAACATGGAAAGGTCATGTTTTAAATTACTTTTTCACAAGAGCCATTTATGAAATGAGTTTAGTTTAGGCTGCATTTCTTATTACATTCCTTAACAGGTAGTGCATATACTTTCAAAATCAAAGAAAAATTTCAGGGGTTGGAATTCATCTGATATTGATTTAATGCCTTATAGCTATTAAATTAGGGTAAGCATTAGTTTCCCAACAGAAAACAAAAGTTAACATCTTATTCTTTGAACAGCAATGCAAATATTTCATTAAAATTCACCTCCACAATTAAACTCCCATAATGATAATCTGATATAAAATAATGGAATTTATTAATTTTAATGGAAATCCAGTATGAATAGGATTCAAGAGTAAAAAAGCACTACATATATGTGCCAGGCATCATACTAAGTGCTCTATAATCATCCACTCAATCTATAAAAACCCCTATGAGGGTTGTATACTATAATTATCTGTTTTATGGATGAGAAAATTGAGGTACACAGAGGTTAAATAACTTGCCCAAGGTCATACTGTTAGTAAGTGCTTGAGTTCAGTCTCAAACCCAGACAGTTTGGCTCCTAAGCACATTCTCTTGGCTGCTTCTTCATATTTAACCATAAACAATTGCTTATTGTATGCACAAATCAATGGAATAGAGAGTTCAAAATAGGTGTACATACACACACACACACACACAAAGGTGCAAAGGTAATTCAATAGAAAACGATAGTCTTTTCAACAAATGGTGCTAGAACTGGACATCTATATTCAAAAAAAAAAAAAAAAGGAAATCTCATAGAAAAAAGAACTCAACCTGTACCCTTGTACCATATATAATAATTAACTCAAGATGAATCATAGAACCTAAGTATACAACCAAGAACTATAAAACTTCTTGAAGAAAACAGAGGAGAAAATCTTTATAATCTTGGTTAGGCAAAGATTTCCTAGATATGAAACCAAAAACACAATCCATAAAAGAAAAAAATGAAGATTGGACTTTTACCAAAATTGAAAATGTCTGTTCTTCAAGAAACACTGTTAAGAGAAGATGAGTCATTAATTGGGAAAAAATATTTGCAAAACATACATATGACATGGGACTTGTATTTAGGATATATAAAGAATTCTTGAAAACTCAATAAGAAAACAAATAATCCGATAAAAAATGAGCAAAAGACTTGAATAAGCACTTCACCCAATAAGATACTGATAGCAAATAAATACATAAAAATGCTCAATATCATTAATCATTGTTAGGGAAATGCAAGTTAAACCACAATTAAATACTACTACATACCTATTAGAATGTCTAAAGTTTTAAAAAAAACCCTGACGATACCAAATGAGGTGAGGATGTGGAGTGACTATCTCTCTCATACATTGCTGGTAGACAAAATGGCACAGCCACTTTGAAAAATAGTTTGTCAGTTTCTTATAATAGTTTAATATACAATTTCCATATGACTCAGCAAATCTCACTTATGGGTCTTTACCCAAGTGAAATGAAAACTTATATTCACTAAAAAAACATGCCAATATTTATAGTAGCTTTATTCATAATTACCAAAATTGTAAATAACCCAATGTCCTTCAACTGGTGAATGGATAAACAAACTGTGGTACAGCCATACAATGAAATACTAGTCAGCAATAAAAAAGAATTCCTGATACATGCAACAACATGGATAAATCTTAAATGCATCATGCTAAGTGAAAGAAGCCTGACTGAAAAGATTACAAACTGTATGATTCCATTTATATCGCATTCTAAAAAAGACTAAACTGTAGGGACAGAAAACTGATCAGGGGTGGAGGTGGGGCTGTCTGCAAAGGAGCAAATTCACAAAGGAAGAAATTTTGGTAGGTAATGGAACTGTTCTATATGTTGACTGGTAACAGCTACACAGCTGTCTGTGTCAAAAACTCATAGAACTGTACACTTAAAAAGGGTAAATTTTACTGTATATAAATTACACTTCAATTAATATAAATATTAAAATTTAAACATTGTTAAGTCAGTTTCAGGGCTATATAGCTATGTAGTTGAAAAGTTATTTCATAAATGAAAATGGCAGTGCCACATAATTATAGAAATAATAAGATCAGTCCTTGAGCTTATATACACTGATGATGAGAGAAGGTGAAGTATTAATATTACATTTAGATTACTTCACCATGTTGCTAAATATATAACCACAAGAATTATGAAATTTTACGATTAGAAAGAATTTTCTATATCATCTAATCTAGTCTTAATCTATCCTTATATCCTATCACATTCCCTTTGGTCACCTAGATTTGCCTGAATGCTTCTAGCAATGCTTACCTCCCCTCATGAGCTGCTCAAAGAATTAGAGATTTGGAAGGGAATCTTAGGAAACCGAAGGCTGGAAAAGCTGACAAGTCAAGTGTAGTTGTGTGCAGAATAAAAATTAAAATCCCAGTCCCCAAAACTTTTCACTCCCTGTACTTTTTCCCTTCACGAAAACTTTATATGGATAAAGAAAATGGAACTCTCATACATTGCTGGTGGAAATACAAAATGTTGTAGAGACTTTGAAAAACAGTTTGGCAGTTCCTCAAAAAGTTAAACAAAGAGTTACCATATAACCCAGCAATTCCACTCCTAGGTGTGTACCCAAGAGAAATGAAAACATTTCCACACAAAAACTTGTACAAGAATGTTTATAGCAGCATTATCCATAATAGCCAAAAAGTGGAAACAACCCAAATGTCCACCAACTGATGAGTAAAATGTGTTATTTCTATAAAATGGAATGTTATTCAGTAACAAAAAGGAAAAGTATTGATAAATGAATGCTATAATATGGATGAACCTCAAAAACATGCTAAGTGAAAGAAGCCAGTCACAAAAGGCTAAATATTGTGGTTCTATTGATATGAAATATCCTAAATAGGCATATCTATAGAGATAAAAAATAAATTTGTGGCTTCCAAAGGCTGGGAAGAGGGAAATAGGAGTGACTACTAATGGGTACAGGGTTTCTTTCCCCAGGGATGAAAAGGTTCTAAAATTAGATCATGGTGATGACGGCATAATCCTGTGAACTTACTAAAAATATTGAACAGTACACTTTAAATGGGTGAATTGTATGGTATATGAATTATATCTCCAAAAAGCTATTTTAAAAATTAATAAACAAATAACTAGTTTTTTTTTTTCCTTTAAACAACTTATGTAGAGGATTTAAAACATATTGACAAATTATTTAACACTCTTCCCATCAAGAGGTTCTCTTGGACCTGAGTGGGCATTTGTGACTGCCTTAATAAACAGAATGTGGCAGAAGTAATGCTACCACATTCTTAAGTCAAATTAAATGACTTAGGAATTCACTTAAGAAGCTAGTTAGAAAAAACCACGCAGCCTCTGCCAGTCTGTCTTAGGATGCTCACCCTTGGAAGCCAGCCATCATGCTTTGAGGATGCCAGGGCTGCATGAAGAGGTGCCTAGTCCTCAGCCCCAGCTGAAAGCCAGCATCAACTTGCCAGCCTGCTATGTAGTTAAGCCATCTTGAAAGCAGATCCTTCAGCCACCAGTCAAGCTGCCACAGCTGGTGCCACATTGACCAGAGTCAACCCTGCTTAGCCTTACACAAATTGAAGAATTGTGAACAAAATAAATACTTGCTATTGTTTTACACCATTAAGTTTTGGGGTGGTTTGGTACACAGCAATGGATAACTAGAATACCTTTTGTACTTAAAAGAAGGCTAAAAACAGAATCTAGCCTCCTACTCAGAGCAGACACTTCTTTCTAGCAGATCACCATCCAAACTCTCTCTGAATGTCTTGACTAACATGGAGATCAGTTCCTCACAAAGCCACCCTTTTCAACAATGAACAACTCTGGGAATTATGATTGCCTTATATTAAAAACAGTTCTGTCCTGCCCAAACTCTGGTTCAAGTTCTGTCCCCAGAGGTGACCAGAACAGGCCTTTACCTCATTAAATGCACAAATTGGCTGCTTTACTCAAAGTTACACAACAGACACTTGAATTTCTGGCATAAGGTTTTTGTTTGGTATTATTTCTATGGAATATGAGACAAATATAACAGACACAAAATGTGCTGTCCATATTCAAATCACAGTTTTCATACTTATGCCACCACTGTTTAGAGAACTAATCCTCATTTCTATCTACTGCCATCCCCAACTCCCAAGCCCCTCACCATACCGCACCACTCCATCAGCTGACCTGTTAGGAACCAGGCCGCACAGCTGGAGTTAAGTGTTGGGTGAGGAGCAAAGCTTCATCTGTATTTAAAGCCACTCCCTACATTACCCCCCCCCCCACACACACACACACATCTGTAGAAAAATTGTCTTCCATGAAACCAGTTCCTGGTGTTAATAAGGTTGGGGACTGTTGACCATCTAGGAAGAGGAGTAACTGGCATGAATAACTGGAAAATGAAAACTACTTTCTGTACTGTTGGTCCTCACCTCATATGTACTTAAATGTTTCCTGTTTTAATTCCCAAAGCCAGTGAGCTCTTGAAGAGCAGGGATAAGTATTATAATTTTGAGCCTTCCTTGGTATTTGAGCACATATATATTGAATAATTTGCCTACTTATAGGAGGCACCATACAGATAAGGATAAAAGTATTTCTTTCCAAATTATTTAAGCACAAGTCTTACAATCCAAAAATATCTCTCATCATGTCAGTGAGGTAATTGTACGGTAAGTTTTTTTTTTTCTTTTTCAAAGTCAGCAGCAATAGAAAATTAGCTTCTTACACTGTTGACTACAGTATGTCAGTTGCTCTGACAATTGCTTAGTCCGCATTCTTTCTAATTGAGACAATTTCTCCTAGCTTCAGTCCCCTAAGACTGACCCAATTACATAACTCAATACCTAAAACTCAAGGGGTGCCCCCTAGTATAGATACCCTGATTACACAACCTAAGGAAAAATTCAAACACTGCTTTACCAAGTTGCAAGGAAACTTTTCAGGCAACCTATTTTGTTTTCACACCTGAAGTCTTACAAATTGAGTGGTAATGGTCTGATATAAGTTTAAAACTGTATATGCTATACTTCATGACCACATTACAGAAAACTAAACTTTTAATACAAAACATTTCTGTTAATATACATGCAGCATATCTCATTTATGTTTTCTGGGCTGTATTTGCATTCTATTCCTTTTAAGGTACTATTAAAATCTTCCTAGGAGCAAGCAAGATCATGCTCAGTTAAAGTATCATTGGGCTAATACAGAACATTTGTATGCTCATGGGAGGCAAGGAACTAGAAAAAAATCTTTAAAATTGCATAAAATTTGACAAACTATCATAAATGAGGCACACTAGAGAGAATTCCTAGTAATTCCAAAAGAAAAAATTCCAAAAAGAAAAAGAAATGTTGGGAAATGTGGTATCTCCATTGGTGTCAAAATGTAAGCTGGTAATTCTCTTTCTTTAATAGTCCAAAAGATTTTAAAATTGGTTGTTTTCAGAATATAATGGTCATTTAGTTAGAAAATTTTTGATTAGCTGAGCTGATCAAGATTTTAACTTTTATTATAGACACATCCAGAAACATCAGTTTATTTTACACATCCAGTAACATCTGTTACTATTACATCTCTACAACTACAGTACCTGGTAGTATTCTCAAAAAAATGTTCTCTGTAAACTCAAAACAGTCTCTATAATTGAAAGTTTACTACACGCTCATTTGTGGAGGTAAAGCTTAGATGTCGATGTCCACTATTCTATTTTTCTATGTGTTTACTTAGCCAAAGAGCAAAAGAAAAAAAAAATCACAGAATACACCTCGTATCTAAAAGGATTAACATATGAAATCCCAACTAACCCGAATATTATGTTAATAAAGGTTAACTATAAAATAATTTATTATGAAACAATGAGTCAGAGGCAACCAAGACTACTATCCATAAAAACTAAAAGCATTTTATTTAGTTTAGTTTTAGCCTGTGATTTCAAAACAAAAAGCTAAAGTAAAAATAAAATATGCAACGTTCTCTATGGCAGAAAGTTAAGGCTTAAAGATCTTGTCAGAAATCCCAAGGCTTAGGAAAATGAATCTTAAAAACCACCCATCAAATAACTTTAAATGATAGAGGCAATCTTCTTGTACAACAAAAAACACAGTGCTTTCTTTTCCTACATTATAAAATGCTGCCATCAAGTATGAATAAGAGAGAATAAATATACCATGTGACCCAAGAAGCATCTGAAAACCAGGGGCAGAAAGGCGGGGCTGAGAACTCTGTAAAAGCTTTCAATTTCTTAACTGTGACACTTGGACACCAGAATTTACGTGAATAAATTGTGCTGGGATTGGAAATCATGGGAAAAGGTCTATGGTATCAAAATGTTAATAAATTTACTATAAAGTATTCTTGGGTAAAGACATGTTATGTTAAGCAAGGAGTTAACTGTTCACAAGACCCATTAAAAATCTTTCATTTTGTTTGGAAGAGAAAAATAATTGACAAATCTATCAAAGCATTTTAGTAAGCACATTTGGAGAACTATATAGAAAGAGGAACCATTATGAAATGTATGACTAAGTGTGTTTTGTGCAAGACTAGTGGACGTTTTCAAAGTTTTTTGGTTTCTGGCTAAATACATAAGTAAAAATAAGGGTATTTTCATTCATTTAAAGTAACAGTAAAATATAGCTTGATATTTATGCCAGTTATTTTCACTTTACAGTCTTAACACACATTCCAAGACTGATTCAATTTTCATTATTCCTTTCCGGTAACTGGAAGAGGGGGAGAACAAAGTTGTACATTGAACAGTCCACTTAGTGACTGAGAAAAACTCAGCAGTGGAATATATCATGAAGCACCAAAGAAGAAATTTACTGTGGAGGGCAGACAAAAGAGAAAACAGCCACAGAACAGAAGCCGCGGAAGAGATGAGAATCAGTCCCGCTCTACACTACCGGTGAAATGAGGTGATTGGAGATTAAGGGCATTCTCAGCTCCTTCGCTCCCTCAAGTCCATCCTTGGACAGGAAGTCAGCGCAAGTCAGGGTGCGGAGCCAAGGGAAAACTCCTGGGGGTCCATCTACCTGGACAACAAACTCTAAAGCACCTTCCAGTGCTTCGCAGCCCTATGGGGGGCCCTTCCTAGCGCTGTACTTCAAGACCCCCAAAAGTCACACACCCGGACTTCAGTTACCCGCGTTGATGAAAGAGAGCGAGGGAGAGAGCGGCAGCTGTTGGGTTGGCCCCTTCAGCCCTGCAGGGCCATAAGGGACCCTTGCAGAGCGACTCCTGAGGGCTGACACCAGCGGCTCCAAGACTTTCATTACCTTCTCGCGCCGGTCCCAGCTGTACTGCTTTGGCGGCTCCTCCTCGTTCTCAGGCCGCGACTCCTTCTTAGCCTTTCGCCTCTTGGAGAAGAAGCAGCCCATGGTTCCGGCCTGTGGGTCTCACTGGCCGGCCCACTCGCTCAGGCACCTCCGGGAGTGTGGGTGAACCCTGGGTGCCCTGGCCCCGCAGCTCTCCGGACACCGCCCCGCGGAACCACCCAGCAGACGGCAGCCACGGTTAGCCCGCCAGGCCCAGCACCCCTTCTCCTTTTCCCCTCAGTCGCCCTGACAACCCACTGCAGCCAATAACCGCTCAGCGCCTGGCGAGCCAATCAAAGCCTCGCCAGTAGCCCTGCGAGGCCTATGAAGAGTGCTCGACGTATTCGCACACCAATCCACGCCTGGCTCCTGTGTCAGCCCCCGGCGGCGGGGCAGGCGGACTCTGGCAAACGCAAGGCTGACCCCACCCCCAGCTCTGCCTCGTCCCGCCCCCGCCCCCGCCCCTCCTGGGTCTCTATGGGGGCTCTGTAGCTGGTGGGAGGCCGGGCTCAGCATCCGGGTCTTCTTGCCACTGCTTCTCAGTTTCCAAGTTCTAGGCGCCGGAGGGAGCTCTAGTCGAACTTCAGGCTTGTTTTATGAGGTAGGTCGTGAGGGAAAAGGAATTCCTGCTGACACAGGAAACCCCTGAAATTCTTATTCCTAATTCCTCTTCTCCCCTCTTCACCCCTCCCACCGCCCCCACATCGCCTGGCCAATGTCACCCCCTCAGGAATCTTCTCCCACAACCTGCCCGACCCTCTACTGAACTTTCTCTTAAGACTTCCACATATTGCACATGTACTTAGTAAAATAATTGTGTATCATCTCCATGTTAGAACTGTGAATTTCTTGAGACCAAAAGACATATCTTTTTTTTTTTTTTTTTTTTTTTTTTTAAGACAGGGTCTCGGTCTGTCACACCAGAGCTAGAGTGCAGTGGTAATCATAGCTCACTGTAACCTCAAACTCATGGGCTCAAGCCATCCTCCTGCCTCAGCTTCCTGGGTACCTGGGAGTGTAGGCACATGCCACCATGCCCGGCTAATTTTCCTATTTTTTGTAGAGATGGGATCTCAGTCTTGCTCAGGCTGGTCTTGAACTGCTGGTCCTGCCTCCCACCTCGCACCTCAGCCTCCCAAAGTGTTAGGATTATAGGCAAAAGGCATGTCCTAAAGTGCATGTATCTTTGAATTCTCTAGGCCTGGCCCAAGTTCATACTGGGAGCTCAATAAAACATCCGTCAAATGAATGCATGAGTGCTAGCAAAGGAAACACTTATAACCTTTCTCTTATCCCTTCCCAAAGAAAGTGGCTAAAGTGTGTGTGTTGGGAGAGGGCATGTAGATTTATGGTAAAGGAGTTCTCCTCATGGAGTTCATAGCCTAGTTGAGGACATAAACATTGCCATATAAACAATAAGATCTGTTCCAAGCCAATGGTATAGGGTTTGCCAGAAGATATTAAAAAATACATACCTCAAATACTAACACGTGTTATATACTTAGGCCGAATTTTACTACAATACATATGCATTGCGTATGTAATTAAAAAGGTAAGCTGGTTTCTCTAAGAAACAATATTTCAACATCTTAGGACATCAAATGAGGATCAGTTCAGTTTCAAATTTGTATCTTTTTACTTTCCCAAACTTATTCACATCTAGTGTGTATCCTAAATGAGCCTCTGACTTAATTTGAACATGAAGAATGTTCCCCTTTTCACTTCCTGTCCTTTATTGCACAATCAGGAAGAAAAGTACTTAAGTATTAGAAATTACTGCAAATTAAAGTTCCAGATCTTAGGCAATAGGGTCTTTTACCCAGTGCATACTTTTTCATCTTCAGAGTGAGTTGAAAGTTTTATGTGAGGATGTTTTTGGATAAGACCCTCATTAGATATTTTATATTCAGGGAATATTAAAACTGTGACTACCTCGTAGTGTAGCAGAAGAAGCAGAGATCCAGAAAGGTGAAGGGACTAATCTGTGGTTACAATGAACGTGGTTGAGCAGAGACTAGAAAAACCCAGAGCCTGTGTTGCCTAGTGCCTCCTCCTGCCTTAAATTTGTTCCTTTCTAATTCATCTGAAATAATGAAGTAAAGAAATATCTCCTTCGGCATTCTGATGCCTGTGGGAGCTCTGTCCCATAGTGATGCTGTTCTTAATTAACAAACAACATACCCAAACTAGTTTTAGAGCAACAATCTCTAAACTCTCATTGTTTTGAAGTATTCATTAATGAGAAACTCCAACCTACAATAAAGCCCATAACCAATAGTGGTCTTTTCAAGGACCCTTAAACAAAAGTGAAGATAAAGTCCCCTTTCTGTTAATTCCTATCCCACCAACACCCCTGACCAAAAACAAAATTAAAAAAGGAAAATTAAATTAAATTTTAAGAACCGAGGACTAGAAAGCCAATGAACAGAGCTAGTGCTAGCACTCTCTCATCCTCTTTCTTTCTCACTCTTTTTTTTCTTTTCTCCTTCTCTCTCTTTTTCTCCTCTCTTCATGAATTGACAACAGCTATCCCACTATGATTCCTCATGGTCTTTCTGTCCAAGTACATGCTAAATTTAGCCTCTTTATATCTTACTTCAGACTCTCAAGGGAGATAATTGGGTACATTTCTGGCCAGTCAATATAGATTGGCTATAGATTGTTGTGTATCCCTGCTCTAATTGCTGCAGCTTCAGGGATGAGTTCCATGTTACAAACGTGGGTGGGGAACAGGTCCCGAAAAGGGAACATGTACTAGCAGCTTTAACTCTGCAGAGTCCAGGCAGAGGTTGATTGCTCCTTTTGCCTGAATTTCTCCTGTTATTTATACTCTTGTGACTTCTTTTCTGTAGAAGGCTGCCCTTCATGTTCAGCTTAATGTATATATTCATGTATATTAAAATATTGGGTTATGGGTTTACACCTGGCACAAGTTCCAGAGAGGGTTCTCGGTCCCCTGTATCTTGACAACAGAGGTGATATATTAATAGTTACTTCTCAGAAGACAGTCCTGAAGCACTATATTTCCGTAGCATGAATAAGTCAATTATTCCAGCAATAATGGCTGGAAAATTCCTTATGAGTTGACCTGACATATCCTTGTTCACTCTGTACTCACCTAAGGAAACACTTTACATCAAGTGAAGAAGGAAGGAAGGGAGGAGTGTTTCAGTTACCTATTGCTAAGTAACAAGCCACTTGAAACTTAATGGCTTATAACAACAATTAATTTATTTTATGCATGAATATGCATTTTAGGCAAGGCTCAACAGGGATAACTCAATTCTGTTTCACAGTATATCTGGAGCCTCGGCTGGGATGTCTCAAATGGCTGGGGGGCTGGCCAGGAATCATTCTACATGAAAGCTCAGGGCCTCTTTATGTGGTCTCTCCAGCAAGGTGGCTTTGGGGTAGTCAGACTCTATGTATCATGCTCAGAGCTCCAAGAGTGAGGGTTCCAAGAGACCAATGTGAAAGCTACAAGACCTCTAATGGTATAGCCTCAGAAGCTACCCAAAATCACCTCCGCTGGATTTTATTGATCCCCAAGGGCTGAACTTGACTCACTAAGGGAGGAGACTAAACAAGGGAAATGAATACAGGAAGGCACAGATCTTTGAGGTATCATCTCAGTGGCTGGCTTCCACAGCAGGAGTCAATTTTGTCAATATTTTCTATGTTCCGAAGGAAAGGATTGGAAGGTTTTTAAAAAGTATATAGGCAGGTAACTTTTTTTCTCTTCATAAGTTTTTGGGCCAATATTTCTTCTCATACTTTAATCTTTAAGTTGTTTTTACACATTTTCTCTTTCTTTCTTTCTTTTGTGAGACAGGGTCTCATTCTTGCTCAGGCTGGTCTCAAACTCCTGAACTCAAGCTATCCTCCCACCTCAGCCTCCTAGAGTGTTAGGATTATAGGCATGGGCCACCATGCCTGGCCAAATTTTCTTTCACCATCTTATTGACCAGTTCCAATTATTTTTAAAAACATCAAAAATTGTATGTAATCAGGTTATATAAAGTGTATTTTTAAAAACATAGGATAGCTTATTCACTGTTGTTGGTAAAAGCCTTAATTTAGGCCAAGTAAAAATTATTTGTCCATCAATGACCTGACTGCCTAGTTGGCTTTCAGAGTATGTGAGTATAACCTTTATTGAATCCTGTATTTTCCCTCTTCATTCTATTACTAACTGGTGAATTTATCCCCTCATGTACATGTTGACTCACCACATAGACCATGTTATCATATGGGGCTGTCTGACAACACTATCATTCATTCTTATAAAAAAATTTCATGAATACCCCTGTGTGGTAGGCACTATGCTAGGCGATGAGATGAAAATGAATCAAACTCTCAGTTTAGTGGAAAAGAAGGGCCAGAAAATAAATGATTACAGTACGATGTTATAGTAAAGACATAACAGAGAGTTGGAAGTTAGTACAAAAGAGGAACAACAAGGGAAACAGACTTCTCACTCAGGCGGGGGTGGGGAGGATAGGAGAGTCAAGAAAGTCTTCTCAGAAGTGAATGGTTTTAGTAGCATAAAATAAAAATATTTTTAGTAGCTTTTTACATCAAAGGAGTTCCAACTGAAACTAATTTAAAACGATAGTTTCGGGATAAAAAATCTTTTTTCTAGTAGAATTTCCACTTTCTAAACATTCATTTTAATACTTTTCAGGAAAGGGACAAATTCTGATAACACTTAAACCACAAGGCTAATCAGAGTATGTTAGAAAATCTGTTTTTATCCTTAGGACTTTATTAATAAAAGAGAGGTACTTCCTGTTTCACCCAAGCTAAACGAAACATTTAGCTAGCTTTCTCTTTCTATGTATACCAAAATAAGCTCTCAGTTTGACATCTAGAAGATCCCAATCCCAACTCACATAATTGCTACTCATTAACATTTATATCGTTTTTAAATAATTCCAAACTAGTGAAAAACAGATTTGGGCAAGATAACTGATACCATGAGACAAAAGTGTTAGTAAAAGGATATATAATAACATTTCCTGAATCTTACAAAAGAAAATGGTTAATATCATACAGGTGGCCAACACCTTAGCAGTCCTGGCAGTCCCTGAGACTTATAAGAGTAGGATCTCTTTCCTACCAGCTCCTTTCTCCCTCCACTGGTTTCTAACAAAGTGAACAAAAGTCAGGCGTTATCCTAGACAAAAATAAACTCAGTTCCTACATTTCTTGCCAAGACTTAGTTTAACAATAACATTCTATTTTCTAGTTGCCCCATTGCCTCTTAGGTTTGTTTGTTTGTTTATTATTTATTTAAGAGATAGAGGTCTCACTCTGTCATCCAGGCTGGACTGCAGATGTATGATCATAGCAGCTTTGACCTCCTGGGCTCAAGCAATCCTCCCATCTCAGCCTCCTGAGTAGCTGGGACTACAGGCATGCACCACCACATCTGGCTAATTCTTAAATTTTTTGTAGAGACTGGGTCTCACTATTTTGCCTAGGCTGGATTAAAACTCCTGGCCTCAAGTGATCCTCCTGCCTCAGCCTCACAAAGCACTAAGATTACAGGGGTGAACCATTGCACCCATCCCCATTGCCTCCTAGTTGATAAAAAAAAAATTTTGCTTGAAAAGGGGTGCTACCAAGGTATAATTTTCAAAATATTAAAAATATAATTCTCATACATATTGACAGTGAGCCAGTGTCAAATATTGATTTAATTCATTAATGAGGAAGCTAAAATGGTGACGAAGCTGGTTCGAAGAGGATATGAGAAGTGGGGCTTTATATAGTCAATGAAGAAAAAGGAATGATAAATTAAGGTTGCTACCATGGATACAAAACTGGTTAATGTCCTAAAGGGCAATAAAATCATAAGCTTTGGGATCATCTTTTCTACTAGACAGAGAAGAAAGTTATAATTTTCCAGTTTTCTATAACTTTACAGACTTACAAAATATCTAGGTCCTAATCAATAGTGAATTATATGTCATACACAATCCATTACCTTAGAGCAGCGGGCCCCAACCTTTTTGACACCAGGGACTGGTTTCATGGAAGACAGTTTTTCCACAGACGGGGGCTGGGGGCTGTTGCCCCCTCAGCTCCACCTCAGATCATCAAGCATTGGATTCTCATGGGGAGAGCACAACCTGGATCCCTAGCATGTGCAGTTTGCAGTGGGGTTTGGGATCCTAAGAGGGTCTCATGCTGTGGCTGATATGACAGCGGGGGTGGGAAGGGTGGGGCTCAGGCAGTGGTGTGAACGATGGGGAGTGTGGGCTTCACTGGCTTGCCCACTGCTGGCCTCCTGCTGAGCAGCCCAGTTCCTGGCAGGCTGGGGAGCAGTGCTGGTCCAGCTGGGGAGTTGGAGACCTCAGCCTTAGAGAATCAGCTAAACCTTAGTCCAGCTTGTTGAACAGTGCTCCAGAACAGCATTAAAAAATCATGCAATCGGCCGGGCGCGGTGGCTCACGCCTGTAATCCTAGCACTCTGGGAGGCCGAGGCGGGCGGATTGCTCAAGGTCAGGAGTTCAAAACCAGCCTGAGCGAGACCCCGTCTCTACCATAAAAATAGAAAGAAATTAATTGGCCAACTAATATATATAATATAAAAATCAGCCGGGCATGGTGGCTCGTGCCTGTAGTCCCAGCTACTCGGGAGGCTGAGGCAGCAGGATCGCTTGAGCCCAGGAGTTTGAGGTTGCTGTGAGCTAGGCTGACGCCACGGCACTCACTCTAGCCTAGGCAAGAAAGCGAGACTCTGTCTCAAAAAAAAAAAAAAAAAAAAAAAAAAAAAATCATGCAATCATCTTGCTTATTTCCATTTTGTATAATTTCTCTTAACATTACTCCAGAACAATGTGTTTGCTACTATTTTCCAGTTATCTATAGCTAAATCACAAGACATGAAGTTTGACATAAGTACGCCCCTCAAGAATCTGGAGATTGAAGCCATGTTCGTTCTCTTCTTTGGGTTTAAGAGTCACAAAACAACATGTTCTTTTATGATTCATTTTTTGTAATCTCTTTGTCTAAGAGTGTATTGCCAAGTTAGTCAAACCAAGCAATGGCTCTGCGTGACAGAACAAGTGGAAAAATCTTAGGATGTGTTTTGGGTTGAATTGTGTCTCCTCAAAATGCATTTGTTGACGTTCTGACCCTCAGAATATGACCTTATTTGGAGATAGGGCCTTTACAGAGGTAATCAAGTTAAAGTGAGATCATTACAATAGGCCCTAATCCAATATAACTAATGTCTTTATAAAAAAGAGGAAGTTTAGACACAGAGATAGCCATAGAAAGAAGATGGTGTGAAGAGGCAGAGAAGACAGTCACCTACAAGCCAAGGAGAGAGGACTGGAACAGATCCTTCCCTCATGGTCCTCAGAAGGAACCAACACTGCCACCATCTTGGTCTTGGACTTCTAGTCTCCAGAACTGCAAGACAATAAATTTCTATTGCTTAAGCCCCCCAGATGTTTTATCACAATTTAATGGTGATTTACAACTAACATGTAACTTATGTAATATGAGAAAAAAAAACATACTAGAAGGAAATTATTGTGGTTTTTGTTTTTGTTTTTGCATAATGAACCTAAACTTTTTCACATTATAGTCATTGTTCCGACTTCCTTTCCTTCCAATTTCTCTTGAACACATTCCTATCAGGCTTTTGAAGTGTGGCAGCCCTAGAAAACTAATCCACACTGTATGTGGGGGTTTCTTTTTGCAATCATGTGGAATGATGATTTGGTTTTGTTTAGGCTTATGATCAGAATGCAACATCTTCCTTTGTGAGAGGTTTAGTACACAGCTATTGAAGAGGAGCTATGGAACTTTTAGATTAACCTTCTGGGCTTAAAGAGTTTCCCAAAGGACAAGAAACATATTGTAACACTCGCTTTTAGCTCTGAAGAAACAGGGTTGCAAAAAACAACAGCTAATAAGGATTGTACTTCAACTTTTGAAGTCCTCTTTCACTCCATTTATAATGAAAAATGTTTCAGTTAGCACATTAGCCACACTAATATACATGTGCCATCCCCTTCAAGATAAGCCCTAACATTCTCAATGTACTCAATGTACACTAAGACCCAGCAATGTTACTGATAATGTCAGAGGCCTTTGTGAGGCCAATGAATATGATATGGTAATCTTGGTATGGCTATATGTACCTGCCCTATGGGCCATATTATGGTGCAAAGGCACAGAAGTATCCGATCTACCACATTTTTTTTCCAGAGACAGGATCTCACTCTGTCATCCAGGTTGGAATGCAGTGGGGAGATCATAGCTTACTGTAATCTCCAACTCCTGAGTATAAGCAATCCTCCCAAGTAGCTGGGATTACAGGTGTGCACCACCATGTCTGGCTAATCTTTCTTAATTTTTCTTTTGTAGAGACGGCGCCTTGCTATGTTGCCTGGGCTGGTCTCAAACCCATGGCTCAAGCAATCCTCCCACCTCGGCTTCCCAAAGCATTGGGATTATAGACATGAGCCATCATGTCTGGCCAGATCAACCACATTAAAAATCTCCCTGACAATAGAATAATTGCTGTAGGTGCAAGTTTTTCATTGATCTTGTATGTAGTGAAGACAGTGGCCTGATAGAAACTAATGAAGTTTTCTCAAAACTCCATAAGTTGAGAAAAAATCTAGACAGAACCCCAAGACTGCTTATGTGCACAATACAGAGGAGTGGCTCTACCATGGTGCTCTGGTAACCTAGCATGAGTCCACATAGGACACAAGCTGAATCTAAACCTTGGCACAACTCCTTGTGATCCTTCTGGAACACGAGAGCATGGTAGGCTTGTGAGGAGCTGCTACAAGGCCATTTCCCACTCACCCCCCTATCTGAAGCCTGGAAGAAACCAGCCTGGAAGGCTGTAATAACATAGTTTCTTGCAGCCTCCTGGATTTTGATAAGGTAAGAGGCTTTCTACCCCACCCACTTAGGACAGAGTCTCACTGTGTTGCCTGGGCTAGAGTGCCATGGCGTCAGCCTAGATCACAGCAATCTCAAACTCCTGGGCTCAAGCGATCCTCCTGCCTCAACCTCCCGAGTAGCTGGGACTACAGGCATGTGCCACCATGCCCGGCTAATATTTTCTATGCATTTTTAGTTGGCTAATTAATTTCTTTCTGTTTTTTTTTAGTAGAGACGGGATCTCGCTCTTGCTCAGGCTGGTTTCGAACTCCTGACTTTGAGCAATCCGCCCGCCTAGACCTCCCAAAGTGCTAGGATTACAGGTGTGAGCCACCTCGCCCGGCCTATTTTAACTTTTTAAAAAATTTGTGCTTTGGGGGTTAAATCCCAAAAAAATCATTGCCCAGACCAATGTGGTGTAGCTTTTCCCTATGTTTTCTTCTAGTAGTTTAACAGTTTCAGGTCGTATATTTAAGTGCCCCATTGAGCACCTGCCACTTCAAGAATCACAAGTTTTCCTCAGGTTAAAGGGTGTCAGTCCTGTGTGCAAAAATCTAGTTAGAAATAATCACAATTTTGAAACCAGGCATAGAAATAATAAGAATGACTACTATTTATTGAACTGTTAATATGCCAAACACAATTCCAAGTTATTAAATCATTTAGTCCTCCTAAAGGCTCTATGAGGAGGGACTCTTATTATTCCTGTTTTTCAGATGAGGAAATTGAAGCACATATAATAACTTGCCCAAGTTTATATAGTAATAGTAAGTGGCTAAGCTGGGCTCTGAAACCTGGCAGGATGGCTCTGAACTTGCTATAAACTACTACATAGGCTGCCTCCAGCAAGAACTAGAAAGTGGGGTCAGGTCTCTACTGGTCTTGTTTCCAAAGCCCCCCAGAGTGGCTTTTGAAGCCTGGTCTTGGCCAATCACATGGACATTTGTCCTCTCAGTAAGGATGCCCATGTTCAGATAGGTCCCTGTACAGATCTAGATGATGCCCCTCCCACAGGTTAAAAGATTATGACTCTGTGGTTCACATTCATAGGAGAGCCACTCCTCTCCACTGGAACACTATACCAGGATGGTTTTGTCCTAGGAGGCCTCAGCCTTACCAACCTTTGCCCTATGATGGTGGGCCAAGGTCTTATCCCAATATCTCCTTTCTTCCCAGTGATTTCCTTCTTAGAATCATTGGTGTCTTTTCCTGCCAGCAAATCTTAATTGGAGCTACCCAGGTCCAGAGCAACAAAGTTCTCTAACCATCCCTCTCAGGGAGCCAAAGCTGAACTGGATCCACCCACCAAGGAGTATTAAGAGGATTCTAACTTTGACAAGCCACAAAAAAAGGTCCCTCATATCCTTGCCTCAGAATAATGGGCAGCTGCTATGTCTTTCACAACATTGCCATAATGTTGGGAGGCTGCTGGTGTCAAGTCAAGAAGGGGATGGCAGGAAACCTCTGACATGCTCTTAAATAAAATAGACAATTCTTACAAGGTATTCTGGGCTGAATTGTGTCCTGCTCCCCACCTGTTCCAATTCATATGTAAAAGTCCTAACTCCTACTACCTCAAAATGTGACTGTTATTTGGAGATAGGGAATTCAAAAAGGTAATTAGGGTAAAATGAGATCATATGGGTGGGTACAGATCTAATCTGACTTGTGTGATTATAAGAAGCGGTTAAGACACAGACATGTGTGCACACAAAGGAAGACCATCTGAGGACACAGTGAGGAAGGCAGCCTTCTGCAAGCCAAGGAAGAGTCCTTAGAAGCATTCAAACCTGCAAGCACCTTGATCTTGGACTTCTCAGCCTCCAGAATGATGAGAAAATAAATTTCTGTTGTTTAAGCCATCCAGCTTATGGTATTTTATTATGGCAGTCCTAGCAAACTAGTGCATAAGGGAAAAGAATGGATAATGATACTATAAGTACAAGCCAATAGTGTGCATTCCTGAGGGGCAATGTGTGTAGAAGTAAAGAGAGGGCCCTAGAGCTGAGCAGTCCATGCCTGTGTTGCCTGGGCATGGGGAAAGCCTCCTTTCCCCCAGCTTTCTACCTTCCTGTCCAGGGTCTCAGAAGTGGGGGAAGGCAATGGGAGGCCTGTGACAACTACCTCAACTTGAGTTACTTCCCCAATGACTTTCTCTCACAGCGGTTTGATGGTGTGTGTGTGTATGTGCGCGTGCGCACGCGTGTGTGTATACTCACTGACAGTACTGTCTTACTTCATCTCTGCCTTTCCAAGTTTAGAGAATCCAAAATTTCTAGTGTATATTGATCAATTATCTATTTCTATTTCATGCCATTGCAGCATTCTCCAGTAGATATAAAATGGAGAATTTTTGCCTACTTGATTTTCTAAGCTGAGGTCTGAAAATGCTATTATGTTTTTTATATAGAGTCTTGCTCTGTCACCCCAGGTAGAGTGCAATAGCTTCATAATAGCTCACTGCAACCTCAAACTCATGGGCTCAAGGGATCCTCCTGCCTCAGCCTTCCTAGTAGCTGGGACTACAGGCATGTGCCACCACACCAGGCTAATTTTTTTAGTTTTTTGTAGAGACGGGGTTTTACTCTTGCTCAGGCTGGTCTTGAACTCCTAACTTCAAGTGATCTCCCCACCTCAGCCTCCCAGAGTGCTAGGATTATAGGCATGAGCCACCGTGCCCGGCCTGAAAATGCTATTGAACTTTTGAATTTGGGTAGATTTATTTTGAATATCAGCAGAAGGCAGAATATATTGTTATTCTGAATGGCAAGACCCAGAAGACTTAGGTGGGCCAGCCTCAGGATTCATCATTGATTTTTTTTTTTTTTCTTCATCATTGATTGTTAGCCAAATCTGTCCCAACCTCTCTGAGGTGCTTGCAAAAGGAGGAAAGTTTCGGGGAAAATGAGCCTAGTCAGAATATCCCAGTTCAGAGCTAGCACTTCCATGAATCAATATTTCATGCATAAAAGTGGCTCTGCTTGGCCTCCATGCAGTTGGCATTGCAGTAATGACTCCTCCAGACTCCTCTCATGGGGTGGCTAGATAAACTCGCCTCATAAAATTTAGGAAAGAAGTGTATTTTCTCCTTTATAGCTCTATGAGGGTATTATCATCTTAAGAGTAAGAAAAGGGGAAGAATTGAGCAAACTTAATATGTTTCCCTATAATCAAAATTAATTATAATTTTTATTAATTATTATAATCAAAATAATCTAAGTTTAATTATTACCTCATATTTCTCTTTGTTGGTTTGAAGTTTAGGAGATTCAATCTGACTTATCTTGTAAATGCAGTACAATAGTCCTCTTCCTTTCCTATTGTTGGGAACTGTACCAACAGAATAATTTTTTTCTTTCCTCTTATGGTTCTTAACAGGTTTAGAAAATAAGCAGAGTTAGAAAATAAGCAAAAAAGGTCACTGGATTAAATATTATAGTCATAATAACAAAAAATTTCTTCATGTACTGTTTATGAGCATAGGAAAAGCTCCTTCCAATTATAGTATTAAAGCATTTGTGTTGGGCTTCTATTGGGGGTTAGGGTGGAAGGAGTCTAAGATGGCAAGATGGACAGCAGGAATTTAAGGCCCTTCATCCTTATGCTCCACTCTTGTTATACTTAAGCTGCTCTCCATGTATCTGCTTATTTCTATTTGACTACCAGTTTACCTCTTTACTCTATATCTTTTCAGTACTTCATAACTTCTTTTATTCATACTTTCTGTTCTCTCAAAATTTATCCTTATACATGGCTCATCATAACCACCATTTGTCCAATTATTTTGGTATTTCCTAAATTCCTGAGAGCAGATTGTGACTCAGCTAACCTCTTCTTTGCAGGTGCAATCATAGATTTCTATGGATTTGCTGCTTTTGAATCAGATGAGTACTTGACCTTTAGTCTAATTATGTATGTGTGGCTAGTGGCACATCACAGGTGCAAGCCTAAGGGCTGTTCACCCCACCACCCATGAGAGCTGTGGGTGGTGGGGCCCACAGTACACTTGATCCGTGGGTACAAAGTCCCATACCTCTCTACACTCTATTAAATGGCTGACTCTGTTATTGGTTAGGTACTGTCACACAAACATCACATATATCTCCTTTCCTTGGCTTCAATTAAGTATCTTAGTAATTTTGGGGCCATTTGAAAGGTTAAGAATGCGTGGGAACTATGACTGGCAGTAAGAAAATTTCCCTTTGACTCTGGATGTAAGTTTTCAGAAGAGGAGGCTTACGTAACAACCGTGTAATATCCTTATGCTTTGGCGTGGGCAGCAGTGAGCTTCTTTCTAGGTCCATTGACTTCTGAGGACTCCACCTCTATTCTTCTGTGGTGCATGTTTTCACCACAGGTAAAATCTGCAAAATTCCCTTTGTGTTGTAAGTTTGTAATTAAAGATATATAGTAAAATGTTGGACCAGATTTCAGCAGAGCTTAACAATTGTAGGGATAGTAATTCAGTTTTTTTTAAAAAAATTTAATTATTATGGGTACACAATAGTTATATATCTTTATAGGGTACATGTGATGATTGATACAGGCATACAATGTGAATTAATAAAATCAGGGTAATTTAGATGTCTATCACCTCAGGCATTTATCATTTCTTTGTGTTAGGAACATTTGAATTCCACTCTTTTAGTTAAAGTATATCCTAACTTATTGTTGATTATATTCACTTTGTTGTGCTATCAAATATTGCTTATTCTATCTGACTAACTATATTTTTGCAATAATTAACCAACTTTACTTTATCCCCCCCCTCCCCCGCTGCCCTTCCTAATCTCTGGTAATCATCATTCTACTCCCTGTCTTCATGAAATCAAATGTTTTTAATATTTAGCTCCCACATATGAGTGAGGACATGTGAAATTAGTCTTTCTGTGCTTGGCTTATTTCACTTAATGTTCTCCAGTTCCATCCATGTTGTTGCAAATAGCAGGATTTCATTCTTTTTTGTGGCTATATAGTATTCCATTGTGTATATGTACCACAATTTCGTTATTCATTCATCCATTGATGGAAACTTAGGTTGATTCCTAATCTTGGCTACTGCGAAAAGTGCTGCAATAAACATGAGAGTGCAGATATCTTTTCAATGTCCTGAATTCTCCTCCTATGAATAAATACCCAGCAGTGAGATTCCTGGGTCATACGGTAGTTCTAGTTTTAGTTTTTCGAGGAATCTCCATACTGTTTTCCATAGTGATTGCACTAAGTTACATTCCCACCAACAGTGTGTGAGGCTTCCACTTTCTCCACATCCTCTCCAGCATTTTTATTGCATATCTTTTTGATAAAAGCCATTTTAACTGTGGTGAGATGAAATCTCATAGTAGTTTTGATTCACATTTCTCTGATGACTAATGATCTTGAGTATTTTTTATTATATCTCTTGGCCATTTGTACATCTTGTTTTGAGAAATGTCTATTTAGATCCTTTGCCCATTTTAATTGGATTGCTTGATTTTTTTTTTCCTATTGACTTGTTGGAGCTCCTTATATATTCTAGTTATTAATCCCTGGTCAGATAGGTAGTTTGTAAATGTTTTCTCCTATTCTTCGGGTTGTCTCTTCACTTTGTTGATTGTTTCCTTTGCTTTGCAGTAGCTTTATAACTTTATGTGATTCCATTTGTCCAATTTTTGCTTTGGTTGCCTGTGCTTTGGGGGTATTACTCAAGTAGTTCTTGTCCAGACCAATGTCCTAAAGTATTTCCCCAATGTTTTCTTTTAGTAGTTTCATAGTTTCAGGTCTTAGATTTAAGTCTTTAATCCATTTTAATTTGATTTTTGTATATGGTGAGAAATAAGGGTCTAGTTTCATTCTTTTGCATATGGATATCCAGTTTTCCCAGCACCATTTATTGACGAGACTATCCTTTCCCCACTGTATGTTCTTTGCACCTTTCTCAAAGACAAGTTCACTATAGATGTGTGGATTTATTTCTGGGTTCTCTATTCTGTTTGATTGGTCTGTGTGTCTGCTTTTATGCTAATGCCATGCTGTTTTGGTTATTACAGCTCTGTAATATAATTTGAAGTCAGATAATGTGAGTACTCCAGTTTCGTTCTTTTTGCTCAAGATAGCTTTGGCTATTCAGGGTCTTTTGTGGTTTCATATAAATTTTAAGGTTATTTTTTTCTATTTCTGTGAAGAATGTCATTAGTATTTTTATGGGGATTGCATGGAATCTATAGATTGCTTTGAGTAGTATGGACATTTAAACAATATTGAGTCTTCCAATCCAAGAGCATGGACACTATCTTTCCATTTTTTTGTGTGTCCTCTTCAATTTATTTCATTAATGTTTTATAGTTTTCATTATAGAGATCTTTCACTTCTTTGGTTAAGTTTATTCCTAGGTATTTTATTTTATTCGTAGCTATTGTAAATGGGATTACTTTCTTAGTTTCTTTTTCAGATTGTTTAGTGTTGACATATAGAAATACTACTGATATTGTATGTTGATTTTGTATCCTACAACCTTACTGAATTTGTTTATTATTGAATAGTTCTAATAGTGTTTTTGTGGAGTCTAACATTGATTTGTATCCTGCAACGTTACTGAATTTGTTTATTATTTAATAGTTTTTTTTTTTTTTTTTTTTTTTGAGACAGAGTCTCGCTTTGTTGTCCAGGCTAGAGTGAATGCTATGGCGTCAGCCTAGCTCACAGCAACCTCAAACTCCTGGGCTCGAGCGATCCTTCTGCCTCAGCCTCCCGAGTAGCTGGGACTACAGGCATGTGCCACCATGCTCGGCTAATTTTTTATATATATATCAGTTGGCCAATTAATTTCTTTCTATTTATAGTAGAGACGGGGTCTCGCTCTTGCTCAGGCTGGTTTTGAACTCCTGACCTTGAGCAATCCGCCCGCCTTGGCCTCACAAGAGCTAGGATTACAGGCGTGAGCCACCGCGCCCGGCCTATTTAATAGTTTTAATAGTGTTTTTATGGAGTCTTTAGGTTTCTCTAGATAGAAGATCATATTGTCTGCAAATAAGGCTAGTTTGACTTCTTCCTTTCCAATCTGAATAAATTTTATTTCTTTCTCTTGTCTAGTTGCTGTAACTAGGACTTTCAGGACTATGTTGAATAACAGTGGTAAAGTGGGCATCCTTGTTTTGTTCCAGATCTTGGATCAAAGGTTTTCAGTTTTTCCCCATTCAGTATGATACTAGCTGTGAGTCTGGCTTTTATTGTGGCTTTTATTGTGCTGAGGTAAGTTCCTTACACACCCAGTTTTTTGAGAGTTTTTATCATGAAGGGATTTTGAATTTTATTGAATGCTTTTTCAGCATCCATTGAAATGATCATATAGTTTTTGTCTTTCATTCTTTTGATATTATGTATCACATTGATTGATTTGCATATGTTGAACCATCCTTGCATCTCTGGGATGAATCCCATGTGATCATGATGAATAATCTTTTTAACGTGCTGTTGAATTCACTTTGCTAGTATTTTGTTGAGAATTTTTGCAACCATGTTCATCAGAGATATTGACCTATAGTTTTCTCTTTTTTTGTTGTGTTTTTTCTGATTTTGGTATCAGGGTGATACAGGCCTCCTAGAATGAGTCCGAGAGTATTCCTGCCCTCTTGATTTTTTGGAATAGTTTATGTGGGATTAGTATTAGATCTTGTTTGAATGCTTGGTAGAATTCAGCAGTGAAGTCATCGAGTCCTAGGCTTTTCTTTGATGGGAAACTTTTTTTTTTTGAGACAAAGCCTCACTTTGTTGCCCAGGCTAGAGTGCCATGGCATCAGCCTAGCTCACAGCAACCTCAATCTCCTGGGCTCAAGCCATCCTACTGTCTCAGCCTCCCAAGCAGCTGGGATGACAGGCATGCGCCACCATGCCTGGCTAATTTTTTGTATATATATTTTAGTTGGTCAATTAATTTCTTTCTATTGTTAGTAGAGACAGGGTCTCACTCAGGCTGGTTTTGAACTCCTAACCTAGAGCAATTCTCCCACCTCGGCCTCCCAGAGTGCTAGGATTACAGGTGTGAGCCACTACGCCTGGCCTGATGGGAGACTTTTTATTACTGCTTCTATCTCATTGCTTGTTATTGGTTTATTCAGGTTTTGGATTTCTTCCTGGTTCAATCTTTATAGGTTGTATGTGTCTAGGAATTTATCCATTTCTTCTAGGTTTTCTGATTTATTGGAATATATTTGCTCATAGTAATCTCTAATGATCCTTTGGATTTCTGCAGTATCAGCTGTAATGTCTCCTTTTTCATCTCTGATTTTATTTACTTGGGTCTTCTCTCTTTTCTTCTTAGTCTGGCTAAAGGTGTATCAATTTTGTTTATCTTTTCAAAAAACCAACATTTTGTTTTGTTGATCTTTGTATTCTTTATCTTTTCAATTTCATTTATTTCTGCTCTGGTCTCTATCATTTCTTTTATTCTACTAATTTTGGGTTTGATTTGCTCTTATTTTTCTAGTTCTTTGAGATGCATTGTTAGGTTGTTTATTTGAAGCTGTCCTACTTTTTTGATTTAGGCACTTATTGCTATAAACTTTCCTTTTTATACTGCTTTTGCTATATCCCATAGGTTTTGATACATTGTGTTTTCATTTTAATTTGTTTTGAGAAATTTTTTAATTTCCTTCTTAATCTTTACATTGACCCACTGGTCATTCACATGCTTAATTTCCATGTGATTATATAATTTCCAATGTTCATCTTGTTATTGATTTCTAGTTTTATTCCATTGGTCAGAGAAAATACTTGGTATAATTTCTTTTTTTAAAAAAAAATTATTTAAGATGTGTTTTGTGGCCTAACATATGGTCAGGGAGAAATTCAAAACATAGGAGAATGATCCATGAGTTGAGGAGAAGAACATGAATTCTGAAGCTGTTGGATGAAACATTTTGTAAATATTAGGTCCATTTGGTGTATAGTGCAGGTTAAGTCCAGTGTTTCTTTGTTTATTTTCTGTCTGGATGATCTGTCCAATGCTGAAACTGGAGTTTTGAGGTCTCTGGCAATGATTGTATTGGGGTCTCTCTCTCTCTCTCTTTAGCTCTGATAATATTTGCTCTATGTATCCGGGTGCTCTAGTGTTGGGCACATATATATTTAGAATTGCTGTATCCTCTTGCTGAACTGACCCCTTTATCATTATACGATGACCTCCTTTGTCTCTTTTGACAGTTGTCTCAAAATCTATTTTATTTGATAGAAGTATAGCTACTCCTGCTCTTTTTTGATTTATATTTGCATGAAACATCTTTTTCCATCTCTTTATTTTCAGTCTATGCGTGTCTTTATAGGTGAAGTGGCTTTCATTCAGACAACATGTAGTTGGTTCTTGTTTTAATCCATCAAGCAGCTCTATGTCTTTTGATTGGAGAGTTTAGTCCATTTACATTCAATATTATTATGTTATTGATAGGCAAGGACTTACTACTGCCATATTGTTATTTGATTTCTGGTTGTTTTGTAGTCCCTCCCTCCCTCCCTCCCTCCCTTCCTTCCTTCCTTCCTGTTTTCCTTTGTTAAAAGTGATTTTCTCTGGTAGTATTTTTAAATTTTTAGTTTTTTTATTTTCTGTGTATCTGTTGTAGGGTTTTTAATTTGAGGTTACCATGAGGCTTGCAGAAAACATTTTATAACCACTTATTTTAGACATATGACAACTCTGCTTACAAACAAACAAATAAACAAGCAAAGAGAAATCTAACCAAAATTCTACCCTTTAATTCCATCTCCACCTCCACTTTTTAATTTTTTGTTGTTTCCATCCATGCCTTTTTATGCTACCTATCTCTCAAAAAGTTGTAGTTATTTTCAATAGGTTTGCCTTTTAGCTTCCTACTCAAGATGTAAGTGGGTTATACATTACAATTACAGCAGTATTCTGTATTTGTGTACTTACTGTTACCAGTGACTTGTATACCTTCAGATGATTTCTTATTGTTCATCAATGTCTTTTTCTTTCATATTTCAGGAACTCCTTTTAGCATTTCTTATAGGACAGGTCTGGTATTGATGAAATCCCTCAGCTTTTATTTGTCTGGGAAAGTCTTTATTTCTCCTTCTTGTTTCAAGGATATTTTTGCAGGATATAATATTCTAGTGTTAAGGTTTTTTTTTTTTCCTTCAGGAGTTTGAATATGTCATGACCTTCTCTCCTTTAGGGTTTCCACTGATAAGTCTGCTGCCAGACATATTAGAGCTCTTTTATATGTTTTTTCTTTTTTCTTGCTTCCCTTAGGACATTTACATTATCCATGACCTTTGGGAGCTTAATTAGTAAGTACATTGATGTAGTCTTCTTTGGGTTAAATCTGCTTAGTGTTCTATGACCTTCTTGTACCTGAATATTGGTATCTTTCTCCAGGTTTGGAAAGTTTTCTGTTATTATTTCTTTGAATACATTTTATATGCCAATTTCTCTCTCTACTTCATCCTTAAGGCCAATAACTCTTAGATTTGCTTATTTGAGGCTATTTTCTACATCTTGTAGGCATGCTTAATTCTTTTTTATTCTTTTTTTCTTTTTTATCTTCTGACTATATATTTCCAAATAGCCTGTCTTCAAGCTCACTAATTCTTTCTTTTGCTTGATCAATTCTGCTGTTGAGAGCCTGTGATACATTTCTCAGTTGATCAATTGAATTCTTCAACTCCAGAATTTCTGCTTGATTTTTTAAATTATTTCAATCTCTTTGTTAATTTCTCTTATAGACTTTTGAATTCCTTCCCTATGTTGTCTTGAAGTTCTTGAGCTTCTTCAGGACAGCTATTTTGAATTCTTTGTCTAAAAGGTCACCTACCTCCATCACTCCAGGATTGGTCATGGGTACCTTATTTAGTTCATTTGGTGAGGTCATGTTTTCCTAGATGTTCTTAATGCTTGTGGAAGTTTGTCAATAGGCATTGAAGAGTTAGATATTTATTTTAATCTTCATAGTTTGGGCTTGTTTGAACCTGTCTTTCTTGAAAAGGCTTTCCAGATATTCAAAGGGATTTGATTATTGTGGTCTAAGTCTTTGGTCACTGCAGCCATATCAGCACTGTGGGTGCCCCAACCCCAGTAATGCCGTGACTCTTGCAGACTTCTTATGGTATTGCCTTGGTGGACTTTGTTAAGATATGGGAGAATTCCCTGGATTACCAGGCAAAATTTTTCACTTTCTTCCCTGGCTCTCTGTGCTGGGCTGCTGGAGTTGGGGGAGGAATGATGTGGACACTCCCTTGTGGCCACCAGCACTAGGTCACACCTGAAGCCAGCACAGTCTCACCCAAAGCCCATGGTGACTGTTGCCTGGCTACCTCTGATGTTTATTGAAAGCCCAACGACTCTTTAGTCAGCAGATGGTGAATCCCTCCAGGACTGGGTCCTTCCCTCAGGGTAGCATGTTTCCTTCTGACCCAGGGTGGGTCCAGAAGTGCCGTCCAAGAACTAAGGAGTCTGCTTGGTACTTTATTTTACTGTGACTGAACTGGTACCCAAGTTGCAAAACAAAGTCTCCTGAACTCTTCGCTTACATTTCTCCAAGTGGAATAAGAGTCTATCTGAGCCACACTGCCTATAGTTAAGGGAGGGCTGACAGAGGAGCTGGCTTGGCCACTGCTGGTGTCTCACTGGGTCATGTGCACCTCGAGTCCACTCGCTCTGAGCCAGCACAGCTGCAGGAATTGCCCAAGGACTACAGCCTTTGTGGCCTGACTGCTTCATGAGTTTAGTCCTGGCTCTAGGCTGCTTTTTTTTTTTTTTTTGAGACAGAGTCTCGCTTTGTTGCCCAGGCTAGAGTGAGTGCCCTGGCGTCAGCCTAGCTCACTCCAACCTCAAACTCCTGGGCTCAAGCAAACCTACTGCCTCAGCCTCCCAAGTAGCTGGGACTACAGGCATGCACCACCATGCCCAGCTGATTTTTTCTATATATACTAGTTGGCCAATTAATTTCTTTCTATTTATAGTAGAGACGGGGTCTTGCTCTTGCTCAGGCTGGTTTCGAACTCCTGACCTCGAGCAATCTACCAGCCTCAGCCTCCCAGAGTGCTAGGATTATAGGCATGAGCCACCGCACCTGGCCTCTAGGCTGCTTTTTGTCAGCTGGTGGTGGGGCTAGCTGGAACTTGGGTTTCAGGGTGGAGGATTTCCCTCTACCTGGGCTGGTCTAAATGCTCCCTCCGTGGGCACTGGCAGAATTCTGCCCTGCGTTGTGTTCTCCTGTGTCAGGGTGGCTCTGAGTATCAATGCAAAATCCTACAATCACTTTACCTCCCCCCGTACACACAGATTCTGTCTCCACTGGGTGTGCTGGTGTGACACTGCTGGGGGGATGGTGGAGGGGTGGTGTAGGCAATGCAAGACTGTCTTTTCTGCCCTCTTCAGTGCCTCTTTCCTTGATATAATGTTAAAACCAGGTACTGTGATCACTCACCTGATTTTGTGTTCTTCTGAAGGTGCTTGCTTCCATAGATAGTTGTTGAATTTGGTATTCATGCAGAGGGACAATTGTTGGAGGTTTCTATTCGGCCATCTTGCTCCACTCCCTCTCTCCGTAATTCAGGTTTTTTGTAAATAAGGAATCACCAAAGTTTAGCTCTTGAATAGAATTTATTAACAAAATAGTTGAGTACCTACTATGTGCCAGGTATTGTTCTGGGCACTGGGGATATGAGGGTGATTTATACAGATAACCTGTTGCTCTCATGGACTTTATATCTTAGTGGTATAAACAAATATGAATAATGGCAGGTGGTGATAAGAGCTGTGGTAAATAGTCTCCATGATAGCCATGGCTATCATCAATTCCTTCCCTCCCTTCACATGTATGCTGTTTCTTACACCAAATGGTGGAATCTATTTTCTCTTTCCTTCTATCTGGGCTGGCTTGATTTTTTCCTTGACGAAGATAATGTTGCAGAAGTGTCACCATATCAGTCTGGCGCTATGTTTTAAAAAGCCTGGCAATTTTCATTTAATCTAAGGGAGAAGCCTTTCACCATGTAAGAAACCCAACTACCCTAAGATCACTTTGCAGTATGGAATCCCAAGCTAGCCATGTGGAGAGTCCATCATGGAGGAAACCCGAGGAACCCAGATAACAGCAAGAACTGATGCCCTATACATTAAATCCATCACAACTGAGGCTCCAGAATGCCTGAACTTATATCCCACAAAATTGTGAGTAAATAAGGTGGTGGTTGTATTAAGCCACTAAGTTTTGGAATGGCTTGGGATATAGCTTGGATGTTTGGCCTCTCCAAATCTCATGCTGAAATTTGATTCCCAGTGTTGTTGGGCCTGGTAGGAGGTTTGTGGGTTGGTGGGGGGGGTCCCTCATGAATAGCTTGGTGTCCTCTCCACAATAATGAGTTCTCACTTTATTAGTTAACGGGAGAGCTGGTTGTTTAAAGAAACCTGGTACCACCTCCTCCCGCTCTTGCTTCCTCTCTCACCACATGGCACACCTACTACCCCTTTGACTTTGCCTCGATTGGAAGTTCTCAGAAGCCCTCACCAGAAGCAGATGCTGGCACAATACTTCTTGTGCAGTCTGCAGAACCATGAGCCAAATAAACTTCTTGATAACCAGGACAAATGCTCAGGAGAAAAATAAATGAGGACAAAGAGACAGAGAGAGGCAAGGGTACTATTTCAGAAAGGATGGTCAGGGAGCGCCTCTCTGATAAGGAGACATTTGAGCTGAAACCTGAGGGCAGTGAGGGATCAAACCTTTTGGCAATCTGCAACAAGTGCATTCCATGTAGAGGAAACAGCAAGTACTGACACTGAAAGGTAGGAAATGTTTGGCATGTTCTAAGAACAGCACAAAAGCTAGTGTGTCTAGAGCACAGTGGGCAAGAAGGAGATTGATGATAGGTTCTAGGCAGAGGAGTGGCAGCACCAGGTTAGGTAGGGGCATGATAAAGACTCTGAGTTTGACTCAGGAAGTTTTGAGCAGAAGTATGATATCTGATTTACATGTAAAAAGGCTTGCTTTGAAATGGAAAACAAAATGCAGGGAATACAAGAATGAAGGCAGGGCAACCAGTTAGATACTATCCCAATAATTCAGGTAAGAAAGGATGTTAGGTTGGACCAGGAAGGTAGCTGTAGAAATGATGAAAAGTGGTCGAATTTTGGGTTAATTTTGAAGGTAGAGCCAACAAGAAGTACTGGTGGATTGGACTGGGGTAGGAGGAAAAGAGAGGAATCAAAGATGATCTAAGCACCTGCAGAATAATTCTATTTACTAAGAAGCATAAGAATGAGGAAGGAGCAAGTTTGGACAGAAAAATTTAATTTGGTCCTGCAAGTGTTTAGTTTGAAGTGTATATTGGATAACTAAGGTGGTTGAATATGAGTCTGGGGTTCAAGAAAGTGGTCATTGCTGAAGGTATTTATTTGAGAGCTAATTATGATGGTAATTAAAGTCACAGTATTTGATGAGATCAGTTAGGGATGAAGGTAGCTATAGAAAAAAGAGGTCTATAGAGGGAGCCTTGGGGAATATGAGGGAGAGGCAACAACAAAAGCTGCTAATGGGCTTATGGTTCCAAACAAGATGGAATAAACATATTCCATCCTATTCCTCCCATTAATTAAAAAAAAAATATGGACAAAATTGGTAAAGCAACCATCAGAAGACTCTGAAATGTGGAGAAAAGAAGGGATAATGAGTGGGAATCTTGGGACTTAGTGAACAACCCAGTGGTAAGTTCCCTGTTTTGTTTTGTTTCCTATATATCATGGCCTAGGTCCTGGAGAGGCCCACAATCCAGAAATGTCAATGGGCACAGACAAAAAAAAATGCCCCAAGAAAAGACTACTCTCCTTTTCCAAATGACCAGGAAAAGGGCAGCTCAGCAGGACAAAGACATTTTAATTATACCTTCCCTAGTCCAGGTGAACACCATAAATAAAGCCACATTCCTCCCCCTCTCAACTAGAAAGCAGAAGAAGGATTACTGAGAGAAAGGAGCTAAAGAAAGTGATTTTAAAAATCTGTGTATGAATTCCTGGGCAGACCTCTAAGCAGTTTATGTGTGGAACTGACCAGGAATAACACAGCAAAAAGCTTCAGAACTGAACACCAGTCTGGAACACCACCCAGGTTGCAGATTGACCTCTGGGTAGCACACATATGAGCAGACCGAAATAGTACTACAAAGGCTTTGAAAACTGAAGTGTATTTGGACCACAGCCCACAAAAGTCGGCCAAGATATGTACTCTTAACCTATACTGGTTGACTGCCTGCTATAATAGAAGATTTGAATAAGAACCAGAGTCTCATAAAATATTACTCAAACTGTCCAGGATATAATAAAAATTACTCATCATACCAAGAAATATGAAAATCTCAACTTAAGTGAGAAAAGGCAATTAGCAGTTATCAACACTGAGATGATACAGATGTTGGAATTATTTGACAAGAATTTCAAAGTATCTACCATAAAAGTGCTCCAATAAACAATCATGAACATTCTTGAAACTAATGAAAAATAGAAAGTTTCAGCAAAGAAATAGAAAATATAAAAATGAATCAAATGGAAAGTTTAGAGCTATAAAATGCAATAACTGAAGTAAAAAACTCACTTGATGGGCTCAATAGCCAAATGAAGAAAGAATCAGTGAACTTAAAGACAGATAAATAGGAATTATCCAATATGAACAAGAGAGAGAAAATACATTGAAAAATAATGAACAGAGCCTCAGGGACTAATGGGACAGTAATAATGTTTAGTAAAAGACATAAACCTAAAAAGTAAAGAAGGTGAGCAAAGCCTAACAGGATAGAGCTAAAGAAATCCACAGACATATCACGATCAAATTTGTGGAAGCTAATGACAAAGAAAAAATTATTGAAAGTAGCCTGAGAAAAATGATATATAATAGCTTTATTTGTAATAGCCAAAACCTCTAAACAAGCCAAATATCTTTAATGGGCAAATAGATAAACAAACTGGTATATCCATACAATGGAATACTACTCAGGCAGAGCAAGGAAAGTACTGTTGATACATGTAACAACTTGAATTTTTTTCCTCATGTTTTCTCATGTTATTATGCTGAGTGAAAAGAAAGGCAATCTCAAAAGATTCAATTATATGACACTCTTCAAATGACAAAATTTTAATGATGAGAACAGATTAGTGGTTGCCAGAGGCTAGGAGTAGGGTATAACTATAAAGGAGTAGCAGGGAGAAGTTTCTTTGTCACAATGAAACAGTTACGTGTCCTGATTGTGGTGGCAGTGGTTATATGAATCTATACTATACACTCTCTCTGCAAAATAAACACATGTAAAAACTGGTAAAATCCAAATATGGTCTATAGTTTCATTAAGAGTATCATACCAATATCAGTTTCCTGGTTTTGATTATATGCTATGGTTATGTCAGAAGCTACCATGTTTCCCCGAAAATAAGACAGGGTCTTATATTTATTTTTCCTTAAGAAGACACCCTAGGGCTTATTTTCAGGGGATGTGTTATTTTCCCCTCAAAGCCTCAGCTTGCAGCACCCACAGGATGGCTGGGATCTGACAGGGGGAGCCGACCTTGTTGGTGGGGCTGCCCGCACCTTTCCAGTCACCTCTGGGATAGTAGCTGTCATGATGGGGCAGATGAGAAGGGCTGCTGGTCTTCTTTACCGCTCCGCAACGAAATGCATGGGTTGTGCAGATACGCTGCGTAGCCACGTCCATCACTAGGTATTATTTCCGGGGTAGGGTTTATATTGCACAAATGCTTAGAAATCCTGCTAGGGCTTATTTTATGGGTAGGTCTTATTTTGGGGGAAACATGGTATCTTTATGGAAAATCTGGGTAAAGGGTATGTGGGACCTCTTTGTAGTATTTGTTGCAACTTCTTGTGAGTCCTAAATTGTTTCAAAATAAAAAGTTGAATAAAAACTAGGAATAATCGGTGAAGTAAAAGAGTCCAGAAGTTAAAGGAAGAAAGTCTTTCATGTAGACTGAAGCGACCATGGGATTTGGTTACATGGAGGTTGTTAAGGACTTAGACAAGAGCAGTTTTGGTGTAGAAAAAAAGACAAAAGCCTGACTGGAGTGTGTTCAACAGAGACTGGAAAGAGAGGAGGTGGGAATAATGACTATAATATGGAGAAATTGAAGTTCATTTTGTAAAAACAAAACCACAATAATTTCCATCTCATATGTTTTTTTTTCATGTTACGTAAGTTACATGTTAAGTTGTAAATCACTATTAAATTGCAGTTAAAACACTTGATTATTTAACCTTATAAGTAGGCTCTGTCTTGTTTTGTAGTTCTGTTTTTAAAAATACAATTATGTCACTCTGAGGGCCTCTGAGGAATAAATTATACCAGTTGTTAAAAACCAGGGTAGCAAGGGACTGTGTTTGAAGATGAGATGGAAAAACAATGCAGCAGATTAATTAATAATGTGACACATCTGGATGTTTTCAATGCTCAGACTGCAGTAATGATCCCATCTCCTTGACTACCAGCAGCTGTTCATGCTTGTTGTCAAAAACAAAAACAGAGTCTTGCAGAAGCTTAAAGCGGAAATGGTAAATAGAAAATTGTTTTTTCTCTGCAGAAAACAAACAAAAACCCCCACTAAAATGCCTTCCCCCTAATCACAATACCCTTTTTTATAAACAGTTAAATGATATAAGTTAAAGATGAAGCCCTTACATATGACAAAATTAAGACATCTATGTAGCCTTTTCAGAGAAGAATTAACTGAGATCCTAACTATAGCTTCTATGTTGGAGGAAAAAAGTCAAGGTCAAAAAGCCATAATCAAATAATCAGTTTCAACACTTCCTATGATCCCATCTAATCAGGATCCTGAGACAATTTCACTACATTGTTGTAATAAATTAAGCTAACAAATACCTGAAGCTCTGTTCTTAAAGAATAAGAGGTCAATACCAATCCACGTATGTGTAGCAGTTCTGTTCATTTATATCACATCACTAATAAGTTGATTTACTCCCTTGCAGATTAATTCATTCATGTATTCAACAGTTATTTGTTAAGTATACCTATTATGCTAGACCCTGGGGATATAAGAATGGACAAAGTGTGGTCCCTCACAGAGCTTTCAGTCTAGAGGGGAAAACAGAAAATTACAAAATGATGTAGTAATTATTATTCTCTTATTACTAATATCTGTTGTGTGGTCCTTATGTGCCACGTGCTATCCTAAATGCAACATAGATTATCTCATGGGAAGAGAACTAGGTGTCTGGGAGACAGGGGTGGGAAGGAGACTTTTAACTATAAACCTGTTTGTTCCTTTTGAATTTTGTACCGCTTGAGTTTTTCACTGTCCATTTGTTCTGCTATAACCAAATACCTGAGACTGGGTAATTTATGAAGAACAAATACTTATTTATTACAGTTCTGGAGGCTGGGAAGTCCAAGATCAAGGCACTGGCATTGGTATCTGGTGAGGGTTGCTCTCTGCTTCCAAAATGGCACCTTGTTGCTGTGTTCTCACATGGTTTAAGTTTGGTGCAAAAGTAATTGCGGTTTTAGCATTATTGAAATTTGTTGTTTGATATTGGAATACATTCTTAAATAAATGTGGTTATATTATACACCATTTTAATGCACATTTCTCACTTTATGTTTTTTTGCTAATGACTTATTACTTGCTGTTTATTTTATATTTATTTTAGACTATGGAAATGATGTTAGACAAAAAGCAAATTTGAGTGATTTTCTTTTTTGGGTTCAAAATGGGTCATAACACAGCGGAGACAACCCACAACATCAACCACACATTTGGCTGAGGGACTGCTAACAAACATACAATGCAGTGGCAGTTCAAGAAGTTTTGCAAATGAGATGAGAGCCTTGAAGATGAGGAGCGCAGTGGCTGGCCATGGGAAGTTGACAAATACCAATTGAGAGCAATCATCAAAACTGATCCTCTTACAACTATATGAGAAGTTGCCTAAGACCTCAACATAGATCATTCTATGGTAATTAGGCATCTGAAGCAAATTGGAAAGGTGAAAAAGCTCAATAGGTGGGTGCCTCATGAGCTGACCTAAAATAAAAACAATCATCATTTTGAAGTGTCGTCTTCTCTTCTTGTTTGCAACAACAATGAACCATTTCTCAATCAGGTTGTGATGTACAACGAAAAGTGGATTTTATACGACAACCTGTGACAACTGGCTCCAAAGCACTTTCCAAAGCCAAATTTACACCAAAGAAAGATCGTGGTCACTGTTTGGTGGTCTGCTGCCTGTCTGATCCACTACAGCTTTCTGAATCCCAGCAAAACCATTACATCTGAGAAGTATGCTCAGCAAATTGGTAAGATGCACCAAAAACTGAAATGCCTGTAGCCAGCATTGGACAACAGAAAGGGCCCAATTCTTCTCCACAACAATGCCCAACCACACATCACACAATCAACTCTTTAAAAGTTGAATGAATTGGGCTATGAAGTTTTGCCTCATCTGGCATATTCACCTGACCTCTCACCAACTGACTACCACTTCTTCCAGCATTTTGACAACTTTTTGCAGGGAAAATACTTCCACGACCAGCAGTACACAGAAAATGCTCTCCAAGGGTTCGTCAAATCCCAAAGCACGGATTTTTATGCTACAGGAATAAACAAATTTATTTCATGTTGGCAAAAATGTGTTGATTGTAATGGTTCTTATTTTGATTAATATAGATTTAATTAATATGTGTTTGAACCTAGTTATAATGATTTAAAAGTCACTGGTCAGAAACCTCAATTACTTTTGCACCAATCTAATAGAAGGCAAAGGGGCAAGAAGAGAACTTCCTTCAACCTTGTGCCCACTTAATCACCTCTCAAGGGCCACACCTCTTAATACTGTTGCAGTGGGGATTAAGTTTCAACATGAATTTTGGAGGCAACACAAACATTCAAATCATACCAATCACCTATTCAAAGAACAACTAAAGTTAAAAATTTTTAAATCATAATACAAAGAATGAGAAATTTCCCTAAACCTCGGTAGATAAAAGACTTTGTAATGTCAAATAAAGGACTATAGGCTTCAAATATTGTAATTCAAACTTGATTAAAATTATAGTTGAAACCACAAGTCACAACTAAACAAACTGATCCTGAAATTCATGTGGAAAAAAGTAGCCAGAAAAATCTGAAAAACAGAAGAGCAATGATAGAGGAACCAGAATTATCAAATATTAAAACATATTATAAAGCCTTAAGAGTGGAACTGGAATATGAATAGAAAGACCAATGGAATGAAAGAGAAAACCCAGGGATGGAAATTGACACATAATAATTGAATCAGTAGAAAAAAAGATGGACCTAGTGGGGTACCAAGTGAGGAGGAGGGACAGTGGCAATGGCTTACCTTCAGCATAGGCAATAAGGAAGCTCGCTGCTATAGAGAATTTTAAAAGATAACACAGCTGACTAAATCAGTCTGCCTTTTATCATCATTAGGCATCAGTGATTCTAAACAATGTCAATGATAAAATTTTCCCCCTACTCCAACTGCTCCCACACCCATTCTTTGGAATACTACTGAATGGAATATATAATACACTATGTTGGGACAGCTGAGGAGTGACAAAAATAAATAAAATGATTCCAATAGAGACTAAAGACTTTATACAGCCAATGCACATCAGGCAGCACCTCAAAATTAGGCAACTCCCTTAGCCAAAGCAGAACTGAAATTGTCACAGCAAGGGGTACATGACTTTGGTCTTGTTCTAGGTTGCAGTTTTATTTATCTGTAACCATTGCAAAACTCACAGTCAGAATGGGTGAAATAGGTTTGGTTTTTCACCTCTTTCTTGGCATGGTTGGTGCAAGAAGCAATCTCATTTTGACAGTGGTGTATGTGTGTATGCACGTGTGTGTGAAAGAGAGAGACAGAGATAGAGACAGAAAGGTGAGGGGTGAGAAAGAGGGATAAGGGAGGATGGAGAGAAGGAGAGGGAAAAGGAGAGAGAGAGGGAGAGAGAGAAAAAATTTATAAGTAAACCAAGGAATAAATGTTCTCTATTTGACACCTTTTGGTCCAGTTTGAGTAAAGAACCAACCTCTGGAGCAATAACAGTTTCCAAGGGAAATGCTGGATTGATTGGTTGAAGCCTGGGATTTTGCATCCCTGGTAAGGGCAATGGGATTACCACAACTGGCCTAGACTTCTCAGGACCCACCCCTCAGGTTGAGCTGGCATCGCCTTCACCCAAATTATAAGGGCTGAACAAATGGAGAGGCAGATACTTAAATAAAATTGAGGTTTCTTCAAGAAGCGGGATAAGGGATGGAGGCTGGGTAGGTAACCAACAGTGTTTCCATATATATACTTATTCCAAAATGAGGTGCACATGTACAAATTTTATTATAATGAACAGTTAAAGTACCTTCACAGTTTTATAATTAATAATGGAGGCCACAGAAAGCAAAATAGCATGGTGTTTGAGCATGAACTCTGAGGTCAGAGTGCCAGGGATTGAATCTTAGGAATCTCGTGACCACAGGCAAGTCAATGTTCTTTCACTCCACTTTCCTCCTATATAAAATGGGTATGATGCTGATGATGATTGTACGGTGTGCTACAGATTGTGCTATAGGATTGTTGTGAGGATTAAATGAAACAATGTATGCTAAAGCAGAGTACTTAGTAAGTGATCAAAATCAGTATTAAGTCATTGACCAGGGATTAAGATGTTTTGTGCTATTGAATTTGATTAACAATTGCTCTTATTTTATTAGGATTTGACAAAATTTCTTGAGATGTTTTGTATTGATTTAGTCTACTAGCATCTGTTTTCCACTGGTAGCATGGACATATCCCAATGCAAACAATTTAACATTCCCATCACCAGACTCTTATGGTAAGACCAAGAAGTTTAGCTGACAATGCATGAGCTTATCTACCTTTCCCCTCCACCTGAAAGTATTAACTCTATCATGGCATTTGTGTGATAACATTTACTAAAGACCTGCTTTTCTCGCCTTTCAGGGCAATATCTGTAGATTGATTCCTCACTCACAATCTTGATGTGGTTCCAGAGTCCCAGCAGAGCGGTAAGGCTTCAGACAGTAGAAGTTTTATGTAATTTTCACTTATTTCTTTGGTTCAGCCTAGCTAAGATAGAGGTCTCCACAAACCCAGGGATATTTCACCCCTTGTCTGGAACTGTCTTATCACCTCTACTTCCTACCAGGGCAGAATGCAGCAAAATGCTATGATGAACGAGGACTTGAAGCCCCCCTACAATCTTCATTGTCCCCTACCTCCATTGTTTGAATGGTGATCAACATTTTCTCAGTATTTTTTTTAAATTATTTCTGTCTGGGGGATGGACACGCTTGAAGCTCTGACTAAGGGGGGAGGGGAGACAAAGGCAATCTATGTAACCTTAATGTTTGTACCCCCATAACATGCTGAAATAAAAAAATAATAATAAAAATTATTTCTAATCATTATGAGTACATAATAGTTGTATATCTTTATAGGGTACATGTGATGTTTTGATACAGGCATACGATGTGAATTAATCAAATCGGGGTAAATGAGGTCTCCATCATCTCAGGCATTTAACATTTCTCTGTGTTAGGAACATTCCAATTCCATCATTTTCTCAGTTTTATGTAAATTGTTAGACACATGCAGCTCCAAAATGGATCCCTAGGAAACCTCCCTTCACCACAGGTTGCCACTGTAGATAGACTCCTATCAAAAATTCTGAAACCATCACTGACAATAACCAAGCTCCTTCCAGATTTCTTCCCCCTAACCAAAAAAAGCTACTATCTTTCTGAAGGCTGAATCCCCAGAACATCACTCAGACTCTACCATCCATTTTGACATCCACCTGTCTTCCCAACTCATACACTGCCCTTAAAAAATATTATCCTAGCACCACTGACCTCACCTATCATGACATGACAGGATGGATGGATGTACGTGTGCTGGAGACAACAAATTCAGTGTGACATGGGAAGGCAAACCAGGAATCCAGGGGGGTGAAACACATAAAAATAAATAAATATATGGTCACCAACACTTAATTTTAATCCCTTACCATCCAGCACCAAGTGTTGAATCTTTACGTGTTTTCAGTTTTGCCCATTCACAAATTAGTTTTCTCCATAATCACGAAATCTACTCTTTCCATTCTTGGCTCTCCTTATTTCAGAAGAGCCAGAGTCTGTAAAGTAATTCTTGTTGGTAATTCTTATTGTATTTCTGAAGTTTTGTTTCAAGACAGGGTCTTGCTGTGTCACCCAGGCTGGAGTGCAGTGGCATCATCATAGCTCACTGCAGCCTCAAATTCCTGGGCTCAAGCGATCCTCCCACCTTGGCCTCCCAAAACTCTGAGATTACAGGTGTGAGCCACTGCTGCCAGCCCCAGGTTTTGTTTTTATGTCTGTGTTAAAGTTAAAATAACAGCAGTAAACAATCTTGTCTTATTTTAAAATGTTTTCAATAAAATATTTGAAACATTTTACATGTTTCAAGGAAAACTTGGTATTTGGTATTTTATGTATTATCCATAATTCAACTTATTTCAGTTTAATATAACTGCTGTCGGGAAGCTAATGAAAACTGAGATACATTTTGGGACTCTATTATCCTTTTATAAATTGCAGTGCCCAAATACAGATGGGCCAAATCTGATGAGACTTTCTGCATTTTGCACATGGATTTATTGAAGAGCCTTTCCTTTAAAACATAGAACAGGTTAGGCCAGGCACGTTGGCTCACGCCTGTAACCCAGCACCTTGGGACACCAAGGTGAAAGGATCACTTGAGCCCAGGAGTTCGTAGATCAGCCTGGCAACAAATAAAGACTCCATCTCTATAAAATATATATTTTTAAAAAATTAGCTGGGTGTGTGTAGTGGTGTGTGTCTATAGTCCCAGCTACTTGGGAGGCTGAGGCAGGAGGATCACTTGAGCCCTGATGTTCCAGGTTACAGTGAGCTATGACTGCACCACTGAACTCCAGCCTGGGATGCAGAGAAAGACTCTGTCTCTAAAAAACCCTGTGTTTTTTACCCTGTGTAAGGAAAAAATTTAAGTAGTTGAAAGTCTTATTCCATGGATGAGAAGGGCTAACTCCTTTTGTGCAGGTCCCTTGAATAGGAAATAGGCCCATAGAAGCATTAATGACCATGGCCGGCAGGTGGCAGCAGGGGCCCGTGCCTGGAGAATTCACTAACTTGGAGAGGCCCTATAGGCTGACTGCAAGGTGGGGCTTTGGGCTTAGTTAGGAACTAGCATCTGAGGACGGTTTGTAGAGGATATGGTGTGTTTCTTAGCAGAAAAAGACACAGTGACAGGTCTTCCAGAAGCTCAAGATTAGAGTCTAGTGTCTAAAATGAAAAGTCCAGAGTCAGGGTTGATTGATAGGGAGCAGGGATATATCCAAGACTAAGAAGGGAAGGATGGCACAGAAGTGAAACCATTCCCAAGGCAAGAAGGAGGGTATAGGACAAAGAGTGGGGAGGAGGGTCAGCCTCTGAACACAGCTGACAGTGCAGAGTAGGAAGTAGGTCAGAAAGGGTGGGGGTCATTTCTTTTTGTGTGAGCTGGTGGTGGCACTGATTTTAAAAAGCTCTAAGGATAAGTGAAAGCAGCCCAGATGTTCATGGATGGATGAATGGATAAGCAAAATGTGGTGTACACATACAATGGAATATTATTCAGCTTTAAAAGGGAGGAAATTCTCACACATGCTATTACATGAATGAACCTTGAGGACATTATGCTAAGTGAATAAGCCAAATACAAGAGGATAAATACTGTATGATTCCACTTATGTGATGTACCTAGAGTAGTCAAATTCATAAAGACAGAAAGTAAAAGGTGGTTGCCAAGGGCTGGGGAAAGAGGGGAGGGAGTAAGTGTTTAATGGATACATAGTTTCATTTTTACAAGATGAAAAATTTCTGGAGATCAGTTGCACAACGTGAATATATTATACTTAACACTACCGAACTATACACTTAGAAATGATTAAGATGGTAAATTTTATGTTAAGTTTATTTTACTGCAATAAAAAAGCTCTTAGAATAAAGTTCCATCTCTTCTTTTCCTTAAGGACTAGGTGGTGGAACAGGACGTGACATCAAGTTAGTATAAAGAATAATAATTCCTCACATGTAAATGGCATTTTGCAATTTACACAGTTCTGTTGTAAAACTACTTTACCTTGTTAAATTCTCCTAGCAACTAGTACGGAGTCGGGTGAGTCTCTGTGCTAAAAGTAAGTGGGTGGGTTCCATGAAGGGTGAGTAGAAAAGTAGGGGTGAGGAGGATAACAAGGAGTAGAGGAGCAAATGCTAGAACTGGTGGGTGGAAACAGAAGAAATGGAAGAGAAAGAAACAAAGCAACCAGCTCATGATCTACCTGACTCCTCCGTTTTTCCCTGGATGTGTTTGGTGGCAGTCATAGTCTTGTGTATTCAAATGTTTTCTACTGTTTCTAGGCCCAATTTTTCACAAGCTCTGTTCCGAGAATCAGTATTACTTCATGGTTGAATGTGCCTGTGCTCAAAGTTTGGACCTGCTCCTTCCTGATTACGTAATCTTGGGCAGGTTACTTATCTTTCTTGGCTCTAGTCTTCTATTTGGTAATAATAATACCTGTCACCTCTAAGCCTTCAATGCATATTTTTTCTTTTTCATTTTCTCAGCCCTATGACCTCAGGAGCAAATGCTGCCCACTGACTGAAGTGACAGGGAATAACTCTTTGAGGTTTTTCTTCTTTCAACTTGTGTTGCTGTAGTAGTCTCGAGATGATGCCCAATGTCATCAAGTAGGAAGAGAAATTATTTCCAATACATACTAGGTTTCATGTTTAGTCAAACTTCTGAGATCAGATGGAAATCCTGGGGGATGTTTCTGGCAAGTGATCTCCAACAATTTCCCTAAAGTAGTTGATTAGTAGCAGGGGTGACATTATGAATAATTAAGTAGACGTTTTAACTAGCACAGCCCACAAAATTTTAGCCATATCAGACACCAGGAAAAATTTGCTCTGAAATCTCCAGAGATGTTGCTTGTTACATTGGGTACATTCTGCTCTGTTCAAGATGGTGGTTTTCAGTTCCTTCCAGTCAATGAGTCTTTACATTCTAATTAAAACCTAAAGTGGAATTTCTCACCATTTCTGTTTGTTAATGATATAAATTATCTTAGCTTCTGTGAAAATAAAAGGACTTCCTTCATTTGGATTTCTCAAACACTGATATGCACTGCTCATTTGAGGGTATCCAGAAACATTATCTAAAGGAGATTATTTTATATAGAGAGAAAATTCTTAGCTTTAAAAGCTGTTTAACTAAGATGACTTGATATATTTTATGACTAATATAACTGGGCTAACCTGTATCTTACGTTTGGTCAGTGCAAAAAGAAACAAAAACCCGGTCTCAACCAGATTGAATTGCAAAACATACACACAGTATTTAGGATCAGGAACTAAACTTGTGTGGTTAATGATTGATTTCCCACCTTCTCTGAAGCATATTCACTCAGACTTTTTTAGGATGACCTGGCTTCATTTGTCACATACTTGTCTCTTGAAGCTAAGCACATGGTAAACTGCTAAAAATTATGCTTTTAATCCAGAAATCCTCCTTCTTAATTCTCTAAAAGGGAGAATTTTGTTGGGTCATTTCCAAGTTCCTGCAAAGCCTAAAGATGCACGAAAGCATACTCTGTAAGTATGCACAGACAGTCCTGAGCACTTATGATTTATTGTAATAAGCGTTGTATCCTGTGTCTTCTGCTTACCAATGCTTAGTGATAAATTATCCCAAAACTTAATGGTTTACAATAACCATTTTATTATGCCCACTGATTTTGTGGGGCAGGAATTCAGACAGAGCACAGTGGGAATCATTTGTCTCTGATCTATGATGTCTGGGGTCTCAGCTGGGAAGACTTGATGGCTGAGGTGATTCAACTGCTAGGGGCTGGAATCATATGGAGGTGTCTCCATTCATGTGTTTGGCTCTTGGCTGGGACCTCAGCTGGGGATGTTGACCATAAAACTCCTCTATGTGACCTTTTCACGTGGCCCGGACTGCCTTACAGCATGGTGGCCTCAGGACAGCCTGACTTTTTGTGTGGCAAGTCAAGGCCTCAATAGTTAAAGTCCCAGGGAACAAGGCAGAAGCTGCATTGCCTTTTCTGACCTAGCTTTGGAAGTCACACAGCATCACTTCTGTCTCATTCTATTGGTCACAAGCTAATCACAATTTTGTCCCATTTCAAAGAAAGGGTGCATAAGCCATGCTTCTTAGTGGAAGAAGAATCAAAGAATTTGTGGACATGTTTTAAAGTTGCCATAACATGTTAAGCTCTGTGTTTATCTCTACAAAATTATATCACGATTCTCAAATACATCAGATTGGACAAAAATGATAAAAAAAAAAAGGAACTTCAATTTTAGAGATGAATGAAAGGAACACAGTAGAATTGCTGTCAGAGGCTGGGCTCGGGGCCCTATGTTTAAGATTGATTCAGGTAAACCTGCAGGAGAAGGAAGTTAAGCCTCATAAAGGAATGTGGGAGTCTCTGAATCACTGTCTGTGGTGGACACTGTCATATGCCTCTCAGGTCGCCCATTAAGGAGGAACTTGTTGTTCCAGTTGCTAGGGGAGATATGAGTAGGGTAGCCTTCAGCTCTCAGCCCTTTCAGAGTCCCTCAGTTGCAGAGCCACCTTGTCCAAGGTCACATTCCTCCTGGTGACTCACATCAGGTGACTGACTGATGGATGGGGGAGTATAAGCCTGACCATTTTGGCCCAATCCTAGACAACTCTGAGGGGTCATTTTATCTCCATCATTTCCAGTGGGGCTAGTTGAGGCTGTTGGGCCTATTTTGCAGCTTGACTTTCTTCTGTGTCCTGTTCTTCTTCTTTCCCTTTCCATCCCACATGTTGTTTGCAAGGACACTCTTTAATAAATATTGTGCATACTAAACTTTGTCTCAGAGTCTGCTTCTTAGGGAACCCAATGTGTGACATTATGTGGACTCCTGAGTTTTACCTCCATGTTATCTCCTATTGACTTTGCCCTTGACTAGGCCCAAAGTCTTGGATTCATACATTTCCTGCTCAGTCATGGTGTTTTTCTGTGTTAGCCCAAGGTTTGACACAGCTTTAATCTCCACTTAGCTTTCTATGGATTTTGTGGATTGATCTTAGAGTCCTGTCTCACTATCTAACTTCTAACATGGCTTTGGTATATACTGTGGGTGCTCAGCTTGGAACACAGTGCTCACCAACATTAAGTATTTACTGAAGTTGGGCTCAATAGTTTAGGGTAAGTTGGCATGGAAGGAAGATAGCCACAGTGTTTTAGATACTTTAGGAATCACATAGTCATGGGATTGAGGAAAGTCAATAATTTGGTTCATATGGAAACAGAGAAGACACAGATGTGACTGATCTAAAGCACATAGAAAGAAGTTGTCATGGTCTGATACATAGCTAGAAATTAGTAGTATTTTTCAATGACAAAGGGAGGTGTTTGACTCTAGATCCTCAAAAGGACCTTACCAGTGGAAACACAACTGTATATAAGTCTGAGTGAAGTAAAGTCACATCTTAGCTTCTGGAACCTCAGCAATATGGTGACAGAGAACAGTTCAGACCAGAATACTCAGGCATGAGCACAGCCTTTATTTTTCACCCGCAGCTCAACTAGACCAATCTAACCCAGGCCAAGTGCTTTTCAGAGCATAGAGCTGTGAAATTGGAATGAAAATCAGTGGCCCAGACATCTCTGGGTGTCTTAGACCAGTTCTAAAGCTAATCCTGAAGGGAATTTTTGGGGGAGAGCAATGATAATATTAATAGCAAGGTGATGTGCAAGAATGAAGACTTGAGTCTGGGCACAGTGGCTCATGCAGTAATCCTAGCACTCTGGGAGGGCAAGATGGGAGGATCCCTTGAGCTCAGAAGTTCAAGACCAGCCTCAGCAAGAGCAAGACCTCTTCTCTACTAGAAATAAAAAAATTAGCCAGTGTCGTGGTACACACCTGGAGTCCCAACTACTCAGGAGGCTGAGGCAGGAGGATTGCTTGATCCCAGGAGTTTGAGGTTGCTGTGAGCTATGATTATACCACTGCACTCTACCCATGGTGACAGAGCAAGACTCTGTCTCAAAAAAGAAAGAATGAAGACAGAAGTTTCAAATGGATTGGAGCCAGGGAATTGTAGGGCAGAGGAAGGGCAGAGGAATTTGTAGGACAGAGGAAGGGCAGAAGAATTCTTCCAATTGTCGGGAATTTACTTGGGTGGGGCAATGAGCTAACCGCAAACCTTTGCTTCTGGTCATTGCTTGCTTGCTACACCGCTGTATGGGGAATTATGGGATGAGGTCATTGAAGCACGGGCGACTGGCCCATCAGGCAATAGAGGGCAACCAACCCACCAATTATTTCAAAAGGCAATAGTGGGCAACCAATCATTTTAAAGGTCAATGCATGATCCATGCGTAGTCGGCTTGTGCGCAGCTTGTGCACCATGGGGATAAAAGGCATGCCGTTGTTCCGGTCGGGGTCCTTGCCTGCGAGAGTGGCCACTGCGTTGGTGCTCTGGGGCTTGGACCCTGGCTAGCCAGAAAAGAACCCTCCTCTTGTGTGATTGCATCCTCGATGTCTCTGCTTTTCTGTCCGGTGGGGCTGTGGAAGGTCAGTCCCTAACAGGAATAAGATGCCAAAGATGAGAGTCTCATACCATGGTTTTAGCAGATTGATTGCATTAATGGCCACAATTATTTATTCCTCCATACCTGTATCCATACCCTTTGACATGTTATTTTGAGGCTCTATCACTGAAGAGACATAGTACATTTCTGTGCCCCTTGATTCTGAGTTTAGCCATGCAACTTTCTTTGACTAATGGGATGTTGACTAATGGGATTCTGAGTTTAGCCATGCAACTTTCTTTGACTAATGGGATGTTAGCAGATGTGACACATGCAGAGGTTTTAAAAATCACTTTAAAAATCTCTACTTCTGCTCTTGCCCCTCTGCCCTCACCACAAGGACATGCCCAGGCTAGCCCTCTGGAGGATGAAATATATGTGGAGCAGAGTGAAGTCACCCCAGTAGCAGCCAAGGGTATCTGAGATAAGTTGTCTCATTCTGTTTGCTACAAGTCAATCACAGTTTTGTTCCAGCTAAAAGAAAAGGTGCATAAGCCATGCTTCTCAATGGAAGAAGAATTAAAGACTTTGTGGACATGTTTTAAAGTTTCCACAACATGTTAAGCTCTATGTGTTTATCTCTGCAGAATTATATCATGATTTTTAAACAATACATCAGACTGGACAAAAATGATGAAAAAACAAAGCTAGCCAACTCCCACATAGTAGAGTGATCCCAGTGAAGACAAGAGAAATCCCCCCATCTGAGTTCAGTCTAAATTGTTGAATCACATATTTGTGAACCAAATACATGTTTATTGTTATAGGTCACTGAGATTTGGGATTATTTGTTATGCAGCAATATTGTGGAAATAGATAACTTAGCAGTCAAGACTGAACACATTCTGAGGTAAGCAAAAGCAGAGAATGTGTGTCAGAGCAATATCCATGACATATGTAAGGTAGAGGGTGCTTCCCTAGAGTGGAGCTTCGCAGAGGCTGCCCTCCAGCCAAACTCCACGTCCATTGCTATCCTATCCACTAATGTTTTCTTTGCTTTTCTTTTTTGTTTAGACAGGGTCTCACTATGTTGCCCAAGCTGGATTCAATCTCCTGGCCTCAAGAGATCCTCCTACCTTAGCTTCCTGAGTAGTTGGAACTACAGGTGTATACCATCATGCCCAGCTTCACTCCTGTTTTTCAATAGTCATTCAGCATACACATTCTGTACATGTTTTGCTAGATTTATACCTAAGCATTTTATTTTTGGAGATATTGTAAATGGTATTGCTTTCAATTTTTATTTGCAATTGTTTATTACTAGTATACAAACATAGAATTGATCTATGGGTATTGGCCTTGTATTCAGTGACTTTTTTAAACTTACTAATTGGTTTCCAGTCATTTTGTGGATTCTTTGAGATTTTCTATGTAGATGACCATCATATTGTCTACAAATAGGGAGACAATTTGTATCATTTTTTGCTTATTGCATTGGGTAGGACTTCCAGTACTGTCCCTGCTTGTAGATGACATGATGAATAATATAACATATTCATTCTGGGAATGCAAGACTGGTTCAATATTGAAAATCAATCAATGCTTTCTACCATATTAAAAGAAGAAAAACCACATGATCATATCAATTGATGTGGAAAAAATTCAACATCCATTCATTAAAAACAACAACAAAAAAGCATCTCAGTAAACTAGGAATATAAGGGAACCTTCACAAGCTGATAAAGGGCATGTACAAACAAACAACCCAGTAGCTAACATCACTTAATCTTTCCCCTAAGATTGGAATAGGTGAGAATGTCCACCTCCCCCATTCTGCTTAGAATTGATATTTTTAAAAATTTCAAGTGGGGCCGGGCGCGGTGGCTCACGCCTGTAATCCTAGCACTCTGGGAGGCCGAGGCGGGCGGATTGCTCAAGGTCAGGAGTTCAAAACCAGCCTGAGCGAGACCCCGTCTCTACCATAAAAATAGAAAGAAATTAATTGGCCAACTAATATATATATATATAAAAATCAGCCGGGCATGGTGGCTTGTGCCTGTAGTCCCAGCTACTGGGGAGGCTGAGGCAGGAGGATCGCTTGAGCCCAGGAGTTTGAGGTTGCTGTGAGCTAGGCTGACGCCACGGCACTCACTCTAGCCTAGGCAAGAAAGCGAGACTCTGTCTCAAAAAAAAAAAAAAAAAATTTCAAGTGGAATGAAGAAACTTTACCACGGCTACCATGGGGTTGCTTGCAGACTGGGATTTGAGACAACTAAGAAAATAAAAACATAACCAAGGATTTCTGTACTTTCTCTTTGTTTTAGAAGATTTCTTTCCCATCCATCAACCTTGAACTAGAGGACTTCTTTTGGAGCACTCTTAGTCAGCACTAATGCCTGTGTATGGGTTTTGGGTGGGCTGCATTCAGAATTCAGGCTAGGGGATACCAAAGGGAGGGGGGAAAAGGCAAACTCACCACTGGTTCAGTGATACTTTGGATTCTGGTCTTTTCCCTAATGTGCCTACTATCATTTACTTTTCAGAGCCCTCAAGTTACTGCTCCATGCATTCTGCCCAGATTTTATAGCTGCATTCAGTGGAAGAGGTGCCATGGAGTGTGTTACTCCATCTTACCTACAACTGAAACCTTGCATAATTTAATCAAATTGAAGCAACCCATGCATATGAACACAGCAGTTCCATTCCTAGGTATATATCCAACAAAAAAGCATGCGTGTGTTTATTACATGTACCAAGATGTTCATAGCAGCACTAATGCCCAAAGACACACTAAGATGTATAAAAATTGTGCTATAGTCATACAATGGAATACTACATGGCAATAAAAATAAACAAGCTATTTCTATGCATAACATGGATGAATCTCACATATCATCGAGCATTGGAAAAGTAAGTCACAGAATAATACACACAGTATTATTCCATTTATACAAAATTTTAAAAACAGGAAAAAAACACTATATTTTTTAGGGATTTATTCTTAGGTGGTAAAACCATAAAGATAAGAAACAATCAGCATAAAAGGGTAGTGCTTTCCTCTGGGGGGATGGAAGGGAATAGAGTAGGGATACATGGCAGGGGTGGCTTCTGAAGGGGGAATGTAATGTCCTGTTTCCTGACCTGGGCAGTGGTTACACAGACATTAACTTAAGCATTTTCTAATAGACTTTATTTTTTAGAATGGTTTTAGGTTTATAGCAAAATTGAATGGAAATACGGAATTCCCATATATCACCCCCCCCACACACACATAACAGCCTCTACTATCAACATCCTCCACCAGAGTGATACATCTGTGACAACTGATGAACCTACATTGGCACATCATTATCACCCAGAGCCATAGTGTACATTAGGGTTCACTCTTAGTGTTGTACATTCTATGAGTTTGGACAAATGTATAATGACATGTAAACAGCACTATGGCATCATATAGAGTATTTGCACTGCCCTAAAAATTCTCTGTGCTCTGCCTGTTCATCCCTCCCTCTTCCCAACTCCTGGCAACAACTGATCTTTTTAATGTCCCCATAGTTTTGCCTTGTCCAGAATGTCATATAGTTGGAATCATACAGTATGTAGCCTTTTCACATTGGCTTCTTTTACATAGTAATATGCATTTAAGATTCCTCCATGTCTTTTGGTGCCTTGATAGCTCATTTCTCTTTATTGCTAAATAATATTCCATTGTCTGGATGTATCAGTTTATTTATCTATTAACCTATTGAAGGATATCTTGGTTGCTTCCAAATTTTGGCAATTATGAATGAAGCTTCTATAAACATCTATGAACAGGTTTTTGTATGGATACAGATGTTTCATTTTTTTCCCTCTTTCAAAAAATAGGATTAGGTTAGGCGTGGTGGCTCATGCCTATAATCCTAGCACTCTGGGAGGCTGAAGCAGAAGGATTGCTTGAGCCCAGGAGTTCAAGATCAGCCTGTGGGCCGGGCGCTGTGGCTCACGCCTGTAATCCTAGCTCTTGGGAGGCCGAGGTGGGCGGATTGCTCAAGGTCAGGAGTTCAAAACCAGCCTGAGCAAGAGCGAGACCCCGTCTCTACTATAAATAGAAAGAAATTAATTGGCCAACTGATATATATATAAAAAAAAATTAGCCGGGCATGGTGGCACATGCCTGTAGTCCCAGCTACTCGGGAGGCTGAGGCAGAAGGATCACTCAAGCCCAGGAGTTTGAGGTTGCTGTGAGCTAGGCTGACGCCACGGCACTCACTCTAGCCTGGACAACAAAGTGAGACTCTGTCTCAAAAAAAAAAAAAAAAAAAAAAAAAAAAAAAAAAAAGATCAGCCTGTGCAAAAGTGAGACCATGCACATCTGTATAAAAAATAGATAAATTAGCTGGGTGTGGTGGTGCATGCCTGTAGTCCCAGCTACTCAGGAGGCTGAGACAGAAGGATCACTTGAGCCCAGGAGTTGGAGGTTGCAATGAGCTATGATGACACCACTGCACTCTAGCCCAGGTGACAGAGCAACACCCTGTCTAAAAAAAAAAACACACACATAAGATTGGGGGTATAAGTTGAATTCTGTTACATGCATATATTGTATAGTAGTGAAGTCTGCAGATGTTTACTTTTTAACCATTTGGCAACATGTGTCTATAACTTGTATTTTTTGTGAATTTCACAATGAAACGTTTTATATTTTTATGTTTTAATTAATTTTTAATTATTTTATTTTTAAATTGACAGATAAAATTATATGTATTTATCATGCACACCAAATGTTTTGAAATATATATACACTGCGGAATGACTAAATCTAGCTAATTAACATATGTATTGCCTCACATAGTTATCATTTTTGTGCAGGCATCTCCAACCCTGCCCGGCACCACTCCATGGTGTACTGGCCCTCCCTGGAGTCCTCTGTACGCTGCTCCACTCCCACACTGATGCCCACCCTCAAGTCCAAGGATAAAAGACATATAATGAGGGTTGTCCCTTCACCATGATCCTCCTGTGTGCTCCAGCAATATCTCATTTACCTAAGTAAATGAGCTTCCTGATGTAGGAACTGAAAATAAGGGAATTTTCCACAGAACTCAACTTACTCCTTTTAATGCCAAATGTTTTTCTTTAAAAATTAACCCCCCCTTTTATTTTGAGACAGAGTCTCACTTTGTTGCCCAGGCTAGAGTGTTGTGGCATCAGCCTAGCTCACAGCAACCTCAATCTCCTGGGCTCAAGCAATCCTACTGCCTCAGCCTCCCGAGTAGCTGGGACTACAGGCATGTGCCACCATGCCCAGCTAATTTTTTCTATATATATATTTTAGTTGGTCAATTAATTTCTTTCTAATTTTAGTAGTGAGGGGTCTCGCTCTTGCTCAGGCTGGTTTCGAACTCCTGACCTCAAGCGATCCACCTGCCTCGGCCTCCCAGAATGCTAGGATTACAGGCGTGAGAAAAATTAACCATTTTAATGGAAAAATTATTGAAACAGATTGTAAAATCATCTTCAAAATGTACATTAAATATAATTTAATCTTTCCTTGGTGTCCCTGGTTACATGGTTACCAAGATGTGTAGGATGATCTGCCCTGGTGTGCTTTTATACTAGTTCTAGCAGCTATAGTTTTAAAGGAACATTTGCTTTTCCCCTTATATAAAAGTATTATTTCTTTATTATAGAAAAAATAAGATGGATGGATGAATGGACACAGAGATGGAGAGATGGATAATATGTTAAATCAAGTATAGTAAATAAAGATTATAGAATCTAGATGGAGAGTATATGAATATTCACTGTAAAGTTCTTTCAAATTTTCTTGGAGAACTAGGAAAGCTGTTGGTGTAATTCAGTCTGAGTCTGAAGGGCCAAGAAGCCAGGGGTGAAACTCTCAGTCTGAGGCTGAATCTAGGTAACCCAGAGTCTGAAGGCCCAAGAACCTGGAGCTCTGATGTCTGAGGGCAAGATAAGATGGATGTCCTATCCCAGAAAAGAGAGTGAATTCATCCTTTGTCTTAATGTATTTTGTGCTGCTATAATAGAATACCTGAGGCTAGGTAATTTCTAAAGAAAAGAGGTTTAGTTAGCTCACAGTTATGCAGTCTGGGAAGTATGAGAAGTATGGCACCAGCATCAACTTAGCTTCTGGTAAGGGCCATGTGCTAGGTCAAAACATAGCCGAGACAGTCAAATGGGAAGTGACACATGCAAAGAGGAACCAAACAGAAGGAAGAACCTCACTTTATAATAACCCACTCTCTTGAAAACTAATTCATTCTCTCAAGAGCTCACTTGATAACCATGAAAACATCACCAAGCCATTCATGAAGGATCCACCTCCATGACTTGAACACCTCCCACTAGGCCCAGCACTACCACATTGGGGATCAAATTTCAGCATGAGTTTTGGTGGAGACAAACCAAGACTATCCAAACCATACACCCCTCCTCCACCTTCTTGTTCTATTTGGGCCCTCAGCAGATTGGATAATACACACCCACGTTGTTGAGGGCAGATCTTCTTTACTCAGTCTACTGATTCCAATGCTAATATATTCTGGAAATAGCCTCACAGACATACCCATAAATAATGTTTTACAAGCTATTTGGGTATCCCTTAACCCAGTCAAGTTGACACATAAATTAACCATCACAATAGTCTGTAAGTTTCCTCACTGCTAAACAGAATACATAGGAATGAGCAGAAACACAATTCTGAGATAGATCACAATGCTGTCCTGCTTGGGGAGCAGCCTGGGGCTATGGCCAGAATTACAGAATGCTTGTAGAAGGAGGACATTTATTTCACAATTATTTTTGAGGGCCTCCAGGGCTGCTGCTACTCGATAAGGAACCTCTGTGTGAATTACAAAAGTGTTTACCCTCTGAGTAGGTGTAGCTCTTCTCACTCAGCTCTAGAAGCCCAGAGGACCTTTGTGCAAATAAGAAAAAGCCTCTCTTTACCAAATGGAAGCCGCTCCACCAGCATGCAGACTTGGTTAGCAGGAAGGGCTGGATTTTAGTCCCGGCTAAGCTGTTATCCCCTTGTGTGCATTCTTGAGAACAACTTGTATAATAACACATGGTAGCCCTAGGTGACTGCTATGCACCAGGTTCTATGCTAGGTGCTGGCAAGACTGCAGTGAGGAAAGCAGACATATTTCTGAACCCAAAGAGCTTACAGTCAAATGGGACCAACTTATATTCCAGGAATGTATGATCTATTTAGCAGTGACTATGAAATAGCAGAAATTAGAAATTTGGATATAGTTGATATGTGAACTGTCTACAGTTGATAAAGACAGACTGAAAATCCTTGAAGTCCAGATATAAGAAGACACTGATTCTGACACTTCTGGAACTGAAGTCCAACGAGACTAAGACAGAAATACTTCTCTAATTACATCCTAAGGGATTCCCTTAATGGAGAAAAATTAGAAATTGATATCTGAGCCATGGAAAATATTATTTATTGTCTGTTATCAATATATTCATATTTAGGTTGTTAGTGAATCATTTCACAGTGTGAGCTCAGACATTCTTGACTACTTCTCTCCGCTTTCTTTACTTATGAAGTCCCAAGTTGATATCATTTCAAGGAGTAGTTCTCACTAATGCCTTCAGGAGCCCAGTAGGTTCTGTGTAATTTTCAGTGTGAGAAAATACAGAGTGGAGGGATCATGGGAAACTGGAGAATGCATGTCTCCTAACCATATTCAAGTACCAATAGCAATAAAAAATGACAACAGTATTAATAATAAACAAGTGCCACTGGCCAAGTGAAATATGCTTATGGAATGTATTTGGCCAATGTGTGATCTCTCAGGTACGTTGATAGAAATCTGCACTTGGTGCATCCATCAGAAAGATCAGATAAGTGACAATAGCACTTCTATGGAACAGATAATAGCCCTGTAGGTAGGCCCATTCTTACCTTGGAGTAGAATATGATACTCATGCCATGGGCTGTACTGTCTTAAATAAGTTACAGAATGAAGAATTGTCTGAGGAGATTATACTGCTGTATTAGTTATAAATAAATTTGGCTTCAAAGAACAACACCCTCCTCCCAACAAATAACAAGATAGCCCTTTCTTCCCCATTTCTCTCAGGTAAAGGAGTCTGGAGGTACGCTGTCCACAAATGGTACAGTATCTTTGGGTTGTCATTGGACACTCAGGCTCTTGTCTTTCTGTCTTACCATACTCAGCACATAGTGTCCATCTTCAAACTGGCCAGTGGTGCTTCAGCCATTAAGTCTGTTTTGCAGGCTGGAAGAAAAAAGAAAAGGGGAAATGACAAAAGGTCATTCATTGTTAAGGATCCTAGCTAGAAGACCCACCCACTGCTTTCCACTCATATTTCACTGAACAGAGTTTAGTCCCATGGCCATATCTTGCCCCAGTGGAGGCTGGGAAATGCAGTTTTTTGTTTTTTGCTTTTCAGCTAGGTACATTAATTATGTTTCAGTTACTAAGGAAGAAAGGGATAGAAGAAGAGGATATTGGAAGGTGACTGGTTATCTCCTTCTAAGTTGCAGATAAATGGCTCTCTTTGTTTTTAGTTTCATCTACACTTTTTTCCCTTTTTATAGAGTTTTATTGAGATATTATTCACATGACATACAATTTACCCATTAAAGGGTACAATGCAATGACTTTCGGTATATTCACAGAGTTGTACATCTATCTCCACAATCAATTTTAAAATATTTTTATAACTCCCATTAGCCATCACCCCCCGCAGTCCTGCCATCATGCCAGGCCCTAGACAATCACTAATCTATAATACTTTCTGTCCCCATAGGTTTTCCTATTCTGGATATTTTATATAAATAGGATCATATAATATATGGTTATTGAAACTACTACTACCAACATGGGTTTGTAGGAGCTGAAGTATTAACATAAATGCTGTACAAAGGTAATTTGCATAAAGCTGATCCCAATTTTTTTCAGAAGGGAAGAGAAGACTCTTTTATTGAGTATTCATATAACATAAAATTAACCACTTTAAAGTATACAGTTTAGTGGCATTTAGTATATTCACAATGTTGTACAATAATCACCTCTATCTAGCTCCAAACCATTTTCATCACCCCCAAAGGAAACCCCAAAGCTGTTAAACAATTGTTCCCCATTCCCCTTCCTTCTTGCCCTTGGTAACCCCCAAATCTGTGTTCTATCTCTATGAATTTATCTAGTCTAGATATTTTATATAAATGGTATTATACAATATATGGTCTTTATGTCTGGCTTCTTTCACTTAGCGTAATGTTTATGAGGTTCATCCATGTGGTAGCATTCCTTTTTATAGCTGAATATGGGGGAACACTCCTCTTAGCAGGTGCAGTACCATCCCTCCATGCCACATTCTAAATAAAGACCCCAGCAAAATTTGTTTACCTTATAATTGGGTGTAATGCTCTTGAACAGTCTTACGGAGGCAGATCTTGGTACTTGCCTACCCAACCCCTTCTTCATAACTAATGGATCAAGGGATTTTCTTTGAAGCAGCACTGTGCCCTGCCAGGCAATGGCTTACAACTGCACTAAGCCAATTGTGACAAACATGTTCCTTGTTTTTCCAGCCTCCCTTGCAGCCAGAGGTGGCCACCTAAGCTCTGAGCAGTGAGACCCAAGCAAAAGTCAGCTGGGCCTCAGGGAGATAGGGCTGGGAAAGCTTTTGCCTTCTTGATAAAAGGAGAGAGGTTGCAGGGGCCCTTCCTGCTGCTTCTTGCTCTGCATCTAGACCTGATGGTTGGAGTTGCAGTACTGGTCTCTCAATCATAACAATTCAGCTAGGTGGAAATGTGGTTCTTACATCCTTGAGTCCCTGAGCCTGCACTAGCAGCTTCCTATGGAGAGAATGCCTACTATATGAACAAGATAAACTCTTATTTGCTTCAGTCATTGGGAGCAGGTTTTCTCCTACTTGCAGCCAAAGTATTTTTAATAAACCTAAAGAGTTCCTTTTAAGTGATCAGTTTTCCCATACCTGTCAGAGGCAAAAGTTTACAGCTCCCATAGGAAAGAAGGATGATGTCTGCAGAAGGAACTCCTAAGGTATATGGTAGCTAACCCTGAATAGGGTCCGAGGTAGCACTTTTCAAACATGGCTACTGAATCATAAATATACAGTCTACGTGGGTTTGTACAGGCATGAAGGCAATAATGCCTGTGTCTTCCTCGTGTCTCTCTGCTCTTCTTGCTTTAAGAGAAGGATCATCTATGCATGCCTATGGTAGTTAACACATCTACAAAGGTTCCCTAGGGGCTGTTCGACCTTGCTTGTCATCAAATCACAGAGTGGTGCACTGCAGTGGGAGCTCTGGATGGAAGCCCAAATCTGGAGGATGCTAAAAGGAGCTAAAAAATGCAATACCTACATTTTGCTTACTATAGTGAGACAGGAACAGGCAGCTATAAAGGACAAATCTGAACTATTAATAAAACCTTTAGGGAATATCTTGAATTCATAATAGACTCTTCTTTTTTTTTTTTTCTTTTTTAACCTGGGTCCTCTAGGCTAAACTCTTCTTGATTTTAAAACATCTTACTAATAAGAGCATTCTCTCCAGTATTTGCTGAAACATTTTCAGATGACTTTAAGATAATTAAAAAGGAATCTGGATTCCCAAGGCTTTGCTTACATGACTCACATTTAGAGGAATCTCAACATGTATAATGAAAAACATAAAATAAAACTACGAGTGCCCAGTAATGATTTTGATTTTGTTCTAGAGAATTTGAACCGAGACTGTATTTTGAAATTGAGTCAGGAGGGATTTTTGGTCTTTGGAAATAGAATAAAAAATGAACAGCTCTGGTCTGGGGATGATAAACCATCTGTCAAAACAACACTTTTATATTTTAAAGTACCTTTTATTTAATTTGGAACATGTTACAAGGGTACTATAGCATTAAATATATAAAAGATATTTAAACCTTTTCAATTTCTCAGAACTGTGCTGAATTTTAACTATACATATTTACCAATATGGATCAACTACATGAATGTTGCCAGCTGATATTCCATAGACCCAGAACAACAAAAGTAAGAAGGGAGCAGAAAATGCATTAGAAAAAATGCAAATAATGACTAAGAAAATATGAATTCGAAATAGACGATCAAGAATCCAAGTGAGGTATCTTAAAAAATATAGAACAAAAAGACTTCCAATTAAATTGCATTATATGTATATAGCCAAATATTAACACATCTGCTGCTTTATTTATATGTGTTTAATCATTCTTCCAACAAATATTTTTCGAATATCTACCATATAGCAGGTGTTTTTAGCTCTAGCTAGGCGTTTAGCTCTAGCTAAACAAAACAAAAAATACAACAGAAAAAATTCAATCCCTGCCTCTAAAGAGCTTAATGTAAAGTGTGTACATCAACCAATAATCAGATAATATGATACAACATGGAAAGTGTCATGTTAGAAGTAAACATGAGACTGGGCATGGTATGGTGGCTCACGCCTGAAATCCCAGCACTTTGGGAGGCCAAGGTAGGAAGATCACTTGAGGCCAGGAGTTCAAGACCAGCCTGGGCAACATAGCGAGACCCTGCTTTTACAAAAATAAAAAATGTTTTAATTAGCTGGGCATAGTGGCACATGCCTGTAGTCCCAGCTACTTGGGAGGCTGAGGCAGGAGGATCAGTTGAGCCCAGGAGTTCGAGGTTGCAGTGAGCTATGATTGCACTACTGCATTCCAGCCTGGGTGACAGAGTGAGACCCCATCTCTAAAAAAAAATTAAATTAAATTAAAATAAAAAAATAGAAGTAAATGCAGGCTATTAGGGGAAAATATAGGAAACATCCCAAACTGAGATTAAGGAGGCTTTCTGGAGTAGGTAGTATCTCAACTGGGCTTTGAATAACTAGCAGCAGGTGCCATGTCAGAATAATTGGAAAGGCGAGCAGAGGAGCACGTGCAGCAACCTAAGGGGGTAAGATATCTTGATGCACTTAAGGAAGAGGGAGAGAGACAGAGTGTGGATTGCAAATGTGTTAGGCAGGATAGGCTAGGTTATACTGTGGTAACAACCCTAGAGTAAAAAAAAAAGTTATCTCCCAGACTGTGTTATCTCCCAGCCTCATACACAGGCTTTTCTGCCTTAGAATGCTACCATCTCAGCCCGAGGCTTCAGGACTCACTGCTGCAGGTGGGGAGAGCACAGAGAATCATGCATTTGCTCTTAAATACTTTTCCCCAGAAGTAGCACCACTTTGGCTCTCATTTCATTGGCCAAAGCAAGTCATAAAGTCACCACAGACTTCAAAGAGGTGAGAGATGCAATCCTACCCGTTTGCAAGGAGAATGGAATCAGAAATATTAAGAACTACTGGCAAAGTCACCATAGGCCTCATGTACCATGCTTAGGAATTGTGATTTTCTCCTCAAATGCAGGAACAAGTGCAAGCAGAAGCAAAACAAACTCAAGAAACTCAGGGTAAGCCTTATCACTGATTGTTCTTTGGCTTTATATTTCAAGTCTCCAGAGACTGCAGTACCAGTTAGGGTCTGGTTAGGAAAACAGTGCCACTAGATGTTCACACAGAGGAGGTTTAACATAGAGAATCTGTTACATAGGCATTGGATAACTGAGAGAGCAGAAAAATAACTGTAAGAGAACTCATAGATAGTAACTACAAGAAACAGCTACTGCCCTTAAACTTGAAAGAAAAACAGGGAAGAGGCAGGGTTACCAGAACTTGGGGATGCAGAGCAGAGGCCTTGCTGAGTTGATATCTGGGCCTTTTAGGGGGCCTGGTGCTGCTGCACAGGCTGGTTCTGGAAGCTCTGAAGGAGGCTGCAGGCTGGAGTACACTACTGCTGTTGGAGCAAAGCAAACAGAATGGCAAGAACCAGGAAGGAAGCCTCTCCCCTCAGGCTGCCTCCCACTCTCCCATGAGTACCTCCCATTGGCAACACCTAACACGATAGCCTGCCATGTTGCCAACTTCTGCCCTGTGTCCATGACCCCTGGTTTGGAAGGAGAAGGGAATCAGAGCTATCACACTTCCTCTTCTCTTTGTCACTCCAGCCTATGGGCTTCCATGTGCTACTCTCTAGGGGCACATCATGTTTCCTAATTGGAGTTTCAGTTCTTCTATCACCCATAGAGCCAATTTACCTGCATTAAATTTCCTCTCTTGTAAATAATTGAAGTGGTTTTATTTTTCTTATTAAATTCTGTCTATGAAAAGAAAGCTGGAGTGGCTAAATCAATCAATCAATCAATCAATCAATCAATCCTGAGTAAACTAGCAACTCTCCAGTTTATTTGCGAAAACCTACCACATAGCTTTTTGGGACATTTGATTTCCAATTCTAGAAAAACATGCTTCTAACCATGATGCTAATATTTATGCCCATTTATTTCATAGTACCCTGTGAATGTGCCTGAGCTTAAGGTTTCATATCCTGCCACATCCTGCCACATTTCAGGGTAACTGACCCCAGTACATAGCTTTCAGGGATTTCTTGAGGTCTTAACCACCTACTTAAACTAATATAAAATTGGAGCATACCCAAGGGTAATCACAGGATTTGTTAACACATGACCAAGAGAAATTATTTAAGATACAATAAAATTTATTTTTAATGTACAGTTATAGGATTTAACATGTGTACAGATTCATATAACTACCACTATGATCAGGATATAAAACAGTTCCATCACCCCATAAACCTCCCTTTTGCTATCACTTTATAGTTACACCCTTTCCCTTCCACTAAACCCTGGAAACTACTGATCAATTCTCTATAACTGCAGTTTGTCTTTTCAAGAATGTCATAAAAATGGAATGCAATGCAACCTTTTGAGACTCATTTCCACTCAGCATAATGCCTTTGAGAGTGATCCAAGTTATTAGGTATATCAATTGTTCATTCCTTTTTATTGTTCAGTGGTATTCCATTGCATGGATGTACCACAGTTTATCCACTCACCCACTCACTGAAGAACATTTGGGTTGTTTCTAGTTTTGGGTTATTATAAATAAAGCTGCTATTGACATCTGTATACAGGTTTTTGTATGAACATAAGATTTCACTTCTCTTGGATATATACCTAGGAGTGTGATGGCTTACTCTTATGGGTGCATGCATGTTAACCTTATAAGAAATTGCCAAGCTGTTTTCCAGAGTGGCTTACCATTTTCCATTTTCACCAGCAATGTATGAAAGTTCCAGGGGCTCTTCATTCTTACCTCCAGTTGGTGTTGTCAGTACCTTTTTATTTAGTCATTCTCATTCTAATATTTTAAGCCATTCTAATAGGTGGTAATCATGGTATTAATTTTTATTTCCCTAATGATTAATGATGTTAAACATCTTTTCATGTAATTAGTTGTCATCCACATATCCTTTTTTTGTGAAGTGTCAGTTCAAGCCTTCTGCCCATTTTCCAATTGAGTTATTTTGTTACTCTTAAGTTTGGAGAGTTTCTTATATGTTATGGACACAAGTCCTTTGTAGGATACATTTTGCAAATATTCTCTCCCAGTCTGTAGCATGTCTTTTCATTACCTTAAATGAGTGTCACATTTAATTTTGATGTAGTCTAATTATCAATTTTTTTTCATGTAAAGATTGTGCTTTTGGTTTCATGCCTTAGTACTCTTTGCTTAGCCCCAGGTCAGAAAGGTTTTCTCCTGTTTTCTTCTAACAGTTTTACATGTTACATTTAGATCTATAATCTACATAAATTAATTTTTGTACAAGGTATAAGGTTTAGCTCAAGGTTCATTGTTTTTGCATATGGATGCCCTATAATTCCAAACCATTCATTGCAAAGAATGTACTTTCTCCATTGAATTGCTTTTGCACTTTTGTCAAAAATCAATTTTATGTGTATACCTAATTCTGGACTCTATTCTGTTTCATCAATATATAAATCTGTTCTTTCACCAATACCACCCTGCCTTGATTATACCTTGTTACTTTATATAGTAGCTTTATATTAAGTTTTAAATCAGGTAATTTGAGGCTTCTAATTTTATTTTTCTTTTTCAAAATTGTTTTGGCTATTCTAGTTACCTTGAATTTCCTACTAATTTTAGATTCCCCTTGTCTATAATTAACAAAAGTTCTGCTGGGACTTTACTAAAATTGTATTAAATCTGTACATCAATTTGGAGTGAACTGACATCTTTGCTAAGTTTAGTATTCTAGTCTATGAACACAGCATGACTATTTATTTAGGTCTTCTTTGATTTCTTTCATCAATGTCTTATAGTGTTTAACATATAGATCCTGAACATATTTTTTTTAAATTTATATCTAAGTATTTTCTTTTCTTGTGAATGATATTTTAAAAATTTTTCATCTCTAATTGCACATTGCTTGTACATAGAAATATGATTCCTTTTTGTGTGCTGACCTTGTATCCTGAGACCTTGCTATACTCACTTACTTAGTTCTAGGCTTTTATAGATTCCTTGGGATTTTCTAAGTAGACAGTCATGTCATCTGTGAATAGGAGACATTTTCTAATATCCTTTGAGACTTTCTCTCTTTTTCATCCTTTTCTTTTTGCTCCCTCTGGTTTTTTGTTCCTCTGTTTCCCCAGTATTTGATTAAAATTTTTATATTGTGATTTTTGCTATATTTGTATGCCTTTTATTTCTTTTCTTTGCCCTACTGCACTGACTAGGAGTTCCAATATAATATTAACTAAAAGTGGTGATAATGGACTTCCATGCCTTTTTCCTGATCTTAGGTGGAAAGAATTTAGTCTTTCACATTAACAGTGGTGCTAGCTACAGTTTTTTTATTTTGATACATGCTCTTCATCAGATCTAAGAAATTCCTTTTTATTCCTATTTTGCTGAAAGTTATTATCATGAATGGATGTTGAATTTTGTCAAATGCTTTTTCTGCATCAATGAATATGATCATGTGGTTTTTATTCTTTTAGACAGTAAATATGGTAGATTGCATTGATTGATTTTCTCATGTTGAACCAGCCTTGCAGTCCTAGGATAAACACCGCTTGATCATGGTGTATACTTTTTGAAATACATTGTTAGTTTCAACTTGATAATATTTTGTTGAGAATTTTTATGCCTAAGTTCATGAGAGATACTGGTCTTTAGCTTTCTTCAACTGTCCATCTGATTTTGGTATAAGGGTAATGTTGACCTCATAATATAAGATGGGAAGTGTTCATTCCTTTTATACTTTCTAGAAGAGCTTGTATAGTATTAGTGTTATTTCTTCACCCTGAAAACTATTTTTTTGCTGGATATATTATTTTGGGTTGACACTTCTTTCAGCATGTTATTAATAAAAATGTTGTATACATCTTTATGTCCTCTTTGGATTCTGATGAGAAATGTATAGTTATTTGAATTGTTTTTACCCTATGTGTAATATGTCATTTTTATTTTTCTGCTTTAAAGGTTTTTGTTTTGTTTTGTTTTTATTTTTAGCAGTTTGAATATAATATGCATGGGCATTGATTCCTGTGGGTTTATCCTGTCTAGGGTTTGCTGAGGTTCTTGAATATTCAGGTTCATGTCTTTTGCTAAATCTGGAATGTTTTAAGTTATTATATCTTTACATTTTTTCTGCACCACACTCTTTCTGTAAGTCTAAAGACACAAATGTTAGATCTTTTGTTATTATCCTATAGGTCCTTGTGGCTCTCTTCATTATTTCTCAATTTTTCCTCTCTCGTGTTTAGGTTGGATAATTTCTATTGATCTATTTTCATATTTACTGACTCTTATATCTATATTCTGCTATTGTGTCCATCCAGTCACTTTTAAAATTCCAACTATCATATTTTTCAGTGCCAAAATTTCAATTTGGTTCATCTTATACTTATTTGCTGAGACTTTTGTCTTTACATTCATTTCAAGATTATTTATCTCTACTTGTTGGAGCATTTTTATAATAGCTGCTTTAAAGTCTATTTCAGATAATTCCAATATCAGTGTCATCTCAGCATTGGTGTCTACTACCGTGTTTCCCCCAAAATAAGACAGGGTCTTATATTTATTTTTCCTCAAGAAGATACCCTAGGGCTTATTTTCAGGGGATGTGTTATTTTTTTTTAAGTATGGTACAACAATCTACATTTATTCAAATCCAGTTAAGTCGTCTTCTTCTGGAACATCATCATAATTCTCCAAACCCCGAATTCCATCCTGAATTTCTTGCTACTCTATTTCCTTTAGAACCATTGGCTCCAGTCTCTCATGTTGAGCAATAGTGCTCTCATGGGGCAAATGAGAAGGGCTGCTTGTCTTCTTTACCACTCCACGACGAAATGCATGAGTTGTGCAGATATGCTGAGTAGCCACGCCCATCACTAGGTCTTATTTAGGGCATCTATTGTGCAAATGCTTAGAAATCCTGCTAGGGCTTATTTTATGGGTAGGTCTTATTTTCGGGAAAACATAGCAATTACCTTTTCCCACTCCAGTTGAGAATTTCATTGTTCTTCTGGGGCTGAATAATTTTGGGTTGTATCCTGGACATTTTGAATATTATGTTATGGGACCTTTTATCTTGTTTTAATCCCATGGGGGAATATTAATATTTTTTATTTTAGCTTGTAATTGACATGATTAGGTTTAGATCACGAGTTCCAACTTACCTTTTGCAGATCATGGCTCCAAAGCCAATTCAGTTTTCAAAACTTTTGCAGTGCTATTCATATTTGTCCCATGTGTGTTTTATCCAGTGATGCTAGTCTAGGACCAGGGTGGTAATCTGTATCTTAGTTCAATTATCACTGTCTTTAGTATGCTGTTTAAGATCAGATCCACATGCAGATTGGGGTGAACCAAGGAGTTAATAAACAACTTTATGGGTTGTTTTTCTAGACTCCTCCCTCTCCACCACCTCCCTGGTACTTTGAAGTTCCTTGGTATTCTCCTTTTGATCCACTGACTATAAATCTGGGTCTTTATTTACTCTTCTCTTCCATGCACTTCTTGCAACTTCGCCCATGTCTGGGGCCAAGAGGCAGGAAGAGAGAGAGAGAGAGAGAGAGAGAGATGTATAATTGGGAGTTTGTGCTAACTGTCTTGGGACCACAGCTACCCCAGAGAGGAAGGTTCTACCTTCCCTCAGCATTTTTGAGTGGTTGGGTATACCACTTCCTCCATTGTCTCTATTGACTCAACTACCACAGAGGGATTGCTTATTGGCTAAGATATGAGAGAATAGAGAAAAGAAAAAGAAAAAGACAAATGACACATTTCTCCTACTTTCTCTGAACATCAGGATATCCATTTCCAAATTTTCTTGGAGTTCTCTCTGTCCATGTTGACAACTCTTCTGGGTTTTGGGCTGTCTTGAGTTTAGTCTAGTGGAGACTGGAGGAAAAAATGGTAAATTCACTGCCAGTTCAGTTTTACTTTAAATTCTGGTGTTTACCCTCAATTTACCTGGTACAATTTACTTTTCAGAGTCCTTAAATATCTGCTGTATGTATTCTGTTCAGGTTTTAAAGCTGCATGCAGTGGGAGATAGTGGGTTGAATGTGATTATTCTATGTTAACTGGAATCAGAAGCCCTATATTGTATAGGTTAGTTTTTATATATAAATATGTATAGATAAAGCAGTGTTTTCTTTGGCATATATTTGTGAATAACAGTTGGGACTAGTCTTTTCAAGTTTACCCAAGGCAACTACTTTATATAGTAAATACTCTTCTGGTTATCTACTGCTATGGAAGAAATCACCTTCAAATTCAGTAGCTTAAAATAACATCAATTATTTTATTATGTCACCATTGTAGGCATTGATTAGGCTCAGCTAGGTAGTTCTTACTTGGGCCCTCTCATATGTTTACAGTAACATGGTGCCTGGGAATGAAACAATTTGAAGGCTTATTCATTTGCATGTATGGCATTTGGGCTGGGAACACTCAAAAGTTGGGGCTCCTGTGGCATCTCCCTCTATTGCTACATGTTCTCTTGACATGGTTTCTTCAGCATGGCATGGCACTTCAAGATAGCTAGATTTCTTTCCTTCTTTTTTTTTTTTGAGACGGAGTCTCACTCTGTTGCCCAGGCTAGAGTGAGTGCTGTGGCGTCAGCCTAGCTCACAGCAACCTCAAACTCCTGGGCTCAAGTGATCCTACTGCCTCAGCCTCCCAAGTAGCTGGGTCTACAGGCATGTGCCACCATGCCCGGCTAATTTTTTTGTATATATATATATATTTTTAGTTGGTCAATTAATTTCTTTCTATTTTTAGTAGAGATGGGGTCTTGCTCAGGCTGGTTTCAAACTCCTGACCTTGAGCAATCCGCATGCCTCCGGCCTCCCAGAGTGCTAGGATTACAGGCATGAGCCACCACGCCTGGCCTAGATTTCTTAAATACATTCAGGGCTCCAAAGTGAATGGGGAGAGAGAGAGAGAGAAAGAAAGAGAGAGAGAGAGAGAGAGAGAGATGCTAGATTGCCTTTTATGAGAGACAGAGAGAGAGAGAGAGAGAGAGAGAGAGATATGCTAGATTGCCTTTTATGACCTAGCCTCGTAAGTCACATATTTTGTTCTTTGAGGCAGTCACAAAGGTCCACCAAAGTTCAAGGGGAGGAAACATAGATGCCTTCTTTTGATGGGGGATGGTAAGGCTCTGGGATTGGAAATATGGTTGTGGCTATTTTGGGAAAGTACAATCTGTCACAAGTACTAAGAAGTCTGTACTTTTAATGTAGCTCCTGACTTGCCTTCAGTGTCAACTATAGCGAAAAATTCTGCCCTTGGCTACTGGGAAACCAAGAGGGCATACTATTATGACCAATACGGTTAATTTTCAGTAAAAAAATGGATTTTAGTGAGTCTCTAGAAATTAAATCAAGTTTTCCTGTTGTTGTATAATCTTCTCTGTGACCATCCAACTTTTTAGTATTTGCAATTTCATTGGGAACCTGCATGGAACTTCAAGGTATATGGGTGCTTGCAGGGCCAAGAGGAGTAGGGAAAAATGCTAGCTATTATCTAGATGAAGAGATTTCTCTGCTGTAAATGAAGGCACTAAGGAGGTCTGGCAGTGTTCACCTACAGGAGAAACCAAGAAGACTGCAGTGCTCCAAAGAGTCTTCCTATTTAATGCCATCTCTAGCCTATTACTCCTTTTGGTTAAGCATTGCCTTTTTCAATGAATCGTCTTAAAAATGCAAATTCCTCTGGGAGAGAAAACATGGACAGTTGGTAGGGATTTCAGAGAGGTTCAATAAACACATGAGCACAGTGCTAAACAGTGGGAATCCAGTGATTCATTTGATCGCTTTTCTTCTTTGGCCAGAGGAACAAGGTGGATTGAAAATTCTAGTTTCTGAGGATTTGTTCCAAGAGGCTTCCACTTCATAATTTTGTTCAGAGCTGGGCTTGGTCCTAAGATTCATCCAAAGACCCCTGAGGCTACCAGGAGGGCAACATAAGAGGGTCATCAGGGTAATCTCCCTGACAACCTTAGGACCGGCTGCAACTCATCTACCAGGAACAGCAAATATTCAGTTCCCTCTGGTTCAACCCTCTTCCCCAAGGGAGTTATTATCACAATTCAGAATAAGAAGTCAGTCTATTTCCCAAGTGATGAAATAGATATTTTAGTGCCCTCCCCCGATTCCAACCCCTTATTGGTCCTCACATTGAATCAGACCAGAGCAGAGGTTTGCATGAAGCCTAGCAGATTCTGGGGAGTCTCGAGAGCTGGCAGGCAACCTGAGAGATGAGGAAAGAGAGGTGTAGGGGCTAACGTGGCTTCGTGGCTCCTTGACTCCCTCAGAGTCCCCACTTTACTGGCCATGGGGCGCCTACACACTGGCCTGAGATTAAACACTGGAGGTGGCGCCAGAGACAGGACTCGAGACCGCACGCCGAGCGAATTCAAGCTGATGCTCCTGCCAGGCGTGGGCGACCTCTGGTGTCCCATTTAGGAAGCGCGGCGTCGGCAGCCCAAGGACTAGCTCCGCGATCCCAGACGGCCTGGCCAGGTGCGCAAGGAAGGGGCAAGGAGTGCAGAGAGGCCAGGGGCCAGTGGCTGGCCTATGGATCCGAGGGCGACAGCTGGCCCCACCTCAGTGGCCCAGCCGGTGCGCCGCTCGGCTCGGAGGGGGGACGAACAGGTGCGCGGGCGGGGGGCGGCGCTTGGGGATCCTGCGCACTGCGCGCGCCCCTCCCCCGCACTCGGCTCCCTGCTCAGCCCCGGCTCCAAGCGCCGGCAGGAGGAGGAGCTGCAGCCGCCGCGGCCACTCGGACAGATCAGCGGTGCCACCAGAAGCTGTCGACGGCGCGGACTGCAGGTCCCCGCGCAGACGAGGCGCAGGCGGCCCTGGGGCCATGGAGCTTGGTGACGCGGCGCGCCCCGGCCCGGGGCGGGCTGTCCGGACGCTGCCGCCGCGGCTGCTGCTGCTACCGCTGCTGCCTCTGCTGCTGGGTCGGGGGCTGCGAGCCGCCGCCGCGGCCTCCTCCTCTGGGGCGGCGGCCGAGGACAGCAGCGCCATGGAGGAGCTCGCCACTGAGAAGGAGGCGGAGGAGAGCCACCGGCAAGACAGCGTGAGCCTGCTCACCTTTATCCTGCTGCTCACACTCACCATCCTCACCATCTGGCTCTTCAAGCACCGCCGGGTGCGCTTCCTGCACGAGACCGGGCTGGCCATGATCTATGGTGAGCACCCCTGTCCGCACCCACTGCCCCCCACACCCCTTGGGCTGCCGGCCGTTGCGCTCCTCGTGGTGTCCTGCTCCTGCTTCACTTGCTAGCGTGTTCCTTTTACGTTTCCCGCTGCGATGGTGTTGGTTCCCAAGGTCAACTGTCCGCATTTTCTGGCTTTCTACTACCGTTAAAAAGAATTCCACCTCAGACGTTTCTTCACCAGGAACCCAGGAAAATGAAAAGCACAAGGGTGGCCCTGTTCTGTCCGCCCCGTTCTGTCTCGCTTCCCCCATACTCACCCCCCACACCAGTTCAGCTCGACAGGGTGTGTGTGTGAGGACTGGAGGTTTGTGTCTTCCTAGAGGGCCCCATCACCCCACGGGACAGGCCACAGCAGGGGATGAGGACAAGGGCTGAAATTGTCTCTGCTTAGGTATGGGCTGCCGGGGCCTCTTGGATACAATATCCAGGGTCAGCCTGGGTGGGCGTCCACTTCTGAGGTCTATGTTCTCAGGTCTCTTGTTGATAAAGTCAGAGCATGAAGTGCTGTGAAAGGTGAACAGTGGTCTAGGACCCAGAGTGGTGGTATCACGGTGTCAGGCCTAGATGGGGAGACAGGCACACCTCCTGCTCTTCTGTCCCAAGTGAGAAGTTATACACAATTATTTGCTTTCTCAAGCGAAGAGGAGCTTTTGTATTCCTAAGATGGTTAACATGAAGTGACTTTGAGACACATTTCTGAGTATAGGAAGAGGAAAAGTAGTGGTCTTAATTCTGTAGTCAGCCATCTTTTGTTAAGGCTGGGCTGATGCCACCATCCTTTTTTGGATTTAATGGTACACGGTATATTACATGCACAGTGGTCAGTACAAATCTCCTGTTATTAGGTGGATGTCAGTCACAATCTGAATGATCCCTCTTACTCTTCTATGGCCCCTGCCTTCCCCCTCCCCCAAACTGGAGCCAAGTATTCTCTTTCTTTTTGAATTTAATTCAGTGGTGTTAAAGCTCATGTTGGCATCCTCATGTGAAGTAGATAAGCCCACATGACTTCCCAACAGGGAACATTTTGCATTAGCACTTACACTGGAGGGATCTCTCCACTCAATTTCCATCCAGAGTTTCCTGATAGAGAATGGAAAGCAGAAACCTTAATCTTTAATATGAAAATTACCCTTGGTCCTAGGCCTTGCTTCACACGGTTGTTGGTTAGTTGTTGACAGTCAGGGCTCATGGCCACCACGCCCTCAAACTGTGTAAGGGGCAAGCGCTGTCAAGAGCCCTCCAGTTTTGAAGAAGTAGTGGCCTAAACAGATCTTGAATTGAAACAGGACCAGGTCTAGAACTGGGTTTGGTTATTGCAAATCATAGGTCTCAACACAGACTTGGCCTCCATACCTGACTGTTCTTGACCTCTGGTTTGTGTCACTTGGTGACAAATGACTGATGCCAGGCCTGCAGGTAAGCTGAGAGGTTTCCTGAGCAGATAGTGAGTGGGGAATTGAAGGACGTAGTCATTTCAGGTGATTGACTCTGAATCGTGAAGCAAATGAAGATTACCTTTATATGTGCATAGATCTCCATGAAAATATTTTTATTTAATAGGCCCTAGATCCAATTCCTTAAAGGACAATGTGAAATAGGAAGTAGATTTGACAGACTCATAAATACATCCTTAAGGGATGAAAAATGGGATTTAAAAATATATTTTCTGCAGAGTACTCCATATTCTTAGGAGCTCAATCACCTTTATCTAAAGGATTAAAAACAAGATTGAAATTTTCCTTTACTGATACATACTTTTAAAACTCACCTCAATCTTTCAGTTGTTTGGGCTGTGCTACAGGGTACTGTTGTATTTTGTGAACAATTATGCTACAAATTTGATTTAATTGACAATTGTTCAGAAAAGGCAACATCATCTCATAGCATTCCTGTGTAATTTTGCTCTATATCTTTGCATTTTATTATTACTTTTAAATGTATAAATAAATTTTGTTTGTCAATATGTGATGTCTTAGGTTATGCCAAATATTAATATTTTGATGTGGATTGTCTATAATCATGAGAAAACATTTTTTCTTTCTCTCAGGGACATTTGGTCTTCTGTTTCAAGGCCCTCCAAATCTGAATTCTAATGTCATTTTGTTAGCTAATTATTCATTATATACTGAATACTATTGTGATGGGGATTCTGATAAAAAAATTTAGTCTGAAAATCTTTTAAAATTGTTCATGATATTTTGATATACATAGTGAAATGATTACTACAGTCAAGCAAATCTTTGAACACTTAAGTGAATGCAGTACAGATATTTCAGGACTTCTCTTTTTCAATATTAAATGATAAGGACTCAGATTTTATTTCTTGATATCAATAGAGGAAGTGAGTAATTGTCCTCTTGGCTCTGAGTAATAAAGGACAAAAAGACCTAAGGAAACATTTGTTAAGTATCTGCTATGTGCTGGGTGTCCAGCCTAATTTCTGGAGGCAAACAATTTAACTTTAAAATGTTGGTAAAATTTTATGATAAAAGAGTTCAACTGTGAATTTTAAAGCCCCTTATTTTGAATTTTTTTAAAAAAATCTAATGTCTTGCCACCTTTTTACATTTAAGTGACACTTTAATCTGAGAGGAACATTTTTAATATTTTACAAGAAATATATATATATATATATATATATATATATATATATATATATATATACCGTTATGGTCATAAAATATCTCTGGAAGGACAGGCCGTAGATTAGTAACATTGGTTTCCTTGGGGGAGAGGAGATGGCTGTTAAATAGGAGTGGGAAGGAGCTATCACTGTATACCCTTTATGCTTTTTGATTGTTGAACTATGGAAGTGGAGTCACCTGAGAGTGTGCCCATGCCTCCGTTCTGTGTCTCTTGTGATGGCATTTTAAGGTGTTCCTCAAATCACTGAATTTGACACCCATTGCTCCCTATTTAAATCACATTATGTTATCAATTTTTTGTACTTTTCAATTATTGACTATACTGAACTTTTGGAGCTCTAGGCCTGGGATGCATACAACACAGGGAAAGGAGAAGAGGTTTTCCTGCCTCATCCTCTTTCCTTCCTCCTTTTTATCCTATTATCCCCAGAGAGAAGTTGATGTTACTTTAGGAAGGCTATGCACAAATAGATCCCATAATAAGTGCTTGCTTGTGTGCAAATGACCCAAGGACAATAAGAGAGCCGCTGAGAAAGAAAGAGGAGAACTCTAAGAAAAAGGAACTCCTAAAAAGTTAAAGAAAAAGGAACTCCTTCACCCACCAGTGGACAGTTATAAGCACTCCTCCCTGACAGAAGGCCATGGCAGCTACGAGGGAAAGTGGCCAGAGACCTTACTCTTTAGGGAGGTTGAAAGCAGCCCCCAAAACCTGCCAAGGGAGCTGCAGGATGGTGGGGCAAGGCACTTGCCTGCTACCAGTCTAACCTGTTTTGTTAGACCAGAGAGTTCCCAGCTGTCTGGCTCTGTTATGTGAGTAAGTGACATCCTGAAGTTACTGGGCCCTGCATGTCTGTGCAGCAGAAATAGAAGGTGTTCAGGGTAGGGAAAGGTGGTGTAAACAGATCGTGCCAGTTAATTGTGGTCTCTCTCTGAGTACAGTAGTTCCACTTCCCCTATAATGTTTTTGTGACAATTGATATGGGTTCAAAATATCTGACTTTGCCATGTTAGCCTACCACCTGCTTCTCACTTCCTCTCGCCTATCAATTTTCAAGGACATATTGGCTAACCCCTCTAGGTTCTGTGGATTGTGGGCTCCTTGTTGTTTTGTTGGAGCTATCTAGCTAAGCATAGCCTGAGAGCGGGCTCATAGGCAAAGTCTGAAAAGAGAAAATATGGCTCAAATGGAACTAACATTTGAGTCTGTGAGCAAATATTTTGGAACCATCTCCTTCCTGGTTAATCAGGAGTCCCCCCCTTTTTAAGAGCTCCTCACTTTGGCCCTAGTTTGGGATGGCTCTGTATGGTCTTGCTTTGGTACCATATACCCCTGAGTTTAAATGCTGGTCCTGTTCCTTATAGCTGTATAACATTGGATAAACTCTCTGAGCCTTTGTTTTCTCTTTTGGAAAATGGAGATTATGTTACCTCACAGGATTGTTGTATTATTGAGATATTCTAAAGGGTCAAGTGTAGTGTCTGGCACTTAAGAATTTGCTAAATATTAGTTCCCATTCTCACTTTAGACTTTGTGATTCTTTGGCAAGCTTTGCTACTTGAGGTTTCTTCAGTAGTGGCCTGCTGAAATTTTAAAATGTATTAGGACATAGTGGGAGTGAGGAGAATTGTATATTTTTGGTGGGATATTTTTTAATATCTAGGAAAAAATTTATAATGCACCTACCCTGTCCTTTTATCAAGCATTTTCAATTCTTGGACTTTAGCCTTCAGAAATACTTGCATTAACATATTACATTATGTAGACAGCAATATTTGTTGTAGTGGAAATAAGTTGCAATATTCATCAGATGGGACTGGTTAAATGATAGCACATTCCTATTAAGGAATACTATGTAGCTAATGAAATAAGTGTTTTGAGATGTCCTTTTAAAGCAGCTGTCCACACATAGTGTTGTGGAAAAAGCAAGGCACTGACCATTATGTATAGTATTATCTTATTCTTTCAATAATTTTATACTGTATATACGTAAACATGGTGCATATACATTTATGTATGACGTGCTTTTCTGGAAGGATACAAAAGTTTAACAATGATTATCTTTTGGGAGTGGTTCCAGTTGTTGGGAGAGAGAGAGGGGAGATGATACTTTTCCCTTTATATTCTGAATGGTCTGAACTTTCTTTGACACTGACACATTACTTTAGCAATTTAAACATTGTTTAAAAACAAAGCAAATAAGTTATGTAGCAAAAAATGCATTAGAAATATGAGATTGTAGTTATGTCATTAGGTAGCATTTTCCTTGGATTGTTAAAATTATCTTTTTAAAGCACTCTCTGGGCACAAAGAATACTTTTACTTATTATTTGAAAGTTATAAATGGAAGTAAAATGTATCTTAAAAATTAGAAAAATGACATTTTCTGAAAGCATTTCTTAGACTTTTTAGAAGTTAACCTTTTTGGAATGATGTAATTAGAAAGTCATCATTTTTCAACCCCCAATGATGATTGATTTAGACAAATATTTTCATCGAATTCCAGAATCATAGATGAAAGGCTATTGGGGAACATGGTACTTGCATGGCACTTAGTATCACCCGATAGATTACTTGCCTGTCACAAAGAAGCAAAGCTACCTTTACAGTGGGGAGATCTGGCAGTCACTATCTTAAAACTAAGTCATCAAATTTTCCTTGTTCATTGTGGGACTATCTGGTATCATACGCCCCCTGATGTGATAGAATGGGAAGCATACACCTTTACCTATACAGAATTCTCCCCCTAAGTGTTTGAATCTAATTAAGGTTTTAGACACATTTTCCAGTTTACAGGAAGGGATAGAGAAACAAGTTATAAAACACCATAAGAAAACAATCAGGCACATCCAGTATATGGGACAATCTTTAAGACAATTGCCCCGATCTCTTCAAAAAGTTAATGTCAGGAGAAACAAAAAGGCAGGGTGAGTGTTCTAGGTTAAGGGAGACCAAAGAGACATGACTAAATGTAGCACAGGAAACTTGATTGGCTCCTGATTCATGGAAATGAACTATAAAAGATGTTTTGGGGACAATTAGGTATATTTGAGTATAGACTGGGTATTAGATGATATTAGGGAATTAATGATATTTTTCTGAGGTGTGATAATTGAAGTTATATGTGAGAATGTATTAATTCTTTGGAGATGCAGGCTGAAGTAGTTAGGGGTGAAGTGTATGAGTTCTAATGTATGCAACTTACTTTCAAAAAGCGTTATCAAAAAATACATATACCACATATACAGGGAAAACAAATGTGGAAACATTCTTGCAATTGTTAAATCTGGGGAGTGGCAAAAGGGTATGCTTTATACCAGTGGTCCCCAACCTTTTTGGCACCAAGGACCGGTTTCATGGAAGACAATTTTTCCATGGATGTTGGTGGAGGGAGGTGGAGCTTAGTCAGTGATGGGGAGATGGGGGATGGGGAGCGGCTGTAAGTACAGATAAAGCTTCCCTCACTTGCCTGCTGCTTACCTTTTGCTGTGTGCCCCCTCTCCACTTCCTAAGTTTCATGGAAGACAATTTTTCCACAGATGGGGGATAGGGGGACGGGGCAGTGAAGCTCTGCTACCTGGCCCCTAACAGGCCATGGACTGGTACTGGTCCGCGGCTGGGGGTGTTGGGGACCACAGCATTATACTCTTCTTTCAACTTTTCTGTTTGTTTTTAAATTGTCATTAAAATAGAAGATTGGAAAAGAAGTTAACACCCCTATTAACTTGTTAGCTGGTAACCTGTTAACCTCACTGCCTGGAAGGTTGTGCAGGTGAACCTGTATCATCTTGTCTGTTCCTCTCATTAAACTCTTTCTGGCACTGATTAACACTTTGAGATTAGTTTACCTGAGATGATGTTAGACTTACACGATTTCAGAACCAGTAACTTCTTTTTAATTTCATTTTTGTTTGATTTTTAAGTTCATGTATCTTTTAAAAATTGCCTCGGTTTAATTTACAAGAGAATATACGTTAGGAGAATGTTCTCTTTTAGTTAATGGATGCTACTTGGCTTTTAATCAATGTGAATATTTATATTAGGGTAATGCTAGATGTTAAAACAAACTAGCCCAAATTCCAGTGACTTAACATAAGAGAAGTTCATATTTCACTCATGTAATGGGTCAGTGCAAGGGACTGGCAGGTGGCTCTCCATGTTGTGATTCAGGGACCAGATGCTTTCTATCCTGTGGCTTCCCCATTCCTTATGGCCTTGGAATCCTCCCCCTCAAGCTGATGAATGAGGAAAGGAAAAGAGGATCATATGGGGAAGACTTATGTGTTAAGCTTGGAAATGTTACACATCACTTTACCCACTTCTGTTGAACAGAATTTGGTCACAAGGCCACTTCTAACTGGAAAGGAACCAGGGAAATGTAGTCTGGTTGGAGGAAGAGGAACAAGTTGGGAAAGCAGATAGCTAGCCAATCTCTGTTGCTATATTTAATGAGTACTTTGTTATACATAATCCAGAAAAGAGAAGTAGTATTAATAGGGTGTGTGTATGTGTGTGTTTGTTGTGTATTGATTGTTGATAAACTAAATTATGTATTTTAAGTAATGTAGTTGGAAAAGAGTATTCATCTTGAGTTTATGAAATTGTTTTCATGGAGCTATTTAACAGTGCAACTCAAAATGTGGCCCCAAGACTAGCAGCATTGGCATCACCTGAGAGCTTACTGGAAATGTCAGGTCTTGCCCCAGACTTACTTAGAACATCTGGGTGTAGGGCCAAGAAATCTGTGTTTTAACACATGATCAGGGTTTTGTTTGTTTGCATGCTTAAGCTTAAGACTTCTGATATACAATATTTAAATTTATTTAAAAAATAGCCTATCTTTTGGAGCAGTTTTAGGTATATAGCAAAATTGAGCAGATGGTGCCGAGATTTCCCATATATTCCCTACTCCCACACATGCATATCCCCGCTGCCTCATTGTCAACATTCTGCCCCAGAGTGATACATTTGTTACAATTGATGAACCTACATTTGCATATCATCATCGGTCCAAATCCATAATTTGCATTAGAGTTTATTCTTGGTGTTGTACATTCTATAGGTTTGGACAAATGTATGATGATATGTTTCCACCATTATAGTGTCATGCAGAGTAGTATGCTCTAAAAGTCCTCTGTGCTCTGTCTATTCATCCCTTCCTCCCCTCTAACCCTTGGAAACCACTAATCTTTTTACTGTCCCCATAGTTTTACCTTTTCTACAGTGTCATATAGTTGGAATCATACAATGAGTAGCCTTTCATACAATAGGTAGCCTTTTCAGGTTGGCTTCTTTCACTTAGTAATATCCATTTAAACTTTCTCCATGTCTTTTATTGGCTTGATGATGACTCATTTATTTTTAGTGCTGAGTAGTATCCCATTGTCTGGATGTACCACAGTTTACACTCACTCACTGAAGGACATCATGGTTGCTTCCAAGTTTTGGCAATTATGAATAAGAATATTTAAGTTTTCACCCTTCAAATACATTCACTATGTTGTTTGTAAGAAAATAATAGTAGAAAAAAAGCGCAACTGTTTATTGAGCACCTACTAGAATAGCCAGGTACTTTGCTAAGTACTTCATGTACTTTAAACCATTTAACCTTCACATCAAATGTATGAGGAACATACATAATATTGGTCCCATTTTGCCACATGAAGAAATTGAAACTTAGGTCAAGTACTTCCTTTGTTTAAGGTCATGTGCTTGAAATTGGGAAATTGGGACCTATTAAAGGATGAGGTCAATATGGCTTAGGATGTATTTGGCCAGGCTAGAGCAGAACCTGAATCCTGCCCTATTACCTGTTTCCAGGAGGTCTCTGAGGGAAATCTATGCCCAGAGTATAAAACAAAAGAAAGTGATCCTTTTACGTTACTTGGAGCTTTGGCCCCAGACTCCAGTGTAGAACTGTGAGGAGTGAGGCTAGCCAATGAGGAAGACTCAATTTTCCTATGCTAAATCAACTTGGGGGCCTTGAATCCAAGTGGGAGCAAGACATCTGCTTATTTTCATCCCAAAGGTCACACTCCAGGTGTTACTCTATTAACATGACAGAAGGCTACTGGTGTGTTAAGGGAAAAACCGTTAATATATGTTTGGAGTGGCTGCACCAGGCCTTCTCAAGTGGGAGTAGTTGCTTAAAAATGTTTGTCATCTTTAGACTTCACTATACTATAACAGAGGTGACGAGGCAGATAGGGCTGGGTCTGTGGAGCTCTCATGTCTCTCTACTCTATGCTAGTTGTGATGAGTATATCAGACTAGCCAGAATTTCCAAAATGCATTAGAATGTAAGCCCCAGGCAGGCAGGGATATCTTTTGTTTGCTGTTGCCCCCCAGATCCTAGAACAGTGCATGACACATAGTGGGTGCTCTGGAAATATTTGTTTAATGTATTTTATTTTGTCTATCAAAAAATAAGATGCTGTAACACTACTTAGCATTAAAAGTCCTTCCTTCAAGTTCTTGTGCCTCAGATTCACACTGACAGTGGAGTTTCTGAGAAGGAAACCTTTGTGTGAAAACATTTGCCTGAATTGTAGCAGACTGTTTAAGGAAAGTAAATGAAGGAATAGGTGAATATATAAATATACATGTTTGCAGAAAATTGTGTGTTTGGCTGATAAGCCACATGGTGCTTACTGATTGATTGAATGATTCATTGAGACAGTGTCTTGCTCTGTCACCCGGGCTAGAGTGCAGTGTTTATTTTTTTCCTTTTGATAAAATATATACATAACATAAAATTTGCCATTTTAACAATTTTTAACTGTATCATTCAATAGTCTTTATAATATTCACAAAGTTATATGATCATCTCCATTATTTCCAAAATTTTTTCATTGCCCCAAACAGAAACTCTGTACTCATTAAGCAGTAACTCCCGCTCCTTACCTCCCCCAGCCCCTGATTGATAGTCTTTATTTTCTGATTGTATAAATTTGCCTATTAGAGATATTTTATATAAATGGATTCATTTAATATTTATCCTTTTGTATCTGGGTTATTTCACTTAGCATAAAGTTTTCAAGGTTAATCCATGTTGTATAGCATGTATATGAACTTCATTCCTTTTCAATGGCTGAATAATATTCCATTGTATGTACATACCACATTTTGTTTATCTGTTCATCAGTTGATGGACCCTTGGGTTATTTTTGTCTTTTGGCTATTGTTAATAATGCTGCTATGAACATTCATATGCAAGCATCTGTTTGAGTCCTTGTTTTCATTTCTTTTGAGTATATACCTAGGAGTGGAATTGCTGGGTCATATGGTAATTCTATGTTTGACTTTTCCAGGAATAACCAAACTGTTTTCCACAGAAGCGTCACCATTTTATATTCCCATCAAAATGCACAAGGGTTCCAACTTCTCCAGATCTTCTCCAACACTTGTTCTTTTACATTTTAAAAAAGAAATCCCATAGTCATCCTATTAAGTGTGAAGTGGTATGTCATTGTGACTTTAATTTGTATTTCCCTAATGGCAAATAATATTGAGCATCCTTTCATGTGCTTATTGGCCATTTGTATATTTGGAGAAATGTGTATTCAAGTTATTAGCCCATTTTTTCCCCACCACTATACTAACGAAGAGTCTTTGCCCATCTGGAAATCAGATTTTGTTGTGGAGTTGAAGAAGTTCTTTATATGTTCTGAATATTAATCTCTTATCAGATATGTGATTTCCAAGTACAAATGCTCACTTATGATGGGGTTATATCATGATAAACTCATCATAAGTTGAAAATGTTGTAAGTCAAAAACATATTTAATACACCTAGCCTATTGAACATCAGAGCTCAGCCAAGTCTACCTTAAATGTGCTTGGAACACTTACATTGGCCTAAAGTTGGGCAGAATCATCTAACACAAAGCCTATTTTATAATAAAATGTTGACTGTCTCCTGTAATTTAGTGAATACTGTACATTATTACATTAACATTGTGATGGTTTTGCATCATTATAAAGTCAAAAAATTTTAAGTCAAACACTATAAGTCGGTGGGAACCGTCTGTATTTGCTCCTATTCTGTGGGTTGCCTTTTTACTCTGTTAATAGTGTCCTTTAATGCACAATCCCATCGGCAGGGTAAAACACATCCTAAAACTCAATTGAGTTTCAGTAGTATACAAATACTCTGTTTATATACATCTCCACCCCTCTCCCTTTATATTGTTATTGTCAAAGATTATATATTTATACATTGTGTGCCCATTAACATAGGTTTATAATGATTGATTTTTGCATTTGCCTTGTTAATCATATAAGAAAAAAAGAGGAATTACCCCAAATTTTTACATCTATCTGTGTTTTTTTAAACCAATGTTCTTTATTTCTTTTCAAAAAGAATTATTTCATCTTTATTTTTTTAAAAAACCTTTTTATTGATACATAATAGATGTACATAGATGTACATGCATAATAGGTGTACATAGTTTGGGGGTCCATGTAATACTTTAATATGTTCATATAATTTATAAAGATTGAATCAGCATACTTGGGTATCCATCACCTTAAATATTTGTCTTTTCTACATGCTGGAAACATTCAAATTGTTCTCTTGAAGCTATTTTAAAATGTACAATATATTATTGTAATCTATAGTCACTCTACTGATCTGTTGAACACTAGGTCTTATTTCTTCTATAGATCATTATATTTGTGTCCACTAATCAACTTCTCTTCATCTCCTACTTCCCAGCCTACCCCACTACCCTTCCCAGCCTCTGGCAACCACCAATCTACTCTGTATCTTTATGAGATGCACTTTTTGAGCTCCCACATATGAGTGAGAACATGTGATATTTTATCTTTTTGTGCCTGCCTTATTTCACTTAACATAATGACCTCAAGTTCCATTCATGTTGCTGCAAATAACAGGATTTAATTCTTTTTATGGCTGAATAGTATTTCACTATATGTATATACCACATTTTATTCATTCATCTGTTGATGGGCACTTAGGTTTATCCCATATCTCTACTATTGTGAATAGTGCTGCAATAAACATGGAGTACAGATAGCTCTTCCATAATTTGATTTCCTTTCTTTTGGCTATATACCCAGTAGTAGAATTACTAGATCATATTGTAGTTCTATTTTTAGTTTTTTGAGGAACCTCCATGCTGTTCTCCATAGTGGTTAATTTACATTCCCATCAACAGTGTATGAGGGTTCCCCTTTCTCCACATCCTCGCCAGCATCTGTTATTGCCTTTTTGATAAAAGCCATTTTAATTTGGGTAAAATGATATCTCTTATGGTTTTGGTTTGCATTTCTCTGATGATTAGTGATCTTGTGCATTTTTTGGTATACCTGTTGGCCATTTATATGTCTGCTTTTGAAAAATGTCTATTTAGATATGCCCATTTTTAAATTGGATTTTTTTTTGTTCCTATTGAGTTGTTTGAGCTCCTTATATATTTTGGTTGTTAATCCCTTGTCAGATGGATAGTTTGAAAATATTTTCTCCCTTTCTATAAGTTGTCTCTTCACATTGTTGATTATTTCCTTTGCTATGCAGAAGCTTTTTAGCTTGATGTGATCCCATTTGTCTATTTTTGCTTTGGTTGTCTGTGCTTTTGAGGTCTTACATAAAAAGTCTTTGCCCAGAACAATGTTCTGGAGCATTTTCCCAAAATTTTCTTCTAATAGTTTTATAGTTTCAGGTCTTGGATTTAAATCTTTAATCCATTTTGATGCAATTTTTGTATATGGTGAGATATAGGGGTCTTATTTCATTCTTCTGCATATAGTTATCCAGTTTTCCCAGCACCATTTATTGAAGACATTTTCCTTTCCCCATTGTATGTTCTTGGCAACTTTGTCAAAGATGAATTGGCTGTAAGTGTACGGATTTATATCTGGGTTCTCTATTCTGTTCCATTAGTCTATGCGACTTTTTATGTCAATATCATGCTGTTGTAGTTACTATACCTTTATAGTAAATTTTAAAGTCAGATAGTGTGCTGCCTCCAGCTTTGTTCTTTTTGCTCAAGATTGCTTTGCCTATCTGGACTCTTTCTTGATTCTGTATACATTTTTTTTTTTTCTATTTCTGTGAAGAATGTCCTGGTATCTTGATAGAAATTGCATCGAATCTGTAAATTTCTTTGGGTGGTATTATCATTTTAAGAATATTAATTTTTCTAATCCATGAGAATGTAATCTGTTTCCATTTTTTTGTGTTCTTCTCAATTTCTTTCATCAGTGTGTTATATATAATAGTTTTCCTGCTAGTTCTTTCACTCCTTTGGTTAAATTGATTCCTATTATCTTCTTTTTGGCTATTGTAAATGGGATGCTTTTCTTGATTTGTTTTTCAGATTGTTGGCTCTTGGCATATATAAATGCTATTGATTTTTATATGTTGATTTTGTATCCTGCAACTTTACTGAATTAATTTATCAGTTCTACAGTTTTTTGGTGGAGTCTTTAGGTTTTCTAAGTATAAAATCATGTTGTCTATGACCAAGGATAATTTGACTTATTTCTTTCCAATTTGGATGCCCTTTATTTCTTTTTCTTGCCTAATAGTTCTGGCCAGGGCTTCCAGTATTATGTTGAATAAAAGTGGTGAAAGTGGGCATCCTTGTTTTATTCCAGATCTTAGAGGTAAGGCTTTTAATTTTTCCTTATTTGGTATGATGTTAGCTATGGCCTTTATTTATATATGTCATATATGGCCTTTATTTTTGAGATAAGTTCCTTCTGTACCCAGTTTGATGAAGATTTTTTATCATAAAGGGATGTTGAATTTTATTGAATGCTTTTTTGGCATCTGCTGGAAAAATCATATGGTTTTTGTTCTTGGTCTTGTTAATGTGATGTATCACATTTATTGATTTATGTGTGTTGAATTATCTTTGCATCCCTGGGATGAATCCCACTTGATCATGTTGAATGCTCTTTTTAATGTGTTGTTGAAGTCAGTTCGCTAGTATTTTGTTGAAGATTTTTGCTTCTATGTTCATCAGTGATATTGGTATATAGTTTTCTTTTTCTGTTGTGTCCTTGTCTGGTTTTGGTATTAGGGTAATGCTAGCCTCATAGAATGAGTTTGGAGGTGGTCCCTCCTCTTCAATTTTTTTGAATAGTTTGGGTAGAATTGGTATTAGTTCTTCTTTAAGTGTTTGGTACAATTCAACAGTGAAGCCACCAAGTTCTGGATTCTTCTTTGTTTGGAGACTTTTTATTATAGCTTTGATCTTGTTACTCATTATTGGTTTGTTGAGATTTTCTTCATGATTCAATTTTGGTAGATTGTCTGTGTCCAGAAATGTATCCAGTTCTTCTAGATTTTCCAATTTGTTAGTGTATAATTGTTCATAATAGTCTATAATGATTCTTTGTCTTTCTGTGGTCTCAGTTGTTATGTCTCCTTTTTTGTTTCTGATTTTATTTGTTTGGTTCTTCTCTTTTTTTCTTCAACTAGCTAGAGGTTTATTGATTTTGTTTATCTTTCCAAAAAACCAAAATTTTGTGTTGTTAATTTTCTGTATTTTTTTAGTCTCAATTTAATTTATTTATGCTCTGATATTTATCAATTATTTCCTTCTAATTTTGGGTTTCTTTTTCTTGTTACTTGAGGTGCATTGTTAGGTTGTTTATTTGAAGTCTTTCTACCTTTTTGATATAGGTGTTTATAAACTTTCTTCTTAGTACTGCTTTATTTCCATGTATTTGTATAGTTTCCAAGTTTCTTCTTATGATTGATTTCTAGTTTTATTCCATTGTGGTCAGAAAAGATACTTGATAGGATTTCTACTTTTTTGAATTTGTTCAGACTTGTTTTGTGGCCTAAGATGTGGTCTATTTTGGAGAATGTTTTATGTGCTGATGAAAAAAATGTGTATTCTGCAGCAGTTGAGTGAAATGTTCTGTAAATGTCAGTTAGGCCTATTAGGTCTAGTGTGTAGTTTAAGTCTGATGTTTCTCTGTTGATTTCCTGTCTGGATGATCTATTACTGAGAGTGGGGTGTTAAAGTCCCTTACTATTGTTGCATTGTAGTCTCACTCTCCCTTTAGATCTATTAATGTTTGCTTTATGTACTTGAGAACTCCAGGATTGGAGTACATAGATATTTATAATTGTTATACCCTCTTGCTGAATGACCCTGTTATCATTATATACTGAGTTCTTTAGTCTCTTTTTATAGTCTTTGATTTGTCTTCTATGTTTTTATCTGATATAAGTATAGCTATTTCTGCTGTCTTTTGGTTTCCAGTTGAACAGAATGTCTTTTTCTACCCCTTTCAGTATATTTCTGTCTTTATGGGTGAAGTGGCTTTCTTATAGGCAGAATGTAGTTTGGTCCTATTTCTTTTATCCATTCAGCCACTCCATGCCTTTTGATTGGAGTGTTAGGTCCATATACATTCAGTGTTATTATTGATAAGTAAGAACTTATTATTGCCATTTTGTTGCCTATTTTCTGGCTGTTTTGTAAGTCTACTCTTCCTTTCTTCCTTTGTGGTTAAGTGATTTTCTCTGGTAATATGTTTTCATTTGTTGCTCTTAATTTTTAGTGCATCTATTATAGGTTTTTGCATTGTGGTTACCATGAGGCTTACAAAAACATCTTATAGATATAACAAGTTATTTTAAAAAGATGACAACTTATCTTAGATCACAAAGAAAAAAGATAAAAAGCTACAGTTTTGCTGAATCCTCCCAGATTTTGACTTTTAGTTTTCTCAATTTACATATTTTTATATTCCCTGTCTCTTATCAGGCTGCTACAGCTGTTACGATTATTGTTTTTCATTGATTTGTCTTTTGAGTTTTATACTAGAGTTATTAGTGGACTGTACACCACAATTACAGTATCAGAGTATTCTGGGTTTGTCCATGTACTTAATTTTAACCATGGGATTTATACCTTCAGATGCTTTCTTTTTGCACATTAGTGTTTTTTTAATTCAGAATGAAGAACTCCCTTTAGCATTTCTTATAAGATAGGCCTGGTGGTGGTGAATTCTCTCAGCTTTTGTCTGGGAAAGACTTTATCGCTCCTTCATACTTGAAGGATAACTTTGCTAAATACAGTATTCTTGGATGACAGATCTTTTTTTTTTCCTTTTAGCAGTTTGAAAATGTTCTACTCCCTCCTTGCCTGTATGGATTCCATTGAGAAGAAGTCTGTTGCCCAAAATTTTGGAGCTTCTTTATATGTTATTTACTTCTTTTCTCTTGCTGCTTTTAAGATCCTCTCTTTGTTCTTGGCCTTTGAGAGTTTGATTATTATGTGCTTTGGGATAGTCTTATTTGGGTCAAAGCTCTTTGGCATTCTCTGACCTTCCTGTACCTGATATTTATATCTTTCTCAAGTTTTGGAAAGATTTCTGTTTATTATTTCTTTGAATATGCTTTCTACCCCTTGCTCTTGCTCAGCTTCCTCTTGAATACCAATAATTCTTAGGTTCAATCTTTTGAGGTAATTTTCTGTATCTTATAGGCAGTCTTCATTCCTTTTCATTCTTTTTTTCTTTTCTCTCCTCTGCCTGTGTATTTGCAAATAGCCTGTCTTCAAGCTCACTGAATCTTTCCTTTGTTTGATCCATTCTGCTGAGAGCCTCTAATGAATTTTTCAGTTCAGCCAAGGTACTTCCCAGTTCCAAGATTTCTATTTGACATTTTAAATTATTTAAATTTCTTGTTAAATTTCTCTGATAAATTTCTGAATTTTTATTCTGCATTATCTTGGAGATCACTGCATTTCCTTTAAAATTGATAGTTTGAATTCTTGGTCAGAGAGCTCATGTATCTCCATCTCATTAGGGTCTTTGAATTATTGGTCAGAGAGCTCATATATCTCCATCTCATTAGGGTCAGTTACTGGTTTATTGCTTTGTCCATTGGGAGAGGTCATGGTTCTCTGTTTGCTGGTTGTTTCTTGTGGATGTACGTCTATGTCTTTGCATTGAAGTGTGAATTATTTATTCCAGATTTCTCTGCCTGACTTGTTTTGGTTTTTATTGGATATATTTGCTTGGAGATTCTTTTATCTATAGGTCTCTGCCTCCTTTTTGGCTGTAGGTGGTACCTTAAACTCAGGTTTGCCTTGACTCTGGTAAATGCTCAGTGTGCTACCCATCCTGAATAGGAGAGGTCCCAAAGGGGATATCCCAGTACTGTGGGAAGGCTGGCTGGGCATTTATGTCCAGGGAACCTATGGAGTGAACCTCCTACAGCATGGTGCTGCTGAACAGCTACCCTGATTTGGTGTCTTTTTTGGCCAGGTTACAGCATAGAGTTTCTAGGACTGGAGATGGCAGTTCCACCTCCCACCTTTGTCTCTGCCTATGTTCTGGGATGTTTCTCCCTTTTGGCACCTGTGATGTTTTCCATGGGTTAAGGCAGGGACAGGTCTCCTCTCAGGGAATTCAGTATGGTGGGGAAACTGATTGTCCACCTAGATATCACTTTTTCCAGTGTAGAAACTGAATTTGGGGAAATTTTCCATGTTGCTGGGCAGAATGGGGGTAGGAGCATTGCAGATATGGAAGTCCAATTATCTTACCATATACTTGGGATTTTTTCACTTCTCTGTGATCCCAGGAACTGTCTCATCCTCATATTTATATTTGCATATTTGAGATATAGCTCATGATAATGTCGGTGTTGTATATTTGTTTTCAGCTTTCTGTGAGATTGAACCCAGCTTGCCTCTATGTCACCAGTTTGGAATCAGAAATCTTTTGTTTCTTCATATGACTTTGAGTTTCTTCATGTCTTTGAGTTACTTTCATTTGAGCCTGAAGAAGTCACTAAACATTTCTTACAAGTCAGGTCTACTAGTAATGCACTCCTTTAGCTCTTATTTTTCTGGGAATTTCTTAATTTTTCCTTCATTCTCAAAGGACAATTTTGCCGGATTTAGAATTCCTGGTTGACAGGGTTTTTTCTTTTAGCACTTTAAATATGTTCTCCTACTTTCCTTCTGGCTTCCAAGGTTTCTGCTGAGAAACTTTAATCTTATGGAAGATCCCTTGTGTGAGACAAGTCACTTCTTTTTGCTGCTTTCAAGATTGTCTTTCATCAGTATGATTACAATATGTTTCAATGTGGATTTCTTTGAGTTTATCTTGCTTGGAGATTCTTGAACTTCTTGGATGTGTAGATTCATGTATTTAATAAAGTTGGGTAAGTTTCTAGCCATTATTTCTTCAAGTATTCTTTCTAACATCTTTCTCTCTCTCCATCTGAAACTTTCATAATGTATATGTTGGACTACTTGATGTTATCTCTCAGGCCCCTTGGGGTCTGTCTCTGTTTGCTTTTCTACATTCTTTTTCATTTCTACTACTCAGACTTGATAATTTCAATTGTCCTATCTTCAAATTTATTAATTCTTTCTTCTGCCTGCTCAAATATGCTTGGGCCCCTTTAGTCAATTTTTCATTTAAGTTACTGTACTTTTTGGTTTCAGAATTCTAATGCTTCCTTTTAAAATTTCTGTCTCTTTATCAATATTCTCTTTATGTTCTTACATTATTTTCCTAGTTTCCTTTATTTCTTTGTCCATGGCTTCTTTTAAATTCTTTAAGAATAGTTAAGAAAGTTTTAAAAAAAGTTTTCATCTAATATGTCCAGTTTCTCAGCCTCCTCAGGGGTGGTTTCTGTCATTTATTTTTCCTTTGAATGGACCCTACTTTACATCCCAGATAGCTACAGGTTTTTTGTCTACCTTACAATGTTTTCAAGCAATGCATGTTGCTTTTCTGCCATGAGTAGACTCCATGTTAGGTGAAATGGAGATAAGCACCTTAAATTATTCCTTTGGGTGGTCCCCAGACAGGTTAGAACAGACAAACAGAAAATTGCCAATGAGGTCTGTTCTGCTCTTGCTGGTACCAGGGACCAGGATCTCACACTGAGGATATGGGCTGCTGTTTTCAAGACTACCACTGAACTGGTGAGGGAATGTGACAAGGGCAAGTAAAATACCACACAGCTTTACTACCATTTTATTTTTATTTTTTATTTTATTTTATTTTATTTTATTTTATTTATTTATTTATTTATTTATTTATTTATTTATTTATTTTTGAGACAAAGTCTCACTTTGTTGCCCGGGCTAGAGTGAGTACTGTGGCATCAGCCTAGCTCACAGCAACCTCAAACTCCTGGGCTCAAGCAATCCTTCGGCCTCAGCCTCCCAAGTAACTGGGACTACAGGCATGTGCCACCATGCCTGGCTAATTTTTTCTATATATTTTTAGTTTTACAGCTAATTTCTTTCTATTTTTTTTAATAGAGACAGGGTCTCGCTCTTGCTCAGGCTGGTCTCGAACTCCTGAGCTCAAGCAATCTGCCTGCCTTGGCCTCCCAGAGTGCTAGGATTACAGGCGTGAGCCACCTTTACTACCTGGCCTGGCCTTTACTACCATTTTAAAGTTGCCTTGTTCTTGATTCATTGTTCACTTGGTTGCTATAAACCTTTCACTGTTTTCTAGAGTTCTGAAAAAATTGATTCTGACAGCTTCTGCTTGTTTTTCAATGTTTCTGTGGAGAGATAGGAATTTGGAGTTGCCTACTCTGCCATTTTGCTAATGCTCCTTATCACATGGTATTTTTTTAAAAAATTAAGACTCTGTATGTTTTCAGAGATACTACAGTGTTTGGGGAAGAACAGTGTTAAGCCTTATGTTTTATTAAACTTGTTTAACATGTTGCTAAGAGAGTGAATGTCCTGGAGGTAGTGTTACATTTTATTGCAGGTTCTTATCACATGTTTTCCCTGAGAAGCTGGAAAGTAAGGAATTTCTTCTAACTAGGGTGTAAGTTTAAGTTTATACTAAAAAAAAATTCTCTCTTCTTACTTCTTCTCCATATCTGCCCCTAAAAATGTATTTTAGGTGAAGAAACATTTACCTCAAATTGTCTTGGGTTATTAAAAGGATTGATTCTCAGAGTACTTTCTGTTGAGTGTAGAACTGGATGTAGCAGAGACTCCAGTTCCTTCCTAATATCCATTCCCCCTTTCGTTGTTCTAATAGAACCCTATTCTAGTTAGCTCAGTGTATCACTGTGAAATGAAAAGACTACATTTCCTGGCCTCTCTTGCGACTGGGTATAGTTATGGGACCAAATTTTGGCCAAAGGTAGAAGGAGAAGTGTTGTGTGGGATTTATGCAAAGTATCCTTAAAAGAAAGGAGCATGCCCTTCTTCTACCATGCCTCTGTCTGCTTCCTTGAATGAGGATGTAATTGCTAGAACTCCAGCAGCCATATTGGGTTAAGAGGTAACTTTGGGAATGGAGAACACTTTTAGCAGTGTAGTAAGATAAATGTAGGTGAAGTCATTGACAGTATAGAGCTGCCATGTGAGACTTGGACTGTATACTTCTGTATTCCTTGTAAATGAGAAAGAATTGAGTCTTTGTCATTTGCTGCTGAACCTAAATATAACTTTTACACCAGGCTCTGAGTTCCACTGGGAATGCGGGTATGACACACAAGGCTGTTTTGAGGACATAATGCAGATGTTCATACCAACAATGGATGTGGCACTGCTTGAGATTCTGGGGGAGGCCAAAGGTGGGAAGTACAGGTCCAGAGAAAGGATTTGAGGAAAAGATTCCAATTTAAAGTGTCATTTACATTCGGTAACTGTTTTTTGCATCTGACAGCCACCCACTCATTCATTGACTTGCTAGAAAGATTTGTGGGATTCAGAGACAGTTGTACTCACAGCTATGATTTATTACAGTGAGAGAATACACAGCATAATTAGTAGGGGGAAAAGACATAATGGGTCGACTCTGAAAGAGTCTAGATGTGAGCTTCTAAAGTTCTTCATTAGGAGGTTGGGGTGGGGTTGTACAGAACAAGTTTCCTCAAGCAATTAAATGCAGCAACACATATACAGTGATTCTGTTTAGGGAAGCTTGCCTAAGACTCAGACTTTTTAACTGAAGGCTAATCAGGAACTCTTACTGAAATTTTTGACTCCCAGAAGGAAGCAGGTGTTCACCATAAGTCACATTTGTAAAAACAATCTAGCCAGGCTGGTACAGGACAATTCAGTGTTCCAGACAAACAAAAAAACCTTATCAATTAGTAGCATAGGAAATCTCACAGGCCAGATTCCCAGGAACTATTGCAAGGATCAGTCATGCAAGCAGGCTCTCCTAGAGATAGCAGTATCAGGCCTGCTATGTTAACTTTTTCCTGCAGAATAACTTATAGTGTGAACTTGCTATTGGTTTTCTGTGTTCTTGGGGATTCTTTAGTTTTACCCACATTTAACAAAAAAACCTCATTACTTTTTTAGGTTTATCAATTTTATTTTTTAGATTGTCACAAGTAAAATGGACTTTTCTCTTTTGATATACAGCTTTATGATTTTGATATGTGGATAGATATGTATAACTATCATCACAACCAAATGAAGACTAGTTCTGTCACTCAAAAAAACTCTTATGCTACCACCCCACTCAGAAAACTACTGATTTACTCTCCATTACCATAGTTTTGTCTTTTTGAGTGTGTCATAAATGGAATCATACAATGTATAACATTTTGGGATTAGCTTTTTCATTCAGAGTAATGCCTTTTAGATTCACCCTTGTTGTTACATGCATCTATAATTAAGTCATTTTTATTGATTAGTGGGATTCCATTTTATGGATGTACCACAATTTGTTTATCCATTTGCCAGGTGAAGGACATTATAATTGTTTCTAGTTTGGGGTGATTATGAATAGGGCTGCTATAAACATTATTGAAGCATATGTTTAACTTTATAAGAAAATTACCAAACTGTTTGCTAGAACAACTGTACATTCCAACTAGCAAGGTGTTAGAGTTCAAGTTGCTCCACTTTCTTTTTAGCGCTTGGTATTGTTAGTATTTTTAATTTCAGTCATTCTAATGGATGTGTAGTGGTATCTCATTGTGATTTTAATTTACATTTTCCCAATGTTGAATATACTCTCATGTGTTATTTGTCATTTACATATCTTTAGTGAAGTGACTGTTCAAATATTTTGCCCGTTTTCTAATTGCATTGTTGGTTTTCTTTTGAGTTTTTAGTGTTCTTTATATACTCTGGATACCAGTCCTTTATTAGATGTGTAATTTAAGCTAGTATCTCCTAGCTTACTTTGTTTTCATTATCATAACAGTATCTTTTGTAGAACAAAACTTTAAAATTTTGATGCAGTCCATTTGTCAACTTCTATTGATCATACTTTTAGTCTCATGTCTAAAAACTATATAATCCCAGGTTGAGAAGATTTTCTCCTATATGTTTTATGGTTTTGCATTTTATATTTAGATCTATGATTTATTTTGAGTTAATTTTTATATAAGGTGTGAGGTTTAAGTTGAGATTCATTTTTTATATATGGATATTCAATTATTCCAATATTTTTGTTGAAAAGACAATCTTTTCTTCACTGAATTACTTTTGCAGCATTGTCAAAAACCAATTGCCATGTTTATGTGGAACTATTTCTGGACTTTTTATTGTATTCCACTGATGTATGTATATGGCTCTTTGCCAGTACCATGCCATCTTTCTTATTGCAGCTTTATGGAGGGTCTTTAAATTGGGTAGTATGGATCCTTAAACTTTATTCTTATTTCTTAAAATTGTTTTGACTGTTCTAGTTCCTTTGATTTTCCATATAAATTTTAGAGTAATGTTATCTCTACCTGCAAAATATCTTTCTAGTATTTTGATTGGGATCGTGTTGCACCTATTAGTCTATTGAGGGAGAATGGACATCATTACTAAATGGGATCTTCTGATCCATGAATATGGTATATCTCTCTATTTACTTAGAGCTTCTTAAATTTATCTCAACATTGTTTGATAGTTTTGAATGTACAGGTCTTACACATATTTGATGAGCTTATCCTTAAGTATTTCATATTTGTGATGGTATTATAATTTATATTGCCTTTATAATTTCAATTTTCAGTTATTGTTAATATATAGAAATAAAATTGATTTTTATGTATAGATCTTGTGTCCTGTGACCTCACTAAACTCACTTGTTAGTTTTAGTAGTAGTTTGTTTTTGCTTATTTCATCAGATTTTATATAAAAACAATCACGTCATCTGTGAGTAAAGACAATTTTCTTTCTTTCCAATCTGGATGATTTTTAAATTTTTTCTTGCCTAATTGCATTGGCTAGAACCTCTGGTACAGTGTTGAATTGGAAGTCATGTGGTGATAGCAGACATCTTATTCCTATTTTTCTCCTAGATTTTGGGGAAAAGCATTTAGTCTTTTGCCATTAATGTTAACTGTAGGGTTTTGTAGATGCCCTTTATCAAATTGAGGAAAGTTCCTTTCTATTTCTACTCTGCTGAGAGTGTTTATCAAGAATGGATTTTGGAGTCCCTCAAGTGCTTCTTCTGGTTCCATTGTGACAATTCTGTAGTTTTTCTTTTTTAGTTTGTTAATATGATGAATTATATTGATTTTTTTGAGTGTCAAACCAACCCTGGATTCCCAGATTAAATCCCCCTTGATCATTATTCTTTTAATACATTTTTGGAGTGGTTTGCTAAAATTTTGTTCAGAATTTTTACATCTGTGTTTATGAATGATATTGGTCTGTAGTTGTCTTGTAATAGCTTTGGTTTGGTATTACAGTAATGCTAGCCTTGTATTAGAATGTGTTGAGAAGTATTCCTTCCTCTTCAGTTTTTGAAAGAGTTTTTGTAGAGTCAGTGTGATTTCTTTCTTCTTTAAATGTTTGGTGGCATTCACCAATAAAGCCATCTGGGCTTGGAGTTTCTTTATGGGAAGATTTTAAACTATAATTTCAATTTCTTTAAGAGATATAGGGATATTTATGTTATTTCTTTTTCATTGAGATTTTGTAATTTGTATATTTCAAGGATTTGTCTATTTTGTCTTAGTTGTCAGATTTATTGGCATAATGTTCATAATTTTACTTTATTATCCTTTTATTATCAGTAAAATATGTATGTGAAGATACCTCTTACTTGGAGATGTTATATTTTCATTTTCATTGAAAAGAAAACTTTCAAACTTTTTTTCCTTCTTTGATCCATGGATTATTTAGAAGCATGTTATTTAGTTTGTAAACACTTGAGAGTTTTTCCAAAGATCTTTCTGTTATTGATTTCTAATTTAATTTCATTGTCTTCAGAGAACATGTTTTGTATGACTTAAATACTTTTGAATTTATTGAGACTTATTTTATGGCCTGGAATATGGTTTATCTTGGTAAATTTTCTATGTGTACTTGAAATGAATGTGTATTTTGCTGTTTTTGGTTTGAGTATTATATAAATGTCAGTTCAAATTGAGCTGTTAATGTTTAAATTTCTGTATTCTTTTTTTTTTTTTTTTTGAGACAGAGTCTCACTTTGTTGCCAAGGCTAGAGTGAGTGCGGTGGCGTCAGCCTAGCTCACAGCAACCCTCAAACTCGTGGGCTCAAGCAATCCTGCTGCCCCAGCCTCCCAAGTAGCTGGGACTACAGGCATGTGCCACCATGCCCGGCTAATTTTATATATATATATATTAGTTGGCCAATTAATTTCTTTCCTTTTATAGTAGAGACGGGGTCTTGCTCTTGCTCAGGCTGCTTTTGAACTCCTGACCTCGAGCAATCTGCCCACCTCTGCCTCCCAGAGTGCTAGGATTACAGGCGTGAGCCACCGTGCCCGGCCAAATTTCTGTATTCTTAATGATATTCGATGTGGTGCTATCAATTATTGAAATAGGGGTATTAAAATTTCCTACCAAAATTACCCATTCCCCTTTGCAGTTCTTTTAGTTTTGCTTCATGTATTTTGAAGCTCTGTTTAATAACAGACCTAATGGTCCACAATCATTTAAGATTGTTATGTCTTCCTTTTTTTTTTTTGAGACAGAGTCTCGCTTTGTTGCCCAGGCTAGAGTGAGTGCTGTGGCGTCAGCCTAGCTCACAGCAACCTCGAACTCCTGGGCTCAAGCAATCCTCATGCCTCAGCCTCCCAAGTAGCTGGGACTACAGGCATGTGCCCCCATGCCCAGCTAATTTTTCCTATATATTTTAGTTGGCCAATTAATTTCTTTCTATTTATAGTAGAGATGGGGTCTTGCTCTTGCTCAAGCTGGTTTTGAACTCCTGACCTCTAGCGATCTGCCCACCCCGGCCTCCCAGAGTGCTAGGATTACAGGCATGAGCCACCGCGCCCGGCCTGTTATGTCTTCTTGATTAATTGACCCCTTCATCATTAGGAAATGACCTTTTTTAAACCTACTAATTTTAAAAATTGAATTCTACCGTCTTTTGTTAATAGTACTACTCCATCTTTTTGGACTAATGTTAGTATGATGTATTTCTATCTTTTCACTTTTTTATTCTTTCCCTTTTTAAATAGCTTTATCAAGATATATTTTAATAGTGTACAATTCACTCAAAGCATACAGTTCAGTGGCTTTTAGTATATTCACAGAGTTATGTAATCATCTCCACAATGATTTTTGGAACATTTTCATCACCGTGGAAAGAAACCTTATACCCATTAGTAGTGACACTTGAATTTTTCTCCAACCCCTCCAGCCCTAGGCAACCGCCAATCTACTTTCTGTCTCTATGGATTTGCCTATTTATATTTCATATAAATGTGTACCATCTGGAGGATGGTCATGCTTGAAGCTCAGACTTGTAGGAGGAGTGGGGGGGGCAACGGCATTATACGCAACCTTAAAATTTGTACCACCATAATATGCTGAAATTAAAAAAAATAAATGGAATCATACAATATGTGGTCCTCTGTGACTGACTTCTTTCACTTAATATGTTTTAAGATTCATGTTATTGTATGTATAAATATTTAATAGCTGAATAATATTCTACTATATGAATGTACCATATTTTATGTATAGTTTACCAATTAAAGGACTTTTTATCTATTATGAATAATGCTCTTACACATTTGTGTACAAGTTTTTGTGTGATCATATGTCTTGTCCTTTTTTTGGACATGTGTTTTCATTTCTCTTGGGTATATACCTATAAGTAGAATTGCTGAGCATCCTTTCTACTTTTAACCCATTTATGTCTTTATGTTTAAATTGCTTTTATTGTAGGCAGCATGTAATTGGGTCTTGCTTTTTCAAAAATCTAACCTGACAATTTATGCCTTTTATTTGGGTGTTTTGGCCATTTGCATTTTATCTGATTATTGATACTGATATGAGTCTGTGATCTTGGTATTTTCAATTTGTCCCATTTGTTTTTTGTTTCCTTTTTCTACTTTTCTGACTTTTTTTGATTACTCAAGTATTTTTTAGTCCATTTTATTTCCTTTAGTAGCCTATTAGCCATAAATCATTGTTTGTTATTTTAGTTGTCACTTCAGGATCTATAGTATCATCTTTAACTTATTGCAGTCTACCTTAAAGTGATATTATACCACTTCACATTTGTTATGAGGAGTTTTACAAAAGTATACCTCCACTTCTTCCGTTCAAGCCTTTATGTTATTTTTCTTTTTTTTAAATTTCAGAATATTAAGGGGGTACAAATGTTTTTGGATGCCATTTATATTGCTTAAGATGGGGCTTTTAGTGTGCCCATAACCTGAGTAGTGTTCATTGTACCCAATACGTAGGTTTTTATCCCTCCCCTCCCCCTCCCCCGTCTTGATTTCCAATGACCTTTACACAGCTTTGTTCCTGTGTGTGCCCATTGATTAGTTCCCAGTTATTAGAGATTATATGTGGTATTTGTTTTTGCATTCCTGAGATACTTAACTTAGGATAATGGTCTCCAGTTCCATCCAAGTTGCCGCAAAAGATATTATTTCATTCCTATTTATGGGCTGAGTAATATTCTATGGTGTATATATATATATACTACATTTCTTAATCTACTCATGAATTGATAGGCACTTATATTGATCCCACATCTTTGTGACTGTGAATTGTGCTGCAATAAGGATTAAAATGCAGGTGTCTTTTTTGATAAAATGACTCATTTTTCATTGAGTAGATACCCAGTAGTGGGATTGCTAGGTCAAATGGTATATGTTATTTTTGTTATGCATTTTACTTTAACATGTTATAAACCACAGAACTCATTGTTATTACTTTTTCTTAAACATTTATCTTTAAAAAACATTTAAATAATAAGAGAAAATCTTTTATTTCTATATGTAGATACCATTTCAGTGCTTTTCAAGTCTAGTGCTTATTGCTATCTGGTATCATTTTCCTTCTACTAAGAGGATACACTTCAACATTTATTGTAGTGTGGGTTGCTGATGATGTTTTGTATGTGTGAATATATTTTTATTTCACCATTTTGAAACATGTTTTTGCTGGTTATAGAGTTCTAGCGTGATTTTTAAATTTCATTCTCCATTTCTTATTCCGTCATCTTCTTGCTTACATTATTTCTGACGAGAAGTCTGATGTCATCCTTATGTGTTTTTCTCTGTGTGTAGCACATCTTTTTCCTCTGCAGTTTTATTTTTATTTTCTATTTATTTTTATATATTCATAGGGTTCAAGTGCAAGTTTACTACATTGATACATTGCATTGTGGAGAAGTGAGGGCCTTCACTTCATCCATCAGTGGAGCAACGCACATTGTACCCACCAAGCAACCTCCCATAATCCACTCCCTTGCCACTACCCATCCCTATGATTCTCCATTGTCTATCATTCCACACTCTGCTTCCATGTGCACACATTATTATTTGGAAGCTTTTAAGATTTTCTGTTTATCACTGATTGTGAGCAATTTAATTTTAATTTACCTCAGTGTAGTTTTCTTCATGTTTCTTATTCTTGACATTTGGCTTCTTGAGTCTGTGGTTTTATAGTTTTCACTAAGTTTATTAATAGAAAAAATTAGCCATTATTTCTTCAAATATTTTCTTCTGTGATTTCCTCCACCCCTTCAGGCACTCCAGTTACTTGTGGGTTAGAGCACTTCAAGTTATTCCACAGCTCATTGGTACCTTTACTCTTTTCATATGTTTAGATTCTTTTTTTCCTCCGGTGTTTGATTTTTTATGGTTTCTATTGCTGTACCCTCAAGTTAACTCATCCTTCCTTCAGCAAATGTCTAATCTGCCATTAATGTATGCAGTGTATTTTTCATCTCAGACTTCTCATAAGTTCTATTTGGGTCATTTTTATATCTTCCATATCTCTACTTAACGTTTTGAACATATTAATATGTTATAATACCTGTTTTGATGCCCTTCTTTACTAGCTCTAATTTTTGGGTCACTTACACTTGGTTGATTGATTATTCTTGTTATAGGTTCTATTTTCCTGCCTTTTTGCATGACTGCTTATCTTTAATTGGATGACAGACAATGTGAATGCTGGGCATTTTTGTATTCTATAAATCGTCTTGAGCTTTGTTTCTGAATTCAGTTAATTCACTTGGAAATAGTTTGGTCCTTTGGGGTCTTGCTTTTATGATTTGTTAAGGAGATCTGGAGCAGTGCTCAGTCAAGGGCTAATTATTTTTACTGCCGAGGCAAGATCATCTTGACTGTTCAACCCAATGCCATGTGAATTGTGAATTTTTCCAGTCTGGCTGGTAGGGACTGGCACTATTCCTGCTCCTTTGTGAGTGCCAGGTATTGTTCTCTCTAATCCTTTCAGATTGTTCTTTCCCCTCATAAGCATCTGTCGATCTTTTCTGAATACCTGAGGGAGAGATCCTCTGCAGATTGCTAGGATTCTCTCTCTGCAAATCTTCTTTTTGGTACTCTGTCTTATGAACTTTAGCTGCCTTTGCATCTAGACTCTCAGCTTTCATAATTCAAGAGAGTCTGCCAGATTTTGCCTCACTTTCCCCTCCCTGTTCTGTGGCCTGGGAATTCCCTCAAGGCAGTAAGCCAGTGTAATTGTAGGGCTTGCCTCATGTTTTCCCATCTCTCGGGGGTCACTGTTCTTTATTACCTGATGTCCAGTGTCTTGAAAACCATTATTTCATGTATTTTTGTTGTTGTTGTTGTTTTAAGCATAAGGATAAATCCAGTCCCTCTTTCTGTCTTGTTTGGAAGTGGAAGCCTTAATTCTTTTTTTATAAATAGAAATGTTTTATTAATTTTTGTTGTCCATTTAAAATTTTTTATTGATACATAATTGTGTATTTTTATGGGGTACATGTGATATTTTATTACATGCATAGAATGTGTAATGATCAAGTCAGGGTATTTAGGGTATACATCACCTGGATTATTTATCATTTGTATTTGTTGGGAACATTTCAAGTCCTTTATTCTAGCTATTTTGAAACATACAATACACTGATGTTAACTATAGTCACCCTACTTTGCTATTGAACATTAGAACTTACTCCTTCTATTTAACTGTATGTTTGTACCCATTAATCAACTTCTCTTCATTACCTCCCTGCCCTTCCCATCCTCTGGTATCTATCATTCTACTCTCTACCTCCATGACATAAACTTTTTTAGCTCCTACATATGAGTGAGAACATAAGATATTTGTCTTTCTGTGCTTGGCTTATTTCACTTAATATAATGACCTCCCATTCCATTCGTGTTGTTGCAAATGATAGTATTTCATTCTTTTTATGGCTGAGTAGTGTTCCATTGTGGATATATCAAATATTCTTTATCCGTTCATCCATTCATCTGTTGATAGTCATTTAGGTTGATTCCATATCTTTGCTATTGTGAATAGTGCTGCAGTAAACATGGGGTACAGGAATCCCTTTGATATACTGACTTCCTTTTCTTTGGATAAATACCCAGTAGTAGGATTACTGGACCATATGGTAGTTCTATTTTTAGTTTTCTGAGAATTCTCCATACTGTTTTCCATGGCTGTACATTCCCACCAGCAGGGTATAAGAGTTCCCTTTCCTCTGCATCCTCTCCAGCATCTGTTATTTTTTTGTCTTTTTAATAGTAGCCCCTCTAACTTGGGTAAGATGATCTCTCATTGTGGTTTTGATTTGCATTTGCCTGATGATTAGTGATGTTGAGCATTTTTTCATATACCTGTTGGCCATTTATATGCCTTCTTTTGAGAAATGGCTATCTATGTCCTTTGTCCACTTTTTAATGGCATTATTTGTGGGATTTTTTTCCTTTTCTTTTCTTTGCTGTTGAGTTCCTTGTATATTCTTGATATTAACCCATTGTCTGATGAATAGTTGGCAGATACTATCTCACATTCTACAGGTTGTCTCTTTACTCTGTTGATTATTTCCTTTGTTGTACAGAAGCTTTTTAGTTTGATATAGTCTCATTTGTCTATTTTTGTTTTTGTTGCCTATGCTTTCGAGGTCCTAGCCATAAAATATTTGCCTAGAAAAATGTCCTGTAGTGTTTCCCCTTTTTTCTCCCATCCAAGTACTAACCAGGCCCAACAGTGCTTAGCTTCTGAGATCAGACGGGATTGGGCGTGTTCAGGGTGGTATGGCCCTATGGGTAGATATTTTTCCTCTAGTAGTTTTGTAGTTTTATATTTTTAGGTCTTACATTTAGGTATTTAATTTATTTTGAGTTGATTTTTATATATGGTGAAAGATAGGGGTCTAGTTTCATTCTTCTGCATATGGATATCCAGTTTTCCCAGCACTATGTATTGAAAAAGGTGTCGTTTCCCCAGTGTATGTTCTTGGCACTTTTGTCAAAATCAATTGGCTGTAAATACATGATTTATTTATGGGTTCTTCTGTTCCACTGGTGTATGTGCCTATTTTTATACCAATATTATGCTGTTTTGGTTAGTATAGCTTTGTGTTATTTTCTGAAGTCAGATAATGTGATGCCTCCAGCATATTTTTGTTCTTTTTGCTCAGGATTGCTTTGACTATTCAGGTTCTTTGTTGGTTCCATACAAATTTTAGGATTGTTTTTCTATTTCTGTGAAAAATGACATTGCTATTTTGATAGGGATTATATTGAATCTGTAGATTGCTTTGGGTAGTATGGTCATTTTAATAATATTCTTCTAATCCATAAGCATGAGATGTCTTTCCATTTTTTTTCCCTCTTAAATTTGTTTCATCAGTGTTATGTAGTTTTTCTTATAAAGATCTTTTACCACCTTAGTTAAATTTATTCCTAAGTATTTTTTTGTAGCTATTGTTAAATGGGATGCTTTGATTTCTTTTTCAGCTATTTCATTATTGATATATAGAAATGATACTGATCTTTGTATATTGATTTGAATTTGCTTATCAGATCTAAGAGTTTTTTGGTGGAGTTTTTAAGTTTTTCTAAATATAATATCATGTAATCTGCAAAGAGGGATAATTTGACTTCTTTTCCAATTTGTATGCCTTTTATTTCTTTTTCTTGACTGATTGCTCTGGCTAGGATTTCCAGTACTGTGTTGAATGGGAGTGGTGAAAGTGGTCATCCTTGTCTTGTTCCAGTTCTTAGAGGCAAGGCATTCAGCTTTTCCCCATTCTGTATGATGTTAGTTGTGGGGTTGTCATATATGTTCTTCATGGAAGCCTTAATTCTATAAAGAACTTTTGATCTTTCTTTTTATTATAACCCACATATACATATACTCTGTTTTTTGATATTTGTTTTCCTTGAACTGTGGACTTTGTGTGTGTGTCTGTGTGTTTATGCAGGTAAGCATGTTTATATACACACAAATATGTACTTAAAACAAGCCTACCATGGACTATCTGTTTTAGTCTAGAACTCTTTTGGCTGTTGTACATGTTTGCTGCTTAGAGAACTAGAGAATAAAAAGATTGCATTAATTAATAGAGTAGGTTATGAATGAGCCAAAATGATTCTCTTCAGTGGTATGAATAAGATAATTGTCTATTTTCAATGGCAGTTTTGTGCAGAGTGTTTATGATGTCACTGAAGAGAGACACAAACAAGATGTTAATACTGTAGTAATTTTTATCCATCGTGGGGAAATCTGGTAAAGGATGGAGGTCTGATTTGGCAGATGAAGTCTTCCCAATCCAATAAGGAAAAAAAAGGCAAGCAGTTCAGTAGGAGGCAACTCTTAACCAAGGCATTAGAAGCACTGAGAAGCCAGAGTGTGTTGGAACAATCTAGAGATGAGCAATAGCAGGAAGCCACTGTCACCACTAGAGCTGACATATAGAGAAGATAGTATCACCAGAGCCCAGGAATGAGGTTACCTGACAGCAACTAGAATCACTATGGGGGCTGGCTAGTGAGACATGGGACCCAGAGGGATGGCTTTCCAGTGGGAGCCTCAGCCATGGAGAACACATAGCTAGCAAGTGAGAGAAGGCAACTGAGAGAAGTAGAGATACCTACCTTGGCTTCTCTCTTCCTGCCACCCTCTAGTATCTCACCTGTGCCTCTCATTTGATAAATCTAACTGGAAGCTGCTTGGAAGGGGCCTGAAAATGTAGTTTACAGGAGTCATCCCTTCCCTCCCCTGCCAACATGTGGCAGAGCAAGAAAGTGCAGAAAATGGATCTGAGGGCACTTAAGCCCAAGATGAGCATGAATATCCTTTCTCAAATTTAATGCTTATTCTGGTGTGTAGTATATCCAATACCTAGATATGATCCTGAAGGGAGGAAAAACAGGTGTAGTCAGGGTTAAGAAAAACCAATATTCCTATGAGCAAACTCTTGAGGGAAAGGAAGTTAGGTATTGGAGCACAAACTCAAGCTGCTGTGGTAATATATGCCTGAAGTATTTATGAAAAATAGTTGTTCACATTTGAAATATTAAGCATATGCATTAAAAACCCTCATATCAACTATTTTGTAAGCTTATCTGTCAAAGTTTTATTGAATTATTATATCTTATTTAGGGAGAGGAAGTGGTGGTAGATATGAAGACAGAAGAAAGGACACTTTTCATAGTGTAACTAACATTATAATTTAATGTACATATTAATCTTTGTAGGCAAATGGCAGGTATTTTTGTGACAATGTCTTTTGGTTCACAGAATCACATTTGGAGTGATACCCTGGCATCTCCAGGCCTCTTTTTGTTGTGCTCATCCAGGGAAACTGTGTCTGGGGTGCATACTAATCTATCTTAATTAATGTTATTTGGTTTAAAGTGATGTTTCTTCAATTTTTATAATTTCTACAATTTAAGCAGTGCTTGAAAAATTCCTAATTAGAGTTGGGTTTCTGTAAAAGAGGACATTCCCAGAGGAGTAGGGCAATAAGCCCCTGCTGATAAGGAGGGCTTGGCTGGCCAGTGACACAAGGTCAAAGGATGATGCAGGTTGACCAGTTTTTTTCTACTTTAAAAGGCCAAATGGGCATTGAGCATTTATGTATTACAAGAACATATAAGGTAATGAAAACAAGTTCTGTCTTTGAATTATAGCAACTCAGGTGAGACTATCAAGTTATTTCAAACTGATCAGAATCCTTGATTGTATATTACTAGTGCAGGGATTTCCAGACTTTCTGTGTATATCTGATTAACAAGATGTTCAGCAAATTGTTACTTAATATAATTTGCTTGACACAATCTTTCCCTATGTCAAATATCTAGTCCATATAGGAAAAGGCTATATATAAGATATAAGTACACTTGAAAAACTAATAAATAGACTTCTAGTTTCAGCCCAGAGATGTGGCATATGGAGCCATCATCCTTACAACAACAGGAAAGCTGGAAAAATTGCAAGTTAATGACTTTTCCTGAACCCAGGAGAAAACTGAGATTTCAGGGCAAACAACCCCAAATCAGGAGAGAGACAGGCGCCACCACAGGAAGAAATAGGACCTGAACATTTGCTTACCTGGGATAAACACTATTGAATGGCATATAAGTCAGTACTAATAAGATTAAACTAGAAATTTCTAATGAATTGCTAAAAGTTGGGGCCACATATATAGGGCATTCTCACCCTCTTGCGGGCTTTTTCTCCAGGATTCCCACCAGGTGCTTACAGAGAAGATCGGGAAGAATCCTGAGAAAGTTTCCCCCATGTGCTGACTGGGGTAGAGCAAAAACAGCCGCTGCCCAGACATATCTCATCTCCCTAAGGAACAAAATTCTGCAGGAAGAAGGGTAACAAAAACTGAAGGTACTAGTAGAAACCCATTGCAGTTGGGGAAGGATAACAGGAGAAAGAAATCCTACTTTTTGAGAAGGAAATAAATGCCTGCTAGGCCCAGCATTACGTTTGGAGGAGGATCAGGAATGCTCGTGAAGGCATTGTGAACCCCAAGACACATGGTCACAGTGTCTGCTTAATATTGTGAATTAGTCAGAACATCAGAGAATGCCCTCATCTCCCGTCTCCCTACTACCAAGCTACCAAGCATGAAGTAAAAATAACAATGGAAAAAAAAGTCTGGGGAGCTGCAAGAGATAGATTCTTTCTGAGGAGCAGTGCAGAAATCTCAGAGCCAAGTATGGAAACCCAAAGCCAACTGAGGGGAAGACACTGAGAAAAACCTTGTGGCAAATGACCCTCCTTTTTAAAGACAAGTTATCACTATAGGAATTTGAAGGCTTTTATGGCCCTGAGTGTAATCATGAAAACAAAAACCTTCAAACCCAGCCCATCTCCTGATTATATTAACATAAACATCAACACTAGAGGCCTAGCAGAAAAAGGGTATGCTCATCTTCAAGAATAAAAAATATTTACCTCAGTACCTATGCTTTAATAAAGGATGTCTGACTATCATAGAAATAAGTTACAAGACCAAAAAGGCAAGAAAAGATAGTCTGAAGAGACAAAGCAGTCACACCAGAACCAGACTCATGTATGACACAGATGTTGGAATTATTAGAGATTTAAAAAAAACTATGATTAATATTTTAAAAGCTCTAAAGGAAAAAGCAGAAAACATATAAGATCAGATAAGTAATTTTAGCACAGATATAGAAAATAAAAGAAAAAAAAACAAATGCAAATGCTAGAAATAAATACAGTAACAGAAATGAAGAATACCTTCAGTGGACTAAAAGAATCAGTGAACTTAAAGATATATCAATGGAAATTACCCAAAGTGATAGGCAAAGGGTGAAATAATCAGAATATTAATAGAATATGCAAGAGAAGAGTAATAATATCAAATGGTCTAATGTTCACATAATTTGATTCTCAGGAGGGGGAGAAAGAATGGGAGAAAGAAAGAGAAAGAAGTATTAGAAGATATAATGGCCATGTTTTCCAAAATTAGCAACAGACACCAACCTATAAATCCAAGAACTTTAGAGAATACCAAGCCAGATATATACCAAAACAACAAACAGACACCTAGACATATCCTATTCAAACTGCCTAAAACCAAAGACAAGGCATTCAGAAGTGGAAAAAAAAAAGCACTAGCTACACAAGAAAAAGGATAAGAATTGTAGCAGGCTTTTCAGTAAAAGACCATGCAAGCAGAAAGACAGTGGAGTGACATCTTTAAAGTGTTGAAAGAAGAAATTGTCAACCCAGAATTCTACATCCAGTGAAAATAACCGTCACAAATGAAGAAGAAATAAAGACTTTCTGAAACAAACAAAAATAGAGGGAATATATTGCCAGGAGACCCACTTTACAAGAATGTTAAAGGAAATTCTTCAGGCACAAAGAAAATGATATAGGTTGGAAAACTGGATATCAGAATGAATATCAGAATATATCAGAATATCAGAAATGGAATAAATGAAGATAAAATCTTAAAAAATTTAATTGCTCTAAAAATAAGTGATTATTTAAAGTTCATAACAATGTGTTATATGTTTATAGCATATGTAAAAGTGAAATACATGACAATAATGACACAAGGATGGGAGGGAGGAATTAGTAAAATACTGTTATAAAGTCCTATGCTCCTTGTGAAGTGGTCTAATATTATTTGAAGGAAGACTCAGATTATTTAAAAATGTATATTGTAAACCCTATGGCAAGCATTTAAAAAGTTAACAAAAAGAGGTTAACAAAAAATAATGTCAATAAAGGTCACAAAATGGAATGATAGAAAATGTTCAACAAAACCTAGAGAAAACAGGAAAAGGGGGAAAAAGAACAAATAGAACAAATAAGAAAACAACTAACAAGATAGTAGATTTTAAGTAGATTTTAATCCCACCATATCAAGTAGTTGCATTTATGTATGTATGTATGTATGAATGAATGAGACAGAGTCTTGCTCTGCTGCCCAGGCTGGATGGAGTGCAGTGGCATGATCACAGGTCATTGCAGCCTCAAACTCCTGGACTCCTGTGATCCTCCTACCTCAGCCTCCAGAGTAGCTAGGACTATAGGCACATGTTACCATGCCTGGCTTATTTTGAAAAATTATTTTAGAGACAGGGTCTTGCTATGTTGCCCAGGCTAGTCTTGAACTCCTGGCCTCAAGTGATTTCCCCACCTTGGCCTCCCAAACAGTTGGGATTATAGGCACGAGCCACTGCACCTGGCTAGTAGTTGCATTAAATGTAAAAATGTGAGTAGTCTAAAAGACAGATGGTCATTGGATTAAAAAAAAAGATACAACTGTGTGCTGTTTATAAGAAACCAATATTATTTTATTTTACTTTAAAAATTTTTAATTATGAATACATAATAGTTGTATATCTTTATAGGGTACATGTGATGTTTTGATATAGGCATACAATATTAATTAATCAAGTCAAGGTAATTGGGGTATCCATCACTTCAGACATTTATCATTTCTTTCTGTTAAGAACATTCCAATTCCATTCTTTTAGTTATTTTAAGGTATACCGTGACTTATTGTTGATTATAGTCACTTTGTTATGCTATCAAATATTATTCATTCTATCTAACTATCTAACTATAATGTATTTTTGCATGTATTTACCATGTCCACTTTATTCTCTCCCTCCCCACTACCCTTCCCAGCCTCTGGTAACCTTCATTTTACTTTCTGTTTCCATGAGATCAATTGTTTTTTAATATTTAGCTCTCTCATATGAGTGAGAACAGGTGAAATTTGACTTTCTGTGCTTGGCTTATTTCATTTAACATAATGTTCTCCAGTTCCATTCATGTTGTTGCAAATGGCAGGATTTCAATCTTTTTTTGTGGCTATATAATATTCCATTGAATATATGTACCACAGTTTCTTTATCCATTCATCCATTGATGGACACAGGTTGATTCCAAATCTTGACTGTTGTGAATGGTGCTACAATAAACATGGGAGTGCAGATATTTTAATATAGTGAATTCTCTTCTTTTGGATATATACCTAACAGTGGGATTGCTGGGTCATATGGTAGTTCTATTTTTAGTCTTTTGAGGAACCTCCATACCGTTTCACATAGTGGTTGCACTAATTTACATTCCCACCAACAGTGTACGAGGGGTTCCCCTTTCTCTACATCCTTGTCAGCATTTGTTATTGCCTGTCTTTTTGATAAAAGCCATTTTAATGGGGGTGATATGATATCTTATTATAGTTTTGATTTGCATTTCTCTGATGACTAATGATGTTGAGCATTTTTTCATACACCTGTTGGCTTTTTGTATGTCTTTTTTGAGAAATGTCTATTTAGATCCTTTGCCCACTTTGTAATCAGATTTGATCCTTTCCTATTTAGTTGTTAAAGCTACTTATATATTCTAGTTATTAATCCCTTGTTAGATGAATAGTTTGAAAATATTTTCTCCCATTCTGTGGATTGTCTAAGAAACACACTTTAAATATAAAGACATAGATAGGTCATGCTAAATGAAAGAAGTCACACTCAGAAGACCAGCTACTGTGTGATTCCATTTATAACAAATTTTTATAAAAGGCAAATGTATAGAAACAGAAGGTAGATTAATGGATGGCTGGGGTTGGGGATGGAAACAGGTATTAACTGTAAATGGGTACCAGGGATCTTATTAGGTTGATAGTGGTGATGGTTGCATAAATTAGTAAATTTACTAAAAATCCTTAGTATACTTAAATTGAGAATGAATTTATAGGATGTAAATTATAACTTAATAAAGTTATGTTTTTGAAAAAATGAGCATAGTGATGTGAAACAAATGACTATTTTGGCCATTCTTTATAGAATAGTCTTGACCTGAAGGCTTCCGGGTCATTAATAACTCCTCATGTTCCTGCCAGCACAGGGAACATCATGGATCTGTCAGCAATTAAGCAGCAAAAGTAATGAAGATTTATATAAGAAAGTGTGTGTGAAATAATGATATTACCAGATAAACAAAGACAGAAATTTTAAAGTCTGTCCATTTTTGCTTCATGTGTTTTGGGACTCTGTTTCGAGATGTGTCTATATTCATAATTTTTATATCTTCTTGATGTCATTGGGAAGGCTCTTTCTTTATATGTTCTTTTTATGTCTTGTCTTAAAGTTTATTTTATCAGATATTAATATAGTTACTCATGTGCTTTTATAATTAATGTTACCTGGCATGTATTTTCCCATCATTTTACTTTCAGCCTACGTGTGTGTGTGCATGCGTGTTTGTGCGTACATATGTGTTTTAATCTATAGCAGTGGTTCTCAACTGAGAGCAATTTAGCCCCCCTTGTGACATTTGATGACAACTGGAGAAATTTTGGGTTGTCACACCTGCATAGTGGCTACTGACATCTAATCAATAAAGGCCACGGATGCTACTAAATAGCCTACAATGCACAGGAGGATGCCACAACCGGGAATTATCCAGCCCCAAATTTCAGTGGCACCAAAGTTGAGAAATCCTAATCTAAAGTGTATCTCTTTTAGACAACAGATAGTTGAATCTCAGGGTTTTTTTGTTTTGTTTTGTTTTGTTTTTTACCAGTGTGACAATTGCTGCCTTTTGATGACAGTGTTTAGTTCAGTCATATTTAATGTAATTATTAAATAGTTGGATTTATATCTTCCCTTTTTGTTATTTTCTGTATGTTTCATATAAGTTTTGATTCTTTGTTATATTTTCATTGCCTCATGTGAGAGAAAGAGATATATTTCTAGTATACAACTTTAATTCCTTTTGTTGTTTTTTACACCATATGTTTGAGTTATTTTCATGGTGGTTGCTCTAGGGATTATAATAGTCATTTCAACTTAGTCTCAATCTACTTTTGTGTGATGCTAATTTAATTCTAGTAAAATATTAAAAGTTTCTTTGATTCTAGCTCCATTATCACATCCTTCCTTCATGCTAGTATCATAAAATATATGTAATCTATATATATACAGCCCCAACAATATAGCATTATAATTATTGTTCCATCTGATTTTATGTCTCTTTAAATGTTTAGAAAAGAAAGAGAAAAAAATATATATTTATGCAGTTTTTTATAGTTACTCATATTTTTACATTTTCTAGTGCTCATAATTTCTTTGTGTGGATTTGAGTTATTGTCCAGTATCATTTCCTTTAGGCCTGAAAGACTTCCCTGAGTATTTCTTATAAAGTAGGTCTGCTAGCAGCAAATTCTTTGCTATAGATAGTAACAAATTATCTTTTTAGGTTTATATAATGTGTATATTGCCTTTAATAATGTATTATGTAGTATTATCTATTTTTGCCATTCTTGAGTCTTTTTTTGCAAATACTTATTATTTTTTGAACAGTTAATACATTTACAGGGTCTACATATAAAAGCAAATTTAAAAGAGACACATCGAAAAGGTATGCCCTACCCATTTTCTCCATTTCTCCTTGACATTGTAGTAACCACTCTTGTTGGTTGTTGTTCCAGTGTTTGTTTACATAAATACAAAGCAATGCAAATATATGTGCTAATTTCTACCTTTTCTCTCACAAAAGGTAGTATACCATGTGTTCTGTACTGCACCTTGTGTTTTTCATTTAAGTTGTCCTAGAGATGTTTCCATATTAGTACAGAGAGTTGCTCTTCATTCTTTTATTTTATAGGTATTCTATTGTACAGATGTGCCATAATATAACCCTTTGTTGGTGGGCACTAGGGTTGTTTACCATCTTATGGTAATCAAGAAATACTGAATGGGTAACCTGGAACATCTTATACATGTATGGGTGTATCTCTGGGATAGGTTTCGAGGAGTGGGATTGTTGGGTTAAAGGGTAAATGCATTTACAATTTTGGATGGTCTCACTGTTGCCCAGGCTGGTCTCAAACTCCCAGCCTCAAGCAATCCTCCTACCTCAGCCTCCCAAATGCTGAGATTACAGGCATGAGCCACTGCACCCAGCCTAATTACTACAATTTTATTAAAAACATCAGGAGTCATATTTTTAAAGTTTGACATTACAAGGCAAGAGATAATTTCTCAGTACTATCAGCTGCTAGACTGCATGTGAGTTCATTAGATTGTATGTGTATGATACCAAAGAGGTGACTAAAAATTAAATGCAACTCTAAAAGTTTGTTTTATTGATTTTATAAATGCTAATATACCAAATAATTCCACAAAGATTAGAATTATAATATAATAACTATTATTCTATCTTATACTTAAATTTTTAGATATTTGTTGGCTTAACCAGATATGTTGTTTTTCCTTAAGTTATTTAACTGTTGCACCTTCATCCATTAATTCACTCAACAAATATTCAGTGTCTATTTACCTATTTATTTTTTATATATTCCTTTTTAAAAGCCAGGTTTATTGAGCTATAGTTTATATACAATTCATTCCTTTTAAATATACAGTTCGATGAGTTTTGACAACTGTGTAACCATCACCAAGATCAAGATATAGATTTGGTTTTGATTTCTATCCCACCAAAAGACTTTATTAATTTTTGTGGAACATGCCCTTCTCCTACCCTCAGCTCTTGGCATCTACTGATCTATTTTCTCTATACATAGTTTTTCCCTTTTTACGACTTTGTATAAATGAAATCAGTTATTATATAGCCTTTTGTGTCTAGCTTATTTTACTTAGCATAATGCTTTTGAGATTCATCAATGTTGTTATGTGTATCCATAGTTTGTTCCTTATTTTGTTGCTGAGTAGTAGTCCATAGTATGGATGAATGGATGAATCACAGTTTACTTACACATTCACCATTTATTGAACATTTGGGTTGTTTTAAGTTCTGAGGCATTATAAATAAAGCTGCTATGAACATTTGCTTACACGTCTTTGTGTGGGCATGTGTTTTCATTTCTGTTGGATAAATACTCAACAGTGAGATTTCTGGGTTGCATGTTAAGTGTATGTTTAACTTTATAAAAACCTGGCGACCTTTTACAAAGGATCTGAATATTTTGCATTTCTAGCAGCAGTATATAAGATTTCCAGTTGTTCCAAATCCTTACCAATTTTTGTCATTTAGGAATTTTTAATTTTAGTCATTCTAGTGTGAAATGGTATCTTATTGCTATTTTAATTTGCATCTACCTAATAACTAATGATGTTGAACAGTTTTTCTTCTTATTTTAAGTGGACAGGAAGTAGGATTTATTGGTGGGCACAAATGAGGGAACAGCACAGTGGAAGCCTTCATGAGTGCAGGGCCCACCACTTGTCCAGGGGGCCACAACCATCTAGGATGAGCTGCTTCTGAGCTACCATGTCTTCAAATTCATCCACATTAAACTTGGTAAAGCCCTACTTCTTTGAAATGTGGATCTTCTAGTGGTCAGGGAACTTCAACTTGGCTCTGTAGGCCCTCGGTCACATGCTCCTTGTTCTACAGTTTGTTGCAGATGGATATGATGACTTGGCCAACGTGAAACCCTGGCCACAGTGCCCTGGGGCTTTCTAAAGGCACCACACATACCTGTCTGGAGCCTGTCAGCCCCCACATGGGACAACATCTTGTTGATGCGGATAACATGGAAGGGGTGAAGGCGCACTCGGCTATGAAAACCATCTTTTCCACAGCTTTTTACCATGTACTTGTTGGCACAAATATGGGCAGCCTCTAGGGCTTTGGAGGAGAGCTGTTCATATTCATTTGACACCATGTGGTCACAGAGTGGGAACTCATCCACTTTTGCCTTCTTCTGCCCCAGGTCAGAGATGCAAACCTTGGCATCAGGAATGACTCAGCAGAAATGAGACTTTGGGTATGGCTTGTTCTTACAATACTGGTAACACTGGCTGGGGCGATTGCCCTTTGCAATACCAGGATCTTAGGTGGCAGCTAGAAGCCGTGCTTACTCACTGCACTGAAGGAAAAGAGCTGAACAGCTTTTCTTATGCTTATTTGCCATCCATAACTTCTTCAGTGAAGTCTGTTTATATTTTTTCCCATTTTTAATTTTTTTTTTTATCTTTCTATTGAGTTGTTTATATTTTGAGGGTACCAATCCTTTATCAGATAAGTGGTTTATGGTATTTTCTATCTTTCTGTGGCTTGTTTTTTCATTTCCTTAACAATGTCTTTTGAAGAGTAGAAATTTTAAATTTTAAATCCAACTTATCAGATTTTTTCTTTATGGTTTGGGCTTTTTTAATGCATTCTTAATAAGTAAACTATTTTGTATATCAAATTAACAGCTCTCACAGTCATTAATCAGCATTTTATTCTTAAAATAATAAAGATGAATATCCCTCATGAGATTAGTAGGATTTCTACATATAAAACACATAAGGCAATTTTTACTCCAACTTACAAATAGACTTAATAAATACAAATGACGTGCCTTGTTTATATTACTCAATTTGTTATGTTGCTTGTATTTGATGACAACCTACGCCATCACATGGTCATTGGTTACTAACAGCTAAAGGATACCAAAAATTACATTGCAGGAGATGTTCAGTTACTTCTGAAGACTGGAGGTGATTTTTGCCTAAGTGAAACTTTGGACCGTCCCTAATTTATATTGGTTGTTTCCTTGTGTTTACTTTGGTATTGCCTATTAAGTACAGATTTTAATCTTTCCATGAAGAAATCCAAGTAAGCTCAATCATGATTTTCACAGGATTAAGTCATATGTTGAATACCCAAGCATTTGTTGACTGTTCGTTGTACGGGGGCATAGGCTCTACTCACAAGGATGGCTGTGTGAACACTACACACAGAATGTTATTAAGAAATTAGCTTCATGATCCCTCTGGGGTGTCCTCCTCCTCTTGTAGGAATCAAGAGAGTGGTTTGGATGAAGCTTGTGGCCTTTAACATTTCATGTGTGTAAGGATCACTGACATCCAGACATTGGGACTTTTAAAACTTCGTAACTTTCCTTCACCATAGCAAAATAATTGTGACCCAGCTTCATTCATTGCTTAAATGAAGTTAATGTTTTCCTGAGTTTTTAGTATTTAAGAGGCTATGCTGTCATGCTAGGTGATAGGAAGAGGAAATAAAGAAAAGGTTTCTACCCCTGAGTTGACACTCTGAGTGGAGCACACCTATGTACGGTGAACCTAAGGCCAAGGCAGGCTGTGTGGCTGAGTTTGGGGCATGAGGAGATCAGTTGTAGGAGATGAGACAGGAAATATATTCAGGGAACAGATTGTAGGGGGCCTCAGATACCATTTGGGGGCCTAAGGCTCCATTCTATTAAAAAGAGGGTTGGCATTTATGAGCAAAGGCTTGTGTTGTTTTCAGTTTCCCATATTCTGTGTCTTTGAAAACAGCAGAGCTAAGATAATTGGGGGATATGATGCCTGCCTTAGTTGTTGTATGGAGTTGCCACTGGGTTGGGGAGCTGTAAATTAGCATGGAGACCTTTAGCATGCCTGAGAGTGGCATAAAAGATTGGCAGGAAAAGGGGCTGTGGCTTCTTTTCATCATCAATAAGACCTACAAACATCTTGCCTGTCATCCGTGGCAGTCATATATGACCTGTGTGGATGAGGGGGCAGAAGAAGCTGGATACTTCGGTAGCTGCTGGGCCTCCTGTTGAGATGAAGCTGCTGTCCCTGAGGTATTCTCCATCCCATATCCTTCTATAAAACTAAGTAAATGTTGTATTAAATGAAACCTGTTTGTATCTTGGGAGTCTGGTTGCCAGCTTGACCTCATCACCACAGCTCTGCCACTGCACTGACGCCTTGGAGTGAGAGGTTAGCATTATGAACTTGGTTTGGGTTGAGGATGGGGGGATCTGAATCAGGGTCAGAGCAACGAGAAGGTGAGAAGAGTGAAGAGCATTTGCCCCCACAACAGGCACCGAGACTCCTTTTGGCAGCTCCGGCAGATGGGCTGGGGCAGAAGGGAGAACAGAACTCCAACTACAGCTCTGGTGAGTGGTCTGAATGGAGCCAGGGGCTCTTCCTAGTTGTGTAAACATTTTTGAAGTTTTTATTTTAATTAAAAAAATTATAAACAGTGCTTAAGATGTGCCAAGCACTATTCCAGGCATTTTATAAATATTAACTCATTTAATTCCTCATAACAACTCAATACCATTTACAGTTTACTGATGAGAAGACTGAGGCACAAAGAAGTGAAGTGACTTGCCCAAGTCATCTAGTTTAGCAAATGGTGAAGCTGAGCTTTGAAACCAGGCAGTCTGGCTCTAGACTCCCTGCTCTGAACCCTTCTGATTCCTGAGGCTGCTTGTCTCCATTCTTCCTCATAGGGAATGAGTGGAATTAATAGTTTTTAAGATGTCATTGTTATGACTGAGCCAGAACACTCACACAGATTACAGCCGCACAGGGTGACATTACTGGGCAGTTTCCAGGGAGCACGGATTCCTTATGCTGTGCATAGGTGAAGATAGCACCTGTCCTTTGACTTGTACCCCTGTCTTACTACCATGGAGGGCCTATTCTATGATTTTAGAGCCTCATATTACATCTGTTGACTCCCTATGCTACTGAAACAGCCCCTTCTCCCAAATTCTTGGGGTCAGAGGTGTATTTTCCCCTCTTCTTGGCATCCTTGGCAGGGTTCATGGCTTTGATACTCCTGCAGTGCCCTACTTTGCCTCTTCATAGGGGAGTGAGTGAGTTTGCTTTGGGAGGAAACCAAGGTGAGATCTGAGCAAAGGGGATTCAGACATTGCTTTGTTGTGTTTTTCCCTTTTTTGGAAGAAACCTCATTGTTAGTAGACAGGCTGTCCGACCAGGCATGTTAGTCATAGCAAATGAAGCAAATTATTCCTTTTCCAAGATGAACCTATAATACATAAATTATTATATTACCCCTTACATTAAGTCTACCAGTTATATGTGGTGGTGATTGTATCTTATCCATCTTTCCTTTGCTAGGTAGTGAGATCAGCTGTAGCTTTTTCATCATGATTTTCATTCCTTGCTACAAAACGGTGATTTGATTTCTAGGTCGGCATTGTAAGCAGCCTAATGCTTCATCACAGCATGCCAGCTCCTCACATTGCTGGCTGAGCAGAGACTGCTGAAATAGATTGATCAACTTGTTGGTTTTTTTCATTGTCATATTTTGCACCGAGTGAAGCATGACACATCCCACTCTGTGACAGAAGCTGTGAGTGACAATTGGTTTCATGTGGTGCCCTAAAATGACAAAATGTTACTTGCTTACTAGGAAAGAATCTTCTGGAGGTTTTCCCTGGACCTTTGCTTTGAGCCCACAATAGAGCTTGTGTACCACATCTAATAAATTGCCATCCCAGTGTTATTAATACAATGACCTGCAGGCACAAAGAAGGAATAACTTTGTCATATAAAATTTTAGAGTGCTCAAATAACCTATTTAATGTTATTTTTGAGCATCTATCTCTCGTTTGGCTACTTTCTTTAATACTCCAGTTCTTTATGTGTAATACTGAAATTAAAGCTCATAAATAGAGGTATTAAAATTCTTTCCTTGCCTCATGGAATTTTAGTTTTCACAAATAACCTTAGAATAATTCAGGTAACTAAGGTTTGGGGGGAACCAGTGCTTACTTGTACATAAAGTTGTTTCTGTCAGTCTCTATTCTCCATTTTTCTGCAAATCACTCTATTAGATAGATTAACAAACATCATCACAGAAACAAGATTTTTTTAAAAAAATAGATCATTGTATTTATATCTACCAAAAGCTATAATCAAGTGGGAATTTCTCCCTTATTAGGAGGACTTGAATAGGTATTTAAACATTAAGGCAATGATGATTCTAAAACATACTAAAACTCTAAGGTAAGGCTTTATGTTTGTTTTGAAACCCATATTCAGAGGCTACTTATATGTGGAACACCTTTGCCTTTGGGGGCCAAGTGCTATTAAGGCTGTTGTTGACCCTAGTATCCAGTGCCTCCTCCTTCCACAAGAAACCAGAGGCAGAATTTTCTTAGACCCCAGGATCATCAAAATAGCTTTATCAACCTTTGCCATTAAAATAGGAAACCCATGGTTGTTCCAGTGTTTGTGCATTTAATAGTTCAAAGCATGAAGTTATATGTTTATTGAGGATGTAGGAAGCAAAATGAAAAAAAAAGTATCTTGCTACTGAATGCTGCTGCCTTCATTAACTAGACCAGGGGTCCTCAAACTTTTTAAACAGGGGACCAGTTCATTGTCCCTCAGACCGTTGAAGAGTGCACACTGTGGGCCCGGGACGAGTCGGCTGCTAAGCAGGACAGGCAGCTGCGGCAAAAACACCCAGAGGGCCGGATAAATGTGCTAGGCGTCCTGCATGTGGCCCGCGGGCCATAGTTTGAGGACGCCTGAACTAGACTTACCAAAATACATAATTATCTTTTCTCTACATTTATTTATTTATGGGCTACTCTTCCGTACTCACTCTAGCTGGTGAGGATGATAGTGGCAAAGCCCTGATTGCCCTCTTCATGATTGCTGAGATGTTGTCTGAGAATCCCTGTAGCCCTTGGTGGATTACTGGTGATGCATGGCTGGGAGGGTCTTTTCTCAACCCTGGGCCTTCACTTTGGAAGCTGTGCTGTGTTGTGATTAATTATAATAACTTAAAACCATGCAGCATCTGAAGATGACCCCATGGGGAATTGAATTTTAAAGCAAACTTACTTATCCTTGGAAGCTTAGTGGGTGGATTGGAAAAGCAAAAGAATCTTTTGCTTCTAGTTTTGGAAGCCAGAGTAGCCAGAGGCTGAGGAGCGTGCCCTTTTCCCTCTGTCTCCTATTCTCTGGCATCTCTAATTTCCATTCAGGATAATATGACCAAGGGGAACTATTTGCATCTTTGAAAATTCCACTGTTCTTCTGGCTGATAGGAGTAGAACAGTAGAAACAAATCTTAGGTGTTCTCTACCATGCTGGAGAATTATTTAAAAGATCTCTTTCTGGCAATTCTCATTAAGTGATTTAATTTTAGAAGTGGAAAGAACCTTATCTATTGGAGCACTGGAATCTCAACAGACTGGTATATTAAACTTTATTAATAATAATTATTTCCTGAAATTTTATAAGATCAGTTCAAATCAAGTTATGTCTACAGATAGGATCATAAAGATAATAAGAAAAAATATTTAAAAATCATTATTAATATCATTATGTGTATGTGGACCAGCAGTGATCATTTTGTGGAAATGCTGATTTGAAGTCATTTGTTCATTCCATTTGTTCTTAAGTTTGGATTTTCTTGTACCAGGAGACTTACCTTTAACATCCCCTCATATGATGCTTTATCACTTTTTTGAGAGGTTTTGCTCTAGGAATTCAGGATATAGCCTGGGAAGTCTAAAAATGTAGGTTGTTTTGCTTTAATATATCGTCTCAGAGATTCTCAGGGTTTATCTGGATAATAGGTTTCATCAGCTGGGGCCCCCTTCTTTTCTTTTCTCTGCCAATGCAGTGAGTGAGATCTTGAAGGACAATATTGCTAGATAAAGGAGAGGGCAACAAGGTGTATATGGGGAATTCTAAGGAGTTGAATGTGAAAAGCATTTATATGTGGGTGCAGATGGTGTTATGTAGTGAAAATGGAGAGGTAGCAGATGCCAGGTCTTTGTGGACCTTGGATTTTTTTTCCCGTGGATGATGAAGTTGCTCAAGAATTTTAAGCAGAGCCATGGCATGACAAACCTCCTTTGTGATTCAAAGAAATTAGTCTGATGGCTGTTGGAGAATGGATGATTGGGGAACCAGGTGGAATGGTGGGAAGATAGTTGAGAAATTATTGCAGAAAATCCAGGCAGGAAGCTAGAACCAGAGTAATGATAGTAAGGAGAAGAGGGGACCAGGAAGAATGCTTGAGAAGTAGAGTTGGGAGGACTGGGAAAGCAGCATGTCAGGGTGATGAGGTTCTACAGTTTATCAGCAAGTTATTTACTCTTAAAGATCCTGTTTTCCTAAATGTAAAGTGGTGTTAATAACCCCTACCTCATGAAGTCATGGGTGAAAATTAAGGAGCTAATATCTTAAGTAAAATAATTAGTACAAAGTGGGTGCTAAATGAGTATTTCTTACACTGCACTGGTTGTCTCTTAACATACTAAAATGTACTTTTTTCTGTTTGGGGCACATTACTTAGAGTAATGAGAAGAAGTAAAAAACATTGAGTGTAATATATTGGGGTAGAGTAAAAATAACTACCTAATATGAGTAAATGTGAAAAGGAAGGTACTATATTTGGATGTTTTACAGTTACAAAAAAAAAAAAAAAAACCAATATCTTTTCACTTCTCCAAAATGGCTTAAAATCTTGAAGTTAATTACAGGAGAGAAGAAAACCCCCTAATAATAGCAGAATCACTAATATAATAGTATGGTCTCTGAAAATATTGGACTGGAGGAGAATTGGCCGTTCTGGAGTGGTCAAGTTTTCATGGATATCCCCTTGCGGGCAGGACCCACGTTGACATGAACCTGGGGCAAAAACCTGACTCTCTGTGGGAAAAACTTTTAATATTAAGTTCTCTGCTTGTTAAAGGTCAACCAAGAATCATTCTAGAGAAGCCTTGTGCATTTTCTATATAACTACTTCTTAAAGATGTTATCCTTTCTTGCTAATTGACCCTCAGATAAGAACTCATCTGACAGCTTTGTTTCAGAATTTAGGATTAAGCAAACATTTATTTCTCTTAACTGGCTTATTTCCTTTTTTCAGATGATGAGAATTAAATGGTACACAACGTTTCCTTTTGTATCAGTTTTCAAGAAACTGAGAATACCATGTAATACTTGATTACAGTAGCAGAAAGTCTAGGAGAACCATGACTTTACTTCCTCCTTCTATATTATAGTTCAGTATTGTCAGTTTCTATTTTAGTTGGCTTGCTGGGGCACATTAAAGGCTTTACAAAACAACCTGAATGTACCTGAGACTGATCCCTATAATTTGGGATTTCACTAATTTAACATTTCCCCTGATGTGATTCAAACATTTTGTAAACATAGTGTGTTTAAAAGACCCAGGTGCCTGGCAGTAGGGGCATGGTTTAATAAATTGTGGTATATTTATGTACCACATTTAGAATTTTGATCTTAAATTCTAAAGCAAATCTGTCACTGAGCCCTTATACAAGGCAGTGTACAATATACAACTGAATAGCAATGAACCGCCTGAATTTTTATGCTTCAACATGAATAGCTCTCAAAAACCATAATATGGAGTGAAAAAATAAAAATCCACTTAGTTAATATGGCATAAAATGCCACTTGTACCCCAGTAACAGCTTTCCATTTCTTCCGTAGTACTAGAATCTTAGGATAAATGGCCTCCCAGAAAGATGACTTATTTTCTTGCCTCTTTTGCAGCCAGATGTGACCATATGACCAAGTACTTGGCCAATAGGATGTGAGTGGAAGTAGTGTGTGTAATTTAGAGGCTTTGTCCTTAAAGGGAAAGGGAGTGCCTTTCCTTGTCCTTTTCTCATTTCCTTCTTCCTGACTCCTGGGCCTGGTGGTGAGGGCAACACCCACTGGGTGGTATAGCAGGCCGATTGTAGGTCGGGGGAAGCTACCATTTCATCCCAGGAATACTTATACTCCGACTCTTCTGCAGGGGAAAAATCAACTTCTGTCTTGTTGAGCCACTGTTATTTTGATCTTTGTTCCAGCAGCTACACCTGCTTTCTAATTCTATGTGTTACTATTTATGCAAGTTAAAACAAGCAAAAGAATATTATATATTTATGGATGTGTATATTTAGTAACCCCTGGGCTGGATACAGACTAGAATGAATGATAGTCGCCTGAGAGATAGAAGGGAGGGAATGGGACTAGGGAAGGAGAGGATACAGCCTACTTTCTGTGTGCAGTGCTCAGTCAACCATGTCAAAGTAGGACAGTTATTTCAATGATGAATGATGAAGAATCTGTGTGTTTGAGATTTTTGTGATTTGTTTATGCCAAGGTGTTTTCTGATGGCTCTTAACAGTGACTTTTACCCAATATGAAGTGATTGAATTAAGAGAAAATAGTGGATCACCCTTAAAATCAACATGAAAGACAGAGCCATAGTTGTCATTACAGGAGTGAGCTGTGAAATAGAACTGGAATAAGAACAGTTGCCGATGCTGTTGCAATTTGATGTTAAGGCCTGTGTCACAGGTGTGACTGGCAGGCTGCAAGAGGCCACACAGGGAGCATGCATCTTTGCCCAGCCTCTATCTCGCAGGCGTCCTCAAACTATGGCTCGTGGGCCACATACGGGCCACCTAGCACATTTATCTGGTCCTCTGGGTGTTTTTGCTGCCACTGCCTGTCCTGCTTAGCAGCCAACTCATCCCAGGCCCACAGTGCACACTCTCCAACAGTCTGAGGGACAGTGAACTGGCCCCCTGTTTAAAAAAGTTTGAGGATTCTTGCTGTAGACAATGACACTGCCAGCTCAAAGGCCGAAATTGTCAGCAGCCTGGGTGACTCTGTCTCTCAGGGGCAGGCTCACGTTAATCAGACTCAGAGAGCCTGAATCTAAACCAGAGTGCCAGTTGATGCATTTATGATAAGAAATTTGACTGTTGCAGAACAGAATGTATGTTCAGGCTGAGCAGAGCATTTTCTCTGAGTAGGCAAGCTGCAGGGGACTGTACCCCAGGTTGTCATTAGAAAGTTGCTTAGAGAGGACAGAGTAGGAACAGAGGCAATTGGTTATGATATGCTCATATATATTAATGAACTAGCAAAAGCTGATGGGCCCATCTCCTTGTTGGCTTGTTGAAATAACCTTGTCCCCTATTTCCACTACTGGCCCAGGCCAGGCACTGTATCTTTTCCCTTACATGGGTGGTCTCACCATCTGACTTTTGGAGATTTTCCTTTCTTCCTCTTTTTTTTCACAGTATTTTTCCAAACCAGATACCACACAGTGGACTGTTTTTTCCCTAAGTGAATCTCAGGTGCATTCCAGGTGAGTCACCTTGCAGTTTGGGGATTCCCAGGCTCTTAAGGGCAACACAAACAGCGAATCTGGTTTGCTCCCACAGTTTGCCAATCACATGTAACGTATGGCAATTTTTTTTTTTTTGAGACAGAGTCTCACTTTGTTGCCCGGGCTAGAGTGTTGTGGCATCAGCCTAGCTCACAGCAACCTCAAACTCCTGGGCTCAAGCGATCCTTCTGCCTCAGCCTCCCAAGTAGCTGGGACTACAGGCATGTACCACCATGCGTAGCTAATTTTTTCTCTATATATTTTTAGTTGTCCAGCTAATTTCATTCTATTTTTAGTAGAGATGGGGTCTCACTCTTGCTCAGGCTGGTCTCGAACTCCTGAGCTCAAATGATCCTCCCGCCTCGGCCTCCCAGAGTGCTAGGATTACAGGTGTGGGCCACTGTGCCCGGCCACATATGACAATTTTGCTGAGTAACACTGAGAAAAACCTTTATTCTCTTCCCTTTAAATCTATGGGGGCCCCCCACTGTCTGCCCCCCTATTCTAGGTACATTCCATGATACATTTAGTTGTATTTCTGAATGAGGTTTTTTCTGTCACACGGGGATCCTTCTGTTTGCCCAGTTGTCCCTGTTTTCACTCTGTCTAAATGTGGAAATGTCCAAGGGGCAGTCCCTGCTCTGATAACTTTGGCTATCTGATCTGTGGCTTTAGATATCATTCTTGCATAGTTGCCTTCCAGGTCTTTATAGTCAGTCCTGAATGTATTCCTACAATATAGTTCTGAAAGTCACTATGTTTGAGAATTAATTGTTTGACAAGGTAATACATATCATAGTATAAAATTCAAAAGTTACAAGAGAAGGCAAACTGAAAAACCAGTCTCTCCTTCTCCCTGAAGAGAAATTTATTCTGTTCTCTTCCCTGGAGACAAATACTCCCATCCATTGGGCCATTTCCACCTGAACGTGCCATGCTCTATTTAAAATCAGCATATGTAATAATATAGTTAGCATCTTCCATTTTTTTTTTTTTTTGAGACAGAGTCTCACTTTGTTGCCCAGGCTAGAGTGAGTGCCGTGGCATCAGCCTGGCTCACAGCAACCTCAATCTCCGGGGCTCAGCGATCCTACTGCCTCAGCCTCCCGAGTAGCTGGGACTACAGGCATGTGCCACCATGCCTGGCTAATTTTTTGTATATATATTTTTTTAGTTGGTCAATTAATTTATTTCTATTTTTGGTAGAGACAGGGTCTTGCTCAGGCTGGTTTCGAACTCCTGATCTTGAGCAATCCGCCCGCCTCGCGTCCCAAAGTGCTAGGATTACAGGCGTGAGCCACCGCGCCCGGCCAGCATCTTCCATTTTTAAAACCAGCTTTCCTACTGGACTTTCTCACTTGTGTAAGTGGGATCCATATCTTACCATTCACCAAAGCCTTGGTGTTTTCTTTTACTTGTCTTTGTTTGCCTCATTCATATCTTTTTTTATTTTATTTTTTTATTTCGGCATATTGTGGGGGTACAGATTTTAAGGTTTCAATAAATGCCCATTTCCCCCCCTCCCCCCAAAAGTCTGAGTCTCCATCATGACCATCCCCAGATGGTGCACATCTCACTCATTATGTATGTATATACCCGCCCCCCTCCCCCCTCCCACCTGCCCAATACCCTATTACTGTAGTACCTATGTGTCCACTTAGGTGCTACTCAGTTAATACCAGTTTGTTGGAGAATATATCTGGTGCTTGTTTCTCCATTCTTGGGATACTTCACTTAGTAGTATGGGTTCCAGCTCTAACCAGGAAAATATAAGATGTGCTATATCACCATTGTTTCTTAGAGCTGAATAGTACTCCATGGTATACATATACCACATTTTATTAATCCATTCTTGGATTGATGGGCACTTGGGCTGTTTCCACAGCCTTGCAATTATGAATTGTGCTGCTATAAACATTCGAGTGCAGGTGTCTTTTTTGTAGAGTGTCACTGGATCATTTGGGTAGATGCCCAGCAATGGGATTGCTGGATCAAATTGTAGATTCACTTGTATCGCTTTAAGGTATCTCCATATTGCTTTCCACAGAGGTTGAACTAGTTTGCAGTCCCACCAGCAGTGTAGGAGTGTTCCTCTCTCTCCGCAGCCACGCCAGCATTTATTGTTTGGAGATTTTTTTGATAAAGGCCATTCTCACTGGGGTTAAGTGATATCTCATTGTGGTTTTGATTTGCAATTCCCTGATGATTAGAGATGTTGAGCATTTCTTCATATGTTTGTTGGCCATTCTTCTGTCTTCTTTAGAAAAATTTCTGTTCAAGTCCTTTGCCCACTTTTTAATGGGGTTATTTGATTTTTTCATCCTAATTTTTGTGAGTTCTAAGTATATTCTAGTTATCAGTCCCTTATCGGATGCATAGGATGCAAAAATTTTCTCCCATTCTGTAGGTTGTCTGCTTACTTTCATGACTATTTCTTTGGCTGTGCAGAAGCTTTTTAGTTTGATCATGTCCCATTTATTTATTTTTGTTGCTGCTGTGATTGCCTTTGGGGACTTCTTCATAAACTCTTTGCCCAGGCCGATGTCTAGGAGAGTGTTTCCAACTTTTTCCTCTAGAGTTCTAATAGTTTCATACCTTAGGTTTAAGTCTGTTATCCAGCGTGAGTTGGTTTTTGTGAGAGGTGAAAGGTGTGGGTCCTGTTTTAGCCTTCTACAGGTGGCTATCCAGTTTTCCCAGCACCATTTATTGAAGAGGGATTCTTTTCCCCAGTGTATGTTTTTGTCTGCTTTGTCAAAGATTAGATGGCTATATGAGGATGGTTTTATATCAGGATTCTCACATCTATTCCACTGGTCAATATTCCTATTTTTGTGCCAATACCATATTGTTTTAATGACTACAGCTTTGTAGTATAGTTTGATATCTGGCATATTAATGCCACCCATTTTGTTTTTGTTACCTAGAATTGCTCTTGAAATTCGGGGTCTTCTTTGGTTCCATACGAAGCGTAAAATTATTTTTTCTATATCTGTGAAGAATGCTGTGGGATTTTAATAGGTATTGCATTGAATCTGTAGATCAGTTTGGGTAGTATAGACATTTCGATGATATTGAGTCTGCCGATCCACGAGCATGGTATGGATTTCCATCTGTTTACATCCTCTGCTATTTCCTTCCTCAGTGTTTCATAGTTCTCCCTGTAGAGGTCTTTTACGTCTTTGGTTAAGTATATTCCTAGGTACTTTAATTTCTTTGTTGCTATTGTGAAGGGAATTGAGTCTTTGATTTGGTTCTCAAGTAGACTGTTGTTGGCGTATATGAATGCCTCTGATTTCTGTGTATTGATTTTGTATCCTGAGACTTTACTAAATTCATTGATCAGTTCCAGGAGTTTCTTGGTTGAATCCTTGGGGTTTTCTAGATACAATATCATATCATCAGCCTACAGTGAAAGTTTGATCTCTTCTGCCCCTATTTGGATACCTTTGATTCCATTTTCCTGTCTGATTGCTGTAGCCAAGACTTCCAGCACTATGTTGAACAGAAGTGGAGATAGTGGGCAGCCTTGTCTGGTTCCAGTTCTAAGTGGGAATGATTTCAATCTTTCCCCATTCAGTATGATGTTGGCTATGGGTCTGTCATATATGGCTTGTATCATTTTTAGGTATGTCCCTTCTATGCCTATTTTCTTAAGTGTTCGTATCATGAAAGGGTGTTGAATTTTGTCAAAAGCTTTTTCTGCATCTATTGAAAGAATCATGTGGTCTTTGTTTTTGCTTCTGTTTATGTGGTGAATTGCATTTATAGATTTACGTATGTTGAACCATCCCTGCATCCCTGGGATGAAGCCCACTTGGTCGTGGTGGATTATTTTTTTGATAAGTGTCTGGATTCGGTTAGCTAATATTTTGTTGAAAATTTTTGCATCTATATTCATTAGGGATATTGGTCTGTAGTTTTCTTTTTTTGTTGCATCCTTTCCTGGTTTTGGTATCAGAGTAATCTTCGCTTCATAAAAGGTGTCGGGGAGGTTTCCGTTCTTCTCGATGTTGCGGAATAGTTTCTGCAAGATAGGTACTAGTTCTTCTTTGTAAGTATGGTAAAATTCAGGTGTGAAGCCATCTGGACCGGGACTTTTCTTTTTAGGGAGATTTTTAATTGCTGTTTCTATTTCAGCTGTTGAGATTGGTCTGTTCAGGGAATCTATTTCTTCCTGGTTGAGCCTAGGGAGGCTGTGTGTTTCTAGAAATTTGTCCATTTCCTCCACATTTTCCAGTTTGTGTGCATAAATATTTTTGTAGTATTCATAAACTGTATCTTGTATCTCTTTGGGATCAGTTGTGATATCTCCTTTTTTATTCCTGATGGAGCTTATTAGAGATTTCTCTTTTCTGCTTTTCGTTAGCTTAGCCAATGGTGTGTCAATTTTGTTTATTTTTTCAAAGAACCAACTTTTTGTTTTATTAATCTCCTGAATAGCTTCCCTGTTTTCAATTTTGTTTAGTTCTGGTTTGATCTTGTTGATTTCACTTCTTCTGCTGGGTTTGGGGTTGGTCTGTTCTTCTTTTTCCAGCTCTTTGAGTCGTTTCATTAGATTGTCTATTTGTGATCTTCTTGTCTTTTGGTTATAGGCATTTATGGAGATAAACTTTCCTCTCAGAACTGCTTTAGCTGTGTCCCAGAGGAGTTGATAACTTGTCTCTCCATTGTCGTTTTCTTCATAGAACTTTTTTATTTACGTCTTGATTTCTTCATTTACGAAGTAATCATTTAGTAGGAGATACAATTTCCACGTTTTTGTGTAGAAATGTGAGTTTCTGTTAGGGTTGATTTGTACTTTTATTCCACTGTGATCTGAGAAGGTACATGGTATGATTTCTATTTTTTTAAATTTCTTGAGATTTTCTTTGTGTCCTAGGATATGGTCAATCTTAGAGAATGTCCCGTGAGCTGATGAGAAGAACGTATATTCAGTGGCTTTTGGGTAGAATGTTCTGTAGATGTCAGTCAGACCCAATTGTTCTAGAGTTTTGTTTAAGTCCATTATTTCTTTATTAATTTTCTGTTTGGAGGATCTGTCTCGTGCCGTCAGTGGGGTGTTGAAATCTCCGGCGATTATGGAGTTGCTATTAATCCATTTGCTTAGCTCCAGTAAGGTTTGCTTTATGAATCTGGGTACACCTAAGTTGGGTGCATATATATTTAAAATTGTTATCTCTTCTTGTTGGACTGTGCCCTTCACCATTATATAATGACCCTCTTTGTCTTTCACTACTTTTGTTGGTTTAAAAACTAAATTGTCTGAAATTAGAACTGCCACACCAGCCTTCTTCTGGCTTCTATTTGCTTGGAATATTGATCTCCACCCTTTTATTTTTAGTCTATATGCATCCTTGGGGGTTAGATGTGTTTCCTGAAGACAGCATATACTTGGCCTGTATTTTCTTATCCATTCAGCCAGCCTATGTCTCTTGAGTGGAGAGTTTAAGCCATTCACATTTATTGAGAGAACTGATAGTTAAGGTAGATTACTGATCATTCTGTTGGGTTGGATGTTGTTGCTATGATTTCTGTCTTGAGCCATTGTAATATCTGGCCTTTAATATCTTTGGGTTTTGGTTGTTTTTATATCCGTGGGTTATTATTATGATGTTCCATGCATAACGCTGTTTTTAGTACTTCTTGTAGGGCTGGTCTTGTCTTGGTGAATTCTCTGAGCCTTTGCTTGTCTGAGAATGTTTTTATTTCTCCTTCATATACGAAGCTTAGTTTTGCAGGGAATAATATTCTAGGCTGGGCATTGTTTTGTTTCAAAATAGTGAGAATGGGGCCCCAGTCTCTCCTTGCTTGTAAAGTCTCATTAGAGAAGTCTGATGTTATTCGAATTGGCTTTCCCTTGTATGTTACTTGCTTCTTTTGTCTTACAGCTCTTAGAAGGGCCTCTTTAGTTGATACTTTGGTCAGTCTGATGACTGCATGTCGTGATGTCTTCCTGTTTGCGTTGAATCTCCCAGGGGTCCTCTGAGCTTCTTGAACTTGTATATCAAGATTTTGAGCAAGGCCTGGGAAATTTTCCTCTATTATATCTTCAAACAGCTTGTCCAACCCTTGAGTGTTGTCTTCTTCCCCTTCTTGTAGCCCTATGACCCTCACATTAGGTTTCTTCACATAATCCCACAGCTCTTGTAGGCTTTGCTCTTTTCTCTTGTTTCTCTGCTCTATTTCTGTGACTGATTTATTTAATTGGAGGGTGTTATCTTCAAGCTCTGAGATTCTTTCTTCTGCTTGATCTACCCTGTTCTTGAGACTTTCCACAGTATTTTGTAGTTCCCTGAGTTGATTCTTCATCTCCAGGACTTCGGTTAAAGTTTTCTTCACTGTGTCAATCTCTTTGTTGAACCTTTGTTCCATTTCCTGGAGGCTTTTTGTGGTTTCTTGGTGTTGGTTATTGAGTTGTTGTTGCAGGTCAGTGAGTGTTCTTATGATCCACATACGAAATTCCTCTTCTTTCATATTGGTTGCCTGATTTTGGTTGGTGTCCGTTTCTAGGGGGCTGGTGCTCCTCTTTGGTGGTGTGTTTTCTGTTTGGTTCTTCATATTTCCTGAGTTCTTTCGCTGATTTCTTCCCATGTCGATCAGTTGTTGTTTCTTTCCTTAGGTTATTGTTTGGGTATTCACACACCTTGTTTAGATTCTGAGGCGTTAGGTGGTGTCTGTGGGTGAAATTGGACCACTCCCTGTATATTGAGTCGGTGGGTGCCGTGGAAAGGCTGTGCAAGATGCCGTCCCTGTCAGCAGGTGGCGTTTCCTTGGAGGAACCGGCTATACTGTTGATTTTGTGTCCTGATAACAGCTCTTGTTCTGGGCGGAGCTGGGTTGGGTAAGCCTGCCCTCAGGCCGTTAGCAGGGGTCAGAGTTCTGTTCTCTGCTTCCAGGGAAATCTGTCAGGGCGGGGCTGGAATGGTCCCGCTCAGCCAGAAAGTCTGTGTGTGGGGGTGGGGCTGTCTGAGACCCCCAGTCTGGAGCAGGCCTCGCTTCTTTCCACCCTCCCCAACTCCACAGCTACTCCTGGGCCTCTGCCAGCAGGCCAGACCACAAGCCACCAGGCCTCCCCGGACTGTGGTGCCGGCGGGGAGGTTCCCTGCACAGGAACGCCACCTGGGTTGGGCGCACGGCCTCCTCCTGGGAGGAGGGTTGCTCTCTAGGACGCCGATCTGCCCCTGGAGGCACACACTCCTCAGTAGGCTGTTCACGTATAACCCTTCTGTGCCCCGGGCAATGCTAGGCCTCGGTGCAGGGGATCTGGTCTGCAGGTCCGACCTCTGGGTCCCAGAGTTCAAGCTGTATCCCCACCAGGGAGAGGATTTCCGGTCCCAATTCACCCACAGGGAGCCCAAGCTGGGTCTATGTCTCTCAGCCTCTGAGTCGGCACCGTTCTCCTGGGAACAAGGTGCCAGCAGCACCTGGGAGGGTGGGCGGGGTCCCAAACGGGAAGGTCCCGTTCCCTGGAGGTGCCTCCGGCTGGTGGCTATATTGTCTCTCTGGGCAGCCGCGGGTAGGGTCGGGGGAGGGGAGGGGGAGGCAATATGGCGCCTGCCGCGCGGCTCGGGTCCGTGCACACGGAGGTGCCCGGAGGAAGTTGGGAACCTGGTGCCACGTCTGCTACAGGCTCACCGTTGGCAGGCGCTGGCGGTCTCTGGGCTGGTGTCCGCAGGTCTCTCCACCTGCTGGGGAGCCCACCAGCAGTCCCGAATGCAGGGGAGGGGAAACAGCAAATCCACCTACCCTTGCCGCTGGTCTCCGGGCTGCTCCGGTGGTGTCAGCCTCCAGTTCTCCTCCGCAGCCTCCTCCCGTGGAGTCTCCCGGGGTCTCAGGTACCCCTCCTTCCGGCCCTTGTCCGCTGTATGCTCGTCTTCTTGCTTCTTTCCTCTAATTTCTGCTAGAATCTGTCTTTTCTGCAGAGACACTCTGTCTGGCGGTGTAATTCGTCCGCCATCTTGCTCCGCCCTCCCATTCATATCTTTTTAATCACCGTATTCCATTGATTTACTCTTGGGCATTTTGCAGGAGACCTGTCCTTTCTTTTGCACTAGACTGCTGTCAGCACCCACCTAGATGGCAAGGTGCCTTCCCTTCCCACAGGGCCTGATGATTCCCCAGAGAACCTTGAGTGCCCCACTGCTGTAGTATAAATTAGTAGGATGGTTGCTGGAATCTCCATCTATTGCTTTTCTGATGAGCTCTAACACTGGTCACACACTGACCTGATGCAGGTCATGCTGAGTCCTAACCCTGGACACATTCTGAGTCCAGACCCCTGTCCTAGTTTCATGCTTTGTCCTCCCTGAAACCCCTGCTGACCCATGTCACAGACATATGCTTAATACTGAGCCCACTCTTAAGCTACACCCTGGTCCAACCCTGGTTGGACACTGAGCCAAGACCCTGATCACATCCTCAGCCTCTGACTCTAGGCACATGTGATTTCTGATGTTAATTGAACACTGAGCCCTGATTCTGGCCACATTGATTCCAGACACCTGTCATATCCTGAGCACTTACCTTTGTAACACCGAGCCCTGAACTTAATCAAATACTGAGCCCTGACCCTGGTTATACCCTTAACTCTGATCCTTGTCACATATTGAGCCCAGATGCTTGCCATACAATGACTGCTTGCATTCATAACATGTTTAGGCCTGATCTTGGTCACACACTGGGCTTTTACCACAGTTGCTGGCCGAGTCCTGCCCCTGGTTATGCAATAAGCCCCAAATGTAGTCACCAACTAATGTACACCAACTAATGTACACCAACTAATGACCCCAAGCACATGCTGAGCCATGACTCTGCTCACACACCAAGCCCTGATCCTGGTTGTGCACTGAGCCTTAACCCTATTGTTCATATTGTTCATATTGTTCACTCACACTGGTCACAATCTTAGTGCTGATCCTCATCACACACTATGCCCCGACACTGGTCTCTCTCTTAGCCCTGGTAACATGTTAAGCCCTGAACCTGGTTATACACTGAGCCTTGATTCTGGTCACATGCTGAGCCCTGACACTTGTCACACTCTGAGCTCTAACCATGGTAACCTGATGATCCTTGACCCTGGTTATACTCTGAGCCCTGATCCGAATTGCACATTGATCCTATTTCAGTTATAAGCTGATCCTTAGACCTTTATTTCAAAGGTCTTAAGCATAGGCCATGTTTCCTGTGAGTTAGTCTGGAGCAAAGAGTGAATGATGTTGCAGAAATGGTAGGCAAGTTAGAGTCACCTTTTTGGAGGTTCATGAATGCCAGATGAAGGGGTTTACAATTAATCCATTTGCAGTAGTGACACCCTGGAGTTGTTTGGAGCCAGGCATTGTCATAGTCAGTGTAAGATGGGATGTGTGGGTAGTGATCTGGCTGGCTCCTGAGATAACCATCCACTGCAGGAGGTGACTGGGACTGAGGAGGGAAGGGGCTGAGCAGGAAGAGGGGGTACCATATGCCCATGTGGGAGCAAGCACAGAAAGAGTTGAGGATTCCCTCAAGATGGTCTAGCACAGGTGTCCTCAAACTACGGCCCACAGGCCACATGCGGGTGTTTGTGCCCATTTGTTTTTTTACTTCAAAATAAGATATGTGCAGTGTGCATAGGAATTTGTTCATAGTTTTTTTTTTAAACTATAGTCCGGCCCTCCAGCAGTCTGAGGGACAGTGAACTGGCCCCCTGTTTAAAAAGTTTGAGGACCCCTGGTCTAACACGTAATTGATACAGCCTATGCTGCTGGAATATGGGCTCTGAACCCTCAGCCAGTCCTGGAGGCTGTCTGGGCTACAGATCAGGTTCTGATAGGTTACCTGGCTTTCAAGTCAGGGCCCAGCTTCTTGTTTGTCCCACTTCTACTCTGGCAATCAGAGTAGAAGGAGCTTGATCCACTCAGTATCTTCCCTGCTCTTGCCCAGGTGCCCCTCAGGCCTTCAGAACTCACTCACCTAGTCAGTCATCTGCAAAATAGGAGTAGTAATACCTGTTTTGTAGGTTTCAGGTGAGGTTCTTGAGACAGTCAGGGGGAGCAAGGTCAGGCAGACTTTCTGCTTGGAGAACCCCACCACGGAAAGGGGTACTGAGTTATATGGCTGGCTATGCTGTACTGTTCTTCTAGAGAGAGCTGAGAAGACAGTGAGCAGAGCTTCATGAAGGATGCAGTAAGTGCTGCCTAGTATGTGGGGGTCAGAGCAGGCTGGGGTTTGTTGCTGCTGGGCATTGTGTTTGTCACTCTCAAGCACATGCTTCCTCCCCACAGTCTACAGAGTCATTGTCATCTTTGCAAATTATGTACAAAACAAGACTCAGAGTTACAGGACCAGAGACAGTCATGCCACCTCTCGGATTCTCAGGTATCTTCTCTGTAAAATAGGGCAGGGGTGTTTGCTGGACATTAAATGTGATAAAGCATGTAGTATGCCTGACAGGTTCCACCAACCCTAAATGGAGCTGATTTCCTGGGAGGGGGCATGGTGATCTGGCCATACTATCACACTGATAGGACCAGCTGCTGCCTCCTTGGTCCTCCTGATGCACTGGAGTCCTGGGGACTGTGAATAATGCTGCTGTCAGCATGGGTGTATTAATATCTCCTCCAGACCACGCTTTCAATTTTGGAGGGTATACATCCAACGATGGCATTGCTAGATCATAAGACAATTCTACTTTCAATTTTCTGAGGAACCGTTGTCAAAACTGGCCATGACCAGCTGAAACTAGTTTAAATTATCATAGCCAGTCTAAACCAGTTGTGCCCAGTCAAAGCCAGTTTAAACTGGTAGAAACCAGCTGTGACTGACAGATAATAAAAAGTGTTGCTGAGGATGTGGAGAAAAGGGAACCCTTGTATATTATTGGTAGAATGTAAATTGGTACAGTCATTATGGAAAAAGTGTGAAGATTCCTCAAAAAATTAAAAAATAGAAGTACCATATGACCCAGTCATCCTTCTTCTGGGTATATAGCCAAAGGAAATGAAATCAATATTTAAAACAGATGTCTGTGATCTCATATTTATTGCCATATTATCCACAATAGCCAAGATATGAAAAAAATCCTAAGTGTCCATTGGTGGATGCATGGATGAAGAAATTGTGTTATGTATGCACAATGAAATATTATTCAGCCTTAAAAAGAAGAAAATCCTGCCATTTGTGACAACATGGAAGAACCTGGAGAACATTGTGCTAAGTGAAATAGCCAATAAAAGAATAATAAATGCCACATCATCCCATTTAGATGAGGTATCTAAAGTAATCAGACTCATAGAAACAGGGAATAGAAGGTGGTTATCAGAGGCAGGGAGGGGAGCAAATGGGGAGATGTAGGTAAAAGGGTACAAAGTTTTAGTTATGTAGGATAAATCTAGAGATCTAATGTACAGCATGAGGACTATAGTTAATGCTGTATTGTATACTGGAAATTTGTGGAGAGAGTCGATTTCAGTCGATTACTACAAAAAAAGTAACAATGTGAGAAGATAGATATGTTAATTTGCTTGAGTGTAGTGATCATTTTACTATGTACATTTTACTGTGGATATCAAACATGTACACTGTAAGTATATACAATATAAAAATAAATTGAGGCTAATAACTTTTATCTCCCGAGATTGTTGCAAAAATTAAGTGGAAGGTACCAATGAACACAGAGCTTTTAGCTCCCTGCCCAGCCCCCAGGAAATCCCCTACCTCCCCAGCTGCTATCATTGGTACCTGAGGCTGCAGAAATGAACCTCCTGCTACATGCTTCCTGAGACTGCTTCTGCCAGAAGCAGTCCACACTGGCTGGAGCTAGAGGGCAAGTTGTAGCTCCTCTCTGGGCAGTTTTCCTCTCACATGTATTTGGAGGATTGGCCTGAGTAGGCTATCCCTGGGCTTGGAGAGTGTCACACAAAGACCTACCAGAGCAGGCCCACTACAACTCCTGCAACCACCAGCTCCCATCTCAGAGGTGTAAATCTTATGCAGAATCTCCCTCCCAAGTGGAGTCAGTTGAGGAGGCCAGACTGAATCACAGAGCGCCTGGAAAGTGGAGGATAGAAGCTTTGCTCCACAGGCAGTGGGGAGCTATAGAAAGTATAGAAGGCCCTTGGGCAGGGAAGGGAGAGCTGGGCAAGGGGGAACGGAAAGGAGGTCCTGTCTGAAGTCAACAGGTAGAGCAAGTAGACACTATGCAAAGGATGAGAACAGCAGCTGTTGTCCCAAGCCCTGTAAGCAGAGCATAGATAGTGGCTATGACCTTTTGTCCAACTATCAACCATGTCTCCTTTCCCTTGCTTCTCTGCTTCTTACGGGGACATTGGCCTGGAAGACAGTGGAGAAGCCTGGGGTCTGGTGAGGACCAGAATTCTACTCACTTACTGGTACCATGAGCAAGTCATTTCCCCCTCTCTGAGCTTCAGTCTCTTCATACCTATAGTCCTAGATCAGAGCCCAACACAGAACAGCTGCTCAGGGAGGTGAGTTCAAGGATAGAAATGTAAAAGAACACCACATGTACCATTATTACCTCTACCATACAGAAAACCAGAGTCCCAGAGGAGGCAGGGATGCCCAGGCTCTGGGCCAACTGTGAGAGTGGAAGGGAGGCAGGCCCATATACGACCTTGCCTTTTGCTGTTGGCTGCACAACCCTGATCCATTCATTTTGATGACTGGCCTCTCCCTCTGTCCCTCTGGGTTCCTCTAGCCTGCCCAGTGTGATTGACACTCTGTCCCAGCTTCCTCCAGCCCTAGGCCTCAACACAGAGCATTGTGCCTCGTGTCCAGATGGTCTGGGAAAATTCTGAAGGGAGAGAATCAACTGATCTGTTTGAGTCAGCTGAGACAGGAGTGGGGCTCCTGGTACAAACATGGCTGCTTTGGCTGAGGGGGCCCTTCCAAAGATGGGGAGCTGAGCACACAGAGCTTCCTTCCATGCCTCCATACCCTGAGACCCCCAGTTCTCTTTCATAGTCCCAGCTGCCCTAGTCCCCTCCCTGTACCGCTGGTGGTACTCTCCTCCCCTGGCTACCTCACAAGCAACTCAGACTCCACATCAGGGGTCTTCAAACTTTTTAAACAGGGAACCAGTTCACTGTCCCTCAGACCATTGGAGGGCCAGACTATAGGTTTTAAAAAACTATGAACAAATTCCTATGCACACTGCACATATCTTATTTTGAAGTAAAAAAAAAAAAAACAAATGGGCAAAAACACCCGCATGTGGCCCACGGGCCGTAGTTTGAGGATGCCTGCTCCACATATTCCACTCTGATCCTGTTCTTGCTCCAGACAGCTCCACCTCTGGGTTCTCCCAATTCCTTCGATTCCGTATCTTTAAAATGGACACATATTTGCACTGATGCCTTAGGTTGACTTTTGTCATCTCAGTCTATAAATATGTCCTGAACATCCATGTGTAACACCTTGGGCTGGATACCAGAGACATCTGGGTGAACCAGGGTGTCTGGGTCCTTGCCCACAGGGAGGTTAATTTGGAAGAGAAGGTCAATAAACACATCACAAAACTACTTAAATAATGACTCATGGTGGTAAGTGCCCCAACAGGGGGTAGCAGGATTAAATGGGACAATTCCAGCAGAGCTCAGGACCCACATGTGAGAGGGCTCAGCAAGTGTTGGTAACCAATAGTGCAGCTGTCCATAGTGTAAGGAGTTCTGGAGCTGGCCAGGTGAAGAAGGAGTGGCTGGGTGATCCATGGAGAGCTGAGGCCAGCAGGCCCAAGGGCAAACTGGGCTGGGTATCAGAAGTGCTGGGGAACTGGATCAGGACCTGGGTGAGAAAGGGTGGGTGTAAATAGGCCACCAGCCAGGCCTAGTCCCCAGAAAACAGATATCATGATGGTGGTGGCAACTCTCCAACCTGTGGAGCCAGACCGCCTGGGCCCTGGACCTCACAAATTGGACAATGACTGTCTGGAACAGAGGGCGGGACTACTACTCTCACCTTCCAAATCCTCTGGAAAACATCTGGTTTATTGCTATAGTTTAGAATGGTGATCACAAGGAGCATCTCAATTTGCCATCCTCTCCAAGTGAGAAAGGCTCAATGAAAGAAATGCTCTTTCTGATCCTACAGTGCCTTTTAGTGTTTAGCAAGTTGGGTAAAATGACACATCTGCTCGCTCAAAGCTGTACAGTGGGAAAGGGAAAATCTATAATATTGACCTTTCCCTCAAAGAGTTCTGTTTCTTGTTTGTGTTTTCATACTGATGTCCCCCATTTGGTAAGTCTCTCAAAAGGAAACTTCTGAGGCTTGCAAGAGGATATATATTCTATATAGACATGAATTCTTCTATTTTGTTTGCAACAATCAGGACTGGCCGTGATCAGCTTTCACAGGCTTTGACAGGAATTGACTGGCAATGACTGGCTTGAACTGGCTGGGTTCAGTTGGCTGCATCCAGTTTAGATCAGTTTGGGGGAGCCATGACTGGTTCCAACTGCCTGCAACAGGATGAACTTTGGCCACAACCAGTTAGACTTGTTTCAGCTGGTAACAGCTTATTTCAACCAGTTTGCACTGGCTTCAACTGGTAACAACTGGTTTCCACAAAGTCACAACTGGTTTCAAATCATTGCACCTGGTTTAGACTGGTTTTGGCCAGTCAACACCACTTTCCACAGTTTAGACTGGCTTTGATCAATCACATGCTCCCACCCCATAGCCTGCAAGGGTCAGTGTCTCTTTACAAGTTACAGATGCACAAAATAAGGCTCAGAGTTATAGGACCAGAAACTTTTAGAGCTAGGCAGGGTCCTGGCCATCCTGGCTCTTAGGACTGCCTTCTTCAAGGTCCAGGTGTGGGAAGAGGTGGCTTCCAAGGGTCCTGGGGCTGAGATGCTTTTCAGAGTAAAATGGGCCAAAAACATCAGGCAGAAGCTGGGCTGTGATGTGGTAGGCAGCGTTGGGTCTGTCCTGGATGTAGCTGAAGATGAAGAGTAAATTGTGGGGGAGAAGGTGTAATTTTGTCTTCTGTTCTGGCCGAGGCTTACCAATCCTGTGAATCTGCAGAGATGGTGTGGGCACAGCAGTGTTGGGAGCAAAGGGCATGCTGTGTAGAACCTGACCCAGTGGACAACCCCTGCTATGGTTTGCCAGATAGATTTAAAAAAACAAAGCAAACCAGGACACCCAATTAAATGTGAATTTCAGATAAATTGTTTTTCAGTGTGTTTCCCATGTCATATTTGGGTCTTATTTAAACTAAAAAAGTCTTTATTGCTCATCTGATATTTACACAGGCATCCTGTATTTTACTTTGAAACCCTACAGGCTGCTCACCCATTCCTGGCACTGCTAGAGCCTTTTCCTTCATGACCTTCCTTTCTTAATTATCTGACAACCCAGCAGCTAGGAAGGCTGAGAAGTTCTAGGTGGAAGGGGCCCCAGAGACCCTCCTCTGTGGGATCCCAGTTTGAAACTGGTCCAGGCCAGCCAAACCAATCTAACCCTGTTAAAATGGACCAAAGCCAAGTCCAAACCAGCCTACCTAAACCAGTCAAAACTGGTTGTGAACAACTGAAGTCTATCTAAACTGCTTGAAACCAGCTGAAAATGCTTGTAACCAGTTGTGACCAGCTGAAACCAGTGTGATCAAGTAAAAACTGGTTGTGACCCATCTAAACCAGTTGAAACAGGCTGAAACCAGTTGTGACTGTCTGAAATTGGCTGTGATCATTGAAACTGATTGGAACTGGTGGGAACCAGCCCAAATCAGCTGTGACTAGTTGGAGCTGGCCAAGACCGGATGAAACAAGCCCAGACCAGTTATGACCAGTCAAAAGCAGTTGGAACTGGCCAGAATTGCTCCAAAGCAGATGTGACCAGCTGAAATTGGTCAAAACCAGTTGAAATCAGTTGAAACTGGAATAAACCAGTTGAAATGGGCAAAAATTGATTGTGACTAGATGAAACCAGTTGGAACTGGCTAATATTGGTCAAAACCAGTTATGTCCAGCTGAAACTGGTCCAAACAGGTTGTGATCAGTTGAAATCAGCCAGAACTGGCTGAAACTGGTCCAAGCCAGTTGTGGCTGGCTGATACTCAACTGAACTAGTTAAAAACAGCAAAAATTGGTCATGACCAGCTGAAATAGTCCAAACTGATTGTGATCAGATGAAACTGGTTGTGGCCAGCTGAAACCAGTTGTGGCTGGCTGAAACCAGTTATAGCTGGCTGAAACCTATCCAAACTGGTTGTGACTGGTTGAAATCAGTTGAACCTGATTAAACCAGTCAAAACCAGTTGTGACTGATTTGAAATGCCTGTGTGTTTGCTGTATCCAGGCACCTATGTGTCTAGGGGATGTACCAAGGAACTGCCTTCTGTGCAGACACCATCACCTCTCATTGGAGGCTGCTTCTGGATCTAGTTCTCATGTTGTAACAGGGTGTGGGCAGAGACTATGAGAGTGCGATTATGAGGTCCCTCTCTGGGCCTGGCCCTCTGCAAGTTGTTTCCCTTTACTTCTTTTTTCTCTCAATTTGTTCTTATTATCCTCACTGCCCTGGGAGATAGGTAGCTGTCACCATGTACACAGAATACACAGGTGGAGTGACCCGCCCTGGGTCACCCAACAACCTCTTGGGCCCTTCCACAAGTCTCATGCTGAAGAGAAGAGGATGTTTATATTTAGCAACTCCCTTCCTTTTTTTTTTTTTTTTAGACAGAGTCTTGCTCTGTTACCCTTGGGTAGAGTGCAGTGGTGTTATCATAGCTCACTGTAACCTCAAACTCCTGGGCTCAGGTGATCCTCCTGCCTCAGCCCCCTGAGCAGCTGAGACTACAGGCAGGAGCCACCACGCTCAGCTAATTTCTTAAAAAAGTATCTGTAGAGATGGGGTCTTGCTCTTAAACAGGCTGATCTCAAATTCCTAGCCTCAGACAATCCTCTTGCCTCGGCCTCCCAGAGTGCTAGGATTACAGGTATGAGCCACCACACTGGCCCAACCCCCTTCTTTGATATAATGTGGTGACTGGGCATGGAAGTGAGGGAGGGGAGAGGCTATTACACAGCCCAGAGTCTAGTTTGGACTGCTGGGTGGGTGGATATAGAAACAGAGACTCAGATAAGCTGAGGACCTTGTCCAAGGACACACAGCTAGGGAATGATTGAGCTCTCTCACACTACCAACTTCTCCCTTGGCCCCTCTACTCATGGTTCAGCTGCCTCTGCACAAACTATTCCCTTTGATAGTGCTACACCCTCATGGCCCACCCCCACAGCCTTTTTCTTCCCCATGCCATCTGTCATCTTTCAGAGAGGGCTAAAGTCCTGATGTACCACCTCCTCTGGTACAGACCCTCCCAGGCTAGCCTCTGTTCCCTGTTCTCTCAGGGACTAATCCTCAGCCAGGGAACATGGACCCTTTGCCAAGGGTACCAGGAGCTCTGCCTCACTCCTCCTTCTGACCCTCCTTCTGGAGAGTCAGCAAAGCCCTGGGCTTGTGAGCACAGGCATAGAGTCAGGCAAACCTGGGTTCAAATCCTAATGGGTCAGAGAACCCCAAGGAGAGTGCATTCATGGGCACCCTCTTTCCTAGGTACCTCTTGTTCATCCTCTTCCCCCCTGGGAACAATCATTCCTACCCTCATACGTGGAGGGTAGACTGAGCCCCAGAGGAGTGAAGGGACCAACTCGAGTCCGAATAGTGATCCTATGCCTAAGAGAAGAATACCTGAGCCAGTGCACATTCCCTCATTCGCTGTTTTATGGGTGTAAAAACGTAAGACACTCAGCCTATCTCTGTAACTTTGGCTTTTGTACAATTTACCTTCAGTTGGCTATGGACTCTTGGAGGACAGGAATCATTGTATGCTATTTCTGGCATATTCCCTTTAGTAATTTATACAGTCTCATATATAGAGTGGGTTATCAATATATATTTGTCCAATGATGAGATGAACACTGGTTTTTATTAGTTTAAGTAATGGATGTGGGCATTTTGTTTTTAAAAACATGGAAAAAAAAGTAACTTCTGGCAAAGAATATGGCAAGAAGAGAAGCAGCTGACCTGTTGTGTTATAATGGTTTAGCACCTTTTCTTTCTAATGAATCCTCTTTCCTTGCTCACTGTCCTTCCTCAGCACCTCCCATGACACTTTTGTGCTCCTTCCCTCCTTTATTTTCCCCCTTATGACATACAATGTACCATTTATTTTATTTATTGTATTTTTAAACATCCTTCGCCTACTAGAATGTAAGCCCACAAAGGGAAGGCAGGATTTTTGTCCTTCTTGTTGACTGCTGTGTTCCCAGAGCCTGGCATGTGGTCAACTACTCAATAAACATTTGTTGAATATATAACCTGGTGAGGTACCTATTGTTTGTGTTGTCATTGAATTTTGGTGACTATCATCAATCCTGGATTTTTCTTTGTTCTGTTCAGTATTACTTGGTATCAGTGCTTCTAGATCATGGAGACATTTTTCATCTCTCTGCAAACAAAAGCTATAGGTTTAGGGCTGAGTGACTAAGCAGCATGCGGAAAGAAGAAGTAACATAACTGACAGTGCTAGAAACAAACAAACAAACATTGAGCTCTGTTCTCAGTGCCTAGCCTATTCTCCAAACTCTTCCCACTTGTATTTTACTAACCTGTTTTGAGTACCTTTAATAAAGGTGATTGGTGTCCCTATTTGTCATTCTCACCACAGAGTATGTTCTTTTTCATGGCTTAATTTCTCTTTTTATGGTTAATATCTCTTTTGTTTAGATGCTGTCACTCTGATATTAAGGAGGAGGCCAGTAGACTGGGTTTGAGTTTGAGCTTTAACTAGGTCATTTAGTCTCACAGAGAAAAATTCTGTTTTGTGGCCTCATTTCAGGGTGCCGTAAGTATGTGAGCCTTGGGCTCCATCTCCTGAGGGGTAGTCAGGTAGGCATTGGCATGCACATATAGAACTGGCTGATGACGCTGGCTTTGGGTAAGGGCTGCTTGGCTACCTTGCCTTAAGAGATCCCCTGCTGTTACTGTGGCTGTCAATGCCTGTTGGCTGTGCCACTCACAAATTAGACTCTTAATCAGCTCTAAAATGGATTTCATGTTCTTTGTGAGAACTGAATTCACCAAGATGGTATCAGGAAAATCTCAGTATCTTGTAAACACAAAGAGATCAATAGATTTTGCTTTGCTGAAGAGGTAGGCTTTTGTTCTATAGCTGGCAAGAAAGCCTTTAAGCCAGTAGAAATGTTTCTTTTAGAATCACTGTCCTTGCAGTGGTTTTGAGGTAGGTTGCTGAGGAGCATGAGATGGATGCAAGGACACAAAGAGGCTGTTTTAAAAAATCTATATGAGAAGGATGGCTGCCAATGTGAAGAACCTAATGACTCCTCTGTGGGTAAATGAGATAAGGATGACTCCTAGGTGACTGACTCTTACAGGGATGGGGAATGGGGGGAGTGAAACTTATGCCTTAGACCTGTTGAGTTAGAGGTGTCAGGGATATGGTAAGCAGAGGTTTGGATGTAGGTTCTGGAGCACCAGGAGAGAAGTCTGTCTTTGACCTGCAGTTGCTAGAGCTACTCCTTTAAAGCTTCATGCTGGGTGGGTGACTTTTAAAATTTAACTTTTTATTGATAAAATGGCTTCTTTTCCTTTAGGTAGTAGGATTGCTGGATTGAATAGTAGGTCTACTTTTATTAATAGTTCTTTGAGAAATCTCCATACTGTCTTCCACAGGGGTTGTACTAATTTGCAGCCCCACCAACAGTGTATAAGCATTCCTTTCTCTCTGCATCTGTGCAAGCATCTATTGTTTTGGACTTTTTAATAAAAGCCATTCTAACAGGAGTAAGGTGATATCTCATTGTGGTTTTAATTTGCATTCCCCTGATGATTAATAATGTTGAGCATTTTTTCATGTTTGTTGGCCATTTGCCTATCTTCTTTTGAAAAATTTCTGTTCTTGTCTTTTGCCCACTTATTGTGGCACAATTCACAATTGTAAAGATGTGGAATCAACCCAAGTGCCCATCAGTTTGTGAGTGGATTAACAAAATGTGGTATATGTATAATGTGGAGTACTACTCAGCCATAAAAAGGATGAGTTAATGCCTTTTGCAGCAATTTGGAAGGAACTGAATACCATTATCCTAAGCAAAGTATCTCAAAAATGGAAAAAAAACAAACACCACATGTATTCTCTAATAAATTGGAACTAACTGATGGGCACACAAGAGCACAGAAGGAAATAAAAGTCATTTGAAATCAAGTAGGGGGAAGGAGGAGATGAGGAGGGACAAAAACCCACCTAAGGGGTATGATGAACATTATTCTGATGATAGGAACATTTATAACCCTGACTCAAGCCATGTATCAAAACCATCTGTACCCCCTTAATATTTTGAGATAAAAAAATAACTTTTTATTATGGAAAGTTTTAAACATATAAAAGTAGAGAGAGTAGTGTAATAAACCAAACCCCATTTAACCAATACCCCACTTTGTTAATTACCAGCTCATGGTCCATATGGTTTTATCTATGCCCTGCAGTTACCTCTCCCCACATCAAGATGATTTTGACACAAATCCTAGATATCAATGTCGTTTTATATGTAAATATTTCAGTATTTATCTCTAAAAGATAAAGAATCTTTTAAAAAATATATAGACACAATACATTATCACTTCTTTAAAAATCACAGTAATTTCATAGTATTTGCCAAATATCCAGTGAGTTCACATTTCCCAAACTGTTACAATTTTGATTTAAGATCTTAATAAGGTACCTCCAACAACATTTGGTTGATATGTCTCTATGTCTCATAAATCTCTCTTAATCAGTAGGTTTGGTGGTGGGTAACTCTTCAGAGCACTCTGGGATCTGTTTGTGTGAACCTGAACTACAATCAGCACTTGCACAAAAGAAAGAGGTGGAGGAATACATAACAATGTAGGGATCTTATTAATTGGAGGAGTGAGTTTAATTATTTTCCCCTGGCAGGTATGATGCTTTTAGGAAAGTTCAGTAAAACTCTTGTTCTTGTAGCCTTTCTCTCCTACAGTTAATTCTCTGTTCTAAACGTCAAGGCCTCATTATGCCCCTTCTTAGCACAGAAGTCTTTGTGGGCTCTGTTTCCTGCGTGATAAAGCCTCATCTTTGAGTGCAGAGCTGAGGGTTATAAATAAGGAATGGTTTGTCGTCTTCCTTGTGCCAATCTTAACTTCTTAACACTCAGTCTCTACCCTTCCCCTTTGTCCCTGGCATGGGATCACTCCAGCCATGCCACTGTAGTTAATGTTCACCTTCCTACCTTGTGCCAAGGGCTGTCTCTGAAACATAATTCATGCCTCCTCCTCTTTCTTCCTTACAAGTCTGACTCGTCTTGAAAGGCCCAACTGAGAAGTCACCTTTTCTTTGAAGTTTCTCTCAACTACTTTTTCACCTGAAAGACTTATTATTTTCCCCTCTGTGTCACCTTTCTTTGCCTGTGTTTTGTGATGGTTGTCATAGCCTGGCTGGCTTTATCATCAGTTATGTTTTTGCGGGGGGCACAGGTGTGTATGTGTGAGTGTGTGTGTGTGTAGTGAGGGCTCAGGAGGGCAGGTACTCTGTCCTGGCCAGCTCCACATCTCCTCAGCACTCAGCCCAGAGCCCTCCCCTTCTGGAATACAGGGTTTACCTGCTGGGTACAACTCTTAGGAGAGTGAACAACAGATTTTTCTATTTTAGCTACTCCACTCTGTGTTCTATTTTAAAATAATTTTATCAAGTAGCCTATTAAATGTGACATAGTTTTGAGCTGGGCTGAATTAAAACCATTGTGTAATTATATTTTATTCTGCCCTTGCAAACTCATAAAGGATTTTGGTGGGTATATGATGTGAAGCATTTCTTTTTGTGTCACTGATGATGACTCTGATCATGGACTTTGGCTACTTCTCAGACACCAATTTCATGACTCAGGAAATTGCAACAAAAACACAAAATCCTAATCTTTCCTGATACTGTTTTGCTGCCTGCCTAAACCTGGACATAAATTGCAGGGGGAAAGAAAGCATTATGTTCGTTCATAATTTAGGGAACTGATGCTTTCCATGTGTATAACCTGTTAATTTTATTTGTGGTCAAATTACAGTTTTTGATTTTCATTATTTCTTTCTGCAAACATTTGCTGAGTGGCGACCATGTTCCAGACATTTTGCTGTGTTCAGTGGAGCTCACAGTCTCGTGGGAAGGACACACAGTAATAGGTGTGTGGGCACCGACAGCACAGGGGAAGGAGTGGTTGACTTTGTGACAGAGGTGATGCTGTTCACCTGAGTCTTGCAGGGTGATTAGGAACTGATCAGGTAGACAAAGAAGAGAGAGTGGGGACTAGAAGACATACTTGATAGAGTGGACAGCATGTGTCAAGTGTGGAGAGATAGGAAATGGCATGGCTAACTTTAGTATTTAGCTATCATTTTCATTTTGAATAGGGAATATATATTGTACATAATATAAAATGCAAATGGCTCTACAGTGAAAATTAAGTCATATATTTCTTCTGACCCCCCAGCCACATGAGTCCTCTCCCCAGAGATAGCCACTGTTAAATTTTGTTGTGATTAACCTTTCATAGTTTTAATGCATTTGCAAACAAGAAATAAATTTTCTTTTTTATCTCTCATGCAAAAGGTAGCATGCTGTGCAACTTGTCTTGCATTTTGCTTTTTTCCACTTAATGCATAGGGTGTAAGGTTGCTCCATTCTTTTTAATATAATGGCTACAGACTCTGTTATTATTTATTTAGCTGATATCCTTTGGAGGAGATGTTTAGGTCTCTTAGAATAAATGTGTTATTACCTATCCTGTGATGTAGATTGGAATAAGTGAGCAGCAACCACAGAGTGCAGAGCTGAGGGTTACAAATATATTCAACTCTTAGTTCAGATTCTGTTAACAAACAAAAAGTTGGGCATATCAGGAAAAAAGACAAATAGAGTTTCAAGAAATGAAAAACAGGCATTAAAGTTACAGATTCAGTGAATAGAATAGAGAACTAAAGAGAGAACTGATAAATGAATGATGCATCTGAAGATATTATCCAGAAACTGTCACAGAAAGGCAATAGGAAAATATACCCACATGCTGGAATACTACACAGCAGCGAGACCACATGAGCCACAGCCACATGTCAATCTACATAACTGTTACAGACATATTGTGGAATGAAAAAAAAACAAGTTACAGAGCAATTTATACCATATATGACTTAAAGGCATGCAAAATCAAACAATATATATCTGCAATAATACTCTAAAGGCATAACAAACACCAAATTCAGACTACTAGTGTCCAGGCAGGGGTCCTCAAACTTTTTAAACAGGGGGCCAGTTCACTGTCCCTCAGACTGTTGGAGGGCCAGACTATAGTTTAAAAAAAACTATGAACAAATTCCTATCTACACTGCACATATCTTATTTTGAAGTAAAAAAACAAATGGGCAAAAACACCCGCATGTGGCCCACAGGCCGTATTTTGAGGACGCCTGGTCCAGGGGATGGAGTGGAGGTAGTGAGGGACTTGATTGGGGAGGAATACAAAGGGTGCTTAGCTGTCTTGGTAATGTGCTATTGACTAAGCGGAATGATGGACATATAGACGTTGGGTAGACCATTCTTATCCTGGTAAATTCTTATAAAATAAATATACAAAATAGTGTATGTAACTCATGTTCAGGATAAAATGAAATTAATATATCTGTATTTACTGTCCAGCTAAAGAAACAGAAAATTACCAGTACCTTTGAATCCCCAGTGTATTCATACATTCACAATTATATACTTTGCCCCTTATAGATACTATAGCTAGTCTTTAATGTATCTGATATATTTCATAATAAAAATTTTAAAAGGGATGCTCTATAGTCTTCTTAAAGTAACCTTACTCTAGTATATATGGTAATTAATTTGAATTTAAATCTTTATCCCCTTTTTTAGAATTGTTATATTGGTTTCTAACAAATTATGTATTGTATGCCTATGACAAAATTTCTAAACACAATACATTTTCAACATCTCCCACAGTATGTGATATTTTAAAAGCATCAGTGAAAATTAATCTTTCATCAGTTTTGATCAGCAAAGTATGGTAGTTTCTTGATTATTGCCTTATAAAAAGTGGAGTTGATGCCAGGAGGTTCTAATGGTAAAAGTCTCCTTTGGAAGATCAAGAAAACTCATTTGATAGTGGTACGGGAAAAGGAAAAACAGACAAAAACATCTCTGCAGTAAGGGTTAGGGACCCTATCTTAGAATAGTGGGACCTTAACTTCTCATCTGTAAAAGAAATGTTTACTAGTTGGGAGGTGAGGTCTGAATTAGCTGTATGGATATTGTTGATGGTCTGAGAAGCCACCTGCAGTTTCCCAAAAAGATAATGTCAACTTGGGCTGCCATAACAAAATACTATAGGCTGGGTGGCTTAAAAAAGAGAGGCCGGGCGCGGTGGCTCACGCCTGTAATCCTAGCACTCTGGGAGGCCGAGGCGGGCGGATTGCTCAAGGTCAGGAGTTCAAAACCAGCCTGAGCGAGACCCCGTCTCTACCATAAAAATAGAAAGAAATTAATTGGCCAACTAATATATATAATATAAAAAAAAAATCAGCCGGGCATGGTGGCTCGTGCCTGTAGTCCCAGCTACTCGGGAGGCTGAGGCAGGAGGATCGCTTGAGCCCAGGAGTTTGAGGTTGCTGTGAGCTAGGCTGATGCCACGGCACTCACTCTAGCCTAGGCAAGAAAGCGAGACTCTGTCTCAAAAAAAAAAAAAAAAAAAAAAAAAAAGAGAAATGTATTTTCTCACAGTTCTGGAGGCTGAAAGTCCAAGAGCAGGGTGCCACCATGGTCAGGTTCTGGTGAGGGCCCTCTTCCAAGTGATAGGCTACATTGTGACTTAAAAGGCAGTTAAGAGTTAACCCAGTGAAGGTGGTTAGGGAAGAGAGAGTGGAAAGAGAGTTCCAGGCAGAGGCTCAGAGGAAAGACATATTAATTTATTTCAAAGCAAAGCTGATGTTTCGCTGAATGTCTTGGCCTGGGCCTGTAAAGAGTGACAAACAGATTGGGAAAATGTGTGATCATCTGCTATAGTAACCTTTGTGGTCTAGTCCTTAAGCAACTGACTTGAATTTGATTAATGTGTTTAATTAAAGGGAAAATACACAAAACATCAATAGCAATACGTTAAGTGTTAACACAGTCATAGGCACACTTTCCTTGATTTTGGGAAATGTCAGACTGTGAGCCCGAAAGAAATAAATATTCATACACCTGACCTAAAACAGAAAAGTGATGCTATAATTTGAAAGGTCTTTAGACCTAATCCAGGAATCTGCTGGGCTCATATTATTTTCTGCTCAAACATATCCATAATTTTATTTTAAAAGCTTTTTAAAGAAAATATGTTAAAGAATATGGGTAGGCAACTGTATTGTTGGAACTTGAGGAGTCTAATTAGTGATACTCTGTTCTCTACCAAAATTGGAACCAATTGGGAGATAAAGGAACCAGGTAGATAGCGATCAAAATGTCTTATTTATTAGTGGCAGAGCTTGCAGAGTATAGTTTAGTTGTGTGGTGATGATGGGCTTCCTGAGACTGCAGCCCTGGATTAGGGTACACTCCAGGCTCTGGGGGTGTTGAGTCAACGCAGGCCTCACCTAGAATGAGGCAAGTGTAATCCATCTACACTTGGACACCATATTGGATTTCTCTAGTTAAAAGTTCAGTCATCAAGCCCCAAGTCTGCCTCCTTGGTTCCAGCTGTCAGTGAGAGTCTCTTCCATTCTGTAGTAGAATGGGCATCTTCATTTTGTAAAGACTGTCAGAAAAAGGTATGTGGTCACTCACAGAGAAATGCTGTGCCACTGGCCAGACACAGTGCTTCATGCCTATAATCCTAGCACTTTTGGAGTTTTGGGAGGCTGAGACCAGTCTGGGTAATATAGTGAGATCCTGTGTCTACAAAAAAAAAAATACTTTGTAGAGCAGAACAATAGTTATGAGAAGTTCTTCCTGATGTCTCACCCAAGAGCTTCATGGGATGGTATAACTGCATTTTTCTATGTCTAGTTTTCTCAAGTAGATGTCTAAGACATAAAATCATTTTTTCCCTCTTATTCCTAACTGTGACATTCCATATTTGGGGAAACTACATAGAATTGATGGTGTTTTTTAAATCACATGAACTTGCTCCGTCTTGGTTTGAATCGTGTTTAGAATTTCAGCTGTTCAAGAAGAAGAACATTGGATTAGAGGTCACAGTCTTGGCTGATGGACTTGAGTTTCACTCTTTTAGTATCTTAGACTGATAGGGAAAGATAGAACTTTTGTCTTGAAGGGCTGTGGACTCAGATTATTTCTTTAATTAAAGTCAGCCTCTGTCAGAGCAGCACTATTCCCAGGTTGGTGACTCACAGATTTTCTGTTGTATTATCAATAGTTATCATTGGGTACCTCTCCTCAACGCCCCAGGTTCTGAGCCCTTTTACAAATAAATCTGTGCCTACTGTCAAACAAAATGGAGTAACAAAAATGTATGCAAATCTCTTTTTCTAAGAAACCATTGAAAAGGGACTATGTTAGTTCTTAATACTTAAAAGATCACATCTTAACACTATAAAGGTGTTAAGTAACCAAAATATAAGCCCATTGTAGTGGCTAAATTATTACAGAGTGTGAGTCATGGCACAGGCTGGGTGTCCATATCTGATAGGGGTTCCCAGGCTTATTTAGTCCATTAATGCTGGACTTTTATTATGAGTTATATATATGTATAGATATATACATATATATATCCTAAGCACTTTTAAATTTTTTGAAATTTTTTAATTGACAAAAATCATATATATTTATTATGTACTACATGTTGTTTTGAAATATGTATACATTGTGGAATGGCTAAATTGAGCTAATTAACCTATGTGCTTCACCTCACATACTTTTCACTTCTTTGTGGTGAGAATACTTAAAATCCACTCTGTTAGTAATGTTCAAGAATATACTTGTATCCCCTTAATTAATATTTTCAAATAAAAACAAAACAAAAAGGAAAATATTAAAAATAATTTTTTTAAATAACGAAAAAAGAATATAATACATTGTTATTAACTGTAGTCTCCATGTAATACACATTAGCTCTCTTGAACTTATTCCTTGTATCTAACTGAAACTTTGTATCCTTTGACCACTTTCAAAATTTTATTCGGTTTTTATAATGTGGCATTTTTATATGTCTTAATCTCAGTAAAAGTTACCTTTGTATCCCAGACTGCTTAAACTAGGAGTCTGGCTTTCCGTGCTTAGCGCAGCCATGGCCCGCGGTCCCAAGAAGCATCTGAAGCGTGTAGCAGCTCCAAAGCATTGGATGCTGGATAAGCTGACCGGTTTGTTTGCTCCTCGTCCATCCACCGGTCCCCACAAGCTGAAAGAGTGTCTCCCACTCATCATTTTCCTAAGAAACAGGCTTAAGTATGCCCTGACAGGAGATGAAGTGAAGAAGATCTGCATGCAGCGCTTCATTAAAATCGATGGCAAGGTCCGAACTGATATAACCCACCCTGCTGGATTTATGGATGTCATCAGCATTGACAAGACTGGAGAGAATTTCCGTCTGATTTATGACACCAAGGGTCGCTTTACTGTTCATCGTATCACACCTGAGGAGGCCAAGTACAAGTTGTGCAAAGTGAGAAAAATCTTTGTGGGCACAAAAGGAATCCCTCATCTGGTGACTCATGATGCTCGTACCATCCGCTATCCTGATCCACTCATCAAAGTGAATGACACCATTCAGATTGATTTGGAGACTGGCAAGATTACTGATTTCATCAAGTTTGACACTGGTAACCTGTGTATGGTGACTGGAGGCGCTAACTTGGGAAGAATTGGTGTGATCACCAACAGAGAAAGACATCCCGGGTCTTTTGATGTGGTTCACGTGAAAGATGCCAATGGCAACAGCTTTGCCACTCGCCTCTCCAACATTTTCGTTATAGGCAAAGGCAACAAACCATGGATTTCTCTTCCTCGAGGAAAAGGTATCCGCCTCACCATTGCTGAAGAGAGGGATAAGAGACTGGCAGCCAAACAGAGCAGTGGGTGAAATGGTGTCCATGTAACATAATAACATGTTAAAAAGTTATTTGTACTTAATTAAAGATATTACAGTGTGAAAAAAAAAAAAACTAGGAGTCTGAGCATTATCATCGAATCCTCTCTTTTTCTTATCTCCCACAATCACTCCATCAATACAACCAGTTAAGAGTTAAGAAGTCCAGGCAAGAGATGAGGGTAGGGTAGATTGGCGCCTTGGCCATGAACAGTTCTGGGATTCTGGAGTCAGACTACCTGGAATTGAATCTTAGGTCCTCCATTTGTATGTGACCTATGTGTGATCTTGGGCAAAATATTCAGTTTTTCTTTCTGCCTCAGTTTCTTAAGCTATATAATGGATATAATGGTAATACCTTTCTCAAAGGATTATTGTAAGTATTAACTCAGTTAATATGCATGAAGTGCTTAGAACAGCACCTGGCACATGGTGTTAGCAATCACTTTTTTTTTTTTTTTTTGCTTATCTGCCCATTTGGATTGTAAACTACATGAGAGCAGAATATGTGTTTTACTACACAATGTCCAGTTTCTACTGCAGTGCCTGGCACATGGTAGATACCCCAATATTTTTTGAATGTATGCATGCATGAATGAATAAAGAAATATTAATTGATGAATATATCCACCCCCTTGCCTCCCATGGAGCTGAAACTTGGGCCAGCAGACAAACTGTACAAATGCTTATAACAGGGTGTGGCATGAAAGAGGAAGCACACAGTGGAATGGGAGTATAAAAGCTTGGAACCTAGCCTAGCCTAGGGAGTGAGGCAGGGCCTCTTAGAGAAAGTGGCACTTATACAGACTGTGTTTCCCATTGGGAAAAACAATAGTAAAGTTACATTTACATATACTACCTAATAATTAACCTGCTGTCACTTCCCGAGAGTCATGTGTATATCTCTTTGTGTTTCTTCCAGGGTCCTGAAGGATTTAGGTTTGTTTTACATATTTGACCTGCTTACAGATACTCATGTGTATAGCCCTTGCAGTACAAAATATGCACTGCCAGTCTTACATTGGTTCAGCTTTCACTTAGAGAGACCCTTAATGGGATACTAGCATTGGAAGGGATTATAGATGTGTTTTCTATGCTCATTCTTTCATTACTTTTATTGTTGTTGTTTTAAAGAGATGGGTTCTCTCTCTGTCACCCAGGCTAGAGAGCAATGACCTGATGCTGATGGTAGCTCACTGCAGCCTTGAACTCCTTGGCTCAAGTGATCCTCCTACCTCAGCCTTGATTAGCTAGGACTACAGGCATGTGCTACTGTACCTGGCTATTTTTTTTTTTTTTTTTTTTTAGAGATAGGGTCTCACTATATTACCCAGGCTGGTCTTGTATTCCTAGCCTCAAGTGATCCTCCCGCCTCTGCCTCCCAAAGTGCTGGGACTTGCAGATGTGAGCCACCATGCCTGGCTTCATTTGTTTTTTAAATTTTTTTAAACAATTTCATTGATGTATAATTTACATATCATAAAATACACTCATTTTATGTATATAATTCAATGATTTTTAGTAAAGTTACTGAGTTGTGCAACCATGACTATAATCCAGTTTTAGACCATTTTCTTCATCCCAGTAGGGTTCCTCATGTCCTAGCCCCTGGCCACCACTAATCTACTTTCCATCTTTATAGATATGCCTGTCCTACATACTTCATAGAAATAAAATTATACAATATGTGATATTTTGTGACTGGCTTCTTTTACTGAGTATATGTGCTTAGCATAATAACTTTTAAGGTCATCCATGTTGTAGCATGTATCAGTAGTTCTTTTTTCCACTATATGGATACACTACATTTTGTTTATCCATTTATCAGTTGATGGGCATTTGGGTTGTTTCCATGTTTTGGCTATATTGAATAAGGCTGCTATGAACACTTCTGTCCAAGTCTTTGTGTCGACATCTGTTTTCATTTCTCTAGGGTATATACCAAAGAGTGCAATTACTGAATTGTATGTTAAGTTTATTTTTACCTTTTTTATAAACTGCAAACTGTTTTCCAAAGTAGCTGCACAATTATACATTTCCACCAATAATGTATGAGTGTTACAGTTTGGACATATCCTCACCAACATTTGTTGGTATCTCTATTTTTTTTTTTCTATTTTTTGATTACTGTCATTCTAGTGGGTGTGAAATAGTATTTTATCATGGTTTTAATTTGCATTTCTCTAATCTGTAATGCTGAGCATCTTTTCATGTGCTTATTAGTCATTCATAAATTTTTTGGTGAAATGTCTATTCTAATCTTTTGCCCATTTTAAAATTGAATTGTCTTAGTATGGAGTTATATATTCCTATATCCTACATACAAGTCCTTTATCAAATATATGGTCTGTAAATATTTCCCCCTTATTTTCTTAATAAAGTCTTTTGAAGCACAGAAGTTTTGAATTTTGATGAAATCTAAATTATCAAATTTTTTCTTTTATTGCTTGTGCTTTTTGTATCGTATCTGAGAAATATTTGCCTAACTTAATTAAGGTCTGGCAGATTTCTTCCCATGTTAGTTTATAAAAGTTTCATAGCTTTAGCTCTTACATTTAGGTCTCTGATCTGTTTTGAGTGAATTTTTGTGTATGGTGTGAAGTCAGGGTCTAAGTTCATCTGTATGCATGTGAGTATCCAATTGTCCCAGCACCATTTGTTGATTTGCACTGTTATCTTTATTGAAAGCAGTTAACCATAAACATAATATTTATTTTTGGACTCTCAGTTCTGTTTCCTCAATCTATATGTCCATCCTTATACCACTACCACACTGTTTTTGTGGTGAGTTTTGAAATCAGGAAGTAAAATTCATCCAGCTTCATTGTTCTTTTTCAAGGCAGTTTGTGATCTTATGGGACATTTGAATTTCCATATACATTTTAGGTTCAGCTTGTCAGTTTCTGCAGAAAAGTCTGGAATTTTTTACGGGAATTGCATTGATTATATAGGACAATTTGAGGAGAATTGTCATCTTAACTATATTGAATGTTCCAGTTTATGAAAATGGGATGTCTCATCTTTTTTGGATCATTTCACTTTCTTCAGTATTTTGTAATTTTCAGTGTATAAATCTTACATTCCAGTCATTCATTTTTTTCACAGAATTAGTGTTTATTTGTACAACTTACATTTGTTCATACCATTATCATCTATAAAATTCTGGTGAGGTGGGAAACCAGAGCTTGGAAAATTATGGCTTCTCAGTAGTCATAATAAACGGTCTTGATCAGTGGGCAGAAGCTACAGGTAGACAAAATTTGATTCTGATTAGAGAGCCAGTGTCATCCTGCTGCAAAATGGATAGATCTAGAAGATGGTGAGTCCCACTCATAGGCTGCATTTAAGCAAGTGTTGAATAAGTCCATGGTGAGAAGATTGGAGACCAGTACTCATTTCTGAGTGTGCATTGGAATCAGATGAAGAACTTCTGCAAATACAAATACCTCACGCACAGCCCAGACCTATAGGATCAGAAGCTATAGGAGAGACTCTAGGCACCTGTACTTTAACTGTTTGCCCAGATGACTGAATATCATAGTGTGAAACCTGTTGTTGGACAGAGTGTTTTATAAATGTAATGGATAATTAGACTTGTAGTGTCCCTTCCAACTGTGACATTTAATAGTGGCATGAGATCTGAATAAAATGAGTGTGGAATACCTGCAGACACACCTTAGGTGTATAGGAAACACAAGGGGGAGGGCTTTTCCTTGGACAAACCGGTAGGACCTGTGGTTCTCTTTGTGGTGGGCTTCAGATCTCATTCTCAGTGAGCATGTCAATGTTAAATCTCAGGCAATTCTGAAAAATTGTTCATAACAATATAGGGCAGGACGCCTGCATTTAAGTGACCTGAATGCAGTAAAGAAATTGAGCAATAAAATCAGTGGCTTGAGTTTCTCACTTCAGGTTACGCCCATTCTGTAGCAGATACTTATTTCCTATTTTAATGTGAGTTTTTAATAGTGAGGTTGCTGGCTTCATGAAACCTGACTTCTCTTATTAGAGAAAAATCTTTCACTGATTCTGGAAAAGCTGATAGAGTAAGGTTGCTTACTTTTTGACCTGTTTACCAATTTGCAGTACCACAAGATGATACATCATATGACTGTATTGTCTTATTACTGACTATTACTATGTAGTTTTGGTAAATCCCTGGGAGAAACTTCTAAAATAAAATTAGCATTTATATAATACATAGAGAATTATGCCTATTTTAAAATTTTTCATCTAATCAAAACTCTTTAATAATTATAAATTGCTACACAGATGCTCATTCTACTGGCACCTGGGAAGCTGCTAGAGGGACAAATAAGGAAGTTAATGGTATCCTGTCCCTCTACCAGACAGGATAGCTTCAACAACATGGAGTTCTGTAGCTACTTTTCTAGAGATTTTTTATTTTATTTTGCTCCAGCCCACACATCACTTGTCTTCCTAATCCCCAATCCTCCTATATATACTATTCTATTTTTACAGCAAGAGGTAATGAACAAAGAAAAATAACTGCTTTTAAAGGGCTTGTAAAAAGCATCATTTGTGTAGCATTTGATAATTTATAAAGGGCTTGGCATATGCATGTTCTCACTGTATCCCTACAAAAGCCCAATTTTAGAAATGAGCAATGGAGAGGTATCTTGCTATGGATTGTAGCTAAGCGGAAAGTGAAGTTACCTAGCCAGGCCTTCTGTGTCTAAATCCACCAAATTCTTCTCCATTATGCTGCCTAGTTATTACCAGACAAAATAAATACATCAGCAAATTTGCATAAAGTAACAATGCATTAGAATTAATTTGCTACAGTATACAAAAGGAAACATTTTTAGTAAAAATAATTGGTATAAAACATAGCAAAATAATAAGCACAGAGGAATTCCTTTATGCATGTTCATATACATAGTAAGGGTGGATGTTTCATTGCATGATTTATGGAATGGCTAGGAGAGAGCTCAGTTAATTCTCTTTCCAAAACACAGCAATAAAATTGGACATAATTGTCAAAAATAACAATTTAGCATCTATATAAATTGACCAATGACAAATTGGGGAGCATTTATTAAAGAAAATCTGGTCAGGCGTGGTGGCTCACATCTGTAATCCTAGCACTTTGGGAGGATAAGGCAGGAGGATTGCTTGAGGCCAGGAGTTAGTGAGACCAGCCTGAATACCATAGTGAGACCTTGCCTCTAAAAAAAAGTAGAAAAATAGGGGGGAGAGGCAAGATGGCAGATGGGAAAACACCTCCAGCTAGAGTGTCTCTGCAAGAAGGAAAGATTTTAGATTAAAGTGAAAAAAACAAACAGGCAGACAGATCAGATGAGCGTCGGAAAGAAGGGATCCTGAAACTACAGGAGACTCCACGAGAAGAAGTTGTGGAGCAAAACTGGAAGGAGAATGGCATCGGCAGGGTCTAAACCCTGAGAGGCTTGGAGACCAGTGATAAGGGTAGGCAGAGCAGTTAAATTTCCCCTCCCTTGCGTCTCAGACTGCTGGTGAGCTCCTGAGCTGCTGAAGAGACCTGCTGACACCAGCCCAGAGATGGCCACTGCCAGTGAGCAGTGAGCCTCTTGCGGACAGGGCACCAGGCTCCCAGCTTCCTTGAGGCACATCCTGACCCAGAGACCTGAGACGATCAGCAGGCGCCATATTGCTTCATTCTCCCCCTTCCCTCCCCTACCCCTTACTTTTGGGGCCCTGCAGTGGACTGAGGGATACTCAGATTGTGAGCTTCCTACCTGCCGGCCCTCCCTGGTGCTGCTTGCCTGGTGACTTCAGTAGAGTGGGGCAGATCACAAGACAGACACTGATTCAGCTTGGGCACCCATGAGTGACTTGAGACCAGCATTCTTCCCCCTGGCAGAGTCAGGGATTGCTTTCCAGGGCCCCAGGGGTACAGGCCTGCAGGCCAGATCCTGCACACCCAGGTATCGATCACATTGCTCAGGGGCACAGAAGGGATATTTGTGAAACAGTCTACTGAGGTGTGTGTGTCTTCAGGGGAAGATCAGAGTGAGTCCTAGCTGCAGCGTGCTTGAGAGGCAACCCTTCCCCCATGAGAGGGCCATGCTTCCAGCTCAGGCTGTGATCCTGGGAAGGGAACTTCCTGGCTCATGTCATAGTCAGGGGAGCTCCACTGGCTTGAAGTCCTACCAGCAGAGGCCCAAGAGAAACATTGGAAAGGAGAGTGGAAAGGAGACAGGCCTGCTCCAGACTGCCAAACTGTGGATCTCAGGCCCACCTCCACACACAGACTTTTCAGCTATGTGAGGCCATTTCAGCCCCTCCCTGGCAGCTTTGCCCAGAGGAAAGAGTATAGACCTTTGACCCCTGCCAACAGCATTTGTGGTGCTTGAGGGCAGGATCACCCAACCCAACCTGACCCAGCCTCACATCCCTACTTGCCCCTCCTGAGGTGGGGAATAAGGACACACCTTTAAGTCCCAGGGCCCCACCACTTGAGGCATTAGAGTGTCTCTCCAGAGGAACTAGAGCTGGTTACAGGACCGAAAAACCTTGCAGATTGTTCCTCCCAGCAAGCGCCACCTACTGACAAGGAGGTCATTCTGCACACCCTTTTACTGCATTTGCTGACTCATACAGGGTGTGGTTGAATCTCACCCACAAACACCACCTACTGACTAAGAGACTAAACTGGGCATGTCATTATCTAAATGAAAATCTAAAGGTAAGAAGCAACAGCTGCTCCAGATGGGAAGAAATCAGTGAAAGAACTCTGGAAGTATGAAGAGTCAACATAAAAGCATACCCCCAAAGGGGGAATACCAGCACTCTAGTGATAGATACCAACAAAATTCAGAACACTAAAATGACAGAAGAAAAATTTCGAACATAGATTGTAAGAAAACTCAATAATACACAAGAGAAAATGGATACCCAACACAAAGAAACCACAAAAAAATCTAGGACTTGCAAGAAAAATTTACTGAAGAAATTGAAATATTAAGCGAAAATGAAACAGAACTTCTTGATATGAAGAATTTTATTTAAGAAATTACAAAACACAGTGGAAAGCCTCAAGAATAGGGTAGATCAAACAGAAGAAAGAATCTCAGGGATTGAAGATAACAGCTTTCAATTAAACAAGTCAGTCACAGAGATAAAGCAGAAAAGTAAGAGAAAAGAGCAAAGCCTAGGAGAAATGTGGGATCATGTAAAGAGGCCTAACATGAGAATTATAGGCATCCCTCAGGGTGAAGAAGAAAATACACAAGGGTTGGATAACTATTTGAGGATATAATGGAGGAAAATTTCCCTGTCCTTGCTAGAAATCTAGATACCCAGGTACAAGAAGCTCAAAGGACTCCTGGGAGATTCATTGCAAACAGGAAGACACCACAACATGTAGTCATCAGACTGGCCAAAATAAACATGCAATAGGCCCTCCTATGAGCTGTAAGGCAAAAGAAGCAGGTAAACTCCAAAGGAAAACCCTCAGAATAACAGCAGACTCTCCAACTGAGACTTTTCAAGCCAAAAGAGACTGGAGCCCCATTCTCACTCTTCTCAAACAGAATAATGCCCAGCCTAGAATCTTGTATCCTGCAAAACTAAGTTTCTTATACAAAGGAGAAATAAAGAGCTCTTCAGACAAGCAAAAACTGAGGGAATTCATCAAGACAAGACTTGCCCTCAAGGAAATACTCAGAACGGTGCTACACATGGATCAGCATAATAAATAGTCACCAGCGTAAAATCATCCAAAAGCTAAAGGTCAAAGGCCAGATACCACAAGGGCTCAAGAGACAAAGCAACAAAGTTCAACTCAACAGGATGAACAGAAATCTATCCCACTTATCAATTATTTCAATAAATGTGAATGACTTGAACTGCCCACTAAAGAGACAAAGGCTGGCCGAATGGATACATATACACAAGCCAAGTATCTGCTGTCTTCAGGAAACATATCTAAGACACAAGGATGCATTAAGACTCAAGGTGAAGGGATGGAAAACAATATTCCATGCAAACAGAAGCCAAAAGAAACCTGGCATAGCAGTTCTGATTTCAGATAACTTAGTCTTCAAATCAACAAAAGTAATCAAAGACAAAGGTGGTCACTATATAACGGCGAAGGGTACAATTCAACAAGAAGAAATAACAATTCTAAATGTATATGAACCTAACTCAAGTGCTCTCAGATTCATGAAGCAAATCCTACTTGATCTAAATAAAATTATAAACAGCAGCACTGTAATAGCCAGAGACTTCAACACCCCTCTGACAGAGCAGGACATATCCTCCAAACAACAAATAAACAAAGAAACAATGGACTTAAACAGAACTGTAGACCAAATGGCCTGATTGACATTTACAGAACATTCTACCCCAAAACCACTGAATATACGTTTTTCTCATTAGCTCATGGGACACTCTCTAAGACTGACCATATCCTAGGCCACAAACATGTCTCAGCAATTTAAAAAAAATAGAAATTACACCATGCATCTTCTCAGACCACAGTGGAGTAATATTAGAAATAAACTCCAACAGAAACTCTCATCTCTACATAAAGTCATGGAGACTAAACAACCTTCTGCTGAATGATTATTGGGTTAAGGAGGAAATTAATATGGAAATAAAAAGGTTCTTTGAACTAAATGATAAAGGAGACACAAGTTATCAAAATCTGTGGGACACAGCTAAATCAGTCATGAGCGGAAAATTTATATCCATAAATGCTTATATCCAAAAGACGGAAGATCACAAATCAATAATCTAATGAATCGTCTCAAAGAACTGGAAAAGGATGAGCAAACCAACCCCAAACCCAGCAGAAGAAAAGAAATAGCAAATATCATAGAAGAGCTAAATGAAATTGATAACAAAAAAAAACTATACAAAAGATTAATAAAACAAAAAGTTGTTTCTTTGAAAAAATAAAATTGACACTCCTCTTGCTAGATTAATGAGAAGCAGAAAAGAAAGGACTCTACTAAGCTCCATCAGGAACAAAAAAGGGGAAATTAAATCTGATACCACGAAAATACAAAATATCATCTATGAATACTATAAAAACCTCTGTGCTCATAAACTGGAAAACGTGGAGGAAATGGGCAAATTCTTAGAAACACATAGCCTCCCTAGGCTCGGAAGAAATAGAATTCTCAAACAAACCATTATCAAGCACTGAAATTGAATCAGCAATAAAAAACCTTTCTAAAAATAAAAGTCCCAGAGCAGATGGTTTCACATCTGAATTTTAGCAGACCTACAAAGAAGAGCTGGTGCCTATCTTGCAGAAATTGCTCCACAACATTGAGAAGGAAAGAATCCTCCCCAAAACATTCTTTGAAGCCAATATCAACCTGATACCAAAACCAGGAAAGGACACAACAAAAAAAGAAAATTTCAGACCAATACCCTTATGAATATCCATGTAAAAATTCTCAACAAAATCCTAGCAAACCGAATTCAGGTACTTATCAAAAAAATAATCCTAGCCGGGCATGGTGGTGCACGCCTGTAGTCCCAGCTCCTTGGGAGGCTGAGGCAGAAGGATTGCTTGAGCCCAGGAGTTGGAGGTTGCTGTGAACTAGGCTGATGCCATGGCATTCTAGCCTAGGCAACAGAGTGAGACTCTGTCTCAAAAAAAAAAAAAAAATCCATCATGACCAAGTGGGCTTCATCCCAGAGATGCAGGGATGGTTCAACATATGCAAATCTATAAATGTAAGTCACCACATAAATAGAAGCAAAAACAAAGACCATATGATCCTCTCAATACACGCAGAAAAAGCATTCAACAAAATGCAACACCCTTTTATGATAAGAATGCTTAACAAAATAGTCATAGACAGGACCTACCTAAAAGTGATAAAAGTTATATATGACAAACCCAAATCCAGCATCATACTGAAGGGTGAAAAATTGAAAGCATTCCCACTTAGAACTGGAACCAGACAAGGTTGCCCTCTGTCACCACTTCTATTCAACACAGTGCTGGAAGTCCTATCCAGAGCAATCAGACAAAAGAAGCAAATCAAGGGCATCCAAATGGGGGCAGAAGATTTCAAACTATTGCTCTTTGCTGACGATATGATCTTATATCTGGAAAACCCCAAAGATTCTGATAAACAAATTCAGCAAAGTCTCAGTTTTGTACAAAATCAATGTACAGAAATCAGTAGCATTCTTATACACCAACAACAGCCAAACTGAGAACCAAATCAAGACTGAATACCCTTCACAGTAGCAACAAAGAAAATAAAATGCCTAGGAATATATTTAACTAAGGAGGTGAAAGACCTCTACAGGGAGAAGTATGAAATGCCGAGGAGGGAAATATTAGAGGATGTAAACAGGTGGAAAACCATTCCATGCTCATGAGTTGGCAGAATTAACATTGTTAAAATGTCTATACTACCCAAAGTGACCTACAGATTCAATGTAATCCCTATTAAAATACCAACATTTTTCACAGATCTAGAAAAAGTAATTCTATGCTTCATATGGAACCAGAGAAGACCCCGTATAGCAAAAGCAATCTTAAGCAAAAAGAACAAATGGGGCATCAGTTTACCAGACTTTCAGCTATACTACAAGGCTATGGTAACTAAAAGAGCATGGCACTGGCACAAGAACAGAGACATAGACCGATGGAACAGAACTGAGAGCCCAGATATAAAACCATCCTCATATAGCCATCTAATCTTTAACAAAGCAGGAAGAACCATACATACACTCAGGAAAAGAATCCTTATTCAATAAATGGTGCTGGGAAAACTAGATAGCCACCTGTAGAAGACTGAAACAGAATCCTCACCTTTACCTCTCACAAAAATCAACTCATGCTGACTAATAGACTTAAGCCTAAGGCATGGAATTATAAGAATTCTAAAAGAACATGTTGGAAAAGCTCTTTTAGACATTGGCCTAGGCAAAGAATTTATGAAGTAGACCCCAAAAGCAATCACAGCAACAACAAAAATACATAAATGGGACCATATCAAATTAAAAAGCTTCTCATCAGCAAAGGAAACTATCATGAGAGCAAACAGACAACCTACAGAATGGGAGAAAATATTTGCATGTTATGCATTGATCTTATAAAGGGCTAAGAACTAGAATCTATGTAGTACTCAGGAAAATCAGCAAGAAAAAATCAAACAAAAATCAATCAAAGTGAGTGTTTCACTGCATATTCAAAACAAGAAACAAAAATATTTTGAATGAATTTTCTTTGAAACTATTAATAATATATCAGTGAATAGTATAGCTCCATAATAAGTAGCAGAACAAGTAGAAAAAGGTATTGAAAGGGCTGTAACATTCATTCTCAAAACCTAAGTCATATAAATGACCCCCAAACCTGAGAAGTAATAGTCACTCCTGGAATCCATTGGGTTTTCTTAATTCATTGAATTAAAAAGAGTTATCACTATCTTCAAACACTGTGCAACTTGAAATGGGATGCTTTTTACTTTCTCGGAATTTCAAATGAAGCTTTACAACTTGGAACAGCCCCACAGTGGCCAAACTGATCTGGTAATCATCTAACCTCAGTAGCTTATATAAGAGAAGATTAGGTAGATTCTTGTTATTGGACCTTTATCGGAAGTGTAGAGAGCGAATATTTTCTCCCACTCTGTGGGTTGTCTATTTGCTCTAATGATCGTTTCCTTGGCAGTGCAGAAACTTTTTAATTTGATCAGATCCCATTTGTTTATTTTTGATTCGGCGCCTTGGGGGTCTTCCTCATGAATTCTTTGCTTAGACCAATATCTGATAGGTTTTTCCCAACATCTTCTTCTAGGATTCTTAAAGTTTCATGGCTTAGGTCTAGATCTGTTATCCATCTTGAGTGAATTTTTGTGAGAGGTGAGAGGTTGGGATCCTGATTCACTCTTCTGCATGTTGCTAACCAGTTTTCCCAGCACCATTTATTGAAGAGAGGATCTTTTCCCTAAAGTATATTTTTGTCTGCTTTATCAAAGATTAGGTTACCGTATACAGATGGTTTCATCTCTGGAGTATCAGTTCTGTTCCAGATATCGATGCTTCTGTTCTTGTGCCAGTACCAGGCTGATTTAATATTGCTTTATAGTACAGTTTGAAGTCAGGAAGACGGATGCCTCCCAGTTTGTTCTTTTTACTTAAGATTGCTTTGGCTATATGTGGTTTTCTCTAGTTCCATACAAAGCGAAGAATTATTTTTTCTAAATCTGTTAAGAATGCTGGTGGTATTTTGATGGGGATTGCATTGATTCTGTAGGTCACCTTAGGTAATATTGACATTTTAACAATATTGATTCTACCAAAAATCAAACAACCCTATGAAGAAATGGGCATAGAATTCTAGAGGAAAATGTTGGAAACACTCTCCTAGACATTGGCCTAGGTAAAGAATTTATGAAGAAGACCCCAAAGGCAATCACAGCAGCAACAAAAATAAATAAATGGGACATGATCAAACTAAAAAGCTTCTGCACAGCCAAAGAAATAATCATTAAAGTAAACAGATAACCTACAGAATGGGAGAAAATTTTTGCATCCTACGCATCTGATAAGGGGCTGATAACCAGAATATACTTAGAACTCACGAAAATCAGGAAGAAAAAATCAAATAACCTTATCAAAAAGTGGGCAAAGGACTTGAACAGAAACTTTTCTAAAGAAGACAGAAGAATGGCCAACAAAAAATATGAAAAAATGCTCAACATCTCTAATCATCAGGGAAATGCAAATCAAAACCACAATGAGAGCCGGGCGCGGTGGCTCACGCCTGTAATCCTAGCACTCTGGGAGGCCGAGGCGGGCGGATTGCTCGAGGTTGGGAGTTCGAAACCATCCTGAGCGAGACCCCGTCTCTACTAAAAATAGAAAGAAATTAATTGACCAACTAAAAATATATATACAAAAAATTAGCCGGGCATGGTGGTGCATGCCTGTAGTCCCAGCTACTTGGGAGGCTGAGGCAGCAGGATTGCTTGAGCCCAGGAGTTTGAGGTTGCTGTGAGCTACGCTGACGCCACGGCACTCACTCTAGCCAGGGCAACAAAAGTGAGACTCTGTCTCAAAAAAAAAAAAAAAAAAAAAAAAAACCACAATGAGATATCAGTTAACCCCAGTGAGAATGGCCTTTATCAAAAAGTCCCCAAACAATAAATGCTGGCGTGGTTGCGGAGAGAGAGGAACACTCCTACACTGCTGGTGGGATGCAAACTAGTTCAACCTCTGTGGAAAGCAATATGGAGATACCTTAAAGCGATACAAGTGAATCTACCATTTGATCCAGCAATCCCATTACTGGGCATCTACTCAAAAGATCCATCCAATGATGCTCTACAAAAAAGACACCTACACTCGATGTTTATAGCAGCACAATTCATAATTGCAAGGCTGTGGAAACAGCCCAAGTGCCCATCAATTCATGAGTGGATTAATAAAATGTGGTATATGTATACCATGGAGTACTATTCAGCCCTAAGAAACAATGGTGATATAGCACATCTTGTATTTTCCTGGTTAGAGTTGGAACCCATACTACTAAGTGAAGTATGCCAAGAATGGACAAACAAGCACCACATATACTCACCAGCAAACTGATATTAACTGAGCAGCACCTAAGTGGACACATAAGAACTACAGTAATAGGGTATTGGGCAGGTGGGAGGATGGAGGGAGGTGGATGTATACACACATAATGAGTGAGATGTGCACCATGTGGGGGATGGTCATGTTGGAAACTCAGACTTGTGGGGGGAGGGAGGGAAAGGGCATTTTTTGAAACCTTAAAATTTGTACCCCCATAATATGCCGAAATAATAATAATAAAAAAGATGGGAAAAAAAGAAATGGGCAATGGAAATGAACAGAAACTTCTCCAAAGAAGACAGAATAATGGCCTGCAAACATATAAAAAAATGTTCAACATCTCTAATCATTAGAGAAATGCAAATCAAAACCACAATGAGATACCACCTAACCCCAGTGAGAATGGCCTGTATCAAGAAATCCCAAAAGAACAGATGCTGGTGAGGATGTGGAGAGACAGGAACACTCTTACACTGCTGGTGGGACTGCAAATTAGTGCAACCTTTGTGGAAAAGAATCTGGAGATACCTCAAACAGCTAGAAATAGAAATAGCATTCGACCTAGCAATAGCATTGTTGGGCATCTACCAAAAAGAACATATGTCTCTCTATTATAAAGACATATGAACCCAAATGTTTATGGCAGCACAATTCACTATTGCAAGGGCATGGAAACTACCTAAGTGCCCGTGAGTTCATGAGTGGATAACTAAAATGTGGTATATGCTCACAATGGAATATTACTCAATCCTAAGAAACGACAGTGAGCTAGCACCGTTTTTGCTATCCTGGATTAAGCTTAAGCCCGTAATACAAAGCAAGAAGATACAAGATCTGGAAAATGGGCTACGCATCTACTCGCCATCAAATTGATACTGACTGACTAAAACTATGGTGCTCAAAAATTGGTAGTGTTCAACAGGGATTTTGGGGGGAGACCCACATCTTAAGGAAGTGGCGCATTATGGGGGGAAGGGATTACCTCTATCACTTTTTAGAGAGAGGTAAAGATATACATTGTAACCACAATGTCTGAAAAAAAAATCTGTAATCGGGAAGTGGGCAGGTGGAAGGGGGGAGGGGGGGAAGGGTCTGTACTTACACGGTGGGTTCGGTGGGTTCGGTGCGCACCACCTGGAGGCTGGACACGTTTGAAGCTCTGACATAGCAGGGTGGGGGAGGAGGGGAAGGGGCAAGATGTGTAACCCTAACAATATCTGTACCCCCATAATTATGAAGTAATAAAAAATTATTTTAAAAAAAAGAAGATTAGGTCTCACTGGAGGAAAATAGCACATTCAGGCACCTGTTACTTTCCTCCTTAACAAAGGCTTATTGACATAAATATTTAAATATTGCAGCTGATGGATGGCCGCCTAGAATTACATTTCACTGTGTCTACTTGTTCAACTGCCCTCCTAACCACCTCAGTCACAATAGGGACACTGGAACCAGACTAATGGGGGCTGGTTTCTTTAGTGACCCCGTGGGATTTTTAAAACACATCATTATATTTCTTCTTCATACTACGAAGTTTTGGATGGGCATATACATAAACTATCACACATATAGGGTTTTTTTTTTTTGGTTATATCTTCTAAAAATTAGAAAATTGGCAATTATATACCATTAGTACAGTATGCTAATACAGTTGTGAAGTGATTTTTTTTTTTGTACGCACAAGTTGAAACAGTCTTGAATTTTTGCACCTTTGGAGTTCACCATCTTGTTTTAAGCCACATCAAATGTCAAAGGAATTTCATTCATATTTCCTTTCTGTAAAAGTTTAAAATTAAATTCTTTCCTGATATTAGTCATATACCTATGAAATCAGTGATTCTGTCTTCATCAGCTGACATCTTATGTTCTATGTTTTGTGGCCCACATGCCTAGTAGATTATTTCTCTTTGTAATCTGGAACACTATGGTGTTGATCCAGTCAAATCAGTGTCTCTGTTGCTCTCCATTGCTTTTTTTTTGTGAATACTAAATTTTCTGAGCTTTAAAAAATATCTAATGCTTGTTCTAATTCTTTGTAGCTATGACCTCTTCACAGTTCTCTATCAGAGGACACCTTTCAGATCCAGCCGATCAAAATATGCTGTTCATATTTTCTCCAAGTCTTTATCATTTTCTCACCAAAATACCCCTCTACAGTACTAATAGCCTATTCTTCCTTCAAGTGGAAAATGCTAAATGTGAATTTAATATCATGCCATGAAATATGTTCGTAATAAAAATGAACCTAAAATGTTTAGGGAGTTATTCAAACTCTGCCTTGAAATAGTGATGTACCCTGTGGCTTGGTATATTTTTAGTCAGAACTGTCAGGGTGGTGTTAACCTTGTATCTGCTGTGGTTTTTTATGTTGTCATATTTTAATCACAAGGGGGCAGCAAGATCACCTTCACAGTCTCCCTTCCATCTTTGACCACTTCAGTACGGCACTCACCGGCCACGAAACCTTGCCCACAGCCGGCACTCATAGTCCGCACGATAGTTTGTGCTGTGCACTGACAACGAATCCGTTTTGCTCTTGTGTGATGAGGAAAGCTTTAAAGCACTGAAAGCTTCTTTTACTTTACAGGCAGCTTTACTTGTAATGTAAATCAGAATAGGTAACATATACATATATGTTTTTCTTATGTTATTTTTAAATGTTCACAATTTTATTTTGATAAATGAAAAATTAGAAAAGTCATATCACGGCTGTCTGCTAAAGTATACGCTTGGCTGTGTGCCTTCATATCACGGCTAAAGTCGCTGTTGGCTAAAGTCGCTGTGCGGGTTCATCTGTGGCTGTCAACTATAGTGGACGCTCGCACCAAAATGGTTAATATGGGTGCGTTGGGCCCAAGGTTTTATAGAGAAAGGTTTATAACTTTAAGAAACACTGTTCATCATTTCATAATGATTCTAGATATTATGGTGATGGTTACTGGGAGAGATTTTGAGAGCATTTCCTGTTATTGGGGAATTCGTCTGCAAATATAAATCTCTTTTTTTATTAGAGTAGTATTCATTGTGAGGACCCTATGCTAGTATAGTTCAGTCTTTCTGTTAGCTCTGCTGATAATGAGGTTAGTTAGGAAAGTTGAGAAACAGTGTTACATGAAGCAGGTTTTGACTTAGGAGAAAGCTTGTCTCTATAAATGACTTATTTTGGTTTCCTGATGAAGACATTTGAGTTAAATCATGTGACAGGTAGCCTTCTTCTGAAGCTGCAGGCCATCCTATGTTATGATGAGTGTTGAAGAGCCATGGAGTTGTCTTTGTCATGTAAAACTTCATTAGAAAACAACTACTTAACCAGGAAGTGGAATAAGAATAAAAAGCATGATAGAGTTCTATCTGGAGTGAAGTATAAGCCCCTGAGAGCCCCAAGCAGCCCCAGTGGCCTTGTTACCATCACGCTGGGAGAGGAGGTGCCACTGCCATAGCTGGCCCCAGTAACCATCACTGTGAGCACAGCCAGGAGCAGTGAGGCTGAGACACTCAGCATGAATCCTGGGAAGAGGCAGAGGGAGTGGCAGCCCACTGACAGAACAAGAAGGTCATCTCAGTGAAAGTTTGGGAACAGTGAAATGGCTCTAAGTAAGAAACAGATGTGGTTTCATTCACAGGAATGACACCAAGCAAGATGTATTTGTATACCAGATAGTCACAAAGAAACCTAAGCCCTAGGAAGCACCTTGGCAATATAGGGGATAGTGAATCTATGGAGTTTGATGTTGTTGGAGGAGAAAAGGGTGCATAGGTAGTAAAAGTTGCAGGCCTGGTGGAGATCTAGTGCCGGGCAGTAAATATGCAGCAGACTGTCACCATTATAGACATTATCTGCACCATGGGCGTCCTCTGTAAAGTCTCCACCAGAATTACCAAATGATGAGAATGGGAAAAAGAAGGAAGAATTGTACCCCACAACTTCTGTCACCAGCACAGGCACCCAGAAAACTCTGAACCACAAGATGGCAAAGAGCCGCTAGTTGGGAGGTCCCTCTCCCAAGCTGAGCAGGGCAGAGCTGACTAAACGCCAGCTGACCATTTCTACCATCATCTGGTTTGTCATCTGACAGGAAGACATGAATACAGATTTCAGCAGTAAGACCTGAACAAAAGGTTGGCCCTGAAGACCTTAAGTGCTTGCTTTTTGCCCATTTACCAGACAACTAGAATGATTTGCATTAATGGAGTTTTTATTACTTTTCCCTAAAGGCATCTCTTTTGGCAATGACAAGCATTTTTTAAAAAGTCTGGTTGTTCTCATAAACCTTTAAAGATTTTAAAATTGGGCCCAGTGCGGTGGCTCACGCCTGTAATCCTTGCATTCTGGGAGGTCGAGGTGGGTGGATCACTCAAGATCAGGAGTTCGAAAACAGCCTGAGCGAGAGTGAGACCCTGTCTCTACTAAAAAATAGAAAGAAATTAATTGGCCAACTAAAATATATAGAAAAAATTAGCCAGGCATAGTGACACATGCCTGTAGTCCCAGGTTACCTGGGAGGGTGAGGCAGGAGGATTGCTTGAGCCCAGGAGTTTGAGGTTGCTGTGAGCTAGGCTGACGCCACAGCACTCTAGCCCGGGCAACAGAGTGAGACTCTGTCTCAAAAAAAATTTTTTTTAATTGTTTCATATCTGGTACAGCTGAGATTATTAAGAACCTCATTTTTAATTTGTACTAAAAATTTACAATTTGATTTTTTTCACAAAAGACAACAAACTGCAAGTATCTATTAATATAGGTGTATAATAAGGATATAATGTAATACAGACACATATTTTGGGTTAAAGAACTGTATTTTTCTTGATTTCATATATTATTTGCTATTCAACAATGTCATATGAGTTCTTATATATGTTGGTGATAAGACACACTATAGAACATTATACATAGAATATAGTAAGCATTGTTATTTCTTCTTCTCTTATAACTTTCTCCATTGATGACAAAATGAGATGAGGGAGCATTTTATTACTCTATCGTTTTTTTGTTTGTTTGTTTTTTTTTTGAGACAGGTTCTCACTCTGTTTGCCCCAGGTAGAATGCAGTGGATCATCACAGCTCACTGCAACTTCAAACTCCTGGGCTCAAGTGATCCTTCTGCCTCAGACCCCCTAGTAGCTGACACTACAGGTGCACACCACAATGCCTGACTAACTTTTTCCATTTTTGGTAGAGATGGGGCTGGTCTCTAACTGGCCTCAAGTGATCCTCCCACCTTGGTCTCACACAGTGCTGGGATTACAAGCATGAGCCCACAGCACATGGCCTATTCTATCTTTTAATATTGCTGGCAAAGAACTAAATTTAGAAGTCTGAAATTTTCCTCCTAAGAAAATTATAGAAAGTGTCTGGTAGTTATTTGTGGTTTGTTTATTTATTTATTTCACATTTCACTCACTTTTACTTGGGCACGTCTGACTCATTTCCAGGACCAAGGGAGCAACATGCCTTCCTCATTCAAGGGATTGAATGCTTATACACAATTTTGCCCTTTTTATTTTTTGCTAATAAGGAAGCCCTACTGAGAAGGAAATGAGACTTAAGGACTTGCATCTGATTATCTTAGCTGTATCATAGCCGTAGCCCCAAGAAGCCAGCTCTCTAGCCCCTGAATCATGACTGCTCAAATTTCTACTGTAGTGTTTAGTTTCCCAAGGGGTATAATTACCTTCTCCATGATATCCAGTGCTTGAAATGAAATAAGCAAAAGAATTTTATTTTCTCCCTCCTTCCTCTGGTGTGTGGCGAAGCAAGTTGCATTTATAGTAACTAGAAATTCCAGTGGCCTGGTCCTTGCTGGCACATGGCAGCAGGACTGGCTTGAGGGATGCTGCTGGGGAAAATCAAAGAGTTCAGCAGTTCTGCTTTGTGCTGACCTGGGCAGAAAGAACTTCACTGCCTATTATCCCACCTTCCTCCATCAAAAGCCTGAGAAATGAGACATGATCAGGTATTAAAAAGTGCTCAGAGTACCATAATAACCACCAAAGCTTCTGTCCCACCTTGTTCTCCTGGTAGCTGAGTGACTTAAACTGGTCCAGAAGAGATGGATGCTTAACCCTTTAAAATCTGAAAGTCTGTGCAGTTGCTCCTAAACTATATACCCCATACCTGGTTTCAAAGATCACTTTTGCAGTAATTAGTTGTTAAAAATAAACTGTGCCATTATTTCCACACTTTCTCTATCCTTCCTCAGGCCTGATGGGTTTTTTCCTACTCTGTTTCAGGGCTCATCGTCGGTGTGATCCTAAGATATGGTACCCCTGCCACTAGTGGCCGTGACAAGTCACTCAGCTGCACTCAGGAAGACAGGGCCTTCAGCACCTTATTAGTGAATGTCAGTGGGAAGTTCTTCGAATACACCCTGAAAGGAGAAATCAGCCCTGGCAAGATCAACAATGTAGAGCAGAATGACATGCTGCGCAAGGTGAGCTGGGGGATGTTCAGCTATCATTGTCCTGATGTGGTTGTTGACTCCCGTACTCATCTTGACCTTGTGGAGAGAAATCTTTCCAAACTCCTGGAATATCAATAACATTCCTGGCTCTTCATTTTCTTAGGAAGCTTTTGGGCCATGTTGAAGAAAAGAAGGAACCAGATCTTAACTCGAGCCTTTCAACTTGTAACCTCTGCTGGTTTGTTAGGATCTGTAGCTGATGTGGGCCACTGATTGTGCAGTGGGTTTGTACATCCGTCCTCACTCAGCTCATTTCTTCAGCCACCATCTCTTCTTTACTATGTCTCTTATCCCAGCTGTGGTTTAGGGATGAGATTGATTCTTTCTTAAAATAATATTTTTTATTTTTTACTTTTTAGAGACAGGGTCTCGCTCTGCCACCCAAGCTAGAGTGCAGTGTCTTTGTCTTAGCTCACTGCAACCTCAAAATCCTGGGCTGAAGCAATCCTCCTGCCTCAGTCTCTCGAGTAGCTCAGACTACAGGCACATGACACCACACCCAACTAATTTTTTAAAAAGTTGTTTGTAGAGATATGGTTTCATTATGTTGCCCAGGCTGGTCTCAAACTCCTGGGCTCAAGCAATCCTCCTGCCTCAGCTTCCCAAAGTGCTGGAATTACAGGCATAAGCCACTGTGCCTGGCTCTTAAAATAAGACTGATTTCACTTTTAGCTTATTTATTCAGTATTCAAAAGTGCAATTCTTAATTCTTCATGGTGCTTCTGCCATGTTATATAAATATTTGAGTGCTTACTCTCATTGGTGATTGATGCCAAAGGTTTAATCTTCAGGGGAAGAAGGTGGTCTCATTTTCTTATAATTTGAGTCTAAGCATTGTTTTTCATTTGATGTTGGGATAGCAAAAATATTCCACAGGAAAAAGTATTATGTATCTCCTCACATGGGATGATTTCCAGGATAAGCAAGAGATCTGTATTAATTGACATACATTTCATTACCTTATAGATATATCTTACCTTATCTTCATTATCTTATTCACTTATCTGCAGGAAAGCTTCTGTGTATTGAGCTGGGAGATCCGGGTTGTAGGAGGCCCCTTTTAATATAGAACAAGGCTAATGTGTGTGAAGGCTTACAGTCCAAGACAGAGTGAGAGTGTGCTCCAAAATTAAATTATTAATGTTCTTGGAATCTACCCTATTAAGAAAAATTATTCTTTACCTGGAGCATTAAACATGATCATCTTTGCTATGTTCTTAATGGCAGAACTAGTATGTCTTTTCTCTCCATGCTTCCTGAGAAAGCATGGGATTTCTATAAACATTGTGAAATTAACTGCAACTGAGAAAGTTACCCAATGTAAACACCATGCTAATGGCTATTTGGGAATGGCAGCTTGAGTCCTTCATGTTGGATAAGATAGAGGGAAAGGGAAATGATACCAACCCATTTCCATCTTTTAGATCATGATAGAAGATAAAGCTTACTTTTGCTATCTTATCTTTAGAAAAATGTTTATTTAAATTCTCTTTGTTTAAAACTTTACTGCACAAAGCAAAGGTGGGAGAAAAAAGAAGGCCGAGATTGTTGTTGCTAGTTCAGGGGAAAAGAGGCATGTCGAGGCACCTTGGTTGATTCAAAGAGCATTAGACTGTGTGCCAGAAAACTCTGTACTAGTTCATGTAAGTCTCACTCTCTTTGGGCCCAGTGTCTTCATATTGGGTAGATATTGTCCAAGGCTCCTTCTCATTCTGACATTCCCTGCTTTGCAGACTATTTTTATATTTAGAAGAAGATAGAATAAATCGTAATTTGAAAGAACTATTCTAATTTTAATTAGGGTGATTAACATCTCTAATTTCTAAAGAAAAAAGCTAACTTTTAATAACTAAAATGAAGATTTAAAATAATTGAAATAAAAGCCAGTTAATCTACCACCATGGACAAATTCTTTAAAAATGTTAGCATGTTTATAGAATGCTTAATTCTTTTCTGGATCTGATAAGACTTTGCTATCTAAAAGTTTCAAAGTGATTTCCCTGCATCAAACCTACAGGTAATTTCAGTCCCCTTAGAGTTGCTGAGTTTATGTTGATGTTCAGGAAGCCACTAGCATCACTGGTGACTTTGACCTAGGCCATGTCAAGTGTCATAGAAGGCTGGTCACTCAAGAGAGACTTAAATTCATTAGAGTTATGTCTATAAAGGATTCTGTGAGAGGATCTAGGGAGTTAATAATCTTGACAACATCTTTTATTGCAGTTGAGCCTTTTAAAAAGCATGATAAAAATCAAGATATTTTTATTTCTTGTTGAAAGTAAAACGTTGAAAACATTGGCGGAAAGCTTTTTGTGGGTTCTCAAAATTGCATTCAACTGTTAGATCTTAATATGTCTTAAAACAACACATCAAGATCATAAGTCACAAGTGCTGTAGGGAGAAGAATGTGCTAGTCCACAGGGAGGGTTGTGATTTCTCTTCTGGGCTGAGTCCATGATTTTTCACATTTATATCATTTGCTGTAAATATGCAAACTTTAGTCAGTGGCTTCAAATAGCAAGCAAATATTATAGCACCAGTTGGTGTTAAACTAAAATTTGACTTTTTTCTTTTTAAACTTTTAGGTAACATTTGATCCAGAGGTGTTTTTCAACATTCTGCTGCCTCCAATTATTTTCCATGCTGGATACAGTTTAAAGAAGGTAAGAGGTTTTTGCCAGTATTTCTTAAAGCTTGTGAATCTCTGTGTTAATTTACCTGCATAATTTTCTAGTTTTTTTCCTTCTTCCAGATTGCTTATTACTGTATTCAGCACCCACTCAGAGTCTATAGTTGACTCACCATCAGTGATTCATTTCTGTTATAGAATCTGGAACTCTCATACATTGCCAGGGGGAATGTAAAATGGTACAGCCACACTGAGAAACAAGTTGGCAGTTTCTCATAAAACTAAAGTTGAAATTGTCATACAACTCAGCAGTTTTACTCCTGAGGATTTATACCAGAGAAATGAAAACTTATATTCACACAAAAACCTATGCCTGATTGTTTATAACAACTTTATTTGTAATAGACAAAAACTGGAAAAAAACAAAATGTCCTATAATAGGTGAATGGTTAAATAAACTGTGAATATCAATATCATAAAATACTACACAGTAATAAAACACGACAGCCAAGGTGCAGTGGCTTAGGCTTCTAATCCTAGCACTCTGGGAGGCCGAAGTGGGAGGTTTACTTGAAGCCAGGAGTTTGAAAACAGCCTGAACAAGAGCGAGACCCCGTCTCTACTAAAAACAGAAAAAATTAGCCTGGCGTGGTGGTGCATGCCTGTAGTCCCAGCCACTCGGTAGACTGAGGCAGGAGGATCGCTTGAGCCCAGGAGTTTGAGGTTGCAGTGAACAATGATCATGCTACTGCACTCCAGCCTGGGTGACAGAGCAAGATCCTGTCTCAAAAAAAATTAAATAAAAAAATACCAAATACCTTTACAAATGGTGTGGTGGTGTGGTGGCTTTCATTTGTATGAAAATTAGCCTCCCAAAAGGCCTCCCTCAGACAATAGCCAGGGAGCTTGTTTCAGCTCTCTTTCTGAATGAGGACCAAAAGAAACCTGTTCAGTGAGTCTAGAGAAAAGAGACCTTGCCAGACTAAATAAAACTCAAGAATATTCTTAGGAACTAGAGAATCCTCCCAAATTCATAAACCCCAGCTAGATCAATTGGGAAAATAAGAGGAAATAAATAAATTAACTATATCAGGAAGAGACATCACTACAGACTCTTAAAAGGATAATAAAGGAATACTATGAACAATTTTGTGCCAATAAATTTGACAACCCAGGTGAAATAGACAAATTCCTTGAAAGATACAAATTATCGAAACTGATCTGAGAAGAGGTAGAAAACTTGAACCGACCTATGTTAATTAAAGAAATTGAGCTCATAATTAAAAACTTTCCCACAAATTCAGGTTGTTTCACTGGTGAATTATATCAAGAAAAATAGTACCAATCTTACACAATGTCTTTCAGAAAATATAGGAAGGAGTACTTCCCAACTCATTTTATGAGAGAATACCTGCCCATCGGGCTGGTTCTTCTGTCAAAGCCACTCTGCAGTTGTCAGAAGGTTTTTAAATTATTTCCAACTAGCATAAATATAGTTATAGTTTATGGAGCATCTGCTATGTATTAGGAACTTTGTATGTATTCTTTATTTCTGTTTTTACATACATTCTTTCTAATCTTTACTGAAACTCTGTTAGAAATTGATGGTGATTGGAGATTAGCTCACATCACTTCTCCCCCAGGTTTCCAACTCATTGATAAACAGACACAAGGAGTTGATTTGTGATTAAATGATTGGTTTATGATCCAAAGACCTTAGTAAACACATGTTGTAGCCCTTAGCCCTTAGTGATGTGGCTCCTTACAATCTACCTCATGAATTGAAGTCAGATGCGTGTCCTTTAGCTACTACATTGATCACAGTCACAGGTGGGGAAACTGAAAATGGAGAGATCCTAGAAATTGCTGCATCTGCAAAGGCTGCCTCATTTGCTTGCAACATGGAGGCCAGAGGAGCAGGAACAGTTCCCCACCTTGCACAAGAGGGTCACTACTACAAGTCAGGGTCAAGCTGGTTTCCCCTTTCAGAGATCAAGTGACCCCTTCTTACCATATAATCTTCAGGGCAAAAGGGGAGTAGGGAGAGGAATGGAACGTAAGTTCCCTCTCCAAGATGGTTGGTCGAGGAGCAGGAGCCTGTGTGTTTTTGCACACCAGCCCAACACACATTTGTCGTGGAGAGTGTCTTGCATTTCACTGGTGATGAAACCGAACTCAGAATAATTAATGATGTGTATGAGGTTATATGGATAGTGTGGGACTAAGTCAAGGTTAAGCCTCTCTGTCTGACTCCAAGGCCCAGGGCCATTCCTTTGTGCTTCACTGCCTCTGGATTTAGGTTTTCTCTACCCAAAAATCCTTTTCCTGACTAGTCTACAGGATTGCCAGTCATTTGGATCTGTATGTCATCTACTGACATATAATAGACAGGAAATGAATATTATGGGTATAAATAATGTTATTCTTTGTCTAAATGGAGAATTTGGGAACTATTATTCAGATCAAATGGGTGATGAGTAATTTGGTATTTTAAATAATCTTAGTGAATAATCAAAATCATAGTTGCTTTAAAATGAAACCAAATCACAGATTGTGAAAGCCACTCTAATGGTTGAAAAACACCTTAGTTTTTGCAGAGCCTTCCCTTTATAAGCCCCGTTTTCTCAAAAGAAAAAGAACAGGCGTTGCCAGTTCCCAATCAATTTAAGTTGTTTTTGAAATGCTAGTCTGAGTGGAAAAAAGCACAAAATGTTTTTCCTCTGCTCTCACACCATAGTAGTCAGCACAGAAGACTTCTGTAACCAAATGTGTGGGGATTTCACCCCATCAACAAGCAAGCAATCAATTCTACAGCAGACACCAGCTGAGTATCCACCAATTCAATTCTGACTTTATTTACCTGGAGATAGTGTCAGATCTCACAGGTTGAGGGCTCAGTCTCTAAGACTTCCCCTGCCCCACCTCAGACACCAGTTACAATTCCGGGCCTCTGGGACTTCTGACCAACTGGCTTGAAGTTGGGGTTCCCACAATCCCCTCTTTGGGTTTGATTAATTTACTAGAGCAGTTCACAGAACTCAAGGAAACACACTTACCAATTTATTATAAAGGATATAACAAAGGATACAGATAAAGAAATATATAAGGCAAGGTATGGGAGAAGGGGCACAGAGCTTCCATGCCCTCCCTGGGGCACCACCTCTAGGAACCTCCACATGTTCAGCTATCCAGAAGCTCCCCAAACCCTGTTCTTTTGTGCCTTTTATGGAGACTTTGTTGGATAAGGATGATTGATAACCATGGAGAAATGTGGTTGGACAAAAAGGATATGATCTAATACTAAGTGAGTAGGGAAACCCAGCCAGTCCTGTCTGTTTAGATTCTTCTTGGCCTCTGTATGTAGCATTCCCTCATCCTGGGTATGGGCCTGTGTATTTTTGAAAAGACCCCCTTCTGAAATGGGGGTCTTATGGTCTACAATAAGACAAGGTAGATCAGAGAATTTCTTTATGGAAAAGTGGGGGAAAATTAGAGTCCTGCCTTGGGGAGAAAAAGGAGCAGGTGAAAGGAGGGCAAGAAAAGGTCAGAGAGAGATATTCTACTTTCTGAGGCCTGTTTCTGAGGCCTAAAGCACCTCAATATTATAACAAAAGACTGTAACAAGGGCTATGGGAGTTATGACCCATGAACCATGGGTGAAAACCAGTATATATATATTTCATGATATCACAGCTAGTCTTTCAGGTTATCAAGTATTAGCTTAGTCTCTTTCCTTTTTAAATAGTTGGTTTTTAATATGGTTGTAATCTATGATTAAACCTACTGTCAATTAAATGTATAATGAATATTTCACCATGTAACTGATGTAAGCAGATAGCATTCAGACCCTGTGAGCTATGCACATATACTCATCATGCAGACATGGGCCTTTTTTTTTCTGACGTGAAAAAATTATCTTGGAATTAGCTTTTATTTTGTGCCACCAGTCATGGTTTGCTTAGAGGGCTTTGGCAGGGAAAGAGTTCACCTAGAGAAGCCTTCATTTTTGGTGAACTTCCCCACCACACACACACACACACACACACACACACACACACACACACACACACGTTAAAACTTGTCAGTGGGGAACGGCAGGGGATAGGGTTTTCTAAGGAGTAGGAGTGTAAGGCTTAGCATGGTACAGCTAGGAATTAGGATGTCAGGGGGATTTTCACCAAAAGCAAACCTTTTCATCCTGGCCTGTCTTAGGCTCAGATTCTTGAAGGCTTTCCTGAGGCATGCCATCATATCCTTTTTTTCTCTTCTTGTCTTTCTGTAACTGAGAAGGAAAAGTAGGGGGGACTCTGAACCAGTCATGGCTGTTTCATTGCCAAATAAGGATAGGATGAAAGGTCTAGGATTTCACTGAACACCTCTTGTCCTTTCTTCCCCAAAGGGAAGCGGTGGGAATTGAGGAGCCAGGTGGCAGGGCAGCTTGCATGGTGAGAGCACAATGCTCTGGGGCCAGGAGACTCTTTCCTGTTCTGGGACTGAGGTTTGGTGGATGTATAGCTTCAGGCAACTCATGCCATGCCTGTGAGCCTTAGATTTCTCTCATATGAGGTGATCCAAATAGCACCTTCCAGATGGAGTTGTTGTGATAATTGGATGAGCTAATAATATATGTGAAGGTAATTTTTGAAGTACGAAGTATACATTTAAGTACTAGACATAATACACAAATAAGTAGTATATCTCTTCAAGGTACAATAAAACTTCAGTTTTACTTTAAAAGAGGTGCAGGTGCAGTTTTGTCACCTCTTTCTGAATAATTACTAGATCTTATATTGGTGTGGATTTATACTCATGTAAATTTGTCCATCATGGAACTACCTGCTTTTCCTTTCTTCACATCCATCTCTATTGTCACTTTTTCTCAGGCTTCAAAGATAGAATGAAAGATGAGTAATTGTGTGTGTGTGTGTGTGATTTTAGAATATATTATGAATGTGTTTTTGATGGCAGATTTACATTCCTATTTTTTTGCCTTGGTTAATATAATCAATGTGAATTTATCTAATACATATTCAAACTTACCATGGGAATGTCTACCCAAAAGAAATCTGAGTGGCAAGGGAAAGCACATCTGGGATTGAAATGTGTTCGTGGACACTTCACATGAGTGTCATTGGTCTCAGGCCTCATTCTTGATGTACCCCTAGCACTCCCTGGTTTAAGCCCTTGTTTTTAAAGGGAAGTGGGTTCACAGTTGTGGATTTTTTCAAATATAATTAATTTTTCTGAAAACATTGGTGGATAAACACATTAGCTGAAAACCAAAAAGACTGGGGACAGAGATTTAAGAGGAAACATAATATGTTCATCATATGTACAAGCAGCACCCTCATTTGGTGACTGTCGGCATGGCAAGTCCTTGAAGGATTGTCTTCTGAGCATGTGGCTTAGGGACACTAGGCATTTCTGGACACTATCACAGCCTCAGATGGGGCAAGCACTGGAGAAGGCTGAAGCCCCTCTGTCTGTGACACAGGCCAGAGATTGCCTGAAGTCCTTTGGTCGTGCTTCATGGTGGCTGCCTGATCTAGGCTGGAGTCTTTTCTGTACCCTGTCTTCCCTGCCCTGATATTGTTCAGCTGGCATGCTAGGGCTCTCTTGCTTTTTAAAAAAAATCTGGGTAGGTTGTTGGATCAGGGTATTTGGAGGGGGGATTTGTTTGTTCAATAGTTCTGATTGTTGAATGAGAATAGCTTATGTCTTAAGGAGGAAGAACCATGACTCAGGATCCCAAGAATAGACAGAATTCTCCTCCATCAGAATATCCCACAGGCCTAATGACTTGTTTTTTTATTTTTAAAAAATAGTTGTCCAATTAATTTCTTTCTATTTATAGTAGAGAGAGGGTCTCGCTCTTGCTCAGGCTGGTTTTGAACTCCTGACCTCGAGCAATCCTCCCGCCTCGGCCTCTCAGAGTGCTAGGATTACAGGCGTGAGCCACCGCGCCCGGCCTGGCCTAATGACTTGTAAGAAGTAAATCCATGTGCGTGTGCACGCGTGTGTGTTTATATTTTTTAAGGTAATAAATGTGCAGAAGCACTGAAAGGATTGCAGTTTTGTCACCTCTTTTTGAATAATCCTAGATCTTATATTGGTACGAATTTATACCCATATAAATTTGTCCATCATGGAACTACCTGTTTTTCCTTTCTTCACATCCATCTCTAATGTCCCTTTTTCCCAGCCTTCAAAGATTAATCTAGATGAATGTAAGGAGACGCTTCAGGTCCCATGAGCAGATAGTTAGGACTCTGTTTTCTGATATCAAATTAAGCTGAAAGCTCTTTAGATGTCACTTTCACATTTTGTTTCAAACTTGTATCTGTGATGACCTTCTAAGGTACCACTAGGACTACAAGTGATATGCTCACCAAGTATAATGGTTTGGGTTGAATCCATAAAAATGATTTGGTCTCTACTTATACACATACAATGCCAAATGCACACACACACTTAATGTAATTTAATATAATTAGCCAGAGTAGTTTTGTCTGAAAATTTACTAAGCCCTTGTTTAGTCATTGCTCAGTCCTTCACAGTACAGAAAATATTTTAAAACCATGATTATTTAAGAATAAATAGCATTATTCAGGAGTAACTTCAGTTATTATTTGATGTAATGGAAGTGGTAAGTAGAGTTCCACTTTTTAAAGACTTTTAATGTGTTTCTTATGATCACTGTCAAAAATCACAATGTAATTCCTGGTTTGTTTGTTTTACTTAGAGACACTTTTTCAGAAATCTTGGATCTATTCTGGCTTATGCCTTCTTGGGGACTGCTGTTTCCTGTTTCATTATTGGGTAAGCGAATCTTTGTTATGTGACCAAATTTACACACTTTCCAAAGGGATGAGATCCATAGGGATCCACAGAGTCCAGTATTTTGATGTTTGTGATGATGGCAGTTAGAATCTGAAGCTACACTCTCCAGTTGGTAGCTATTAGCCACATGTGGCTATTTAAATTAACTAAAATGAAATAAAATTATACCCAGTACCCAGATTTTGGTTTCTATTATCATTCTTTGATAAAAAAGAATCAGAACTCCTTTCAGATATGGTTAATTCTAGGCTGAGGCAGGAGATATACAAGATGAAAATGGAGCATTTTGCAATGCCAGAAAGTAAGAGAGTGCTCAAAAGACAAGAAGACAAAAGAATGTGTAGTATGTCACAGGGACACTGGAGTATGTCACAGAGACACAAGAGTCAACCTGAAAGCCCCTGTAAATGGCCAAAGTCCCCCTAATTGCTGAAGAACAATAAAATAAATAATATAGTATTAGATTATCACCCAAATTATAAAATATACTGGAGTCTATACAGATATAAATAAATGATTGGATAAATAAATAAATTGGTGAGAAAAGACAGGTTTTCTGTGCTTAAGAATTCCAAATACTTTATGTACATACATCTCCCTTAAGTAGGTGGAGCTTAGTCCCTCCTCTCACCCTCACCCCCACTCTTGAGTGTAGGCTGTGCATCGTGAATTCCTTCCAAAGAGTACAGCACAGAGAGGAAGAAAAAAAGAGTAGTTTTACAGTGAAGAAACCTGGCAAACACTACCCTAGCCAGGTGATCAAGGTCAACACCAACAGTGGTAGGTCATGTTGATAGTATGCACCCTTGTTATTTGTGATGAGAAGGGCATTTTATATCTCTGGTCTTTTACCCAAAAACATTACCTCAGTCTAACTATGAGAAACAAACAAGTCCAAGTTGAGGCACATTCTACAAAATATCTGACCAGTACTCCTCAGATATGCCATGTCATCAAAAATGAGCAAAGTCTAAGAAACTGTCACAGCCAAGAGGAGACTAAAGAGATTTGAGGACTAAACATCATGTGGCATCCTGGATGGGACCCTGGAACAGAAAAAAGTATTAAGTAAAAACTAAGAAAATCTGAATAAAGTAAGGATTTTCATTAATTTTTTAAACATTAGCTGGAAACCTAGAAAGAAAAGCAGGGGATTTTTATGCATCAAACAAGGAAGGGCTTGGACTTTGTCCTTTAAGAGTTGACAGATCATTGAAGAGTGATAGCTTACATAACTGGCATTGGTGATGATGGGAGGCAAAATGGGGAAAAGGCTGCCAGAGAGAGAAGTCTATTGCCCAGGTCTAAGACTGGTGGAAGGAAATGGAGAGGAAGGTCTAGTTCCAGGAAGTGTTTAAAAGGTAGATGAGACACCTTTGATACACAGCAAAGGACAAATCAAATGTGTATCACACACTTGCTGTGAACTGAAATCGAACTTGTTAAATGTCCAGAACAGTGTCTGGCACACAGTAGGTAAGTGTTAAGTCATAGCTGTTTCTTCTCAAAAGGATTCCATTCTGAAAATAGTTGTTTTGCTCCTAGCTTAGCCAACCCACTATTTTAGGCATTCAAGACACAAAAGTGGGCAATGACATAGTTCTTGATTCACATCAAGAATCTCATTATTAGAGGATTTGCTGTAGATACAATGAGTCAAGTCTGTGGTTATTTTTATTCTTCTAACCCCAGAAGCTGCTGCTATCCCTGCTGCCACCACACACACATGTGCACACATATACACACCCACTCATAAAGCACGTACTAGACCTTTTAACATTCCGCACTCCTACCAATTTGTAAGCTCTCCTATAGGAAATGTGCTCCAGCCAAGCTGAAAAATTTAACTTGGTGGTCCCTCTTGGACCATGTTGTGTTCTATATGGTATAAGGAGAGCTGCTGCTGACGTGCCTTGCCCATGCAAAGAGTAAGAGGCCAGATATGTTGATGGGTATGCTGATGTTCTAATAGGACATATACAGAAGTTTGTCTCTTTTCCCTTCTTTGAAATAATCCTTGGCAGAGAAGGAAGTAATAAGCTGATACCTTGGATCTTTGTGACCAACCCTTTTTTTTCTCTCCAGCTTCATCCAGTCTACCCATTTCTGTAAGTTTAAATGCTTTATCTTAGAATCCTGTGAATTTTGTAGCAATCTATTATACATTATGCCAGGTTCTATCACTTCCTTTGCCCTCTATGACCCAGTTGCTTAAGATGCCTTAACTTTGTTGCTAGTTGAAGACCATACTTCATTGTTGCTATACTTGTTAGCACAACTTTTAAAAATGAACTGTTTAGGCCAGGCGTGGTGGCTCATGCCAATAATCCTTGCATTCTGGGAGGCCAAGGCGGGAGGATCACTCGAGGTCAGGAGTTCGAGACCAGCCCAAGCAAGAGCAAGACCCCTTCTCTACTAAAAATAGAAAGAAATTATCTGGACAACTAAAAATATATAGAAAAAATTAGCCGGGCATGGTGGCGCAATGCCTGTAGTCCCAGCTACTTGGGAGGCTGGGGCAGAAGGATTGCTTGAGTCCAGGAGTTTGAGGTTGCTGTGAGCTAGGCTGATGCCACGGCACCCTAGCCTGGGCAACAGAGAGAGAGACTCTTTCTAAAATAAAATAAAATAAAATATAAAAATGAAATGTTCAGATGCTTCAGCAAGATAACATTAACTGCAAACCATTACTTAGTGCCAAAGTTCTATTTGCCCATGTTCCTGGCTAAGTGTCCAACCATAGAGCTACCTGTTATTTCTATACGTTTCCCTGTAAGTACAGTATTCTAGTACCACTTTGCTTGCATGTTTGCTAGGTTACTAACTTTTTTCCCCTCCTAACATAGTTTACCTTACCTTCTTACAGAAATCTCATGTATGGTGTGGTGAAGCTCATGAAGATTGTGGGACAGCTCTCAGATAAATTTTACTACACGGATTGTCTCTTTTTTGGAGCAATCATCTCTGCCACTGACCCAGGTATTTGCATACTTGGCCTTATCATTATGATATTTCATTATTTAAATCTTAAAAATTTCAGAGCAATTGTTGATATTTGTTGCAGTAAGTAGGGAGATAGTATTAACATGGAATGGTAGAAGAAGTGACCAGTAGGTGGGTCTAACATGCTTAGATGGCTTTTCCAAGAAGGGCATGCATTTCTATTTTTATTGTTATTATTTTATTGTGGTAAAAATGCTTGAGATAAAATTTACCATCTTAACCATTTCTAGGTGTTCAGTACTGTTAAGTATATTCACATCGCTGTGCAACCAATCCTCAGAACTTTTTTATCTTGCAAAACTGAAACTCTGTACCCATTAAACAACAACTTCTCAGTTCCCCCTCCCCCTTGACCCTGGCAACCACCATTCTACTTCTCTGTCTCTATGAACATAAGTACTGTGGACTTCCACTCATATAAGTGGAATATATAGTATTTGTACTTTTGTGACTGGTGTATTTCATTTAGCATAATGTCCAAAAGGTGCATCCAAGTCGTAGCATTTGTTATAATTTCCTTCCTTTTAAGGCTGAATAATATTCCACAAATGTGTATACCACATTTTGTTTCTCTGTTTATCTGTAAATGGGCACTTGGATTGCTTCCACCTATATTTTCCATTTGCCTTTCATTTTAGAATGTCTAATTTGGTCATAATTTTTATACTTAGACTGCCTTTTTTCTCAATGTGCTTTTGCCTTCTTTTAGGAAACATGTCATTTGATTTAAATAATACCTTTTCTTAGTGGAAATACTTATAGGTACCTGTAGTGAATGTAATTTAATTTATAAACTCCTTTTGTGCAATGTTCCTACATGAATGCGTACTGTGACATGGTTTTCTATTCATAAATCTCTTGCTGTGTGATTTTCAAGTGTTAGTTGAACCAGTTCTTACAAGTGAATTATTACATACCCCTCCATGCTCACAGCTCAAAAACAAACAAACGAAAAAAGCTCTCCTTTCTAAATTATAACCTATAATTAAGTCTGTTTGTATAAAGTAGTTACAGCTATTCCTTTCTCTAATGTCAACTATTGAGAGTACATCTTAGGGAAAGAAGTTATGGAGAATGAGCTGGTCCTCATGGAAAGGTCTTCTCAATGTTTATGATGCCCTTTAACATTCTGAACAGTAATAACCTTAAAGATACTAAGATTCCCCACTTAACCATGCTCTCTCAGGGTATTCTAGATCAATGCCATCCCTGGATTGTTCTGTGAAGATAGAAATGCTTTATAATCTGCCCAGTCCATTGTGATAGCCAGTAGCCACATGTGGCTATTGAGCAGTTGAAATGTGGTATAGTGCAACTGAGGAACTTAATTTCAAATTTTATTTAATGTTAAATAATTTAAATTTAAATAGTGACATGTGGCTAGTGGCTACCACATTGGACAGCATAGTTCTAGACAGTTGTGTGGTTCTGAAGAATCTCAATGTTCCAAAAAACGTTGACCTCTCTTAACCCCATATTTTATTATAAACACCTTAAGTAAATTAGTATCAAAGACTTGGCTGGTTGAGGTACCCTGGTTTGTGAAAAGAAGGTGGGATGTGGAGTCATGAGCCCGGGGTTGAGTTCTAGCCCTGCCAGTCACTGATCAAGTGGCTTGGGCACACTTTATCCTCTCCCATCAGTTTCCTCATTAGTAAAGTAGGAATAATGATACCCATTTCCTAGAGCTATTGTGAAGATTAAATGAAAATAATACATGTAAAGCATAGAGCATAGGACCCGAAAATGATGTTGGTCTCAGCTGAAGCAGAGATTTCTCAATCTGATTCATGTTTTTTAAAAAATAAAATAACAGATCATCGCTTAACCCATGAATGTTTCCAAAGAGCACTCTGAAAAAGCAGCTTTATTATTTTAGTACTATGCTGTCTATGACTGTCTCCAGATATATGTCTATTGAGAAATAGATTCTTCATAAGTCTGAGAAAGTTGTTTAGTCTGTCTGAAATATATTACTAACTATACTCATCTATAACTTTATTACAATTTTCTTTCTAGTACAACCACCAACTAAAGGGAGGTTAATATAACATAAAGATTCCTGATATTGGCCAGATACTGTGGCTCATATATAATCCCAGTACTATATATAGGAGGCCAAGGCAGGAGGATTGCTTGAGGCCAGGAGTTCAAGACCAGTGTGGGCAACATAGCAAGACCCCATCTCTAAAAAAAATTTTTTTTTAATTAGCTGGGTGTGGTGGTGCACAACTGTAGTCCCAGCTACTCAGGAGGCTGAGGCAGGAGGATCACTTGAGCCCAGGAGTTTGAGGCTGCAGTGAATTATGACTATGTCACTGCATTCCAGCCCTGGTGACAGATTGAGACCCTGTATCTAAAAAAAATAGTAATAAAGAAACAATTACTAATATTGTTTTCTTAGTTATTAGTGTTAGTTCATTTAATTGGATACAAAGGCTTACTTTTCCAGATTATCTTTGTAAATGTTTACTTGCCTTTAATGTGTCTATGCTATGGTAGAAAATAATGGAAGGCATTACCACATTACACCATTTTTATTTGCCCTGTGAAGATTGACACAGTAAGGGTTTTATATAAATGAAAGTTCTAGAAAATTCACAGTTTAAACATGTTAAACATCAGGACATTAACTTTAACTGCTTTTTTAATGGAAATCTTCCTGAAATGGAGAATGTTTTTGTAAATTAGAAGTGCTTTACCAGACTCCTAAAAATCTGTTGTTTGAAAACTTGGGTCCTAAAAGAGAAACTTAAGTGCAGAGTTAGAGGGGATCACAAGATCAGATTGACTTCTAGAGCCTGATGCATCAAACAAAAATGCTAGTATTGGGATACGGAGTGGTATGGACTAATATGAAAGAATAAGTGATCCATATCTCTGATAGCTGCACTTGGCTCAACAGACCAATCTTTGGTTTTCTGGTTGAAGGTGACACAGAATGTGTAGGGTGATGTGGGCTGCTCTGTGACAGGGATCCCTCTCCATTCTGTGGTTTGTCATGGGTGCCAGGTACCATCTTTGTGGGCTGTTGCTTTAGATGGATACACAATTAAGGAAAGAAAACTTAAGTTTCCACCCCATAGTGCCTTCCTAAGCAGCGACCCAAGAACACAAGTGCTGTTCCTTCCTATGAACTATTATGAAGTGATTTTTCCCAATTTTAATTCTCTCACTTTTATACCTCTTGAATCAGTCATGTTTCAAAAATCTGGGATCTGTATTGTCTAAGACTCATCCTCTAGTTGCATTACCCAGGTTGGTCAATCTTTTTTTTTTCTTTTTGAGAGACAGGATCTCACTCTGTAGAACCCAGGCTGGAGAACAGTGGCACTATCATAGCTCATGGTAGTCTGGAACATCTGAGCTCTAGCAGTCCTCCTGCCTCAGCCTCCCAAGTAGCTGGGATTGCAGGTACATGTCACCACGCCTGGCTAATTAAAAAAAAATTGTAGAGTTGGGGTCTTGCTGTGTTGCCCAGGCTGGTCTCGAACTCCTGAGCTTAAGCCATCCTCCCACCTCAGCCTCCCAAACAGCTGGGATTATAGGCGTGAGCCATTGCACCCAATCATGGACTGGTCAATCTTTTGCTCATCCTTTGAGACTTGGTTCACATATGCCACCTCCCCAGTCATTCTTCCTAGACTCTTTCATTATCTGCTCCCTCAGCTCTTCAAGTCTATTGTGTACATAATAATACATGCTGCCACATGGAAGTAAAACTCAATGGAAATCAAGCAGGTGGGACAGGGAGAGGAAGGGATGGGTAAATTGACACCTCACGGGTACAGTACACACATTCTGGGTGAAAGGCACACCTATAACTCTGCCTCAAACTGTACAAAAGCAAATTATGTAACCAAAACATGTGTACCCCATAATATTCTGAAATTAAAAAAAGAAAAACAATACTTGCTGCTTTGTACTAAGTGCTGACAAGTGCCAAGTGCTCTTTAGTACACAGATGACATGTTCAAGGAAAGTTAGTTGAATGAACAAATTCAGGTTCTTGATTTTTCCTTCCTCCTATTATTACCATTCTTTGATTTTTCCCACTGCGTACACCAGTGGCCTTCAGTTGGTTAATTGTGATTTCTCAGTCTGCATCCAGTTGGAAACAGCTGTTGTGACCCTGTTCTCTCTGATTTCAAGGGTCCTGCTGTGTGTATGTGTCAGAGGTGCAGTCTGTTTAATCTGTCCCTTTAGAAGCCACGTACCCAGTCCCAATCTGTCATTCCTCCTCGTGGTCAGGCACAGACTTGCTCAGGAGGGGCCCAGCAGAGTTCCTGACCTTTTTTATGAGGTGTTGGGCAGAGAGAATGAGAAGTTGAAATTCAGACCAGAGCTGTGTAAGTGTTCGTTGTTATTAGTGTTATTTATGCTTTTATTGTCATGAATAAATGAGTTAACTATGTATCACTTTTGCCATTGGTAAATACTATAGTATTTCAGGAATACCATGTTTAAAAGTCAGAAGGGCTTTGGGAAGTCACGTAGCCCAGACCCTCAATTTACTAAATCCTTAGACTTTGCTGTGTGCTGAGCTCTCCTAGCCAGCTGGTGGCTATGTTGGATTCTTCTGCTTGCCCTGCAGATTGACTCACCACTGTGCTCCACCCTCCTCTCAGCCCCAGGAGGCTGACTTGTAAGGAATATGCCAGAGGTTCCTTTGCCTTCTGGTTTCTCATTGGATTTGTCCACAGGAGAGTACCAGTGGAAGGCTGGTGGGGGAGGACAGAGCTGCAGGGGCCCAGCAGGCTGGCTGTGTCCCTTGAGCAGAGGCCATGGCTCCTATCAGGTACCTTTCCATGCAGCTCTAGGTTCTCCTTCCCCTGGAGTCTTCAGGCCTAGCGATGGCACACAAGCGCCCCAATTCCAGCCTCAAGTACTGCCTTCTCCCTTGTGGTTTCCCTGTCCTCTGCCCACACTTTTATAAATAACCTCTCCATTAAACTCTCCTCAAATTGCTCAATTTGAGGGTACTGTGCATTTCCTGCCAGGACCCCTACTGATAAGGTCCTAGGCCCAGGGCTCCTGCCAAGCCTGGGCTCTGTTCATCAAGATCAGCCTCTATCAGTCTTGAGTCCCTGAGGTACTGTGATGCGAATGGAGGCTTTCTATGCTAACCCATGGCAGACACATTATATGAGTGAGGAATAAAACTTCTCTTCTGCCTAACTACTAGGATTTGGGGAATTTAAATACTGTAGCATAAAGCAGCCCATCATATGAGCACAGTCTATTTTCTCACCTCTAAATTGGGGAAAATGATAATACCACCCACCTTTTATAGGGGTTGATGAGAACTAAATGAGATTGTGAAATGTTTAGCATAGTGCCTGCTTCAAGGTAAGGCCTCAATAATTGTCGTTATTATCATTGTTAATTTTTCTTCAACATTGGGTTAAAAACAAGACTGTCATATCAGGGTAAGCTTCTGGAGTAAAAGTGTTATGTAAGGAGCCACAAATATTGTTTGTTTAATAAATAATCCAGAAAATAACCTTTTAAAGCCTAATTCTAATTTTAACAAAATTAAAACTAAAAAAAAAAAAAACCTTATTTTAAGCCTAAAGATCTTTCCTATTGTGTAACCTGTTAAGCTGTATTTAAGGGTGAAGGGAAAAGGTTGACTTTGCATCTTGTGTTAGCATCTGTATTATAAAGATGACATGTCCTTTAAGAACTACAGCCGATGGGCATGTACCTTATTGATGTGTGGTTAGTGTCTGAATGCATAAAGTAATGATTTTAGCCCCTTGATTTATAATAACCTGGAGCAGCCTCATCATATAGGAGACAGTTTTCAAATCCAAATTATTTTTTTTTCTTACTTTCAATAAATGAATTAAACTTTTGAAATGGAAGGCATAATAGAGGCAATGTCATTCTCAAAACTCCCTTAATCTTTAACAAAATTAGAGAAAGGAGGATAGCAAAAGAAAAAACAGAGACAAAACTAGCTGACCTGCTGGGCACTGTGCTGTGCGCCTACAGTCCTAGCTACACAGGAGGCTGAGGTAGAAGAATTGCTTGAGGCCAGGAGTTCAAGGCCAGCCTGGGTAACATAGTGAGACCCTGTCTCTAAAAAACAAAAGAAGGAAAACTAGATGACAGAGCATCCTATCACCCAGCAGCAGCTGGGAGACTTGGGAACAGGAATAGCAGCTATACGGGGGAAAGGGGGCTGCTGACCATTTTGACCATCAGGGAACCCAGAAATTTTCCAGAACTATTTATGCTCAAAAGAAGGACTCCCCATTGGGAGTAAAGAACTTTGTGGGAACATCTGATAGCATTCCAAACTGAGAGAGGGCTTTAGAGGCTCTAATTTGTGGATGAGTGCAAGGACACTGAAGGAGGTTAGAGGATGTGGGAATGACCTGAGTCTTCAAGGTGCTCAGAAATACCCAGCGCGGATCTCTCTAGAAGGACAGAGTCACTCCCCAAAGACAAACTGCTAGAACCACAAACGCTGATCGACAGGGTATGAAAGGAAGAAAGCTCAGCTACTAAAGGAGGAGAGGGCTAGAGGCAGTGGATCTCAGAAAGTATTGGGGAGGTGGCTATACCCAGAGGCCGTATTTTTAGTAGTTCAATGTAAAACCAGAAGAGGGAGCCCTGGAGCCATGAAAGGAGAACAGCTCTTCTGGGCCCACTTCTGCCCCTACCCACCACACTTAAATATGAACGACAGAAACGAATTGAGGTTGAACTTCGTGCCACATATTGTGAGAAAAAAATGAGGATAACCCCTCTGAATAGCAAAGCTACAGTTAATGAGGTCATACCAGAAAAAAATAGGGCCCCCAAAAGGTGAAACTTTATTAATATTCCAAAAGTAGCTAAAGGAAATTAAGAAAATGATAGATGTTATGAAAGTATGTGTATTATGATTAGAAAATTCAGAAATGAGAGAACTAAACAACAGAGCATTATGAGAAGAGAGCCAACAGAAAGGAATGGAGGGGGAATGATAGAGTAAAAGAGATATAAAAAAGTACATTTCAAAAAGATGGGCAAGGCCGGGCCTGGTGGCTCATGCCTGTGATCCCAGCAGTTTCAGAGGCTGAAGCGGGAGGATCACTTGAGGCCAGGAATTCAAGACAAGCCTGGGCAACATGGCAAAACCTTGTCTCTATAAAAAGTAGAAAAGTTATCTGGGTGCAGTCGGTGGCACGCACTTGTAGTCCCGGTTATTCAGGGGGCTGAGGCAGAAGGATCACTTGAGCCCAGGAATTCAAGGCTGCAGTGAGCTGTGATCACACCATTGCACCCCAGCCTGGGTGCTGAGTGACAGACTGAGACCCTGTCTCCAAAAAAAGGCGGGGGGGGGTGTGTTCGTAACCAAACAATAGTATCAGAGAGTATGCATTTGGATGATCAAAACATTATATAAAGAAAGGTATGAAAATGGTTACTTAGTTCAGGTCAGTATTTTATTTTGAGTGAAGGAAGGGGTTTGAGATTGGGATGAGACACATTGGGGGAGCTGGCAAAGCTCCATTTCTTGATCTGGGTGGTGGTTACAAGACCGATTGGCTTATAAATAACTCACTAAGCATTTTTTTTTGGCTTGGTTTTCTAATTGTATCAGTTAGTAGTGCATTCAGGCTGCAAAGAACAGAAACACTTGGCTAATTCCAACTAAACAAATAGATGTTTCTTTTGGGTACTAGTCCCAGGCTGGTGCCACAGGTCCCACTACAATCAGGCATCCAGGTACTCGGTCTTTCTACTGCACTGCCCATGGGTTTCAGTCACATGTCAGTTACCCCATGAAAGCAAGATGACTGTGTGAGTGTCTGGTGTCTCTGCACTAGAAACCATCAAGGGGGAAGGTAGTTGGGTGTGAGTGTTGAGAGAGAACACTGCTGCGTGTGTATGTCTTGAGCAGTGGTTCTTAACCAGGGCTGATTTTGCCCCCCAGAGAACATTTGACAATGTCTAGAGACATTTTTGTTGTCGCAGTTGAGGGGGGTGGTGCTACTGGCATCTGGTGGGTAGAGGCCAAGGATGCTGCTAAACATCCTATGATGCACAGGACAGCCCTGTATAGCAAAGAGATTATCCGATCTGAAATGGCAATAGAGCCAAAGCTGAAAACTCCTGCTGTAGAGCAGTGGTTATCAAAGTGTGGTCTGGGGGCCCTTGAAGGTCCCCGAAACCTTTTCAAGGGGGCCATCAGGTCAAAACTGATTTAATAATAACAATAATACATTATTTGTCTTTTTAAAATTATCTTCAAGTGTACGGTGGAGTTTTCTAGAGTCTGCATAATGTATATATTGACTATCTGTAGCTGAAATATAGGAGCAGATATGGAAACCATCTGTCTTCCATTAATCCAGACATATAAAGAAGATTTGTAGAAATGTAAAACAATGGCTCTCTTTTCACTAATTTTTTTGGTTTTGGAAAATATGATTTTTCCATTAAAATATATCATGTTAACATATGGATTATTAATTTTAAATGAATAAATATTTATATTTTCTGTTTTATTCAATATAGTAAACATTAGTATCTATAACCCACAAAACTTAAGGGTCTTTGGGGGCCTCAATAATTTTTAAGAATGTGAGGAAGTGCTGAGGCCAAAAGTTTGAGAACTGCTGATCTGGAGAATAGCTGATTCTCAAATGCCTAAGAAATGTGAAAACTAGAAGTGTTATTTTGTATAGTCTTCCATAAATGAAGACTTTCATAATTTCACAGACTTTTATTAAAGTCTTCTCTGTGCTCTGACAATGCTGGGTTCTGGGAGCACAGTGGTCGATAAAACAGCGTTTCTGCCTTCAAGGAGATTTCAACCCACTGGTGAAGCCAAAGCACATTGATTGTGAATATTTTTTTTAAGTTCTGTAACAAGTGTTTTCAAAGTGTGGTGGGATCACAGTGGGGAGCATAGTGTTTTGGTGCAGTGTCATTAGACTCAAACATCATATCAACCTCATTCAGATTAGGAAGATTGCTGTTTTCATTTCAGATAGTCCATGGATAGTACCAATAGATAGTCCATCTTTGACCGCCCCCCCTTCTATCTCCCAAACCACCTGGTCCCACCTAAGATAGGAATTGCCTCTATTAATCTGTAATCAGTGGTTTAAGGTCAGAAACCAAAACTAATTTTTGTGCCTTTGGCCTACTTTTTAGTGACTGTGCTGGCGATATTTAATGAATTGCATGCAGATGTGGATCTTTACGCACTTCTATTTGGAGAGAGTGTCCTAAATGATGCTGTTGCCATTGTACTATCCTCGTAAGTAGCAATGTTTTCACTCAGGAAGAGAGACCCTGGTTTCCTGCATGCTTTAGGGTAAATTCAGAGGCCCACCTTAAAAGTGTTAAATATTGAATTGGGCATTTTTCTAAATGAAATTTATCAGCTTTCTTGATAAAGTTGTGTTGTTCTGTCTGCTCAGCAGCAATCAGAATGCTGACACTAGCGTAACATGGTGGCTACAGATTAAATTAAATGAATTTACCCTGGGCAGTGCGTGGCAGGATGTAGATGCCTATGTTTGTTGATATTTTCAGGTACCATGGTATAAAACCAGCACAGTCTTTTTAAAACTCTCTTTTCTTTTTAAACCCTAGATCTATTGTTGCCTACCAGCCAGCAGGACTGAACACTCATGCCTTTGATGCTGCTGCCTTTTTTAAGTCAGTTGGAATTTTTCTAGGTATATTTAGTGGCTCTTTTACCATGGGAGCTGTGACTGGTGTTGTGACTGCTCTAATATCCTTTTTGTAGTTTCCGCCTCTGCCTGGGTATGCGTGTGTGGCATTACACTTTCAAACAGAAAAGTTCTTAGTTCTTCCTTTCAGATCAGAATCTTAAATTGATTGTTCTACTGAGGTGTGGTAACTCCCTAAATGTGTCCCTCTGGTGAAGCTCAAAGGTTGGGTCCCTGGCTAAGAGTCTGAGAAAGTGTTTCGACGTGCAACCCGAGACTTCACTCTGTCTTCACCTTTGCTTTGTCTCTCCCTTTCTTATGAACTAGTTGGAGCATTTGTTTTAAAGGGCTGAAAAGAGTTGAGGAGTCAGGAGGAGGCTGAGAAATCAGGGACCACTGGAGTACTTTAGCCCCAGCTAGCTGCTGCCATCTGCTGCACAGGGCCATACAGAGTTACGTGGCCATAGCTAGCTGGGGCCATCAGTGGGAATTACTGCACAGTGGCCTTCTGTAAGTGAAGGATGGCACAGTGTTTAAACAAACAGAAAAGCAAAGTGTGGAAAGAGTAGGCAACCTCTCCACAGCTGTGCTGAATCCTTCCTCATGTCCTCTTTGGTGGGCATTACAAAGGTTAATTTGAGCCACATCCTTTCATCATGCAATCAACATAAAAAATTGACAAAAATTAGTAATGAGATTTTTGTACAATTGGTTCTTGTGCCAAGCCTTTGAAATATGGTGTGTATTTTGCTCTTACAGCACATCTCAGTTCAGACTAGCCACATTTTAAATATTCAGTAACCACATGTGGCTAGTGGCTGCTGTATCAGCACAGATTTAGATTGATTTCTTCACAGAGGCCCTTTTGATGCTCCGGAGACTTAAATTGCTCAATGAAACTACTCATGAGACAGTTCTGTGCTGGCCCTTTGTCAAATGGCAGTGTTAGTAGAGAGATCTCTGGTTCCAAAAGGTGACACCAGTGCATGGTAGCTGCCCTGGAAGCTATACATGTCTTCTTGGCTTTTGTGTGCCTTTATTAGCCACCTACTATGGACTTAGGCCTCAGTGGCACACAGGAGTTAGAGTCTCATGAGCCTCATCCTCACAGCCCTGCCAGAAGTAACCTTCCAGCCAAGCCTGAGGCCATGACTGCACCTCTCAGGATGGTGGGTATTGCAAGGAGCACAGAAAACCATTGCCAGTTTCTTTAGAAAGCTGAAAAAAATAGTTATATTGAGATATAATCCACATACCATATAAGTGACCCATTTAAAGTATGCAGTTGAGTGGTTTTTGGTAAATTACATACAAGTCACCCATTTAAAGTATGCAATTCAGTGGTTTTTGGTATATTACATTTATTAATTTTTTAAAATTATGATAAACTATATCTAACAAAATTTTCCATTTAACGATTTTAAATGCACAATTCAGGGACATTAAGCACACTCACAATGTTGTGTAACCGTCTGCCCTATTTCCAGAATTTTTTCATCACTGTAAACAGAAACTGTACACATTAAACAATCTCTCCCCATTCCTCCCTCTCCCCAGCCCCTGGGAAACTCTGTTCTGCTGGAAAGCTTAATTTTTATTACTGAAAAAATCTGCAGCAGCTTTAGGCCCTCAATAGCAGAGCTGAAGGGAAAGGCTTGCTCTTAGGAAGGAATCCTGGGGTAATAAGTGTGGTTCTTGGTAGCCGTGGCACATGTGCCTGGAGATGTGGTCCTTGACAAGGTGCTGACGTGACCAAGTTTACCAAGCTGCACTGCTTCCCCCTGCTGGAGACGGCGCTCTTCTTCCTCATGTCCTGGAGCACATTCCTCTTGGCAGAAGCCTGTGGATTTACAGGTGAGTTTTCTCTCCTCTTGGGCCACCCTTTCTTTACTGTAACTGGGCTGTAGGATCTTTTGAAGAGAGGAAGACTTAGCAGCTGCATGGACTTGATTAGATGTTGAACAAGTGTCTGTATAGAGGATTGCTGAGCAAGGCTGGTGTTCTGTCTTGATGGATCATTTAGTTTCCAAAAGTTAACAGATTTTTAAAGAATAAAGTTCATCATTCCTAACTCGGTTTTGTATTGAATACTCATTCTTTTTAAAAAATTTTTAATTTTTTTTATTTCAGAGTTTTACAGAGGTACACACATTTTGTTTACATAATTTACTTTTGTACAGTTTGAGTCAAAGTTATAGGTGTTCCTTTCACCCAGTTAGTGTGCATTGTATCTGTTAGGTGTGAATTTACCCATCCCCTTCTCCCCACTGCCACCTACTTGATTTCCCTTGAGTTTTACTTCCATACGTGCACATAAATGTTGATTGATTAGTTCCAATTTAGTATTGAGTACATGTGGTGTTTGTTTTTTCATTCTTGTGATACTTCACTAAGAAGAATGGTCTCCAGTTCTATCCAGATTGTTACAAAATATACTAGATCACCATTTTTTATGGTTGAGTAGTATTCCATGGTATACATATACCACATTTCATTAATCTATTCATGTATCAATGGGCACTTGGGTTGTTTCCACATCTTTGCAATTGTGAATTGTGCTGCTGTGATATTCAAGTGTGTCACTTTTTATAAAATGTCTTTTTTTCCTTGGGTTTTAACTATAAGTCAATGTTCAGCTGCAAAGTTTACTGGATATATTAAAATTTTATTTGTATCCTCCCTGTGGTTGCTATGTTATTTTACTTACAGTAGCAATAACAAGCAAAATATTTGTCCTTAAAAGGCAATTTTGTGTCTGCTCAGATTGAGTGTGAATGCAGTTTTTCATTGTTTTGTCTCTGGGCTATTTAATCATTGTTTTTCAATGCCATGTTGTTATGGTGCCAGCTCATATAATATTAGTGTGGTTTATAATGTGGTTTTAGTTCCTTGCAAAAGTTTTCTAATGGAAAAATTCAGTGACTTTTTTCTCTCATTAAAAAAAAAAAATCACTAAATTTTTCCATTAGAAAACTTAAGTGCAATTACTATATATAATCCAGGTACTTAGGGTGTAATTTTATCACTTTTTCAAAATATGAAAATATGTCTTTATAGGCAGCATTGCCTAACTTCCTTAAAACTTGACAGTTATCTGTAATTGTGTAGGCAGAATCCCAGGTGTGTCAGTTGTCTTGTACAACAAAATGTTCACCATTAACTAGAAATCTAGATCATCAGGACTTGGATAAATGGAATAGTACTCTCAATCTATTTTGTCTGAAGCCCCAGACTTTGCAAGAATATAAAGCATTGGCTTGAAATTAAATCCATTCATTCTAAAAACAGAGAGGAATATGCCAAAAGTATATGAAGGATCCTCATGGGGAATGAATGCTCGTAGGCATTTAGAGGAGGGGAGAGGATGGCCTTAAAACTGGAGCAAGGGGAGAATTGAGGGACTTGGCTTTGACAGAAGGCAAGGGTGGGAGATGGAAAGCTTGATATAAGAGGTGAGAGGCCGGGAAGCATTCAGTGATAGGGAACTTTCAAAAATATTTGAGAAGTTGGATAGACTGGGCTTGTCTACCTTAACTATTTGTTTCAGTGGGTTTTTTTTTTTTACCTGCCTCTTTTTTTCCCATTGATTTTTTTTTTATCTCCTGACAGGTGTTGTAGCTGTCCTTTTCTGTGGAATCACACAAGCTCATTACACCTATAACAATTTGTCAGTGGAATCAAGAAGTCGAACGAAGCAGGTGAGAGAGCCTTGGTACTCATGAGTTGCCTGTTAATACAGGGAAGAGGGAAACTGCAGGGTTTACAGCTTCCCTTTTCCCTTTTCTGTACAGCTCTTTGAGGTGTTACACTTCCTGGCAGAGAATTTCATCTTCTCCTACATGGGCCTGGCGCTGTTTACTTTCCAGAAGCACGTTTTCAGCCCCATTTTCATCATTGGCGCTTTTGTATCCTTTTCTTGTTCCTCCATTTTCTACATGGAGAGGCGACCACTGCTGGGGAAACTATACTAATAATACTAATAATAATTTCTGTTTTGAGTGGATAACCGGGTCAGTGCTAGTTCACAGTGTTTTTACAATGAGAAAAAGAAGGCTTAAGTGACATTTCATTAAAGCTAAATGTATTTGACTTAAAGGACTGCATTTATTCGAAGATCATCTTTTCTGCATTTTCTGTGTAAGATGGGCTTTCTGTTAAACTGGTGATCGGCTGGTGATAGTTTATTTTGTAAAGTGCCCTTCTTGGTAAATCTAAAAGTCAGCAGCCATGTCAGTTCCCAGAATTATTTTTGATGTTTCATCGCCATGTGAATTCCAATCCCGGAGGTTCCCTGAATTGGATGACTTGAAGGTTCTGTTTGTCTTGTTCTCAACTGTGCCCCCAGCGTAGGCAGCCCTTCCTCAGGCCACCCAGGGAAACCTGCAAGCAGCGACCATGCTTTCATCTAAGCCGCCCTGCTGCTGGCTACAGATCACGGTGGAAAAGATTCTGCCCTCCCGCCCCCTCCCCACAGAAAAAGAAAAAGAAGAAGAAAGATAAAATGTTAAAATACTTGGTCCCTTGATTTAGACCCATTTGAGTGCAGTATCTGGAAAAAAGACACAGTTTGGAGGGTTGGCTTCTCTCAAGTGAGGAGGGCTGGGAGTGCCTAGCAGTGGATCCACAGCTGAGGCTTTCCCTTACTTGGCATCAGATACTATTATTTTCATTAAAGTGTACTTTTTCTGGGGCTTGATTTCAAGATACTGAGCAGAAGTTCCCTATTGCTGGACAATCACTTTTGCCTTTCCTAAAGCTACATGAGTATCCGCAGGTCTTACAGTGTTGGCAAAAAAGGAACATTTTCCTCTTCTGGGCTTTTCATTTATTGTGCAGGAATGACTGACACTCACCAAGCTGCTGGACAGTGATAGTGGCCTAATGCGGTGCTGAAGTCCTTCTAGTTAGAGTGTCATATGCTTAAACTGGTGGCTCATTTCTTGGATTTATATGCTCACCAGACTAATGGCTAAACATCTGTGTGATCAATGTTTTTATTCTTCATTAAGAAAGATGTTGCGTGTTGTTTTGATTTGTATTCCTAGCATGGCGCCCATGAGAGATAGCGAGAGCACAGCCCTTGTTTACAGATGAGGGCCTGGCAGAGGGTGAGCCAGGCTCTCTGTGAATCCTAAAAGCTGCTTACCACTTAAGGACTTTTGCTTTGCCTCTGGGATAGACTGTCCTTTTTAAGCACTGCCTAGTTCTTTCTGTTCAAAACAAAACAAAAAGAAAGAAAAAAAAAAGAAGAAAAACAGGTAATGCTTTACCCTGAGGGAGGCAGAGAAGATGGTTCCGCCCTGGCTTCTGTCTGAAACAGCTGTAGTTACTGCAGCTGGTGCTTTGCCAAAACGGAAGCTCCCTGTTCCTTTGGCCTCCCATGAGGGTTTCCTTCTGTGACCAGAGGAATGTGCAGCTCTCTCTTTTGGGCATTGTTGTAAATTCAGCAAGTGACAAAGGACTGGTTTCCCTGAATTCTTTGGTTTCCACAGTAGAGTTCCTTGTCCACCCATCTTTTCCATTTCTTACATCTCCAAAAGATGTTTTAGCCACTTAGGTAGAGAAATCTCACCAGGTTGATTCTTGTGAGTGATCTAAATTTCTCTTCATGTTATGAATACTTTAAGTTTCCCTACCTCTTATGCGCAGTCTCTTTCAGGTCATTAGAGCCCCTGATGTTTACTTGCAAGTGAAGCTTGTGAGCACTTAACCAGCTAACTTTCTCTTTAAAGTTCAACTCCAGGGTTTGTCATTTTTTCTTCTTATGATTTTTGTGCCAGTAGAGCCCAACACAGTTTGGTACTCTCAATGCCCCACTCCTGCCATGCTACTTTTGCTTGTTTCTGGACTCGTTTTTAGATAGATTGGAGAATTGATCAGTACCAGTTGAATTAAATCAAGAACTTCCAACAGTGTTTTTAACAGGCTAGAAATGATGTCTATGAACCAGGAGGGGGAAAAGTCAGCCAAATGACTGCCATTTTGTTCCTGAGTGACACATCTAGAGGGAAACTAGATAGCCGGGCTTCTTTGGGCAGTTCTCTGGACCATAGCGAGGTGTCGTGGCATTCCTAAAATTCTCTGCTCAACCAGAGGTGGTGTGGACGTGCTGTTATGGAAACCTGTTGGGCCCTTAACCTCCACCTCATGGCCAGGTTGCCATCTTCCTGGGCAGAGCTGCGCATATCTACCCACTCTCCTTCTTTCTCAACTTGGGCAGAAGGCATAAGATTGGCTGGAATTTTCAACACATGATGATGTTTTCAGGTAAAAAAAAGTATAAGTGTAAAGAAAGTGAATTTTGTTCAGCAGGCAATAATAGTAGGATTAACATATAATTGATAAGGTCCATGAAAAGACAGGCATTCAAGTTTCTGGTTCATTTGTATCCCCTACAGCACTGAGTAGACAGATGTACATGTTCAATTGAGTTAGTATTGATTTTGCAAACCATACTAGCAAATGTGAACATTCTCCCCTAAAATACATCTCCAATTCATTTCTACAACCCAAGAGACCTGGGACTCATTTTTAGATAGATTTTAGATAAATTGGTCAATGCCAGTTGAATTAAATCAAGAACTTTGAGTGGTGCATTTCCTAGTAGATGTTCATAACCCTTAAGCTTCCAGAAGGGATTCAAACCTAAAATTAGAAGGAAAATATCTTGATGAGAAAGAACATGGGCCAGGTTACTCAGTACCTCCCAACTGCAATATCCTCTCTTGTAAAATGATGAAATTGAACTAATTAGTTGAGGTCCCCCAGCTCTGACTTTCTGTGCAGCAAAAGAAATAAGATACACTCACCTAAGCAAGAGGAACCCAAAGCTGGGATTTAACAGCTGTGTTAGTACTACTTGATTTACACTGTCTGCGACATCCGCCCACTTCTCACTGGAAAGCTGAGAAGTCTGGAGAAGCCACTGAAGGGACAAAGGACAATAACAAAAGATGTGGAGGCAAAGAATGGAGAGAGCACTTGGCATGCGTGGATGATGTAGTGAGCGTGGTAAACATCAGCCTTCATATAAAGGAGACCCACGTTAGAGCATCTCTGCAGATCTGAGGGAGGAGATGTTTGTGGCAGCACTGTGACTCTTAAAGACACTTCTGTCCTGAGTGGAGGACAAGGAGGGTCTGTAGAAAATGGCAGAAGGAATACCAGCCACTTTTATTGCCACTCAGTAGTTCTTGGAGGCCTCATAGAGTCATATTGAAATCAAACCAACAGGCACTGCTCAGTAAGGCAGTCACTTTGTCTCATGCCAGCTTGCATCTGAACTCAGATAAGGGAGCAGCCTGCCAAAATGATTTCCTCTCACTCTGACAAGCATGTATTCAGCATCCTGCTTTTATAAGCCACAGTTCTAGGTTGTGGAGGGTACGAAGACCAGCCTCCTTCACGGAGCTCACATTCCACTGGGAGGAGGCAGGTGCACAAAGAGCTCATTTTCTCCCGGGAAAGGATGGCCAATTGCACAAAAGAGGTATGAAGGAAATGTGGACAAGAAGAGGATGACTCTGGACCATCTTCACAAAGGGGATAGCCTTCAAACTGGGCTTGAAAGACATGGAAAGGCAGAAAAGCATTGCCATGCATGGCTTGTTCCTGGAAGGGCAACTGTCTGATTTAAATGTCAGGCATGTGGAGTAATATAGAAAGAGGGTGAGGCTAGAAGGGAAAATGACATCTAAACTCATGATTTTCACCCTTGAGGTTGCAGCAGAATTGCCTGTTGGGCTTGTTAAACCACAGATTGCTGGGCCCCACTAATCTGATTCTGGGGGTATGGGGTAGGCCCCAGGAATTTGCATTTCTAACACAGTCTCAGCTGCTGCTGCTAGTTTGAGGACCACACTTTGAGAACCACCACTGTAGAATGGAGACCACAGAGAGGCTCCAGTGTTGTGCCAAAAACTTTGGGCTTTACTCAAGAGTAGCAAGGACACATTTAGAGTTTGATGAGGAAGGCAATGATAAGCTCCTACATCCATATTAGGAAAATACCAGTGGACAAGAGAAAGATGAGTTGCAGCTACCTGTCATTTAGGCCAACTTAAAATCAGTTTCTTTACTAAAAGCCTGAGTACACAGTGCTGTTTAATGCTATCTCCAATAAAAATTATTTTATGTTTGGAGAAATCTGGCTATCAAAGGGAACTCATTCTTCAAGCCTATGTAATACCAATACCTGAGGTCTCACTTTTATATTACTTACTGTGTTTAACTAATGAAATAAAAATGTGTCATACATTATCTCTCTCTGACCCCCAATTTTCTTCTTTGAGACATCCCTTTTGAGGCTTTTTTAAAATCACTCTTCTTTAGTGAACTCTAGTGAAGCTCTCAGATTACATATATTAATAACTGTGAAATTATTGGGAAAACGTACAAATAAATATAGGTCCAACTTTTCATTTTCTCACATAATATGGACACAGTCTTGCCCATTGCCCATGGTGAATAAAAATTTACACTAGTTATATATAATACTAAAGACATTAAGCAAGATATCCCCTCCAAAAAGAATTCCCTTCTTTTCATTGGTAGACCTGTATGACAACCAAGTATACTGTTATTGTTTTATTCTTGATTTTTGTTAGTGAAAATGTATACAAGTTTGTTTTCTCTTTTTTATATAAGTATCCATGCAGTAGCCTTGATTTTTCCTCTTGGCTCACGAATCCTAAAATATTTAATATCTAGCCCTTTATAGAAAGAGTTGCCAACCCCAAATGTGGTTCACATTGTGTTTTCACTTTTCTGTGTGGCTTTCCCCTTTGCTATGGAAGTGCTGAACTATTTCCCACAAATTTGACATATTCATACCTAGCCTGTTTTTTAAGTTTATGTTGACAGTATGGTGACTGGGTAGTGTTTGGATCACAGACTTAGCTTATATTATTACCTATTTATATTTCTTTTTACTTCATGTTATTAATACTAGCAAGAGAATCATCTAAGTAATAAAAGAGAGTTATTCTAAAATGTATTTTACAAAGCAGTGCAATGTTCTTCTCATTCTTTGGGGAATTTTGCAAAAGACAGTCTCAAATAGAAGAAAATCATATACTTTTAAGGTTCTTCTTTCTGAGTAAAATAACTTGGTCCCTGAAGCATGCATTGATAAGAGTTTATTAGCCCCAAGTGGCAGTAGTGGTTTTTTGAGGAAACAGTGTCATTTATTCTTATAACCAAGAGATCTTCCTCTTTGGTCCATGCAGGCCTCAGGGGAGCGATGGCATTTGCTTTGGCCATCCGCGACACGGCGTCCTATGCTCGCCAGATGATGTTCACCACCACACTCCTCATCGTCTTCTTCACTGTCTGGGTCATTGGAGGAGGCACGACCCCCATGTTGTCATGGCTTAATATAAGGTCGGTTTCGAGCCAAGGCCAGTTTTGTATCTAAATATGTCAGTTGTTACTGCTATTGAGAATGTTCAATATGTCCATGCAGGATGTGCTGCAGCTTAGTTCATGATAGATTTTGGGACGGCGGGGTGGAGTTAATTAAAAAAAAAAAAAATAAGTAAAAGTTTGGAGTATTGCATTTTCCAGGAATAAAAAAATGACATTAACATTTTTTTCAGGTACAAATATACAAGGAATTAGAAACATCTGGATCTGTTACAGCAGTGACAGTAGGGCAAGAATTCAAAAAGTCTTAAAGCTGCAGGAGAGAGGATAGACCTTTAGTCTCTGGCAGTGTCCAGTATTTCATATTCCTTTGAGATGAAAGCCAGAGCCTGAAGAATAAGCACATCAGCCAGAAATAAAAAGAGGCAATTAGAGTTTTGTTTTAGCATGCAGCTGCATGCTGTGTCTCCTCTTGCTTGGATGCACAAAAGAGGTGACATTTCCTGTGTAACCCTCATCTGTTGCAGTCTCATGGACATCCCCCGCCTGTGGTTTTGCAGCTGTGTCAGAATAGAAGGGCATTGATCTGAGTTTGATTTTTTAAAGAGCATTTGAATTCCAAAGTGTTTGTGAGCTCCAGCACCTTATGGTAAAGAGGTCACTGGATCAGCGTTCAAGAGACCCACAGCCCAACTCTGGCTCGGATTTAAGACAAATCCCTTATGTCTGTGGGTTTCAGTTTTCCCCAGCATGAAATGAAGATGTTCTGCCATATTATCTCAAGGGCCGTTCAGCTCTAAATGTTGTGCTGTGCAACACTGGAGGTGCTCTGGCCCCTTGCCACAGTTTTGGATCTGCAGAGGGTGACCGTAATCTGAAACAAGACACTTAGATAGTGCAAAGATGTGAAGAACAATTCTCTGAAAAGCCACAAGGTGGCAATGTTTTTTCTGTCTCAACTGGCTTTTAGTTTGTATTCGTGTCTCTAGAATGTAGAATGCATGAGATAGCTGCAGAGTGTATGTACACAGCTTAGAGGAAAGAAAATGAATAAGGATCTTCCAGTCGTCCCTGGAGTTGGGGAGGAAAACTAGAATTTGAGAGAATTATCTCTTCCATCTAGGGCTTTTGTATTGAGAGTAGGCAGGAATTCCTGGGCTTGACCACTGCCAACTGTACTATTTCTAGGCTAGCATGTCTCAGTCTGAGATCCAAGTGAGTCTGCAGAAGCTACATGGGGCTTATAAGTGACAGTCATAGTAATAACTAATACTTGTGTTGCAGGCGTTGTTCAAGATGCCATGTATATAGTAAGATAATTCTCATAGCATTCCTATAAGGGAGATAATATACTATTATCTCCATTTTAAAGTTGGGGAAACTGAGGCATGGAGCAATAACTTATCCTAGGTCGCAAAGCTTTAAGTGAATGAGCTAGGATTTGAACCAAGACAGTCATGCCACAGAGCTCACACTTTTAACCCCTGTGCTGTACGGCCTATAAGAAGGGTTGCTGTAGTAAAGACTATATGTCATAAAATTTAGAATGGTTAGAATTTCAATTGCCTGGCATGAATCTCAAGGATTGAATTAAGGAAAATAACCCATCCTTGGAAATATAAACCTGAAAAAGAAGATTTACAGTCTCTTGGCTTTAAACTTAAGGCATAAGATGGTATATCTTTCATTTCTGTAGCAGAATTAGGGTAAGAAAGGAGGTTTACCCTGCACACAGTTGAGAATCCTTGTATTCAGTGACTTCTGAGATTATTTCCTGCTCCTATTTGTCTGATCACCCAGCATGTGTCCTGGATGCTCAGAGCCTGATTAAATCATATTTGTTTTTCATGCTATTTTATAAGTCCTTTTCTGCCCCCTACACCCACATATACGGGACCAAATGGTTTTCCATTGAGTGGAGAATTGACTTTTGTACTTGTAACCCATTTCGAAAAGTGAATCATTAAAACAGTCCTACCCAGAGCTGAGAGCATGAGTCACCAAATGCAAAGATGAATGAAATGACAATATCATTTCAAGAATATTATATAAATAGAATCCTACAGTATATGATCTTTTAAGATTGGCTTTTTTCCCCACTCAGCGTAATGCCCTGGAGACACATCTAGGTTGTTGTGTGGATTGTTAGTTTGTTCCATTTTATTGCTGAGTAGTAGTATTCTGCAGTAGGGATGTACCAGAGTTTGTTTGACCATTTACCCCTTACTGAAGAACATTTGGATAGTTTCTAGTTTGGGGCTGTTATAAATAAAGCTGCTATGAATATTTATGGACATATTTATGGAATATTTATGGAATATTTTTGTGGACATAAGTTTTCATGTGTCTGCGATAAATGCCGATGAGTGTGTCTTCTGGGTTGGACAGTAATACATGTTTAGTTTTATAAGAAACTGACACAGTTTTTTAGAGTGTCTGTACCATTTTACCTTCTCACCAGCTGTGTATGAGAAATCCAGTTTCTTAATATTCTCACCAGCATTTGGTATTGTCAGATTTTTAAATTTCAGCTGCTCTAATAGGTATGTGGGGATATCTCATTGTGGTCTTGATTTGCATTTCTCTCATGGCTAATGATGATGAAGATCACTTCATGCATTTATTTGCCATTCATATATCTTCTTTGGTGAAATATCTGTTGAAATCTTTTGTCTATTTTCTAATTCGATTATTTGTTTTTTTTAATTGAGTTTTGAGAGTTCTTTAGATACTAGTCTTTTGTCAGATACATGGTTTGCAAATATTTTCTCCCACTCTGTAGCTTATCTTTTAATCCTTTTAATAGAGTCTTTCATAGAGGAGTTTTAATTTTGATGAAGTGCAATTTGTTTTTGTTTTTTCCTTTTATGGATCATGCATTTGGTGTCATATCTAAGGACTCTTCACCAAGCCCTCGGCCCTGAAGATTTTCTTCTGTGTTATCTTTTTCAGTTTTACACTTTACATTTAAATCTATGATCCATTTTAAGTTAATTTTCATGTAAGTGTGAGATTTAGGTTAAGATTTTATTTTATTTACCTATGGTCATCTAGTTGTTCCAGCATGCTATGTTAAAAAGACTATCCTTACTCAATTCAAATAATTTTTCTCTTTTGTCAAAAATCCAGTTGTCTGTATGCATGAGGATCTGTTTCTACACTGCTACATCGATTTATGTGACTATCCCTTCACTAATACCATAGTGTCTTGATAACTATACTTGTACAGTAAATCTTAGCATCAAGTAGAATGATTCCTTCCACTTTATTTTTTTAAAATTGTTATAGCTATTTTAGTTTCTTTCCATATACATTTTAGAATAAGGGTATCTATATAAAAATCATGCTGGTACTTTCATAGGAATTGCATTAAACCTATATACCAATTTTTGGGAAGACTGACATTGTTATTATGTTGAGTCTTCAATCCATGAACATGGTATATATCTCCATTTATTTAGACCCTCTTTGATTTCTTTCATCAGTGTTTTGTAGTTTTTAGCATACAAAGCCTGTACATGTTTTTTTAGATCTTGTATCCTGTCACCTTGCTTACCTCACTTATGAGTTCTAGGAGGGCTTTTGGTGTTTTTTTTTTTTTTTTTTGGTAGCTTCTTTGGGATATTGTATGTAGATCATCATGTCATTTGCAAATAGACATGGTTTTATTTCTTCCTTCCCAACCAATATGCCCTTCGTTTCCTTTTCTTGCCTTCTTATTCTGGCTAGGACTTTCAATACTATATTGAATAAGAGTGTTGTGTATGAACATCCTCACCTTGTTCTCAATTTTAAGAGGAAAGCATTCAGTCTTTCACTATTAAATATAATATTAGCTGGAGGTGTTTTGTAGATGTTCATCATCCAGTTGAGGAAATTTCTATCTATTGCTAGTTTTCTGTGTTTGTGTCATGAACAAGTCTTGAATTTTATCAGTTTTTCTTCATCAATTGATGTGATTATATGATTTTTCTTGTTCAGTCTATTAATATGCTAGATTACATTGATTAATTTTCAAATATTGAACCAGCCTTCTTTGGAATAAACCAAACTTGGTTGTGATGTATTATTCTTTTAAATATTGCTGAATTCTATGAGGAAATATTTTGTTAAGGATTTTTATGTCCATGTTTATGAGGAATATTGATCTGTAGGTTTTTTTTGGTACTGCCTTTGTTTTGGGTATCAGGGTAATCTGGCCTTACAAAATGAGTTAGGATGTGTTCGCTACTCTTCTGTTTTCTTGATGAGATAGTATAGAATTGGTGTAATTCTTTTGTTTAACCATTTGGTAGAATTCTCCAGTGAAACCATCTTGGCCTGGAGACTTCTTTTTCAGGAGTTCTCAATTTATGCAGCCAATTTTTTTAACAGTTATAGGGCTATTCAGATTATCCATTTCATATTGGGTAAGTTATGGTAGTCTATGAAATTGGTTAGTTTTATCTAAGTTGTCAAATTTATGTTATTCATAGCATTCCTTTATTATCCTTTTAATGTTCCATGTGGTCTATAGTGATAATCCCCTGTTTTATTCCTGATACTTTTTGATATTTTATTCCTGATAATATGTATCTTCTGCTTTTGTGATCAGTCTTGCTAGACTTTTGTCTATTTTAATAACCTTTTCAAATAACCAGCTGTTTATTTCATTGATTTTCTAATTTCACTTTAGTTGATTTTTGTTGCTGTCTTTATTGTTTCCTTCCTTTTGTCCAACTCTACGCAAATAGCATAATGAAGCAAAGTAGGCCATTGTTGAAAAATATATATGGTGTCAGTTCATATTTCCAGATGTATGTAAAGAATGATTATATAAGTGTACAAACTGACATTTACAGAGATTACATCAAAAGAAATTCCCTCTAAAATAAGGTAATGAGACTTGTTTTTCTCGTTTGTGGCTTGTGGTGTTACTTAATGGCCATGAATCATTTCTGTAACCCAGGTTCTTATTCTAAATTGATTCAGAAACCCCCTGAAGTTCAGTGTGGTGTTTTTGCCCCTCCCCTATGATCTTAGTAGGATTAGTACCTACTTGTTCCCTACTTTTCCAGGCTGCTGATAGAGGCTCTAATGAGCTGTTAAGTAGCTGCTCAGAAGTCAGAAGCCCAGGGTGGGTCTTAGAGTTCCCTATAAATAATTAAGAGTTAGCCGTGATTCTTAACCATGGCTAATTTCAAGTCTGTATATAAAATAAAAATAAATATAACTACAGATACAAAGCCAGGTCACTGTTCTCCATAAATCCAATTTACCTTTTTATTTTATTTTTTATTTTATTTTATTTTATTTTTTTTGAGACAGAGTCTCACTTTGTTGTCCAGGCTAGAGTGAGTGCCGTGGCGTCAGCCTAGCTCACAGCAACCTCAAACTCCTGGGCTCAAGCAATCCTGCTGCCTCAGCCTCCCAAGTAGCTGGGACTACAGGCATGTGCCACCATGCCCGGCTAATTTTTTACATATATATATCAGTTGGCCAATTAATTTCTTTCTATTTATAGTAGAGACGGGGTCTTGCTCTTGCTCAGGCTGGTTTTGAACTCCTGACCTCGAGCAATCCGCCCGCCTCGGCCTCCCAGAGAGCTAGGATTACAGGCATGAGCCACCGCGCCCGGCCGAATTTACCTTTTTAAATTGCTATTTTGTGATCGGTATTTTAAAAAATAATGGCAAAATTTGCAAATTGCTTTCGGTTAGTGGACAAACTACATAATGTTTTTCTTAGTCTCTTAAGTAAGTGTTTTTATTCACAAAGGACATAATTTTGGCAATTTAAAAAATGATCATAGGATTATTTTGGCCGGTGATCCTCTTATGCGTCCTGAGAACATTATGGTAGCGTGGTGGCTGTCCTCTTGGAGCCCCCAGCTTCAAATGACACACACATGAAGAGATGGTGATGGCGAGGTGGGGTGCAGTGGAATGGCACACACCCAGGTGGCCAAATGAACTAGTAACCTTCACATTTCAGAGTGCAGTAATATAATCATTCAAGGAAAAGTAAGAACGCTCTACTTACTATAATCCTGTTAGACTGAGAATTTACAATAAAGCTCTTTGCAAGATAATGTAAGGAGTAAAGGCAGGGAAAATGATAAAGAACTGAGCTCTTTATGTAATAGCATTTGTAACTGGCTATTTTAAAAGAGTTTAAAGATGCCACCTTGTAATCAAAGGCAGTATCCTGTAAGATGAGGAGCTGGGGCTCTAGGGTCTAACAGCCTGAGTTGGAATCTTGGCTCCACTATTTCTACTTTTGTGACCTTGAGCAACTTATTTATCCTCTAAAGCTCGGTTTCCTGACCGGTTAAATGGAGATGATCATAGTGTGAAGATAAAATGTGGTAATAAATAAATGTGTTGAAGAAGTCTCTTATTAAATATATCATCTGGCACATGGTAATTAATTAGTATATTCTAGCTATTTTATTATTATTAACCATAGCATTATGACTGCTACTATTATTATTACTATTATTTAAGAGACAATGAATCTTACATTAAAAGAATCCAGCTTATTTTTCTGGTATTTGTTATAACTTTTCAATGCTGTAGTAATATAGATATAATGGTTTAAGTCACATTCTGAACATGTAACTAGTTAAAAATACCACCTTAAGAAGCATCATGTTCTTACTCACATATTTCAGGGGCTATTAGTAGCATGAGAATTTGGGCACAGTGTTTCTCAATCTGTTTTTCATTATTGCTCCCCTAAGGAGCCATTAAAAATTTTTTCTCAATTACCTCCTCCCAGTAAAATTTTACTACCACCAATCTGCTATATATCTATTCATGTACTATTACCATTGGAGGGCTACAAGACATTGTAATAGGTCAGATTTTTTTGTGTTCCACAAGAACCAATTTCCATACCCAGGGAACAATGTCATCTCCATTGAGAATATATAATTTAGTGCAATGGTTCTCAACTGAGGAAAATTTTGCCCCCTGTGGGGACATTTGGCAGTATCTGGAGACATTTTTAGTGGCCATAGCTGGAGTGGGGGGGGCGCGCGGTGCGGTATTATCTGGTTGAAAATGTCAATAATGCCAAGTTTAAGAAACCCTGCTCTAACATGATGATAAAGTTCAAATGCTCTCTGAATAACCCAGAAATTATTAAGGAAGGTGAAAGTAGATCATGTCAACTCAAAGGCCACAAGGTAAAAAGAATAGCAGAGGTTGGGTTTCTAACCTTCAGGTTGATTCTGTGGATAATGTGGTTCTTCTCTAGAAGAAAAGGCCATCTTTGTCTTCTTAAGTATTGTTGCTGTTTTTCAATAATACAGTGCTTTTTGTTGTGTCTGTCATATATGTGTAAAACTATGTGTAAACACTTCAAATATGTGTTTAGTAACAACTTTCTGTTTTCTATTTTTATATGGATGTATCTTGCTTTATGATACAGATGAATTCCTGAAAAATTGTATAAATTCATTTTCTATGAGGTGCATTTATTCCTCTGATTTCATTGCATTGTATTTTGAAAGGCTTATCTTCATTCCTAATCTCTCTTCCTTTGACCTGGCTCCTAACATTATTGCTTTAAATTTAAATTTAGCAGCCTCTGCCTCTCAGGGTTTAGAGAATGGGGACAGTTTAAGAAAGGGTATAGATTTATATTGAAAATGAGACGGCCTATTCTTTCATGGACGGGATCTAGGTCAGCTGCCCAGAGCTACTGGTTCCCTTGTTGCCCCCCTGTTGTCCCTGTCACATTCACATTCCCTTCTTCTGCTGCCCAGAGTTGGCATCGAGGAGCCCTCCGAAGAGGACCAGAATGAACGCTGCTGGCAGTACTTCAGGTGACATAAAGGCATCCTCAGAAAAAAATTAACTGGGTCTGGCTTTTCTCCTCTTTCTAACCTGAGACATTTCTCTTTATGCTGTTTTTCTCTTTTTTCCTTCCTGTGTGTACCAACCCCCACCCCTTTTAGTAAAGGGGCAAGAGGTTAAGTCGATTCTAATCATGCTTTCTGCCCTTTCTCTGGGTTGATTGATGTTTCTGGGATTCTGTATGCCTTCCCCACAGTTTGGACAATGTGTTGTCAACACCAAAGCCTGAGGTTGTAAGTGTCTCCTTTTTGTACAAACTGAGCTTAATGTTAAGAGCAGCTCTTTTTCAGAGCCACAAATACTTTTTTCCACAGCATCCTACTTATGGTCTAGTAAATAAAACTTTAATCCATAAAGAGAACTTGATTTTCACATTTCAGCCATGACTGTGGTATGACTTACACCATCTTAATTAGATGCCAGTGCTGTTGTGTTGTTTTTTTTCAGTATTTGTGTACTTGTACCTTATCATGGTGAATCCGAAGATATGACAAACATTTTTTTTTAACCAAAAGGATAAAGATTCCTCTAATGCAATTTGTTTCTTGGTGTTCATCCAAGTTCATGATATAATTATGCCTAAGGGTGGTGATGTCAATTCAAACAGAGTAAAAACTTCAATGTTTCTTCTTTCTTCTCCTTTCTGTATCTCTAATTGGCATGCTTTCCTCCTGATCTGATTCTTGGTGCTGGTAGATAAATCAAATGCAAAACAGGCTTCAACTCTGTTCTTACACTGTGAAGATATTTCACTCCCTGAGGGCAGTGGTGAAAACAATGGTACGTGTCATGGTTACCCATGGAGCATAGGTCTTGGGGTATCACCAGGCCCTAGATGTGTACACATGAAATTAAGTGTTCAAGCTCACTAGGGTCACACTTTTTCTACTGTTTAAAACATACACACACACACACAAGTTCATTTTTCGAGACTGACTTTAGGTACTAGTTAAGTTGCAGACTGATAAAACTCTTTCCTTTGAAGCATCCCACCTTTAAGAAGGAATGTCCTTCAGGCCAAATATAAGTTACTATGCTTGGGATATGAGAGAATTCAGATTATGATCTGGTGTTCAGGGTTTTGTATGAAAATGTATGTCTCATATTCCTCAAATTATTCAGAACCTGAACCATTCAGATTTTTAAAAAATTATCAATTAAAGTAGAACACTTAAAATTTCTGAGATTTCATGACATTTTATATGTTGATCAGAATGGGCAAATTATTATACGAGCAAGGCAATTATTATTTTTCATTATGTATTCATTCCAGAATGAGCACATCAGTTTGACTGCTTCATTTTCTCATTTGGTGTGGGATAACCACATTCGTCTCATTCCTAATGAAAATAAGGATAATTCAGTTTATTCTGGAAGAAAAGGCTGTCATATGTGCTCTGATGAGCTCAGCCCTGATGTATCAGGGGAATGTTAAAATATGATGTAATAAAACAGCACAAAAAGTTCCAGTGTTCTGGATCAAAAGCATTATAGCAGTTCAGGAGAGAAAAATATATTATAAATAGTTGCCTGAAATTAGAAATTTCATAAACTTGGGGGACCCTCAAGTCTTCTGAGGCTTTAAGTTTTCAGTTAAAATCCTGTGCCCAGCCCCACACAAGAACACCCTGGCCCATTGCTTTACACCCTGTTCCCAGAGACCAGTTTGGTTCTGGGCTCTGCCCCAAGGGTGGGACTCTGTCGGGAGCCACAGGGTCCATTGTCATCCTTGAGGATTGGTCCAAGGCACCCTCAACCTTGCCAGAAAAGTAATTATTAAATTGCCCTAAAGTAAACAGCCTTGAATGGGAAAGAAATTGCAGAAGAACATCATTTATGTCTCATGGCCCCTGGTCTGATTTGTTTGTTTGGTTTTTGGCATTTAAAAAGCAGTAGCAAGCTTAGGTCTTTGCTTCCTTTCTTGGAAATCTCTTATTCAGCACTTATACCAGTATCAAGGCCCTCCAAGAGACACAAAGGGGCCTTCCCATGTTCCTCTTTCTGTGGGAGAACCCAGGAGGTCCTTTTAGGCTCTGTGTTGTCAAGAGTTTGAACTGCATCTCAGACAGGTGGTTGATGGCAAGTAGCTACGGTGAAGGTTGGAACTTCCATAGCAGAATGTTAATAAAAAGCAAGGAAAAGGGGGCATTGGTTAGGACTGTCCTCAGAACTAGATTTCCAGGGCATGTATACAGTCAGATCTGAAGATGGCTGCATTGACTGGAATTTGATTATATATATATATATATATATATATATATATATATATATATATATACATACACATATATGTATATATGTATATGTATATGTATATATATCAGTTAACTAGCATTTTTCTCCTTGCCCTTCACTTTTGGGAAGAGAAATAGAATCTCAACAAAACATTCCAGGATTTATCTGGAATAAACCCACATAATTATTAGAATCTGTATCTACCTATTTACTTATTACCTATATGGTACCTATTATAACACCCTTTGTCCATGAATCTTTAAACTTGTGGTTTTCAGATCCTGAAATAATACGAGATCCTGAATTATCGATATTAGTGGATTAGACTAAATTAGAGACATAGGAAAATAAGCTGTTGTTTTTGAAACATTTTCACCAAGGGTATAATTAAGTATTCTTCTCTTTTAATTGTGAAAATTTTTAAATATGCAAAAAAAGAATTGAACAGTGAATACCCAAGTACTAACCTGGATTCACCAATTGTTCACATTCTATCAATTTTGGCGGGCATTTTTGCCCTGTCTTTTAACCATTTGAAAATAGTTCAAAGTGAATTGTAGACATCATGACTTTCCACCCCTAAATACTGGAGCATGTATCTCCTAGGAATCTAGTTTCCTACATGATCACAATACCTGAGAAAAGTAGCATGAATTTTACTCTCTCTCTCTCTCTCTCTCTCTCTCTCTCTCTCTCTCTCTCTGCATCCAGGATCCAATCAAGTTTATTTTGGTTGTCATATCTTTTTAGTCTCTTTAAATCTAGAACACCTCCCCCCTTATTTGGTCTCTTGTGACATTAAGGTTGTTTTTAAATATTTAAGATAGTTGTCTTGCAGAATGCCCCACAATTTGGATTTTTCTGATTTTTCCCCATGACTAGAAATAGATAATCATTTTTGCCAAAAATACTGTAAAAGTAATGTTATACATTTCTTGTGGCATCATATCAGGTGGTATATATTGTCAGGCTGCTCCTTTATTAGTGATGTTACATTTGATCACTGGTTAAGGAAGTAACCCCAGGTTTCTCCACTGTAAAGGTTCTTGTTTTTATAATAGAAAAGTTACCTGTACAATGATCCTTTGACATCCTGTGAATGGCCAGATTCCCAACAACCTTCTTACCCAGTGGTAAAATCATCCACTAATGATCCCAGCTTGAAACAATTATTACACTGGGGGTGAAAAATGACGATTTTCTAATTTTGTCATTCCTTTCACATTTATAGATGACTCACCTATAAAGAAGAGCTTTAAGAGAGTTTAAAATTTATTTTTATATACAGAACTAAGGTTTTACTTAATATTTATGGGACTTAGAGTTGTGTCTCTTCAGGAATCCCAGCAGGAATCTTGAGTGTTACCATTGAGAAGGCAAAAAATTAGCAAACAGTTGTCATTTTGTCATTAGAGAAAAAAGTGATGCTATGGAGACATGGTTGGAATTAGTACTTTCTGGAATCCATGTAGTAGCCACTAGCCATATGTGGCTATTAAATTTTAAATTAATTAAAGCTAAAATGAAAAATACAGTTCCTCAGTCATACTAGCCTCATTTAAAGTGCTCGATAGCCACATATGGGTGGCTAGTGGTTACCATATTGGAGAGCACAGATATAGAACATTTCCATCATTGCAGAAAGTTCCATTGTGCAGATCTAGAATGGCTCTTAATTCCCCCAGAACAAAGTGGTGAACCTCACATGTTTGGGATAATATTAGGGTTGTCCTAATTTCATGAGTATGTCAAGTTATTACAACATTTTGGGTTTTATTGTTTTGAATTCTGGCCTGGCCATGTGGAACCAGGAGGAATGGATGAGTTCCACTGATGTTTCTAGGACTTCAATGGAGATAGTCAAAGCCTAGTTTTATAAGCAGCTCTTGTTAAACAGAATCTATTTTAATTCTTGTTAAACAGATTTTTTTTTCTCCTAATAGAGATTAGTTAAAAGAATAGAGAGGGCTAAATTTCATTTGGCAGCTTTCACTGTATTTGACTTAATTTTCTTCATTGTAGTACAGGGCACATTTAAGCCATTCATAGGCTTCCTATTGTATGTGGGCTGATAAAGTCAATTTGTTTTATCTTTACTGACATGAAGCCACTCAGAAAAGCTAATACAATGCTTTCAAAATTCACAATGCAGAAAGGAGAGATCATTAGTGACAGATTGGAACTGCCACATTCTTGGCCATGCTGCACTCCATGCCGCTCCACAGCCTCTCTGGAGTTAGACAGAGGGCAGCTGTGGCACCTGGCATTCTGGTAGCCTGTCTGAGAGATGTTGCAGTCACCAGCATTCTGCCCCTACAAGACTGCACCCAGAAACTCATCTTAAGGGAATTAATCTGGAGTGAAGTGGCTTTGTGCTGCTGTAGAATCCATTGAACAAGGCCTAATATTGGATTATTTGCTGTGACCTTATAAATGCTAATGAAACCACCAGATAGAGGATTTATCTGTGTGTAATATATATTAAGAGACTCTGAAAACAGATGAGGGCTGAAGATCAAGAGCTAGGAATTCAATATGCGACCTCTTCTCTACTGCTTTTATAAATTAGATACATGATGTGCACTGAGGCTCTGGGATGACTTCTGTGGACACCTCTCGAGTTCCTGAAATTGATGGTTTTCATGTCAGAATATCTCTGTGAGATTTATTGCCCAGAGGTCTCCAGATAATGTCCAGCTGTGAGGACAAGCCTCCAGCCCTCAGAAATCCCTTCCTGGAAGTTACCTCTAGACATGTAGCAAAGTCCATTTAATGCAATACAAAAATCCCATCAAACCCCAGACCCACAGGGAGGAGATCTGGAGCCAGGCACACAAAAGGTTTTAACTAGGTGCTCAGAGCAGTGCCCAGCACAGTAGGCACTCAATATATATTTGCTGAATATATGAATTCATCTTGTGGTTTAAATTTTGCCTTCAGAACAACATGGCGTAGAACCTTCCCTTCTCTGTCTCCCCTCTCCAGGGGCACGCACCATGGGTTAGTGCACAGCAAGCCTGGAATTAGACAGGTGGGGGTTGAGTTTTAGAGGGTGGGCACATGTGTGTTGTCTTTTATCTCTCTTTTCCATTAGTCCCTTTCTCAGGAAAGATCTTGGGCATCACAAGTAGGGAAAAAGGAGTGAGGGAACAGAGGAAAAGTAAGTGTGTGTGCACAGGGCTTTGTATGTCCATCTGCTGTGTGCTCATTGGAGTCAATGCCCTGGTACTGGACTGCAAAGAACACCCCTGTTAGAGCCTACTTGGCACCTCTCTTCAAGCTCAAATCAAACCTGATCTGATGATAGCTCCATCCTCGGTTTACCTTTTATGACCTGTCCATTCTTTGTGACACTGGAGAGAATGAGGGGAGAGATGTAGGATTTTTCTGGCATCTTTGTTCTCTCCCCCATCACCCCATGTTGTCCACATCATTTATGTCACCTTGTTGGAAAGAGGATTCAGAGGAGCATAACTCAAGTTTGGTTGAGGAGAGACACTCTTCGTCAGTATGCAAGCTGAAGTATTTAGGGGAAGTGTACTGATGTCTACAACTTTATTTGAATGCATCTAAAAGATAACATGGGTGATGGAGAAATGGATAGAATAGGTGATAAAGAAAATGCAGTAAAATGTTAATGGACAGAATCTAGTGATGGTGTGTATACAGGGATTCAGTATAAATTGAACACCTGCTTGAGTATATGAAAATTTTGTGGAAGTGAGGAAAGAGCAGAGAGGAAGGGTCCAGTGCACCAGGACCCACATTTTGATAACTGGACCCCCTGGTGCAGGAAGGCAGATGGACAGTTGCCAGAATGTGCCGTATTCCAGAGGCCTTGCTTAAGGTATAACTGCACCAAGTTCATTGCCCTTCCGGCCCTCTGGGACTGGAAGTGGTGTACAACCTTTTTTTTCATGACTTCTGCATGACCGCCTTCCTCTCCTTTTAGCTAACCAACCACTCCTTTTGCTTTGGGAAGATGGTCAGCCTCAGGCTGCTTTTAGCCAGCATGGCTGCCATGGACCAAGCTAATATTTTGTTTTTCTCCTTGTCTTTCTCCCCGGTGACTTTCAGAGTTGGTGTTGACCCAGATCAAGACCCACCACCCAACAATGACAGCTTTCAAGTGTTACAAGGGGTAAGTCACAAGGGACGCTTCTTTTCGGGGAAGATATGATTTAAAAAGCTAAAATGGGCCGGGCACAGTGGCTCACACCTGGAATCCTAGCACTCTGGGAGGCCAGGGCAGGAGGATCACTCAAGGTCAGGAGTTCGAAACCAGCCTGAGTAAGAGCAAGATCCCGTGTCTACTAAAAATAGAAGAAATTAATTGGGCAACTAAAATATATAGAAAAGATTAGCCAGACATGGTGGTGCATGCCTGTAATCCCAGCTACTTGGGAGGCTGAGGCAGGAGGATCACTTGAGCCCAGGAGTTTGAGGTTGCTGTGAGCTAGGCTGATGCCACAGCACTCTAGCCCGAGCAACAGAGTGAGACTCTGTCTCAAAAACAAAACAAAACAAAAAACCATAAAATAGCTAAAATGTATCAAGCATTTACCACAGGCCAGGCACTTTACCTGATTCCCTCACTGTGATCTTGAAAACAACTTTATGAGGTGTGTGCTATTCTCCCCATTTTGTAGATTAGAAGCTAAAGTTTGGGGGTTTCAGTGAATCATCTAAGGTTAGAGGATTAGAAAGTGATGGAGGCAGGATTTGACTCCAGAGTCTATGTTCTTAAGCAACCTTATGTAGGGAACAGGCTGGCCAGAAAGAGTCCCTGACTTTCCACCGTCCAAGAATGGATATATTGGTTCTGAGTCTATCAGTAGGGCCTGAGAAGGAGAAAGAGAGGGATATGATTTGACTCTCCAGCCCAGGGAATCTGAGGAAGAGAGGAGAGAAGTTGGTGACTGTAGGCACTCCCGTTCCTTCAGGGCCTGGGATCCTCTAGGTCAGGCATTTGGAAAGGGCACAGTAGGGACGGCTTGTCTTTGCGCTGCGAAGTCCAGGGCCTCAGATGGGAAAACTGGGAGGCTGAGGTTAACTCAAGGCTGGGGGATGGAATCATCCAAAGGCTCATTTACTCACATGTTTGGCATCTGGGCTGAGGGGGACACAAGAATGAGGACCTGAGACTGAAATCCCTACACATGGCTTCTCCATGGGGCTCAAGCTGCCTGCCAGCATGGTGGCCATTGGCTAGTCATATTTCTTACATGATGGCTCAGGGTTCTAAAAGCGAGTGTCCCAGCAAGCAAGGTGGAAGCTACATTACCTTTTCTGACCTAATCTTGTAAGTTTTCCAGCATCACTTCTACGGCTTTCTATTGGTTAGGAACACATTCCTAGGACCAGCCCAGATTCAACGGGAGGAGATAGAAACCATAACCTCTGAATGGGAAGAGTGTCAACAAATTTGTGGAGCAGTTTTAAGCTGCCATATCATCCCTATTGTGTAACTGTTGGGGTGATTTTGGCTCCAGGTTTTGCTCCTTCCCAAGACAGGCCTATCCTGGGCAGGCAAGGTGGAGAAAGGAGAGTTATATCAGGGGCAAAAATGTGTTATCAAAATTTTATTTTTTGGCCTTGAGAGTCAAGGACTATTATGTTCAGCATTGAATATCCAGTGCTGAGCACAGTGCTGACACATGGGGGGGAGTTCCACAGGTATTTGATGGGTAATTGTAAGGGGGGGGAGAGGCAGCATGCAGCAGGTAGCTTTATTGGCCACATACATGTGTTGTTCATGTAACCCTATTCTTTTTCTTCTAGTTAGCTTTGAATCACACATGTTGTGGTGCTGTGCAGGGCCCAGGAAGTGCTACTAGACACTCTTCAGGTTTCTTTCTCTTTGAGAGTTGCCACAGCCTGATAAGGCATTTATGGCACTGATGTGCATTCTAGGTTCCAGCTTAAATGACACAAAGCCATGACCTCTGAAATTTTGGGCCATTTGGGGAAGAGTTTTTAAGGAGCTTCCTTGGAAATCTGGTGCCCACTTTAATGGAGCTCCAGAAGACCTCTGAGATTATATTAGAATTGACTACCGTGCCAATTGGGAACATTTTGGAAAATTGCTAATTGATGCTAGCTTTGATTAAGGACTTTAGAAAACAGGGTTTCAGGAACTTCTACTTGGAAGCTAATTTAGAGTATAACAGTTTGGGCAGTTTTGAAACTCATCATGAGAAAACCTGGGGGGGGGAAACATGATAGATGTCTGTATTTCACTGAAAGGAAAATAATGGCTCTGGTAGGATATGGCTGCCCTATTCCTAAGCATCCTCCACAGAACTGTGACCAGTTTAGATTAATTTTGTAAGAAAACAGGCTAATAGCAGCTGGATAGTCAGGATTTAGAGAGATTTCATCTTGACAGTTCCAGACCAGGCAAAACATCCCCCCCCTTCTGTTGTTTCCCCATTGCTCCCACCTCTGTATCCATACATCTGTAAAAGGAAATAAATGAAATGGTTTGGTTGGTCATATAGCAGAACTTACTGTGCATCTCATCAGACCCACACACTGGAGACTCAGTAGCAAACCTGCTGTCATTTTTATGTGGAAATGTTTGAGAAAGCAGTGGGGCCTGAGTGCTAAGGGTTTTGGCGTTTAGTCCATACAGCGACAGCTAAAATAGCCCACCCCCATGTGGAGTGAGCCTCAGGAATCCCCTTGGATGGGTAAACTCAGCATTGCCTTCCTATTAGCTCCGAGAGGGCTCTTTGGGTCAGGAGCACTGTGCATGTGGTGTGGTGAACAGGCTGGCAACGACTCATGTAGCACTCCTAATGGCACCCCATTTGCCAGCCCTAGCCAGGAGCTGTGTCACAGCTTCCCCTCACCTTCTCCCTTCTAAGCCTCACACATAGACATGCAGAGGGACCCTCAAAGTCAGTTCCACTGCCCTTTTGAAAAGCTCTCAAGATTGCTATCAGACTGGGAAACATAGGCAAACTGCAAGCTTGGTTCCCCAGGACACCCTCTTAGAAATGACTAATGCTCTTGTGCAGAAAGACCCTTATTTCTCCAAATCCTCCCGACCTGACCTTCTCATTCCAGTGAACCACTAACAGCAGGGCTGGGAGCATTCAGTGGTCACAAGAAACAGGAAAATAGGGAAATAAATGGCCTTCTCATTTTTGGGTGAAACCCTGGGTTCTTGTGGTTTCCCCTGAAATAGATCCAGATCACATGCTCAGTGTTGTCATGAAACTGAAGTCAGAGATAGGGAAAGTCCAGATGTTTGTTCTCCACTAGAAAAAAAAGGACAGTTCTCTTTACCTCATTTTCTAAATAATCTTCCTAAAAACTACAAACAAACAAAGAAGTGATATTTGATGGGAAAGCATTTCTTATAATGAGCATGATTTTCCTCACTGGTTCTAGAAGCAGGTTATAAACAGAGTCATGGCTAGAGAGCTACAGAATATTAGCTCTTATGGGAGAAGGAAAGAAACTGTTGGAAAGAAACATTGGCCTTATGTGAGATAAGCATAAGAATATTGTGGGCAGACTTCAGCTTTGTGTCCCTGGCAAGTTTGACTCATTAGAACAAAACAAGACAAAAAAAAAAAAAACAACAACAAAAAAAACTCAGTTGCTTTGTTTCTCTGGAGGTCTTGGTGACTTTGAAACAAAAACAAAAACAACCCCAGCTGGAGACAAGCTGCCCAATCCCAGGGGTGGCTTCCCACCCCATTAAAGGGGGAACTTTTCATGCCAGACTAGACAGCTGACATTTCTGTTGGCCGGACATGCAGACACATCATTTACTTCCTTCCCCAAGTTTACAGAAGGGAACTCATTGATGGGAGCTGCTATGAGGATGAATCTGAATTTATCCCAGCTTTATCATATCAGCAGGACAAGGTCGCAAGCCGGATATTCATAAAATGTGGAAGACAGGAAACCACACTATGCTTGTGTGTGTGTGTGTGTGTGTGTGCGCGCGCGGTGCGTGTGTAGTAAATACTGTAGAAAATCAGCTGTTCATGATTGCATTGACTTATGACTTTCTGAGCAAGTTTGATTCCTGAGTTCTCCTCCGGTTTTCCTCCATGCTGAAATCTGATACCCAGTCACCTAAATTTTTAACTTCAAACAGTTGCTGAGATACCTTTCTTCAAACTGCTGCTCTCTGGTCCCCCCACCCCCTAAGTGTTTTGTTCTTCCAGTTGCCACCCTAGGCCCTTTGATTTCCCTTTCTGCTATTCTTTTTTTTTTTATTTTCTAGAAGCTCAGAGTCAATATGAATGTATTAATTCATTTGACAAATATTTACTGAGCACCTGTTTTACTTCAAACATTCCTTCAGGCTCTGGAAATACATCTGCAACAAGACAGATGAATTCCTGTCCTAAAGGGTTTGATGACAATATGATGAAACGTGAGAGTGGAGAGTGGCAGAAGCGAGAGATTGTCTGCTATTCCCCTGGGGAGTAGAGGCCTGTTCTTGCTGCTCCAAGTGCCCTGTGGGCGTCACCAGAAAGCTTGTTGGAAATGCAGACTCCTCACCCAGCCCCACTGAAGCAAATCCGCAGTTTGACAGTATCCCCAGGGGATTTTTGTGCACTTTACAATTTGAGAAGCCCTGGGCTAGGCAATTTGGCACTCTGGGAAGAGTTTTAACCAAGGAATAAAACTATCCATGTGTCACTGTGAGAGACTTGATTCCCTGCTTTTAAACCCTGTGATTACCCCCTGCTGAGAAATCTTGGGCCCATCATCCCAAAGACATGATAAAGGCCCAAATCAAGTTACATCATTTATTTACTCTTCTCTGTATTAATTTCCTGTGGCTGCTATAACAAATTACCAACAACTTAGTGGCTTAAAACAACACAATTTTATTATCTTACAGTTTAGTAGATCACAAGTCTGATGGCTCAGCTGTTTTCTCTGCTTCAAGTCTTTCAAGGCCAAAAGCAAGGTGTTGGTGGGGCTGGGCTCTTGGGGAGAAGCCACTTTGAGGCTTATTCAGGTTGTTGGTAGAATTCAGTTCCATGTGGTTGTAGGACTTAGGGCTCATGTCCTTGCTGGCTGTTGGCCAGGGGTCATGCTCAGTTCCTAGAAGCCCCCTTTCATCTTCAAAGCCAGCAACAGTGGGGCAAGTCCTTGTCAAGCTTTGAATCTCTCCTGTGTCTTCTTCCACTGTAACCTTTTGATTCTTTTGTCCTCCTTGTATATTTTAAGGGCCCATATGATTATATTGGGCCTACGTGGATAACCTTAAGTCCATCCACAAAGCCCCTTTTGCCAGGTCATGTAACATGCTTACAACCTCCAGGGATTAGGATGTAGAAATCTTTGAGGGGCCATTATTCTGCCTACCATATGCTCCATCTCTGAAAAAAAAAGTAAAGTCTTCTCATTATTATAATGAACTTAACTTTGGAAAAAAATCTTTTAACATTATATAAGAACGGAATGAAATATAATTCTACACAGATATCGTTATTCATTAGTTCTAGAAAAATTATTCCAAAAATCAGACCATTTGCCATTCTTCCCCTCTGGAAAGGGTGCTCCTCAAGGGGCAGGTGCTGAGTCTTGCTCATCTTTGTCTTTCTAGGACCCAGTACAGTACCTGGCACATAGTAGGTGCTTAAATAAATGCAGAATGCAGAAGAAATAGACACTGGTTCTTACATGCTCAAAAATGGTAACAACTTGTTCTGGCTGCCGCCGCCGCCGCCGCGCTGAGGCGGAGTAGGACGAGGCCCGCGGCCGCGGCTCCGGCGTCGGCGGGGGCAGCAGCAGCTGAGGCAGCAGCTGAGGCAGCCGCGACGGCTGCGCCCCCCCCTCCTGACCTGGATTAGGCCCAGCAGCTCCGTGGCCGCCGCCGCCCCGTGGGAGGGCGGGGTGGGGAAGTGTTTCGTCTCCAGAGGCAACCGCCGCGACCCCAGCGAAGTCCGCGGCCCAGCCTTGAGCCCCCTCCCCCGGGGGCTGGCATGAGCTGCCCCTCGGCGGCGCCGGGGGGGGGGGGGGGGGGGGGGGGGGGGGGCGGGGAGTCGCCACCGCCTGAGCCCGGCCTGCCGGTCGACCCCACCTCGCCTACCGAGGCTGACTGCTGAGCTGCGAACGACCCCACCACTGCTTGCTTCCTACCCCAGATCATACGCTCCAACCCCAGAAGATGGAGAACTGCCTCAAATCCCCCACCTCGGATGACATCTCCTTACTTCACGAGTCTCAGTCCGACCGGGCTAGCTTTGGCGAGGGAACGGAGCCGGATCAGGAGCCGCCGCCGCCATATCAGGAACAAGTTCCAGTTCCGGTCTACCATCCAACACCTAGCCAGACTCGGCTAGCAACCCAACTGACTGAAGAGGAACAAATTAGGATAGCTCAAAGAATAGGCCTTATTCAGCACCTGCCTAAAGGAGTTTATGACCCTGGAAGAGATGGATCAGAGAAAAAGATCCGAGAGTGTGTGATCTGTATGATGGACTTTGTTTATGGGGACCCAATTCGATTTCTGCCGTGCATGCACATCTATCACCTGGACTGTATAGATGACTGGTTGATGAGATCCTTCACGTGCCCCTCCTGCATGGAGCCAGTTGATGCAGCACTGCTTTCATCCTATGAGACTAATTGAGCCAGGGTCTCTCGTCTGACTTCAAGTGAACCATCATTTTGGGGTGGTTTTGATCTTTTGTCATTCAGCCCAAAGAGCCAGGGATTAGGAATTAAGATCATGCACAAAAGTTTCCTAAAAATTCCTGGATGGCTGCAGATGTTGGGGGAAAGTATGTGATATTTTAGAAACTTAGTGGGAAAAGTAGGATGGTATTTTTATGTAAAGCCTTGACCCAGTGTTTAAAAATATAATTGTATTTAGATCTTATTGCTCCAGTACATAGGAATTGTGTAAAGTGTTACAGCAGCTGTATATGTTTAAATTGTGTGTGTTGAAGATTAGGAAAAGATAGTGGTTATTTTTCCTAAATGAAATAACTTTTTTCTTTGCCCTACCACCCAAATTCTTTTCTCAAGTTGCTGACATTTGGGTCAAGGTTTTATTTAAAGCTACATTTTATAACACTGGCACAAAAAAAGTAGTTTTAAGCTTGTTTGCACAGTTCTTTTTTTCCATTGGAAATGGAATTCATTGCCTTAGGTCTTTTTAAATAGTGTATTATTATCATTGGGGCTGGCTCTATGCTTGAAAACCAGTTTATTTATAACCTGTTATAAGTGCTATATTCCGTTTGCAGTTAGGAAATGCAGAATTCAAAGTGATCTCCTAGCTTGTAAGCAAACCGAGATGCACTATCCCTTTTCTATAAAAAATGAGTTAATGTGTCAAGAAACCAACTCTAGTAAAGTGGGGTTTAACATTACTCTTTCCTATGTGTTTTATCTAATTATTTTGGTTGTTAATATGGTGATAATTGAAAGTCAAGGTAAATTTTAAATATTAAGAATTTTGATTTATTGAGCTTGAATTATGCCACCATGTTTATGTACAAAATGAAGGTGGCACCATGGTGAAACTTAAAGAGAAGTAGCTTCTCAGTTGTAACAATTTTGATTTTTTTCTCTTTCCTTTGACCTCCTTCCCTCTTATCTTGAACCATAGCAAAAGGATACTGCATCTCTCATTACTGTAGTGCTAAGGTTATTGAAGTTATATAAAACACATCTCAGTCTCTGTTTCTTTGAAAGGTATCTATTAAGTCCTGCTAGCTTACTGATAAGACTAAGCAGTGAGAATAAAGATAAATGTGTTTCATGTTTTGCACAAAAATGCAGAATTTGTATAAAAAAAAATGGTAACAAGCAGGGTTGCCGGTGTTTATTTTCTTGAAGGGGCTTCTCTACTAATATTGTCAGTAAAAAGATTAAAAATCCCCTGTGTAAAGAGCCACGCAAGATAGCCAAATGATATTAACAATTAGTTTTTCCCCCAACAAATATATGTTTGAAATTACATATCCAATCTTTGCAGATGAACTGAATTAATAATGCGAGCTCTAACTATGTGCCAGATACTGTGTTAAATATTTCACAAATATTTAATCGGCACAGAAAGTCACATGGCTAATAATAGTAGTGACAATTGCTATTTGTTGAGTGCTTACCACATATCAGACACCATTCTAAGTTCTTTAAGTGTAAAAATCATTTACGCCTCTAAAATAAATACCTCTTTTATTCTCTACATTCACAATACTTCTAACACCAAATATGTTGGTTTTTTGTTTTTCCCACACCAATCAATCCTCCAATTCTCTGGTTACCAACTAGGTATCCTACAGTTTAACTCAATTGTGACACTAACTGCCCAAAGTTAGCTCAGACCCCACAGGTTAAGGCTCAGTCCCACAAGACTGCCCTCCCTTCAGACACTAGTCGCAAGGGCCAGGTTGTGTCCTGTACTTCTGACTGGCTACATATCAGGGGTTCCCATGACCCCCTCCTCAGGTGCAATAATTTGCTAGAATGACTCACAGAACTCAGGAAAGCACTTTACTTACTATTATCAGTTTATTATAAAGAATACAACGTAGGAACAGCCAAATGGAAGAAATGCATAAAGCAGGGGATGGGGATCAGAGTGTGTGGAGCCAACTTGGAAGCCCTCTGAACCCCATCCTTTAAGGTTTTATGGAGGTCCTATTATGTAGGCATGGTTGATTAAATCATTGGCCATCTCACTAATAATTTACTCAATCCCTAGTTCCTGTCCCCTCCTGGAGATTGGGAGTGGGGTTGAAAGTTCCAACCCTCTAATCATGTTGCTTCCTCTGGCAACCAGCCCCCATCCTCCAAAAGTTACCTCATTAGCATTAATTCAGGTATGATTGAAAGGAGCTTATTGTGGCAGGTGAGAATTCTACCACTGAACCACCAATGCTTGCAAAAGGAGCTTATTATGAATAAAAGATGCTCCTCTCATCCCAACCACTCAGGAAGTTCCAAGGGTTTTACGAGTTTTTGTGCCAGGAACTGGGGTGAAGACCAATGTATAATATATTTCTTGTTGTATCATAATATCACAGCCTCATAATGTCCCCATGAGGTAGGAAATTGTTTATATCTTCATTGTACAGTGAGGACACTGAAGCACAGAAAGGTTAGGTAACTTGCCAGCAATCACACAGCCAGGCAATGACAGTCAGGACTCAGCTAGTTTGTTGAGAGAGCCTGTGATGTCCACACCTCCACCTCTTGGAGTGCTCTGTTGCTTTTGAAACATTTTGCAGAGAAACCAAGCTTGTGCATGGCCTTGAAAGATGAATAGAGGTCAGCTAGGTAGGTGTGGTAGGGAGGAGATGAGAGGAAGAAAGAATATCCCAGGCTCTAGAAGTAGTCTGAGCTAAAGACATGAGGTATGAACCCTTCTGGTGGGAATGCAGGTTTTGAGGATGGGTGTGGTAAGAGAGAAAGTCTCTGCTGTTTCTGTGGGCAGCACAGGAATGTAAATCCAAGAGTTTCCAAGAGCAGCCAGGAAAGAGGCCTTGCCTTTGCCCATAGTGACCCCTGCTCAGCCTTGTGCTTTGGAACCCACAGAAAGGGCTCTCCTGGCTTCTCTGTGATAGCAGCTCAGATCATGTGGTGAAGCAGGCATTGGTTATCTTCCGGGTCAGCTTAAAAAATTAGTTCTATTCCACAGAACCACCCTGATTTCCCCAAAGCCACCATATGTGGATTTGTCTAAGTTCTTCTCATACCTAATCGTGCTTCTGGCACCATCTCTTGGAATAAGAAGTTGTTTAATGCCCTTTTTGCAAGATTACACCTTTGATTTGCCCTGAACTTATCGCCTAGCCTTTAAGGGTTGTCTCTTAGTTGGGATTTGCTGTGGAGTCTTAGGTCACTTTATCTTATTTGTGGATTACAGGCATATCTTTCTCTAGCCTGAGAAGACCTTTTGTTAGTTTGGTCAAATAGAAGCCCCTCACTTGCTTAACTCGTTTTAATTGTCCCTTTTGGGGCTTACATAAGTCTCTTGTAGCTTCCTTGAGATGAGATGGCAAGAACTTAAGTATTCCAGGTGATAATAAATACTTGTGGTTTTGCAGAGGTTAAGAAATGACAGAGTAGGGTTTGTTGTTTTTCTTATTGATTTAAGTGGAAGACGGGGAGAAACTGACTTTGGGGGACTTGTTTTGTGCCTGATGGTTTATAATATCCTTCCTGATGATGTTTATCATCTTGCTAGTTTATTCTTTAGTAAAATTTTACAGGTACTACTTAGAACTGAGAGCCCAGAGCCTATCACGTTGTAAAGAACCATTTGATTTTTTCCATAAAAATATTTGCCTATCAGAAAGGTCATCTACCACTTTTATACTTAGTCATGTGGCATTTTGAAATATTCTTAGAGTTGTCATTGGGTTGGTGATTGGTTACCCAAAGGAACGATTGTCATCTTCAAGTAGAGACATTTCTGTGTCCTCTTTCTTCCACATGATTTATAAACTTGATCCAGCAATCCCATTACTGGGCATGTACCCAAAAGAACAAAAGACATTCTATAGAAAAGACATCTGCACTCAAATGTTTATAGCAGCACAATTCACAATTGCAAAGCTGTGGAAATAACCCAAGTGCCCATCAATACAAGTGGATTAATAAAATGTGGTATATGTATACCATGGAGTACTATTCAGCTTTAAGAAACAATGGTGATCTAGCACCTCTTGTATTTTCCTGGATAGAGCTAGAACCCATTCTACTAAATGAAGTATCCCAAGAATGGAAAAACAAGCACCACATGTACTCACCAGCAAATTGGTTTTAACTGATCAACACCTAAGTGCATATATAGGAATAACATTCATCGGGCATTGAGCAGGTGGGGGGGGGATGGGTATATACAAACATAATGAGTGTGATGCGCACTGTCGGGGGAATGGACACACTTGGAGCTTTGACTCAGGTGGGGCAAAGGCAACATATATAACCTTAAACATTTGTACCCCTGTAATATGCTAAAATAAAAAAATAAATAAATAAGAGTATAAAATAAAATGGGTCTCTGGGGTCTCTCCTTACTTATATTTCCTCATCCACAGAAGGGCCTGTTAAACTAAGCCATTTCCATATCTGTCACTAAACATTCCTGAAATACCATGGGGACTGAATTTTTTAAAATAATCTTTGCTCTTGGGAACTTTAGGAATGTAAATAGTGCTTGGTAATTTCCTTCCTTCTACTTGTCTATATGCTTAGCTTCTCAAAGATCTCCGATCAATCCTTGGTGTTGCTATTACAGGTAGAATTGACACTCACTGTGATTTAGAACTGCTTGTAATTTTGGTTCAAGTTTTATTCGGTAACTGTCAATTGTCCTTCACTTGCAGACTTGGCTCTCCCTGTGATATTAAAGAGGATGATGAGAAAAATGGCTGTGCTCCACAAGCCATCTGTACTTTCAGAGCCCCACTAGTGCCCTCAAATTGCTGTAGTCAATCTGATTTTTATATTAATTGTGCTGTTTATGATACTTATAATGTCTAGATTTCCTAGACCTCGAGTGAACATTTGATTTTGCAGGTTATTTTGAAAATTCAGTGATAGAGATATTTGAGTTGGAAGGGCATGTAAAGAGCAGCAAGGAACTTGATACTTGAGGGTAGATAAAATAACAGAATTGCTAATCAGGTCTCTCTTTCCCCTGTCCACTGACCCCACCTTCCTAAAGCTGGTAGGGAAATAAGTTACCTCGTCACCTGGAGCACAACATTAGGTACCTGGATAAGAAACACAGAGAAGCCTTGGCTACTTTGTCAAGAAACTCAACAAAGTGTGGTTTCCCAAGGCCTGCTTGGGGCGATGGGGTTGAGGGAGGAAAGTTGGCTTCCTTAGACGTGGAAAGTTGGTTTCACAGATGCTTTTAAAAATATTCTGTATAAATCAATTTTGTCTCATTAGGATCTAGACTATTTTAGGGTAATTAATCTGCTCAAAGGCACTTTGAGGAAAATTCCAATAAAAATGCCAAAAGAAATTTTGTACTACATTGAGTTGATGCACACACAGACATAAACAAGTCTTTTTAGTTTGAGGATTGCTTTTTCTGCCCTTTGGCTTTATGCAATTTCTGTTGAAATATTTTCTCCAAATATATCTTTGAAACTTTGGTGATATGGGATGTTTGACAATGAGCTCTAGATCTATAAGATTTATAGTTAAAAAAGAAGCTTTCTCTCCCTTTTTTGAGATCCCTTTTTGTGCAACTAAGCATATGTCCTCTTGTTTGTTCATAGGATGGGCCAGATTCTGCCAGAGGAAACCGGACAAAGCAGGAGAGCGCGTGGATATTCAGGCTGTGGTACAGCTTTGACCACAAGTATCCTTTTAAGTGGCATGTGTTGGTGAAGCATTGATGATGTAATCCTCTTGTTGAATTTTTGGTGAATGACTTCTGATAAGTACGAAAAGATGAGTGCTTGGGACAGGTGTAGTCAGTCCTCTCATGGGACACGTGCAGTGATCATTCAAGCACAGGTAGTCCTGGTGAACATCTCTCTGGCCAAGAGGAATGTTTGCATATCCTTAGAGTAGCCAATCTACTCATGTGGCTCTTGAGAACTTTATGTCCAGGGGAACTGTGCCTTTGTAGGTGAGTTAGGTTAAAATTACACAATGAATCATGTTGTGGTCATCATGCTGTGGTCAGGAAGGGAAATTGAGCTTTATGTGTTAACTCACACGAGGAGAATGATTCCTATTGGTTGAACTCAGCCAAATATGATCTTGTGTGATTTGATAGTGGTATAACTGGGCCACATGCAGGGAAGACCCTATGCTAGTAGATTCACTTGGTCCCAAATAAAAATTAAAAACCAAAAAGTTAAACCTTCATGGTTTCTTAAATTAACATAGTGATCAAACAGGCAGGTGGCTTATTACATATGGTCTTTGGGGACTTGGAAAATGTTTAAGGTTTTGTTTTTGTTTTTTTTTTTTTTAAGAGACAGGGTCTTGCTTTGTCACTCAGGCTGGAGTGCATTGGTGCAATCATAGCTCACTGCTGCCTTGAACTCCTGGGCTTAAGCAAAGCAGTCCTCCTGCCTCAACCTCCTGTGTAGCTAGGACTACATGTGTACACCACCATCCACAGCTATTTTTCTTTTTCTTTTATGTAGATAGAGGGTCTCACTATATTCCTCAGGCTGGTCTAAAACTCCTGACCTCAAGCAATCCTCCTGTCTTGACCTTCCAAAGTGCTGGGATTACAAGTGTGAGCCATCATACCTGGCCAGGGAATATTTTTATTGAAGTATAACAGATACACATAAAAGTATGGAAATCATAAGTGCTCAGTAAATTATCACAAAATAAACACATTAATTTAACACTAACCCAGTCAAGAAACAAAATTACCAGCTCCCCTCATGTCGTAACCCAATTACTGCCCTTACCTCCTTCCCAAATGTAACCACTCTCCTGACTTCTAGTAACATTTAATAGTTTTACTTGTTTTTTTAACTTTATATAAAGAGGAGTATACAATATATACATTTTAGTATCTGGTTTATTTGGCTTGACGTGTTTTGTATGATTCATCTCTGTTGTCCTGTGTAGCTCTTAGGTCATGTGTTGTCATTGCTCCATAGTAATTAGTTTTATGAATATATCACAATTTATCATTCTATTTTTGACGAACATGTGGGTTGTTTCCAGTTTGGAACTACTATGAAAAATACTTCTATGAACATTCTGGTACATGTCTTTTGGTGAACGTATACATATATTTTTGTTGGGAATGTATGCAGGAGTGAAATTGCTGAGTCATAGGACATAAGTAGGTCCAACTTTAGAAGACAGTGCCAGTTTTTCAAAATAGTGAGTATAACTGCTTTACACACTCACCTCTGATACATGAGATTTACAATTGCTCCACATCCTCACCAACATTTGGTATTGTCAGGATTTTTAATTTTAGCTGTTCTAGTGGGTTTATAGTGGTATTTCATTGTGGCTTTAATTTGCATTTCTTTGATGACTATAGGGTTGAGCACCTTAACATATATTTACTGGCTATTTGGTTTGTTCCTTTGTGAAGTGCCTATTCAAGTCTCTTGCCTATTTTTCTATTGAGTTGTATGCCTTTTTCTTACTGGTTTGTAAGAGTTCTTTATATATCCTGGGTATGAGTCTTTTGCTGGTTAAATGTGATTAAAATATCTTCCCTTACTTTGTAATGTGCCTTTTCACTTTTTAAATAGAATCTTTTGATGAACAAAAGGCCTTAATCCAATTTATTGATCCTTTTCATTCTAGTTAGTATATTTTATGTCCTTTTTCAGAAATCCTTGCCTAACTCAAAGTCATGAAGCCAATTTCCTGTATTACCTTCTAGAAGCTTTTATTGCATATCTTCTGTGCATTTTTTCTACTGAGTGACAATCATGGGAAGTGAAAAAATCTAGAGATAATTTGCAATGCTCTGGATGAGGTTATTATCCTTCGGAGATGGTTAAGCTAGGGGTATTGGCAATTCCAGATCACCTTAATCCAACCAGGAATAAAGGTGATACGAAGCCAGGCATCAGTTCCTATGAGGATTAGTCTGTTTTTTTCATTGCCCTTTTTTTCTGGATCCCGACCTAAAGCCTGGAGTGTTTACATCTTCTTCCTTTGTGGGCCCCAGACTTCGATTTTTGTCAGACTCTGTCTTTGTGAATCTGACAGTTGCTCTGCTCAGCTTCTCAGGTGCCTTTAGGGGAATTGTGGTTCACCAAGTGTGAGGCTTACCTCTTGGCTTCTCCCAGATTCTGGTCCTCGTCGCTGCCTTGGTAGCTTTCTGAAGCCATTGAACAGATGGTTTTGTCTTGTTTTATTTTGCCCAGCTTTTCTAGTTCTCAACCGAAAGGGTTGGTTCAAAATACGTTGTTTGCTACTAACTGAAATAGACCCCCCAGGGATTTTTTAAGCCATATGAACTTTGTCTATATTGTAATCCAGAATGCGTGTTGCTCACTGGCCTTAGAAAGTATATAGAGCCCGGGCGCGGTGGCTCACGCCTGTAATCCTAGCACTCTGGGAGGCAGAGGCGGACGGATTGCTCAAGCTCAGGAGTTCGAAACCAGCCTGAGCAAGAGCAAGACTGCGTCTCTACTATAAATAGAAAGAAATTAATTGACCAACTAATATATATAGAAAAAATTAGCCGGGTATGGTGGCATATGCCTGTAGTCCCAGCTACTCAGGAGGCTGAGGCAGCAGGATTGCTTGAGCCCAGGAGATTGAGGTTGCTGTGAGCTAGGCTGATGCCATGGCACTCACACTAGCCTGGGCAACAAAGCGAGACTTTGTCTCAAAAAAAAAAAAAAAAAAAAGAAAAGAAAGTAAGTAGAGCAAATTGAAGAGTATCCACAGGAAAGTGGCAAAATGCTAAAGTGATAAGAAATTGATTCTTTGAAGACAGGAGTTACTGCAAAAGTCCCATCTGACTCTAAATTTTAGTGACTTTGGGATTTCCACTTTTTTGGGGAAGAGAAACTAAAAAAGAGCATAAGCAGGCATAAAGAGTCTGAAGAATTAAATGAGGAAGGTGACCATGATTCATTCTATAGCTCCACAGATTATCTAAGAAGAAAACGTGGGCTTTGGCTGCATCAGAAGAGAGTTCATGTGGACATGAATGATTCCCACAGGCTAGCAGGAGGAAGTATGGGGCCTCCTTCCCTGAACAAGCCTTAATATGGGATAGATGGGCTTCCACTGTAAGATGAGAGACTCAGCACACACATATACTGGCCTTTTCTCCCCAGGGTTCATTGAAATCACAAAAGAGATGGTTTCATCTACTTGAAAGACCAATGGTAGAGGGAATTATAGCAGAGAAAACTGTAGCCCAAGACAAAAGTGAGTCATAAACCAGTTTTTCCAGGTAATTTATTAAAGAATATTGTCAAGAATACCCACAACAGGTACTTCCTGTGTCAACAGGTCAACTGGTAACTTAATTTTCTCTTCAGGCCATGCATCTATAAAAGAAAGTAGAGACACTGCCTAGGGAAGGCTTGCAGAGAAACAGATCTTGAGGGCACCAGAGATTTTTCTCTCCCTCCCTCCAACTTTGGCCATGGTAGGAGTCCCCAGCCTACCTGATGAAGAGAAACTAAATAAAGACACGAGGATAGGGGTGCCAAAGTAATTAATTCCAAATATTTAATTTTTTATTTTTCTAATAAAATCCTTAGAGCATTGAGAGATTTTTCCAATTACAAGAGCAGATTATTAGAAAAAGAAGTAAACGAGAGGAAATTCTTAGAAATTAAAAATATGAAGTTTATGAAATTAATAAAAAATATAATGAATAGTTTAACAACTTGAAATGATGAATACCAAATTGTTGATCCTGGAAGATAAACTTGAGAAAAAAATCCAAGAATTAGAGCAAAAAGTCAGAGATGTGTAAGAGGAGGAGACTTTCAAGAAGTGGAGGTGAGACCTAGGTGGTCCAAATCATTTAACAGGATCTGAAAGGTGAGTATGGAGCCTATGGAGAAAAAGAAATACCAAAGAAATAATGGAAGAAAATTTCCCTTAGCTAAGAAAGACACTTGTCTCCAGAGTGTAGGCGCCCACCAAATGTGAGTAGGACAAATGAACATATTCTGGACACATTCCATAACTACCAGAGAAAAAGAGGGAGTCTTTGAGGCTTTCAAAGAGAAAAATAGGCAGCCTTCAAAGGATGAGGATCAGGCTTCTCATGGATAAAATTGGATGTTAGAATACAGTTGAGCAATATCTTCAAAGTTCTAGGATGAAATAAAAAAGTCTGAACCTAGAGTTCTACACCTGAACTGCCAATCAAAAAGGAGAGAATAAAGGAGGGTAGCTTTCAGACATGCAAGAATTCAGAAAGTTTAGTGACAAGCCGACCATATAGGAAGGAAGAAAAATAACATAAAGATCAAATAAAACAAAAGTCCAACAAAGGCGACAACATCAAAGAAACAATGATTTTTATAACCCATAAAAAGTGAACAAATTTTTTAAAAGTTAAAAGAAGATCCTTTATTTAGCAAGACACTCAAGAGTTTTCTTCTGACTGACAAAGGTTAAATAACAGTGCATTCCATTTCTTTTTATGTTGCTCTAACCACTCTGGTTCTATAGTGAATATTCATACAATGAAGTTATTACAAATGCTCTTTATTGGCTTTTAACACTTAGACTCAATCTCTAGATAAAGCTTACTTATTCGTTATAAAATAGAAAGCAAATTTTATATATCTGCATTATAAAATTAATTAAAATAAGATTGGAAAAGAAAAAAATTAGGAAGCAGAGATAAGAGTGTAAATGAATTAAATTTAACCATCCTTCATAGGAGGGAGTTTAAAGCCTCTGACTAAAGTTTAGAAGTCAGAAAATGAGAGGAAAAATATATTATATAAAGTTGTAATGGTAATTACCAGAACAACTAGAGTACTGTGTTTCCCCTGAAAATAAGACCTACCTATAAAATAGGCCCTAGCAGGATTTCTAAGCATTTGCGCAATATAAGCCCTACGCTGAAAATAAGACCTAGTGATGGGCGTGGCTATGCTGCGTATCTGCACAACCCATGCATTTCATCGCAGAGCCACAGAGCGGTAGAGAAGACGAACAGCCCTTCTCATCTGCCCCATCGTGACAGCTACTATCCCAGAGGTGACTGGAAAGGTGCTGGCAGCCCCACCAACAAGGTTGGCTCCCCCTGTCAGGTCCTGGCCATCCTGTGTGTGCTGCAAGCTGAGGCCTCGAGGGAAAAGTCTCCTCGGTGAAGTGAGGAGTGGACGCTCCACTTTAGGTATTGTGTGTCCCCAGGAGGAAGAAGGAAAGCTGTGGCTGCCATTTTACTATGATGATGTTCCAGAAGAAGACGACTTAACTATATTTGAATAAATGTAGATTGTTGTACTGTACTTAAAATAACACATCCCCTGAAAATAAGCCCTAGGGTGTCTTCTTGAGGAAAAATAAATATAAGACCCTGTCTTATTTTCGGGGAAACATGGTAGGAAAGAGAGACTTGATGTTTCATTTTGTGTTCTAACAATTTGAATATTTAGAAGCTTATATGTGTATATATATAGTTTTTCTTTTTTGAAGAAGTTGTCAAATGGCCTTCTGGATTAGGAGAGAGCTTGTCTTTGGGGTGCCTGAGGCAGGAACTGAAAGGTGGCTTCTGGGTTCCCCTTGACCTTTGCTTATTTGTCATTCCACAGATCTGAGCTGCTGTCATCTTCTGAGACAAAGACACAAGAAAACTGACAGGCCTGTGGGTGCTGTTCCCAAATTGGAAGAGTACCTGGCCTGCACCTCTCCCCAGCAATGTATTTCAAGGAGAGCAGTCAAAGGGGAGCTGGTTCTGTGTGTGAAGAGCTCCAGCTGAGCCCTCACATCCTCCTTGGTTGAGTAGTTCCAAACTAGAAGCATTCCCCAGTATCTCCCCTCCATCTTCTCTAGGGAGAGCTGCGTTTCTCCAGTGCTGCTTTAAATGAACATGAGAAGTCATGGTGCTCCTAACAGTTGTCCTGTTAGGTACACACAGCTGTGGCATCTCCTCACCTTCCTTTAAAGTGTCTTGGCCATCCCTGTAGTCAAGGTGGTCATCTGACACTCTACCTGGTCAGGGTTGCTTAGGCTGTGGGTCTCAGAAATGGTCCAGGCTCTATCATAATGTGACCCGTGCTTCCCACATGGGTCTGTGGGTTCAGCAGCTCTGATATTCACTGAGAGAGAAACCCTGGGCTTTCCACTCTCTGCTTCATCTAGAGCAGTGGTCTCAACTGAGGGCAAATTTGCTTCCCAAGAAACATTTTGCAATTTTTGGAGACATTTTTGATTGTCACAACTTGAGGAGGGGAGTAGGGGTGTTACTGACATCAACAGATGGTCCCCAATTTATGATGGTTCAACTTATGTTTTATGATGTCAACTTTTGACTTTATGATGGTGTGAAAATGATACGTGTTCAGTAGAAACCATACTTCAAGTACCCATATTGCCATTCTGGTTTTCACTTTCAGTACAGCACTTGATAAATTACATTAGATATTGAATACTTTATTATAAAAAGTCTCTGTGTTAGGTGATTTTGCCCAACTGTAGGCTAATGTAAGTGTTCTGAGCACAGTTAAGGTAGGCTAGGCTAAGCTATGATGTTTGATAGGGTAGGTATATTAAGGGCATTTTCAACCTGTGATATTTTTAACTTTCAATGGGTTTATCAGGATGTCGCCCCATTGTAAGTTGAGGAGCATCTCTAGTGGGTAGAGTCTAGGGATGTTGCTTAATATCCTACCAAGCACAGAACAACTCCCTACCACAAAGAATGATCTGGCTCCAAATGTCAACAGTGTCGAAGTTGAGAAGCCTTGTGTTAGAGTCTGGGAGAGAAGCTGCAGGTAGGGTGAAGAATAGTGCTGTATGGGAAGTTGGGCAATTATGGTACGAGTAACCTTACTGAAATCATTTCGCCTCGCCAAGTCTCAGTTTCCACCTTTGTAGTAGCCTCAGCCCACTTCTAAGGTCCTGTCCAACTCCAGCATTTCCACCATGTGCCCTCTGGGTAGAGTGGTTTATAAGAATACTTACAGAGAACAAAAGCAGAGGGGACCCAGGGGCCACGACCCCCCCATTCCAGGTACACTATTTCCTATTTCCAGGGCCTGGGCTGTTTGCGTGTCAGAAGCTGAAATACTGATTGTAAGCAAAACTCTCATTCAACATGACAAAGAAGGGAAAAGGGGGTTCTAATTAATTAAATATGCTTTTTAATTGAAAATTGGGAATCACCAACCTGAGAGTCAACAGTTACCATTTAAGGCTAATAGAGCCAGCTTACCCTTTGATTCAAACTGTTGTAGCGTACAAGTATTTCCTATATCACACTGGTAAAAGGGGAAAAGGAAGATTTTTGTGGGTAGAATGTTGGATGATTTATTATGGGATTTAAAACACATTTTGGTGTGTGTGTGTTTTCTTTTGCAGCCATTTTTCCTTAATTCCCATTTTAAAGTTACTTGAAGCCCATCCTAACACACAGTGGCCCCCCACTAACCACCACTCTTCCCACCTGGTGTGGCCTGCTGGCTCGGTGTCTGACAAGTCCCCAGGTGTATGACGTAAGTACAGCAGGCCAGGGCTGTAGTCCTGCTCATCATGCTTCCTTACGTAGGGAGAAGAAACCATCACACTCCTGCCTGCAAATCCATAGATTTTTGTTCTTTAATAAGATTACTAGAAATGTTCAGCTTACATATTTGTTTATATATTTTACATAGTACCAGATAAACCTTTTACCAGGATTATGAGGTCCCTCAACATTGGCAGCTGTGGTGGAGTAGAAAGAACACTAGATTTGGAATCAGAACAACTAAATTGGAATCCAAGCCCTGATAGGCCATAGAAGTGCTCTGTGCCTCAGTTTTCTAATCTGTAAAATGGGTCCAGTAGTACAGGCTGGCTGTGAGAGTTAAACGATTAGGTCCGTAAAGATTCACTGTAAACTACAAAGCCTTTCACAAATGTAAGGATTCCTTTTTGTAAATGGTTTATTTACATTGATGTGGTTAGGCATTTCTTTCCATTTTCAGGTTCTAGGAATAGACTCAGCACAGTATGAAAAGAACACCCATGCTGGTAGATATCTTAGATTCAGGGCTGGCCCTTGAGCTTCTCTTGTGGGTTGTAGGGTGGAGAGGTGGGGAGAGCAAGCAGCTACCACACAGAGGGAGTGGAGGAGAGGTCCAAGGCCTTCCTTCTTCCCCATATCTCCTCAGCCATCATCATCAGCTTGTCATTGACACAATCACTATACCCAAGGAGAAAAGAACTCCTTCAATTTGTGTACAGCTTTACAGCTCACAAAGGCTAATTTTTGTTCTCCTGGCTATACCATGAATAAGCAGGTCCTATAGTGTTACAGATAAGGAAAGTGTAGCTCAGTGATGATGTGAGTTGTCCACAGTCAGTAATTGGCAGAGCTGGGAGCCTAATGCAGGTCTTCAAATATTTACCAAATGACCTGCAGTTTACTTGATCAGTGATGACTAAACAGAATGCAGAGCCCACATCTGAGAGAGAAGGGCCCTAAACAAGTAAGTTCTAACAGGTGTGGCACAGACTCAGGTGGCACAGAGAGGAAAGAGATGTGGACACCATAGCTAGGTAGGGGCGCTGGGGGGAAGGGCACTCACATCAGAGCACCCAAGATCGGAGGATACAGTGTGCTCTTCCTTCAAGAACAGGCATGACAACTGCCAAGTCACCATGAGCCCTAAACCTGCTACTGCTGTGCAGTGGGAGAGCCTCACACAGAGTAAGCACGTGTGTCTGTCATCCCAAGGCCCTCAGGCCCCTCCCCAGCTCCTTCAGAGGAAGGCGACTATTGAAAAGGCCTGGTGGGCGGCGACAGAACTTTACACCTACAAACCCAGCTGGGCTACTGGATTTACCCGTTTGGAAGAGCAGGCTCTGCCCAGTAACAGGCTCTGCCCGGTAAAAATGTAGTTCTGCCACAACCTTCTGTTTGAATTTTCACCACATGTAACAGCCAGCTGCATTCATGTGTCCTCCTCCTCTTAAAGATAGCTGAGTCTTCCATTGCTCCCAGCTCCTCTCCAGGTCAAAATGAAATTCCTGTGCCACTTGTGATAAACTGGTTTTAAATTACAAAAAGAAATGGGTAGGATGGTGCAAACACCATTTTCCTAGAACTGTTCCCAGTTGGTAAAGTTATTTTTAATGCCATGCTATTTTGTTTGTTTGTTTTTAATTTTAGCGTATTATGGGGGTACAAGTGTTAAGGTTACATATATTGCCCATGTCCCCCCTTCCCCCTCGAGTCAGAGCCTTAAGCGTGTCCATCCTCCAAACGTTGCACATCTTATCCATTGTGTTTGTATATACCCATCCCCTCCTCCCCCTTCCCACCTGCCCAACACCCGATAAATGTTATTCCTATATGTCCACTTAGGTGTTGATCTATTAATACCAATTTTCTGGTGAGTACATGTGGTGCTTGTTTTTCCATTCTTGGGCTACTTCACTTAGTAGAATGGGTTCCAGCTCTATCCAGGAAAATACAAGAGGTGCTATATCACCATAATTTCTTAAAGCTGAATAGTATTCCATGGTATACATATACCACATTTTATTAATCCACTCATGGATTGATGGGCACTTGGGTTGTTTCCACAGCTTTGCAATTGTGAATTGTGCTGCTATAAACATTCGAGTGCAGGTGCCTTTTTTGTAGAGTGTCATTTGATCTTTTGGGTAGATGCCCAGTAGTGGGATTGCTGGATCAAATGGTAGATCCACTTGTATCGCTTTAAGGTATCTCCATATTGCTTTCCATAGAGGTTGAACTAGTTTGCAGTCCCACCAGCAGTGTAGGAGTGTTCCTCTCTCTCCACATCCACACCAACGTTTATCGTTTGGGGACTTTTTGATAAAGGCCATTCTCACTGGAGTTAAGTGATATCTCATTGTGGTTTTGATTTGCATTTCTCTGATGATTAGAGATGTTGAGCATTTTTTCATATTTTTATTGGCCATTGTTCTGTCTTCTTTTGAAAAGTTTCTGTTCATGTCCTTTGCCCACTTTTTGATGGGGTTGTTTGATTTTTTCTGGTTGATTTTCCTGAGTTCTAAATAGATTCTAGTTATCGTTTTTAATGTACTGTCAGCCTACCTAATAATGCTAGTTACCTTTTAGGTCAGAAGGACACAAACCAATAGATTATAAAGTTAGTTTTATAATTTCTCAAACCTGCTACTAGCTTACTTCAGAGAAGCCAGCTAGTGCTAACTGCTGCATGGTTTGCTGACTGCGGCCCTCTGTCTGCACTGGCCGTGGGGGCCATTTGGGTGGGTTTTGTCATCAGAGACAAAGAGTGCTGACACGGCAGCTCTGCTTCTCCCACTAACGAAGTCCAAGTGTGATTATACCTTCTGATTTTAAGTTTTGCTGGGTGTATACGTTGTCTCCTAGCTCTGGTCTCTTTTGAACAATTTGTAAAGCCTTCCATCTCAATTAAATTCTAATAAGGGTCACTTTTCATGTTTATGTAATAGTAAAACAACTAACCCACTATTAAAACCTTATTAAAGCTTCACCTAATCTGAAGCTTGCTAATTATTCCCCTTGCTCATAGATTAGGAATATCTAGACTAATTTAAACTCAGCATAAACTCAATAAACTCACAATCACATAAGTTCAAAGTATTTCCCTCACTAATTTAAGAGACTGCTCAAGGTTTTCTTTTGGGGACCATGTTTTGGCTGTGGATGCCCCACAGCCAACCTCAGATAGGGTGACTTGGGCTTCCAGCAAGAATCACCCTCAATACTCCTGCTGCTGCTGCTCTGAGCTGGGGTCCTGCCCAGGGTCCCAGCCAGCTGCAGACACTCCTGTGGGAGGAGTCAGGGCAAGCCACCACAGCATTCACGCTGGGTTCTCCTGTGTGGTGCTGTGGGGGGCTTTCCTCCATTTGCAGAATTACCTTCACATGCAGTTGTCCCATGTTTGTCTCTGTCCCTCAGTGGCTCCAAACCTTGAAATGACAAAATACATGCCAAGACCCTCTCCCTGAAAATTGGGAGCTAAGAGCCCTGGCAGAGGTCTTTTGACAGACATTGAACAAAAACATGATTTAGCACATGTATGAACAGGAGAACCGGAACATGTTAAGACAGGGAAGGAGGATTCCCTGGAGGTTGGACACTCAGATGGAGCACATGGTATCATTTGTTGTTAAGAAAACAATAGTAGAACAGATTGACCTTCAGGACCTTTTAAACACCAATGAAGAGGAAGAAATTTGAGACTTTGGAGGGAGATTTGGAACAGCGCTCTAAATGTCTGCCTGGGTACAGGATTTTTATTTGATTGTGCATTTGCACCTTGCTTCATTCCAGCAGGGGTTTGAGGCAGCAAGCGAGAGGAGTTGCATGCTTGCTTGTTAAAAATGCCAGAACATTGGTTAAGCGGAGTCACACTGTGGACCATGTGCAAAGTCAACATCACTGAGAAACAATGCAGAAAACGAGCATGTGCTTGTTGCCAGTAAGTGCACAGAAACAGGTTAGGAGAGGAAAAGCAAGGGAGACTTAACCCATGAATCTTCCCTAGCTTGGAGCATTTACCAGGCATTCATTTAGCACCTACTATGAGGTAAGCACCATTGAGGAAGGTGCCAGGAAGCAGAGAAGGAGGTCACTGCCCTTTGCTGGTTTATCATCTAGCTGGGGGGTCCAGGCACTGACCTGGGGGAATCTGCCTTAGGCAGCATGACCAAGCAGGGTGTGAGGGGGTCAGGGAGGCCGGATTGGTGTCCTAGAGGCCCTGTGGTGTAGTGGATGCAGGACTTCAGATGAGCTTTGAAGGGCGGCAGGAAACAGGAGAGAAAAGAGCAGTTTACCCAGAGTGTTTAACACTGCATGTTGGCTATTCAAGGCCATCCACGGTGTTTGACAGGCCTCAGTGCAGCGAGGAAGCTGGGTCATGGCCCTGCCCTTGTTTCGCTTGTTATACCTATTGGAGGGTGAAAGGTTCTGTCTGAACTTGCGCTGTCTCCTGACACTGTCCCTACCATCTGGTGGTTCAAATGGCTGCAATTTTGCTAGGGCCTGCCCTGTGTAGTACAATACTGCTTAGCATGACGTGCAATTCCAGTCCTTTTCCTGACACGGCAATTTTTCACATGCTTTATGTTGGGTAAAACCATTGTGGAGGCAGCATAAGTTCTAACTCTGCTTCCTATCAGCTGGACAACTTCAGGCATGTTTCACGGGCTCCGTTAGCTCAGGTTTTCTGCTCTGTGATAAGAGCATTCACACCTTCACAAGGGAGGGGTGAGGATCAAATGAGAGCTTATGTGAAGTCCCTGGCAGGCACATAATACATGCTCAATAAAATGTACTCTCCCTCTCTGCTACTTGTTTCAGCCACCTGAGGATGTAGAGGGGAGGCTTGCCATCAGGGTTTTCCTGTGGGGATAGCAGAGAGGAAACAGGGAGGAAATCCTAATTATGGTTTGCCTCTTCCCCTCAGTGGCTAACTAGGACAAAGAGGAGTTCAAATGTAAACAAGGTGGGTTTGGGATGGTTTGTGTAGGACAGGAGGCCCACCCAGAAGGCCTACTCAGAAAAGAGAAGACATGGAGAAGGAAGTCACTGCCCTTTGGTGGTTTATCATCCAGGTGGGGATTCTGGTATTCTAAATCCTAGTCCCAGCAACAGTGCCTTGGATGGAATAGCACTGTACAGTTTGTATCCAATCGCCATGCTAGAGGCTCAAGGCAGGCAAGTTCTATAATCCTCAATTTTCAGACAAGGAATTAGGGTTGGGTTGGCTCCAGTCCTGGAGAATATCAGTCTCCCATTTTTGTTGTTGTTGTTGTTGATTGTGCTTTTCAGAACCAAGAGCCACTGAGAGAGGAAGACTCTGATTTCATCCTGACCGAGGGTGACCTCACCTTGACCTACGGAGATAGCACAGTGACTGCGAATGGCTCCTCAGGCTCCCACACGGCCTCCACAAGTCTCGAGGGTGGTCGGAGAACGAAGAGTAGCTCTGAGGAAGTGCTGGAGCGAGACCTGGGAATGGGAGACCAGAAGGTCTCAAGCTGGGGCACCCGCCTCGTGTTTCCTTTGGAGGATAATAACTCCTGACTTTCCCCCCAAACCATGAAGCGATGGGGTAGGCTCCCCGTGGGGTGAGGATGGCTGCAAGCCCCAGTGTTTGAGGTGGGGCATTGACTGGATTGAACTAACGCTTCTATTGTATTGGAGTCTGAAGCTATCATGATGCTTAAAATTTAACCCAAGATGCAGATGGTGAGGCAAAGTATAAGACAAATGCAGACCTATTTCCAATTTTTCACATAGTGTTTCAGAGTTAAACAAACAAAAAAATAGCATGCTTTAATGGTCTCTTAATTCATTCACCTGCAGTATCTGAGCAATGTGAGGCGGGTGCCTGGGATTCCTCCCACAGAAGCCGCATCTCAGTACACAACAGTGCAAGTCTAGCTGGCTGTAGGAATATCAAGTTAGGGGAGAACAGGCTAGAAAAAAGATCATGAAGGAATCAAAATTGGACCTCCAAGGATTATGGGCAATGGTGTTAAGTGGGACAGAAAACATGAAAAAGCAATCTGAGTGGAGGCTCTGGCAACAAGGGCAGTGTGACTGCAACCTCACATCAGGATTCCTGACTCTGATGCTACCTGTGTTTCTTCTAGACTGAAGATTTGAAAATATATCCATGAACATTTCAACATGGAGGGAAGAATTATAGTTCCTTCTCTGGAAATCTCCATAAAGAAGTTACTGAAATGTTTAAAACCAAAGGCAAATAGTGTTATACTGTTGTTTTTAAATTAATCTGAGGAAAGGAAGTATTTAGCAACCAATGATGATATTACTGCAAAAAGCACTCAACTCTTGAGGGCTACCGTATGAGCTGACTGCCTGGGAAATGATTACTAGGACCGAAGTGTCTCCTAAGTAGTGGGCTTAGAAATAGCACCAAAATTAGTAGGATGCTTTTATTTGGGAAAGAGAAGGCAGCAAGAAGCCTAAGAGGCAATAGACTAGAATTCAGAGGGAAAAAATCACAATGCAAAAAAATTAACTGTGAAGAAAACATAAGATAGTAGTCTTGAGACTGGGTAGAATTCCAGACTTTGGGCTGATGAATGCATGAGATTTCAGTGGCCACATGAGGAATCAGAGGCAAGTCAATGGAATAGTAAGCATTATTCAACTTGGTGGAAGGTTCTGTCTTCTATTGTAAGTTTAAAATTCCAAGTGTCTTTACATTGCCGAGTGCCATGCAGAGAAGGGTCATTTTCTTGGTGTCTGGGAAGGCTGTTGCACCAGCTTAACGTGTGGGTGTGGTTTGAAATTTAGTTTTTTAGTTTGGGTTCTTTCTGGATGAGCTCTTCTACCCGCTCACACCTGTAGTACTGAAATGCTGAAAGAACTCTTGGAAAAAGTTTGAATTTCACCCCACGTCTGTATGCTTCAGTGCTAGCATTTTTGTGGCAACCCAGTTCTAAAAAATGCTTTCATAATGTGTGCATTTTTCTTATTATGACAGACAAAATAGTGTCCCAGTATAGTGCACCCATGATAAAATCAGCCACTAAATCTTAACTCACATTTTAATGATTCATTTTAAAATAAGACATTGCTTCACAGCTTTGTGTTTAAGTTGATTATTTCTGCAAATATGGAAAAAATTGTTTAATTAGGTTTAACCAGGTGAAATTGCTGATGTTCAACCATTTTTTCAAAACAGGAATGGCAATTTCATGTGGTTCAATATAATTGAATGATTTTTATTTGCTTCTTTTCTTTCTGTGGACAATAAAGTCCATTTTGATTTTATGGTCATTCATGGGCATAAGAAGTTTGAAAACAGCTAAAGAATGTACCTAACCCCATGAGGCACAAGGGTCACCTAGGCTAATAAAGGACTTAAGAAGACCTACACCCCACGACCAGAGAAAGAGCTTCCTTAGCCCCTGTAAGGGAGGTTCTTATGTCATGGGGTCAGGTTGCAGACATCAGTAGTCAGGCTTGGCAGAAACCTGGAGATATGTGTGAGCTCAGACCCAGAACCAGCACAGGAGTTTTCATTTCATAGAGTTATCTTAGTAATGACCAGTCATGCCATATACACTTAAAAGGTGAAGTATGTTTGTGCTTTTGCAGAGACGGAGGGATAGGCTGGTTGGCTGTTTGGTTGGGGCTTTATAAAGCCTTGCTTATCCCTTATGCTGCTTACCTAATTTAACAGGGAAAAAGCTAAGAGAAAACACCCTGATAATGGCTCTTAAAAAGAGCCAACCAGGTGGGATACACCCTTTCTCCATTAACCTCAAGGCTTTAGTTTTCTAGGAAGCTTTCAGCAGATTATATGAAATTACCCTCTTAGGGCGGAAAAATAACCACTGAATTTCCCTTCCTAGTCTTATGTCAATCCATAGATTATTGTGTTTTCCTCCAAAGGGTCTTGTAGTCTTTGTTGCAAACATTTTATTCTGACCTACTTAAATATAAATAAATGGAGATTTGTCAAGACCAAAACTAGAGGGGAGGGCTTCCCATCAGGATTTTCCTGTGGGGACGTCAGAGGTCAGAGGGGAAACAGGGAGGAAATCCAATTATGGTGTGTCCTCTTCCCCTCATTTGCTGACTAGGACAAAGGGTAGTTCAAATGTAAACAAGATGGGTTTGTGTAGGGCAAGGGTCCCACCTGGAAAGCCTACCCAGAGAAGAGAGTACCCGAAACCTGTTTGCAGCATTTGCCCAGTGACCTACCCCACCAGCCTTTCTTTGTGGGTTAGGAAGCTGTTCTTCCAGGCTGTGCTTGCTTTCTTCTTTTTGCCACTAACCCCAAGCTGTCAGACATTTCAAATCAGAACTGCTTTCTGGTGTTCTAAGTCCTTATTTGATTACAAATATTCCGTGGATCAAAGTAAGTCACTTTGACTGGTGGTCCTAATTTTTGCTTGCAAGATGTGGAGAATAACCCTCACCTTACCAGGGGTCCTGGGAAAGTGAATCCATTTGTCAAAATGGTTTCACATCTGGAAACATGCCTACGCTGTGTGGAAAAAAGGGTGCCACAAAGCCCAGACACCGTTCAACAAAAGGCCATCTGTCTGCTTCCAAGCTGGCATAAAACCAGATTGAAACTGCTAAGTAATGGTACATCCAACTCAAAGATCTTCTGAGAGAGCAAACTCAAGCCATCTTAAACACATACTTGTTCTAGGTCAGGGGATGACAGTTTAGCAGAATCAGATGTTCTAGAGCAGAGCTTCTTAACCTTGGTGGCACATTAGGATCACCTGGCCAGTTTTTCTTTTAAAAAAATCAGTGCAAGAGCTCTCCCCTCAGATTCAGATTTAGTAGCTTCAGGTGGGATCTTGGTGTCCATGCTTTGTTTTGGAACCTCAGGAATTCCTATTGTGTAGCCAGGGTTGATAGCTTTTAGTCTAGAGCTTATAGTGGACCCTATTTGAAAACTTACTTAAAAGAACAGCCTAGCAAGTTAAGGTTGTTTTTTTTTTTTTTTTAAATTGTTAGTCATGTGGCACAAACTCAGTATTGATCAATAATACAGACTCGGCAGCTGTTGAGAGTTTCATGCTAATCTTTGCACAACTCAAGAATGTGCTCTATAAAGTGCAACTTTAAAGATCATGTTTGAAAACCCTAGAGCCCTAAAGGAGAGAGAAGAGTGACTTAAGGGTATGTGATGGGGGGGTGGATTTAAAATCTATCCTCTTTGTTCCCATTTGTGGGGGGAAAAGAGGGTTTTTGTCTTAACTGAGCTGCTGACTGATCAAATGTGAAGGTTTCTGGGAAGCTGTCTTTTAAATTGAACCTAGAATTAAATTAATAGTCCGCTCTGCAGGCAAACATTTTCTCTTCTCCTGTCCCCATGCATGAATCCATGTTAGATTCCTCAGAACAAGGGTGGGCCCATTTACTGCCAGAGCAAAGTGGAAGGCTGTGGTCATTTTGCTACCATATGGTGGTGGTAGTGTTGATAGCAGGTAATTAAAGAGATGCACACTTCTATATAGCCCTGACAGAGAAAAGATTTAAAACTCCTGCCACTCCTTTTAGTACTCTTTTTGGAAACTACCAGAAAACCTAAACTTTCTCTCTTAGAGGAGGAAATTTGAAATGTAAATAAGGCTGTATTTCTTCCTAGGAAACAAGCACAGGAAGGGCATATCGACTCCAACCATCCCAGGTAGTTACTGGGGTGATCATATAAATAAGCATTGATGCCTTGGAGCCAAAAATCACACTGAGACATCAAATGTTTCATCAAGCAAACAGCAAGGAACTCTTTAGCTTGTGTTCTCTAGACCCGAAAATGTTGTCTGTGGTTTGATTGACAAATGAAATCTCTTTGGAAAACATGCAAAACAGTATCTCAGCTGTCCATGAACATTTCAGTCTAGGGCAAAGAATTAACATAACAGTTCCTTCTAAAAATGGAGGTCTGTTTCATGTCGCCCCTCCCCTCAAATCATATCTTCCCTGTCTTTGTCTACAGTGGAAATTAATCATGTCGGATATTTAATGTGAACAAGTGATTTCCAAATGTAGAAATGCCACCAATGCACTTAGGGAACATTGACAGCAGGGCAACTGAGCAACTCATCAGAAGTGAAAGTCATCCACTTGGAAACCTACCTTGTACCTATTGTGAGTTCTAAGAGGTGTGGGAAAGCTGATTTTACCATCTGCTACAGAAGGTAGTCTGGAATGAGGGTGCTGGAAAGTCAGCCTGCTGATCTCATAAGTATATGACTTATTCCACTTCAGAAGTGAGGAACTTGGCGAGTTTCAAGCCTGACTTTTGATATTGATTCTGTAGATTACTTAGTGTGGGAACAAGTTTGTCATGTACATTAGATTAGTACCATTCAGTTCTGATCCTTCTCTTGTTCTTTAAGTGAGAATCTGGCTTGCCACTGTCAGTTGCAACATTCTGATATAGTAAATTGAAGGACTCTAGTGTCCAAGAGTTGTAGTTTAGAAACAGCCCATCTGAACGCTGCTTTCACTACTTTGATACCTGAAAAGACCTTCTCCTTTATTAAAACCTAATAACATGTAGAGAAATACTGTAGAAACCAATGCTAGTGTTTAACTAGGAAAAACAAGTAGACTCATTGACAATCCTTTCAAAACAAGACTTAGAAATAAACCATTTTTCCAGTTTCAATTTTCATAGACATTTTTAAAATTAACAAACATCTTGTCACCCAGTACTAGCAAAAATTGTAAAGAGCAAAACCAAAGTTTTTGATGTTAATTTTATTTTCGTAAGCAGGGTATACTATAACCACGGCCCATATGGAACACACAGGCAGCCAGTTTTCTGCTAGCTGAGCCTTGGAGAAGATGAGAAGGAAGGTCTGCCTACTGTGCCATCTTTTGAAAAGGCCTAAAGCAGAAATGAGAGCACAAGGCAGAGGTCACTTTCTCATTCTGAGGGCCACCTTTTAAAAAGGCTTAACAGAATTGCCAAATGTCATGGTCAACTCTTGACTCTGGACCAGTGGAAAATTGTCTGGAGATTATATATATATATATAGGAAAAACTCAGATAAATAGAAAAGGACTTCTAAACATCATGAAGAACTTGACATCTGCTATCCAAATCACTTAAAGTTACAATCAGGTGTTACTGGATGACTAATTGCATGGAGATTTGGGGGCTGACTTTTGTTGTGATTATTGCAGTTGTAAGCTTTGGAAAAGCAGGGGAATGATTTTTAGTTATGTGAGTGTTAAGTCTGTGGATATAGAATTTACCACTTAAAATCACTCATTCAAAGTGTGACTTTATAGTAGGGCCAGCTCCTCCTAGGTTGTCTTTATTTTTTACATAAAATACATCTGGTACTTCTTACTTGGGAAGTTGTACTGTGTCCATTAAAATGTTTAAATGGGAATGCCACCAAGATTCATTTAATAGCTGAAAACCAGTTTTTTAAATAGATAGGACGAATTTAACATAGAATGATATAACCTTCTGGGGAACTTTTTATAGAGAGCTTACATACCGTAATTGGGGAGAATTTTGTCTTCATAGTAGTAAACTGGTGGTTTTATAAAATTAACGTTATAGTATGTTATATAAATAAACATGATATATAAAATAACATTCAAGTATGTTATAACTGAAAAATTAAAGATTTGCACATCAGTGACCCAAAAAAATGAAAAATTAAAGACTTGGAGTTATCTGCAACCTTTATGTACAATAAGGAAACTGCAGTAGCATCCTTAGCATTTTACTCAATGTTTGCCTTTGTGTATATGTTTAGATTGCTATTGTAAAGCTAGCCACGTGTTTTCCTGCCCTTTACTGATATTTAACACATTTTCTCAAAGCTTTTTTTTTTTTTACAAAAGTCAAAATAAAACAATTGGCAGAGCTAATCTTGTTTCATATTTTAAAGTATCTTCTGTTAGTAGAAGGCTGCAGTATGATATATTCCTAGTCTGTTTCTTTCCCTCACTGAGAGGTTCTTTTCTGGGTGGAAGCTCTTCTCCAGCTTCCTTTAGACCAGGGGTTGGCAAACTCCAGCCTGCCCCTGAACCAAATCCAGCCCACTGCCTGTTTTTGTAAATAAAGTTTTATTTGCATACACTATGCTCATTAATTTGCATATTGTCTGTGGCTACTTTTGTGCTACAGTGGCAGAGCTGAGGAGCTGTGACAGAGATCATATGTCTCATAAACCCTTAACTATTTACAATCTTGCCCTTCACAGAAAAAGTTTTTGCCGGCCCCTGATTTGGATGCTTAAAGAAATTCAGTTTTAAAATAAGGTATAAAAATCATGGCAATAGATTTTTAAAAAAATATGCCTTAGAGTTAAAAGAACTACTTTAAACTTGATCTCTGCCTGTGAGGACTCCTGGCCTGCAACAGTCTTTAAAAGGCTTTTGAGTGTAAAATCCTGAAAAAGGTTATTGCTAAGTGTAGGCAATATCAAGTAGTAAGACTGAGGCAAGTGGATTTCACATTGCAACTTAATGTTTAGGTTCTTAATGGATAATTGCTAAAATTCTTGAACCTGATATAGTTTCCTTCATATAGTATTTGTATTCCTTCATCCATAGGCTAGCTTTTACCTGAACCATGCAATTGAACTACATCATAAAATCTGCTTCCTAGCAAAACAAAACAAATCTTGTCATGAGCATGACTCAAGTCATTTAATAGTATAATTACAAAAACACCAGCTAGAACAATTTATTTATTTATTTATTTATTTATTTTTTGAGACAGAGTCTCGCTTTGTTGTCCAGGCTAGAGTGAGTGCCGTGGCGTCAGCCTAGCTCACAGCAACCTCAAACTCCTGGGCTCGAGTGATCCTTCTGCCTCAGCCTCCCGAGTAGCTGGGACTACAGGCATGCGCCACCATGCCCGGCTAATTTTTTATATATATATCAGTTGGCCAATTAATTTCTTTCTATTTCTACTAGAGACGGGGTCTCGCTCTTGCTCAGGCTGGTTTTAAACTCCTGACCTTGAGCAATCCGCCCGCCTCGGCCTCCCAAGAGCTAGGATTACAGGCGTAAGCCACAGCGCCCGGCCCAGCTAGAACAATTTAAAAGTCAAAATTGCGTCAGTTCATTAGGTTTCTCCCATCCCAGGGGCAAAATTACTTTTTAAAAATTGTTCTGGGTAGAGGGAGGGGGAGCTGTTTGAAAGACAGCCAGATGAGTCAGGTTAAAAACAATACCACCCAGACCTTTTATTTAATATTAAGTAATTTAATCAGGATAGACAGGACTGCGCTTGGCCCTTATTCACACTGATGCTTTTGTTCAGACACCTGCTGATGTGAAATGGTCCCAAATCACATCTCTTCTTTGTGGAGAGGATGCCTTATTGAAATGGCTCCAGCAGAAGCAGGTTCAGCCTGGGAACTCAAGCTCTTTCTCTTTTATAGCCATAAATATCCACATTGCACTGTCACTTCCTTACTGGAAACTTCATCTCAACCAATGCATCCGTCATTATTGAACAGCTCATGATATTCCTGCTCAGCAGAATTGCACAGCAGTTGGTACTAAGTCAAGTCCCAGTCTCCGACAGTGTGACAGATTGCCTCCATGGCGCTGCTTCTCCAGTGCTGGAGCAGCATGCTGAGTGCCCCGGTTCATGGTGACTGACCTGGAAGGGAAGGAACAAAGGACATTTGAACTTCAGAACATGGAAATCCACAGACAGAAACTCTGTTGAACCCTGATGTTGTAAAGCCTCTTAAATATGAAATCTATAATCTTCCTTACCCAAGCTGTATTATCTAATGCTGGAAACCCATACTGAATCCGTTTCTATCACTTCCAGTTTGTGAAGACAGATAAAGAGAAAATGACCCCAGGGGTGTTCAATGAGGGTAAAGACAGGAAAACTATGGGGGCACTTCTGTTAGTGTGGCTGTGCTTTCTCAGCTGCTGCTGTCGAGCGCCTACTGAGGAGAACAGCTTTCAGGGACCTGCTGGATACAGTAGTGGGAGGAGCTAGGGTTGAAGTTGTACATTTAGGCACCAACCATGTAACCATCCATTCACTTGTGTACCAGCTCTTAAAATCAAGCCAACAATTGGCTGTTCTGTAAAACTGAGGCTGTATATAGTTCAGCTTTCTGCTTTTGTGGCACCTTATGTTTTTTCTTTCATTTAAACACATTATTTGTGTCACTGTATGTGAGCAGCGGAGGGTCAGCTGATTCTGGGTATATTTGTGCTAGTTCTATCACTAGTTTCTTTCTTGTGATCCTTCCCCTGATCCTGGATGTGTACCAAATTTGGAATTTTCTAATGTGAAATGTCCATCAGCCTAACAGAACTACTGATGCAGAGTCTGGGAAACAAGCACTTTCAAGATGATTAAAAATGTGTAATGAAGATTCAAACAAAGGCCAGGTGCAATGACTTATGCCTGTAATCCTAGCACTCTGGGAGGCTGAGGCGGGTGGATTGTTTGAGCTCAGGAGTTCGAGACCAGCCTGAGCAAGAGTGAGACCCTGTATCTACTAAAAATAGAAACAAATTAACCAAATAACTAAAAATATATGTAGAAAAAATTGGCAGGGCATGGTGGCACATGCCTGTAGTCTCAGCTACTCGGGAGGCTGAGGCAGGAGGATTGCTTGAGCCCAGGAGTTTGAGATTGCTGTGAGCTAGGCTCACTCCATGGCACTCTAGCCCGGGTGGCAGAGTGAGACTGTCTCAAAAAAAAAAAAAAAAAAAAAAAAAAAAAGATTCGCACTAAGCATTAAGGGAAAAAAAGCTAATGTCATAAATGTTTTGAGACTTTTCTATAAATCCATAATATTCTGCTAGTACAGTTGATTTATCTAAAGAGCGAGCCACCCTGTCAAATTTTAGTATAATTTAGTTTAATAAAAACCAATTTCCAGATGGGATGACTTCTGGTTGACAAGATGGAGTAGATGCACTTCTTATTCCTCTCACAAAGTAGAACTAAAAACCCCAAATATGATATATAAAACAAAGATAAGACAACTCTGAAGGGTGAAAAGAAGCAGACAGACTGACTAGGAACCTTGGCAACTGAGGAACACTGTGGTCCTGGGTTTTCTTTTTGCCTCCTCTACATCCTGGAATTGGGTGCTGAAGAAGCCAGCAGGCTTCAGAAATGCCCTTATTTGTCACAAACATAAAAGCCCCAAGAAAAGCCTGTTATCTCTAGGCAAGGGACAGGAAAAGGTTCAGCCTAGAAAGACAGAACCCAAGCACCACAGAAAAAAATCCCCCTTCCTGTTAGCAGAGGCCTAGTGGAAAGCCAGGACTTCTGCACTGCCACCCTGGCCTGGCAGTAACCAGGTGGTGCACCCCTTTCTCCACTGGTATGGTGTCAGTGGAGGCCTGCTAAAATACAAGACTTATTTCTTTTTTTATTTAATCAACCTAAGTGTCTATCAATAAAATGGAAGATTTAAATAAGGTTCAGAGATTCATAACATCATACCCTAAGTGTCCCAGACAATGAAAATAGCACTTGTCAAACCAAGAACCGGGAGGATTTCAACTTGAATGAGAAGACAACTGACAGATACTAACACTGAAAAGACACAGATATTTAAATTATCTGAGAAAGATTTTAAGCAGCTATCATAAAAATGTTTGAGTTAGCCATTACGAACACACATGAAACAAAATGAAAAAACAAATTCTCAGCAGCAAAGAAATATAACTATAAAAAGAACCAAGTGGAAACTTTAGAACTGTAAAATACAATAACAAAAATTTGAAAAACTCACTGAATGGGCTCAACAACAGAAATGAGATGACAGAGTAAAAAATTAGTGAATCTGAAAATAGAACAATAGAAATTACTCAATCTTAACGATAGAAAATACAATGAAAAAAATGAACAGCCTCAGGGACCTGTGGTACCCTAATAAATGATCTATTGTACGTGTCATTAGAGTTCCAGAAAAAGAGTGGGGCTGAAAAATACTTGAAGAAATATGGCTGAAAATTCCCCAAATTTGGCAAAAGACATAAACCTACAGATTCAAGAAGGTGAGGGAACCCCAAACAAGAAAAACCCAAAGAAATCTGCACCAAAACACAGCATAATCAAACTTCAGAAAAGTAAAAACAAAGAAAAAATCTTGAAAGCAACTGAGAGAAATTACATATTACTTATAGGAATGATGATTTGAATATCAATGGATTTCACACGCAGGTCAGAAGAAAGTGGCACATTCTTCAAGTGCTGAAAGAAAATAACTATTGATTTATACTTCTATATCCCACGATAACATCCTTCAGGAATGAAGGTGAAATAAAGACATTCTCAGATGAAAGAAAACTAAGAGAATTTATTGCCAATAGAACTGTTGTAAAGAACTTGCTAAATAAAGTTCTCCCAACGGAAAGGAAATGATAAAAGAAGGAGGCTTGAAATATCACAAATGGAGAAAGAACAACAGAAAGGATAAAATATGAGTAAATTTAATAGATTATTCTCTTGAGTTTTTAAAATTAATTTTTCTTATTGAAGCAAAAGGTGTAACATTGTATGATGTGGCTCTCAATATATGTAGAGAAAATATTTAAAAGGGCAGGATAAAGGAACCTAAATGGAGATTAGTTTTCTACATTTCCCTGGAGGTAGTAAAATGTTGACACTAGGATGCTATGAGAAGTTACATATGTATAATCCAAAGAAACTACTAAAATAAGCGTACAAAGAGATACACTAAAAAACATTGCAGATAAATTCTAAAAAATGTTCAGGAAACTCACAGGAAGGTAGGAAGAAGGAAACAGGGACAAAAAGAAAGAACAAACAGAAATCAAGTTTATTTTTAAAAATGGCATACTTAAGTCCTAAAATATCAATAATTATGTTAAATATATGTAGTTTAAATATACAAATTAAGAGATTGGCAGAATGGATTTTAAAACATAACCTAAGTATATGCTCTCTATAAGAAATTCATTTCAAATATAATGATATAGGTAGGTTGGAAGTAAAAGGCTGAAAAAGACATACCATGCAAACATCAATCAAAATAAAGGAAGAGTTGTTATATTAATATTAAATAAAATAGACTGGCAAGGTGTGATGGCTCATGCCTGTAATCCTAGCACTTTGGAAGGCTAAGGTGGAAGGATCACTTGAGGCCAGAAGTTTAAGACCAGCTTTGTCAAGAGCAAGACCCCATCTCTACAAAAAAATAGAAAAGTTAGCCAGGCATAGTGGCACATGTCTGCAGTCCCAGCTACTCAGAAGGCTGAGGCAGGAGGGTCGCTTGAACCCAGGAGTTTGAGACTGCAGTGAGCTATGATGACGCCACTGCACTAGCCTGGGTAACAGAGCAACACACTGTAATAAACAAACAAATAATAAATAAAATAGACTTTGGAAGAAAGAAAACTACCAGGGATAAAGAAGGGCATCACTTAAGGGTAAAAGGGTCAATCCTCCAACAAGACATCACAATCCTAAATATGTATGCAGCAAACAAAAGAGCTTCAAATTTCCTGAAGCAAAAACTGAAAAAACAGGAGAAATAGACAAGTCAGTCCACATTTATAGTTGGAAACTTATTCAACAAATTATAGAATCACTAGACAGAAAATCAACAAGGATATAGAAGAACTGAACATCAACCAGTACAAATAAATTGACATTTATAGAACACTCTACCTAATAATAGTAGAATACACATTCTTTTTAAGCGTACATGGAACATTCACAATGTAGACCATATCCTGGTTCACAAAACATAACTGAAGAAATTTAAAAGAATTGAAATAATAGAGTGTGTTCTCTAACCATAATGGACACAAACTAGAAATCAATAACAGAAAGATAGCAGGAAATTCTTCAGGCACTTAGAAACTAAAGAACACACAAATAATCCATGGGAAATCAAACAACATTTGAATTAAAATGCAACATATCAAAATTTGTGAGGCTGAGAGGGAAATTTATAGCACTAGATGCTTACATTAGAAAAAAGGAAAGGTCTCAAACCAATAATCTAAGCATCTACCTTAAGAAACTAGAAGATAAAAAACCTGAAGCAAGCAAAGTAAGAAAATAAGATAAGAGCCAAAATCAATACAATTGAAAACAAAAACAATAGAGAAAGTATAATGAAACAGAAAAGAGGTACTTTGAAAAGATCAAAAAATAATAAACCTCTATCAATACTGACAATAAAAAAGAAAACACATTACCAATATCAGCAATGTAATAGGGGATCTAATTACAGACCTATAGATGTTAAAAGGATTAAAAAATACGAAGAACAACTCTACATCCACTAATTTGACAACTTAGATGAAATGGACTAAATCCTCAAAAAGAAGCACAAACTACTATAACTTACCTAATATGAAATAGATAATTTGAAAGCCCTATAAGTAATAAAAAATGAAGTAAATAGTTAATATCTCCAGGCCTAGTTTTAATGGATACTTCTACCAAATGTTAATGTAGAAGTAACATCAATTCTACACATCTCTTCCATAAAATGAAGAGACCAGTATTACCTTGATACCAAAAACAGACAAAGTAAAAAAAACAAACAAAAAACTACTGACCAGCATCTTTCCAGTATCTCTCATGAACTTACATGTAAAAATCCTTAACAAAATATTAGCAAATAAAATTCAATAATATATAAAAAGATTCATATATCATGGCCAAATAGAGTTTATTCCAGGATGCGAGGTTGGTTCAATATTAAATAATCAATCCATGTAACCCACCATATTAACAAGCTAAGAAAGAAAAATCACATGGTCATATCAGTTGATGCAGAAAAGGCATTTGACAAAATTTAACACCCATTCTTGATAAAAATTCTCAACAAACTAGAAATAAAGGGAGAACTTCCTCAACTTGATAAAGAACATCTACATAGACCTACATCTAGCTTCATTCTTTATGGTGAAAGAATGAATGCTTTCCCCCTAATATCAGGATGTTTGGCAAGGCAAAGATGTCTGCACTCACCACTCTTATTCAACATAGTACTGGAAGTCCTAGCCAATGTGATTTTATTTCCAAGAAAAGGAAATAAAAACCATACAGATTAGAAAGGAAGAAATAAAGGATTCCTATTTGCCAATGATACGATTATATAGCCATGAACAACGTTACATTTCAGTCAATGACAGACCACATATACAATGGTGGTCCCATACTCTTATGTGTATAGCAAACTGTACCATCTGGGTTTATCTAAGTAAATAGTCTATAATGTTCACACAATGATGAAATCACCTAAAAGCATTTCTCAGAAAATGTCTCCATTGTTAAGTGATGCAAGTCTCTATATGTAGAAAATCCGAACAATGTACCAAAAACTCCTATAACTATTAGTAATAAGTAAATTCAGAAAGCTTTCAGGATATAGGATAAATATTTTAAAAGTTTCTTGTATATATATTAACACTAGAAACAAACACATTGAAACCAAATTTTGAAACTCATATTATTACTTACAGTTACTCAAAATGAATGAAATAATTAGGTATAAATATAACAAAAAAGGTAAAGGACTTGTATGCTGAAAACTAAAAAACAATGAAAGAAGTTAAACAGGATCTAAATTAAGAGAGACATACTATATTCATGGACTAGAAGACTCAACATAATAAAGATGTCAGTTTCTTCTAAACTGATCTATAGGTTTAACAAAATTCCTATCAAATTTCATCAATACTTTTTTTTTTTTGAGACAGAGTCTCACTCTGTTGCCCAGGCCAGAGTGCCGTGGCATCAGCCTAGCTCACAGTAACCTCTAACTCCTGGGTGCAAGCAATCTTTCTGCCTCAGCCTCCCGAGTAGCTGTGAGTACAGGCATGCACCACCATACCAAGCTAAATTTTTCTACATATATTTTTAGTTGTCTGGCTAATTTCTTTCTATTTTTTTAGTAGAGATGGGGTCTCGCTCTTGCTCAGGCTGGTCTCAAACTCCTGACCTTGAGAGATCCTCCTGCCTTGGCATCTCAGGGTACTAGGATTACAGGCATGAGCCACCGTGCCCAGCCATCATCAATACTTTTTACAGATGTAGAAAAGCTTATTTTAAAATTTGTATGGATAATCCTAGCTCTTGGGAGGCCGAGGCGGGCGGATTGCTCAAGGTCAGGAGTTCAAAACCAGCCTGAGCAAGAGTGAGACCCCGTCTCTACTATAAATAGAAAGAAATTAATTGGTCAACTGATATATATATAAAAAATTAGCCGGGCATGGTGGCGCATGCCTGTAGTCCCAGCTACCCGGGAGGCTGAGGCAGAAGGATCACTCGAGCCCAGGAGTTTGAGGTTGCTGTGAGCTAGGCTGACGCCACGGCACTCACTCTAGCCTGGGCAACAAAGCGAGACTCTGTCTCAAAAAAAAAAAAAAAAAAAAAAAAAATTTGTATGGAAAGACAAAGAAACCAGAATGGCTAAAACCTTTTTAGCCTTTTTAGCCAAGAATAAAGTAGGAAGAATCACTCTACCTAGTGTTAAGATACTGCATAACTACATTAATCAAAACAGTGTGGTATTGGTAGAGACAGACTCCTTGGTCAATGAAGCAGAAAGTGAACCTAGAAATTGACCTACATATGTATGGCCAATGGATTTTTGACGAGGTGCAAAAGCAATTCACTGGAGGAAGGATAGTCTTTCCAATTAATGGTGCTAGAGCAGTTAGACATCCAGAAGCAAAAACTAATCCTTTACCTAAACTTCACACTACATACAAAAATTAACTCAAAGTTTATCACAGAATTAAACATGGACATCAATAAGCTTATCCTAAAATTTATTAAAAAAGGCAAAATAAAAATAATATGAAACTTTTACAAGAAAACATAGGAAAAAACTTATGGGGCCCTAGGGTTAGGCAAGGAATTCTTAGATATGATATCAAATGCATAATCCACAAAAGGAAAACATTGATAAATTGGACTTCATCAAAATTTTAAAAATTTTACTTTTCACAAGACCTTGTTAAGAGAATGCAAAGAAAAGATACAGGAGGAGAGAAAATATTTGCGACCGACCACACATCTGATAAACGACTTGTGTCTAGAATATATAAGTAACTCTTCAATGTAAAAAGTAAAAAAAAAAAATCCAGTTGGAAAATGGGCAAAACATCTGAACCAACATTTCACAGAGCAGGACATATGGATGGCAAATAAGCACATGAAAAGATCACTAGCCATTAGGAAAATGCAAATTAAAACTACAATGAGATATCACTACATACCTATTAGAACAGCTAAAATAAAATATAGTGACAATACCAAATGCTGGTGAGGATGTACAGAAATTTGATCTCTCGTACATTGCTGGTGGGGATGTAAATAAAGGGTACAGCCATTCTGGAAAACAGTTCGGTAGTTTCTTAACTAAATAAACACTTACCATATGGTCCAGTAATTGCACGGCTGAGCATTCATCCCAGATAAATGGAAATGTATGGCCACATAAAAACCTGCACATGCATTATAACAGCTCTATTTGTAATAAGCAAAAACTGAAAACAATCCAAATATCCTTCAATGAGTGAATGGTTAAACAAACTCTGATATATCCATACCATGGAATACTACTCAGCAATGAAAAAGAATGAATTGATATTAAATAAGACAACCTGGATGACTCTCAGGAGAATTACACTGAGAGAAAAAAAGCCAATCTCAAAAGGTTACATATTGTATGATACAACCTTCTTGAAATAACACAATTATTATAGAGAAGGAGTTTTTACCAGTGAAGGATGTGATGGGAAAGGGTGTGTAACTATAACTTGGTACCACTAGAGAATTTCTTTGTGCTGATGGAATAATTCCATATTTTGACTATAGTGGTATTTACACAAATCTATATGTGATAAAATTAGATCTATGCACACACACATATATACAAAATGAGTGCATGTAAAAACTGCTGAAACTGAATAAGGTCTATTATTAGATTTTACTAATGTAAATTTTGTGGTGTTGATATTGATCTACATATAAGATGTTCCTCTGGAGGAAGTTAGGTGAAAGGTGCACTGGACCTCTCTGTACTGTTTTTTACAACTTCCTGTGAGTATATAATTATTTCAAAATTAAAAGAAAAACAATTACTCTGTCGTTGTTTCTTTGTGCAATGTATTTAGCTCTTCACTTGAGTTGATTTAAAGCTCCAGAAACAAACTTGGCAGTAACTTAGGGTAGTTTTGTCAATGATTAACCAAGTGCTAAATGTTGCGAGGTCAGATCCCATTTCTCAACAAACGTTTATGGAGAGTACCACCAGCCCAACGTCTGGACCCATAGGCACTCTTTTGTATCCGTTTATTGAGAATCTTCTTCATGATCTTATCTCTAGAAAACCCCAAAGATTCTTCAAGAGACTACCGAAATTTATAAATAAATCTAGCAAAGTCTCAGGTTACAAAATCAATGTAAACAAATCAGTAGCTTACATATACACCAACAACAGTCAAGATGATAACTAAATCAAAGACTCAGTACCTGTCACAATAACAACAAAGAAAATAAAATACCTAGGAATATATTTAACTAAGGAGGTGAAAGTTCTCTAACAGGGATAACCATGAAACACTGAGGAAGGAAACAGCAGAGTACATAAACAGACGGAAATCCATACCGTGCTCATGGATCAGCAGAATCAACATTGTTAAAATGTCTATACTACCCAAAGTAATCTACAGATTCAATGCAATCCCTATTAAAATATCAACATCACTTTTTGCAGATCTAGAAATGATAATTCTACACTTCCTATGGAACCATAAAAGACCCTGTAATCCAAAGAAACCTTAAGCAAAAAGAACAAATTGGGAGGCATCAATTTACCAGACTTCAAGCTATACTACAAGGCTTTAGTGACTAAAACAGCATCTTACTGGCACAAAAACAGAGAGAGACCAATGGATCAGAACAGAGAACCCAGATATAAAACCATCCTCATATTGCCATATGATCTTTGACAAAGCAGACAAAAACATACACTGGGGAAAAGAATCCTTATTCAATAAATGATGCTGGGAAAATTGGATAGCCACACGGAGAAGACTGAAACAGGATCTGCACCTCTCACCATGCACAAAAATCAACTCATGATGGATAAAAGACTTAAACCTAAGGCATGAAACCATAAGAATAAGAATTCTAGAAGAAAATATTGGAAAAACTCTTATAGACATCAGCCTAGGCAAAGAATTCATGAACAAGACCCCCAAAACAATCACAACTACAATAAAAATAAATAAATGGGACCTGATCAAATTAAAAAGCTTCTGCACAGCCAAGGAAGCAATCATTAGAGTGAACAGATAGCCTACAGAATGGGAGAATATATTTGTATGCTACACATCCAATAAAGGGCTGATAACTAGAATCTATGAAGAACTCAAGCAAATCAGAAAAAAATATTAACCCCATTAAAAAGTGGACAAAAGACATGAATAGAAACTTTTCAAAAGAAGACATACTAATGGCCAACAAACATATGAAAAAATGCTCAACATCTCTAATCATCAGAGAAGTGCAAGTCAAAACCACAATGAGATATCACTTAACTCCAGTGAGAATGGCTTTTACCAAAAAGTGCCAAAACAACAAATGCTAGTGTGGATGTGGAGACATAGGAACACTCATACATTGGTGGTGGAACTGCAAACTAGTATAACCTCTATGGAAAGTAATATGGAGATACCTCAAAGAGCTATAAGTAAAACTATCATTTGATTCAGCAATCCCATTACTGGGTATTTACCCAAAGGGGAAAAAAGCCATTGTATTAAAAAGATACCTGCACTTGAATGCTTATAGCAGCATAATTCACAATTGCAAAGATATGGAAACAACCCAAGTGCCCATCAGTACATGAGTGGATTAATAAAATGTGGTACATGTATACCATGAAGTACTACTCAGCCATAAAAAATGGTGAACTAATACCTCTTGTATTAAGATGGATGGAACTGGAGACCATTCTTCTAAGTGAAGTACCACAAGAATAGAAAAACAAACACCACATGTACTCACCATTAAATTGGAACTAATCAATTAACACTTCTGTGCACATATGGAAATTACATTCATCGGAAATCAAAGAGGTGGGAGGGGGGATCAGGGGATGAGTAAATTCACACCTAATGGGTACAATGCACACTATTTGGGGCATGGGCATACTTATAACTTTGACTCAAATGGTACAAAAGTAATTTATGTAACAAAAACTTTTGTACCCCCGTAATCTTCTTCTTCTTCTTCCCTTTTTTGAGATACAGCCTCACTCTGTCTCCTGGGCTAGAGTGCCGTGGCATCAGCCTAGCTCACAGCAACCTCAAACTCCCGGGCTTAAGTGATCCTTCTGCCTCAGCTTCCTGAGTAGGTAGGACTACAGGCATGTGCTACCATTCCCAGCTAATTTTTTCTATATAGTTTTAGTTGTCCAGCTAATTTCTTTCTACTTTTTAGTAGAGATGTGGTCTCGCTCTTGCTCAAGCTGGTCTCGAACTCCTGAGCTCAAATGATCCACCTGCCACGGCCTCTCAGAGTGCTAGGATTACATGCATGAGCCACTGTGCCCGGCCAACCACTGTAATATTCTGAAAGAAAAAAAAAAGAGTCTTTAAAATTGTTTATCTACCTGAAAAGCTGCTTTTCATTCAAGTCCAAATTCTCTATCAAATCACTGGCAGTACAAGGTGGGAGGAGAGGAGCTCTGAAAGAACTATTAGCACCTCTAGGGTATCTGAAAATTTTAAATGAAGTTCTGCTAATCCAGGCTGGAGGCAGCAACCTCACAAGTCCCTTTCTCTCTGCACACTTCAAATGGGTTCCCATCCTCCCCTGTTGGCCTCTAGTTCCTGAATGTCACTGTACCAAGTTAGGGATACTTATAATCTTCCAGTTCTAACTTATACCTTCTTGAGGCCTATAGCCCCCAAGTAGACCCTAAATGAACTATCAGCTAATTTCCTACCATTTCTCAATATTTTGAGTTGTGTTTAAAACATAAACATGTCCATGAATCCTTAGTGTGATGTTCCCTAAAACTCTTAAGTCCCCAGTAAATTAGATAGAAGATTAAGAATTTAATTCACTCCAGATCCCAACTATTCTTTGTGTGGGCCCTTGTTCATATGGAACAATGAAATACTCAAGTTTTAGTGGACATTTAAAACTTAAACCCTCAAGTTTATCAGCCAGCTACAGTTACCAAGTAGCTAGCTTTGTCCTTTTATCCAGCTGCTAAATGTTTGACAAGGAAGAATTAAATTTTAAACTGCTACACTTCTTGGTTAAAACTATTTCCACTTACCTAGAGTTTGGGGAGAATGAAATGTTTGCTACTGCCTGAAACAAGCATAGACCCTTCTGTTTATTCATAAGTCAGAGCTATTTAAAGACCTATCCTGTATGATAATAGAAAGCTGATAACAAAAACTATCTTAGTGTAATTAATTTTAAGAATTATAGAGATTTCTGTATGTCAGTTTTGAAAAGCATGTATAAACAAAAAATTTTTTTTTAATATGTGGCACCAGGCCAGGCACGGTGGCTCATGCCTGTAATCCTAGCACTCTGGGAGGCCGAGGCAGGCGGATCGTTCGAGGTCAGGAGTTTGAAACCAGCCTGAGCAAGAGCGAAACCCCATCTCTACTATAAATAGAAAGAAATTAATTGGCCAACTAATATATATAGAAAAAATTAGCCGGGCATGGTGGCGCATGCCTGTAGTCCCAGCTACTTGGGAGGCCCAAGGATTGCTTGAGCCCAGGAGTTTGAGGTTGCTGTGAGCTAGGCTGACACCACTGCACTCACTGTAGTCTGGGCAACAGAGCGAGACTCTATCTCAAAATAAATAAATAAATAAATAAATGGCACTGAAGTGTGAGTTCATTCCTCAAACCTCAAATAATTTATAAACTGGATTTCACTTTTTGAAAAAAACACAGATTGTTTATTTAAAGACTCAAAGTCATACACCAATGAGCTGAGCTGGGTATTTTATCTCCTTTGCTATAGTTCCCAAGTGTTTAAATTACCAGCCAGGCCCTAAATGCAGGTGGTTGACCTAACAGCCTCATTGCCATCAAAGGGAAACTTCATTCTCCGTTCATTCTGGGTCTATGCAGCCTGGATTGCATGCAGTTGGCTCAGCTGAGGCTCCCCTGGCTACAGCAGTATAACTCAGGAAGACACACTCTTAGCATTTTAATCATACTTTTTTCAAACTTTGAAGCAGGGGATGGGGGAGGGGAAAGAATGAACTTCCTGCTGGCTTTAGAGAACAGAAGATTCAACCAAATGAACTGAACAGTGCAGCTCTGCCTCTGTCAGTGGACTTCCTGTCCCCCATTTCAGGTCAGGTAAGGAGCCCTGGCCCTTCCAAATGGATGTGGGAATTTACACCTCACTTCCACTCCCTGAATTGCACTTGTAAATTTTTACCTTCAAGTTTTTCTTGGTCTTGCCTTCAGAAGGTATGTGCCTGTGACTCGACTCCAAGGTATCCTGTCCCTGCCTCCACACTTGTGCCAGGTAAGGTGCCCTGGGTTGACCACCAAAAAAGCTACTTCACAAATGTAAAAGTTAGTGCTGGCACTTAGCACTTTGGCTGAGAGAGCTGAGATTTCCGGGTATTCAGCATGTTCCCTTATCAGGCTGGATTACTTTCCAGCCTATTGTGACAGCCTTCTTCCTGGATCAACTCCAGAGCAAATGGGCTGAGAAAGGGCTCTGGCCTCCTTTTCAATGGCGATGTGTTCTTGTGGGGTCTTCTCCCAGCATCCTAAACTGGAATCACACTCTGGGGATGACATTAATGTCTAAGCTTATCTGTTAACCCAGGTTAAGCTTTCTTAACCTTCCTGTTTTCACCTCAAATCAGTGAAATACAGTGCCAAGGAAAACGGAAATGACTGACAATGTGTACAACAATAGAGCCATTACCTTTTTTTTTTAAGGGAGCTACCTAGGGGTAATGTTAAAATAATACTTGAAATACCAGAAAATTCGAAGTACAAGCATTCCCTCACTGTGCCGCAAAGCAAAATGTAACAGGAAATATTTAGTTTGCTAATATAACTGCACCTCCAAATAGCCTAGAAATGTACTTTAAACAGCATAAATGTAATAAACAAACAATTTTCATACTTTCAATCTGAAAAATTAAGTGGCAGTGGCAGGGCGTGCCAGTTACACTTGCAGTAGTCAGTAAGTCTCAGTCATGTTCAACTTGAAACAACTCTCGACTCATATAAAATGTGCTGAATGAAAACAAAAACAGACAAAACTTTGGGCTGAAGAGTGGGAGGAGGAACTGAAGGAGAAGCCACTTGTCTGGACCTGAGCAGCCCCAGTGGAGAGCTGAGAAGCCCCATACGCCTGCCATCCCCACCCACGGTGGGAGGAATTCAGAGTAAAACTTCAATCTACATGAGTCATTCATGCCCAGAGTCAGCCAGTGCAAAAATTAAATGGCCACTATATTTCCCCAATAGAATAAGACAATAGCGTGTCTCCAATTTTATGATACGCACCCCAACTAATAATTTCCCAAGCTTTTGAGCTCACTTGAGAACAAATGGACATGCACCAAACCAGTATTAACAAGACTTGGAAACAGCTGAGTTTGCCTAGTTGACTTTTGTTTTTCCTTTCATTGAGTTGCTCCAAGATATGATTTCAGTTGGCGTACATAATTGCTTTTGTGAGTAAAGTTGCTCCCAAGTCCAGTAAAGGAACTGACTCAGTATTCCAGAATATATATTTGGACGGGCCACCTGCAGATGTTTGCTATTCACCAAGTGCGGGTGAGAGGGGTTTGAGCCAACACGGAGCTGGGAAGTGACCTGCAATTAGACCTACAATTCAGGCACAGGGAATAAGGGTCAAATGAATGGCTGAAGGTGTGCCCCACCTCACCCTCACACTGGGACTCCCCACAAGGGTTCTTCTTCTGCCCTTGATCAGCTTTAGGGTTCCCCATTAGGATGGCTAGTCAATGTACAGAGTCTGTGGACCAGCCAGAGTCTTGCCAATGACTTCAGGTATCTCCCTGCAGAGTGAGGCAACTTGTGTGTCCCCTGTTTTCCTTGCCTTTCCTGTCCACAGTCTGGTGGGAGTAAAATGGCTCCATGGCCTAGATCAGGTTCCCATTGGCACAGGGCATTGGATCATGTCAGTCAGTCCTCCCCCTGGCCCGTAGAATTGCTGGAGATTGCCACACCTGGGATCAAGACAAGGATTTCTCATGAACTCGAAACAATTTCTCTTCCACTTTGACTGTTGAGAAATAAAAATAGAATAAAATAAATTTTAAAGGCATTCAATAATGCTAGGAATTTTGTTATTCTTTGGGGGGGAGTATGTGTGTTCATTTTCAGCCAACCATCTCCTTTTTTTGCAAAATTGTCCTCTTTGCAATTCCTAGCAGCTGGGAAGGGTGAGGTTGCAGAAAGACAACAAAGTGTAACATTTTTGTTGTTTGCAGAACCTGAAAAATGCATTGTTTCCCTTTAATACATTCATGTTGGTGATATGTTTTATTACAGCAAGAGACAGCATCTACTTTTGTTGCTTCTAAAATTGTATACTTAATATATGCCAGCTCTTGGCTGGTCACAAGGAAGTCCTATTTTTAAAATGTTATGTTGATTTTAGTATTTTTGGCCTACTGTTCCTACAATCTCACTGAAGCAGTAAAGAGCTCTTTTTGACAAAGTCTGGTCTCAGACATGGGAAAAGTGACCTCAAAGCTCTGGCACATTGTTTCCTCATGTCTACCTTATCTGTCTGTATAGAATGACTCCTTCAATTAGTCTCTCAGTCCCCTCCTGGAGCTGCTCATAACTTTCCCCACTTCGTCATCTTTACTAAAGAACTGATAGTCTCGAACTTGAATCCACTCCCCATACTTTACAAATGTTTCTGTGCTGTTCTATTACAGAGCAGAATGAATCATGCACTTTGGACCTGCAGTTAAAGCTGGTTTCTCTGTTTCCAGCCTGCTGGATACCATGATCCAACGATATTAAACTACAGCACGTAGCTCCCTCCAGGCATCTGGATTTCAGACTAGACTTCAGGCTTCTTACTGGCAGGCCCAGAGACTACCCTGCTACTTGGGGCACACATTTAACACTCCTGCCTTAAAGTAATGCTTCACAGATAGGGTTTCACTTCCATAAGCAAAAACATTCCTACTTCAGTGGCCATCTTCAGAATGTGATCCTGTAGCAAAGTCCTTGCAGCTTCTGTTCATTTCAGGGGAGGGGAGCATGCTGGCTTAGAATAGAGTCATCATTGAAGTCAAGCATGGTGGTCCTCTTTCACAGTCTCTTAAACCTTCTAATTTAAAAATATTCACCATCAGCTGATGCTCTAATTTATTCTCAGCATCCAGCAGGATGGTTTTAAACATGAACAAGGTCAGCTGCAGAAAATGTCAGACTCTGGCTTGATGCCTGGGTGCTGAGGGCAGACTGGGAGTGAAGCTGAAGGATTCCAATTCTCATGAAGGCATCACTGAGCTCTGCAACTTTTCTCCAATTGAAACTGCTTCCTGTTCAGCTCCCAAACAGTTCTCCAGGTCCCTGTGTTCTTGAACTTGGGCCAGAGCTGTTTCTTAGTCCCTACTGTTCTTATTCTATTCTGCACCTCAGCAGAAATGTTTCTTTCAATGGATCAAGTTTTTTTAGTTCCACTACGAAGAGGATGAGAAGGCAGCCAGGAGACCACACGAGAAAGAGGGTCCTTTATTAGTCACCTTGTTCAATTGGAATGTCAGACCAAAAAATCAAGGCTAGTTTAGCTTTATTAGTTTAATTTCTTTCTGGGATGCTCATGCTGAGAAGCAGGCTGAGATGAGGCATATTGAAAAATTTTAAATCTGTTGCTTGTGAATGATTTTTTAAAAGCATCATTCCCAACTATTTATATTACATTTGTATTAATGAGAAGAAAATGTCTGTCAAGTCTAACAAAAAAAAAAAAAAATCTTAGAAAACCCTCTAGAATCCTGCCTCAAAAACTACAAATGAGCACTTTGCCCTTCCCTACCCGAGACCACAGAGGGCTCTTAGTAGCATAGAGAAAATGTATGAAGGAGACTCCTTACACATGGGACACTATCTCTAACAGTTCACTATTTTTAGGCACAATTAGCTGTGCATAGCACTAAATGTACAATAAAGTTTCCATGTTTTAAAAGAAAAAGAAAGAAAATATATGAAGGGTTAAACTTTATTTAAAATCAGCCTTGGCCGTGCGTGGTGGCTCATGCCTATAATCCTAGCACTCTGGGAGGCCGAGGTGGGTGGATCACTCAAGGTCAGGAGTTCGAGACCAGCCTGAGCAAGAGTGAGACCCCATCTCCACTAAAAAAATAAAAATAAATTAATTGGCCAACTAAAAATATGTAGAAAAAATTAGCCGGGCATGGTGGTGCATGCTTGTAGTCCCAGCTATTTGGAAGGCTGAGGCAGAAGGATTGCTTGAGTCGAGAACTTTGAGGTTGCTGTGAGCTAGGGTGACACCAAGGCACTCTAGCCCGGGCAACAGAGTGAGACTCTGTCTCAAAAAAAAAAATCAGCCTAATTTCTCCAGTGATAGTGTCCCCAAATCATTGATGTTCAAGTCAGCAAGTACAATCCACCGCAACAGTACAAGAAGAAAGCCATCTGAACAAGAACTTTGCCAAAACCTGATGTCTGGTGGAAGTGTGGTTTTATAAAGGGATAATAATGTTTATGTCCAAATGTATCCAGTCCTTCAAAATAATCACAAAAAATGACACTTTCCAAATACATGTAGACTACAGAAGGCCTAAGAAGGTGATTTCATCTCAGCATTCTAGTTACCACAACCTGAGGCGTGAGGCAACATTCATTGTCAGAGATGAACTGTAGGGTCAGAGAGAACCGGGGTGCTAGAAGAAAGGGTTTTCCACTCATCAGATGGCCAAGATGAAAAAATTAAATAAAATCCATGTTATTGAAAGTCTGGGAAACAGATTCTCTAAGAAACCGTTGGTGGGAGTGAAAGTTGCTATGACTTTGAAGAACTTTACTTCTCAAAATGTTATAAACATAAACCTTTTGCTACATAAGGTCACTCTACTAGAGGAATTTTCTGACAGATATGCCCACATGTATGCAAAGATAATAGAAATATGCTACTAAAAATGCAGTGAAATATAGTAATAAAATAGAACAACCCAGATGTCCTCTGCTATGGGACAAGGAACTAGTTAAATATGTTATAATACATCCCTACAATGAAATACAATATAGCCATTAAAAAGAAGATGATATGGGAAGATTTTCACAACATTAAGTGAAAAAGTGCAGAACAATAATAAATATAGTTCAATCCCCTTTGTGCATAAAAAGGCTATATTTTTTCTGTTGAATTTGCATAAAACATTTCTAGACATATACCACAAGAAATGTTGTGGTTGCTTTAGGAAGTGAGACTGGCAGGTATTTCATACCTTTCTATACTGTTAAACTCTATTTTCACCACATGTTTATATTATTTCTACAAATTGTAAAGATAATAGTTTAAAAACAAAAAGAACCTGATTTTAATCCTCTGGCTGTGTTATCCACGACAATTACCTAACTTCTCTAGGCTTGTTTTGCCAACCATAAAATGGGAATACTACGTATCTAACAGAGCTGAGGACTGACACAACATGCATTAAGCAAGTAGCAATGCACAAAATAGCCACTCAGTAAATGTCACCTTCCCTTAGCACCAAGAAATCTGGAAATCCTCTTAATTCAACCACCTCCTCTTATTGGTAAGAACACTAAAGCCAAAAAGGTTTAGGAACTTGCCCAAGGTCAATCAAGCAGTAACATGGAGAGCAAGGCCCTGAAGCCTGGGTTCCTGTGTTCTAATATAAAAACTGACTTCATAAGAACCAAGGAACGACTATTACTACTCTATGCCCACACCGCACTTTGCAGAACCAGCCTGCTCTTCTACCTCACTCACCAGACTTGATGAGTCTTGAATATTCCTAAACACCAAATCCACCATCAACTGAGGGGTCCTGCCAGGTAAGGCAGGCCCAAGCAGAATCTCTAAGAATGTTTTGATCACAGATAGCATTAACCTCATAAGGGGCAATAATGATTTGGACATGGATGTGTCTTAAAATGCCCATTCTTTAGCAGTCTGTATTTAGCAACAAGTTCTGTTTTCAGTGACATTCATACATAAACCTATATAAAAAATTGGGGGCTCAGTCTCCTGATTAAAATGGAATGACTTTCAAAATGATTTGGTGGTGGCTGGTCATTTCTTTTTCTGTTTGGATGATTTCCTTAAAAAGGAAGCTTCCTGGTTGTTAGGACTTAAATCACAGGGCATTGGTCTCCTTTCCTAATTTCTTTCAAAGGATACATATATCTTGTCAAGAACAAAGACCCGGGTGCCTTAAATGTCTATAGGGATGAACTCTTGGGACCTACCAAGGGCAAAGGTTAAAGGAAGATATGCTGAAAAGGACAGGGCAGCACCCCAGGCTGTTTAGAATAGTAGTGGGTAGTGTACAATAATAGATTACTAGATAAGGAGCTACAATCAACAAAGCATCTGGAGGTATGCAAGAGGGCAATATTAATTAATAAGTGAACCCATGTATAATGTAAGACATTTTCCCCTTTCCATATTAACACCCTACACCTGCTTGGCACTTCAGACTGCCAAATTCTTTCCCATAAATCACTGTCGCATGCAGTTCACTGCCCATCAACAGCCCTTTATTGTTCATCCTCATCTTGCTCCAGTGGCAGCCACCTGGCCCAGGGGATGAATCATGACTGCTCCAAGCCAGAGGTTCTTCCTTTTGGCTGCCAATACAATCACCTGGAGAACTTTCCAGACATCCCAGTAGCTGGGTCTGGAGACTCCACTCAGGACTAATTACACCAGAATCTTAGGGGTGGAGCTCAGCCACTGTCATTTTTATTAAAAAGCTCCTTGGGTGGCTGTAACATTCAGCCAGGGCCGAGAAGTGCTGGGCTAAGCCAATCATGACATTCCCATTCTCTTTCAGCAATTATTGGGCTAGGGCAGGCCGTGTAGCCCAGTTCTAGCCAATGAGACAGAAAGGGAAGTCCAAAGTGGTAGGGAGCTCTGGGAAAGGTTTTATAACCAGATTAAAGGCAAGAGCATGGCATGAGTGAAAATCACTCCACCTCTGACCGGCTAACCAGCTTTCTTCTTTTCTGCATTTTAACAAACCTATGTAGTTGTGTGAGGATGTGATGCTTGGAGGTATAGCTACCATCTTGTGACACTGGGAAGATAAGCTGGTGAATGAAAGCCAAGAAGTAAAAAGAAAGAACTTGAGTCTTTAGTGACTTGGTTCAGGGTACTGCAGTCCCCACCCAACCTGAAAAAAGCTCATTGATTGATTCCCTCCCAGCCAAATCGTGGCTATCAGGTATGTACCGTCCAGAAATTACTCAGGTTAATTTACATGTAGCCTCTCTCCATTGCTGGGCTGAGGGCATGCTCAGATGCCCTGTGGGGAGGATATAGAGTCATAGCTTTCAGGAATTTTTTTTTTAGTGACAGGGTGTCACTCTGTCACCCAGACTAGATTGCAGTGGTGTCATCATAGCTTACTGTAACCTCAATCTCCCAGGCTCAAGCAATCCTCTTGCCTTAGCCTCCCGAGTAGCTGAGACTACAGGTGTGCACCACCACACCCTACTTACATTTTACATTTCTTTTGTAGAGATGAGGACTTGCTATGTTACCCAGGCTGGTCTTGAACTCCAGGCCTCAAGTGATCCTCCTGCCTCAGCCTCCCAAAGTGCAGGGATTACAGGCGAGAGCCACCATGCCCAGCCAGCTCAGGGACATTTTATATGTTTGGTGGTTGGAACATATTATTAATAGTAATAAAGCCAAGTGTGTTTCCCACCAGACTATACTGGCTGGGGTGTCAGGGGTGTGACCAGGGGATACTAAAGGGGGCCAGGTAAGGTGTGTTATAACGGAGAGATTTTGAGCGCTGTTTCACCCTCTTCAGCCCAAGTGTGAACATGAACAAATTAGTTCTCTTAGTCTCAGATTCTGCATCTGAAAACTAGTATAAATAATGATATATGTACAATGCCTAACTCAACACATGGCACAGAGCCCTTCAATAAGGATCCAACCCCTTCTCTTCCCTCTTCCCTTCCCTTCTCTAGAAAGTGACAAACTTCTGGAAAACCCATCAGTGGGTCAGAATGTTATCTTCCTAGGAACCAGGAATACAAGCATTTTGATAAGTCCACTAGTTGGTTGTAAGTGCCCAATGGGAGAGGAAGAGCTCAGACACCAAAGTCTGGAAGAACCTAAAGCTTGCTTCCAGATGTCCCTGGAGCCCTGCAAAGGAAGCCCCATCAGCCTTCCAAACAGCAGCACCAGTGTCTTGGAGAGCAAGGCCCACAGTCACTCTGTGGGCTCTCCCACAGTCACTGTCATCTGCAGGGATTCTAACTTCCCAGAGGGCAAAGATCATCCTCTACTCTCCTCTCTATTCTCTTTACGACCTCAGCCCAGCCAGCACTCAATAAATGTTAGTAAAAATGGAAAAAAAAAAGGAAAAAAAAGAAAAGCAAATGTTTCTGGGGGATTGACATGTCTTAAAGCCATAAAATGCTGCAGTATTCACCCAGGGGAGGAGTTCCCTCAGGCCTGTGAAGGAGAGTTAGAGACCATTATGTTACATCTGTAAATATAGGATTAGCAGATGAAAGGATGTTTTTGTTAAGACGTGACAAGTCACCCTGTACCTTACCTTGCCTCACTCTGAAAATCAGGAAAGAACACAGACTTCCTAGCAATTACAGAAAGTGACCAAGAAAACTACTTGATGACTGGGAGAAAAATCAGTTAGCCAGCTTCAGAAATCACTCCAAACCCCTGGCTCTGTTAACAACAAAATCCGTCTTCATTAACATCTTCAACCTTTGTCCTCAGAGCTTCATCCCAGGGGAATGCTGAATTACACTATAAAATAATGAATGGAAACTTAAGTCACTTCCGCCCACCCAGCACTCACTGCTTTTCCTCCTCTGGACTGACTACACAGTGCAGAAGGTGGCACCCTTCCAACTTGAACAAAGTGTGAGGAAAGGCATCCTCATGCCACTAACTAGACTTCCATGGTCAGCATCATCCAGAACAAACTCTTCCCTCAGCACAATGTTACAGGCCATCCATTGACACAGAAACTGAACACATTTTGAGATCATTTAAGCCTCACTCTAGCATCTTCAAATATACACTTTGTAGAAAAAGAACAAAAAAGGAAGTTTCTTTTCACAAAGCTCCTTCTGCAGTCACAAACTGCTACTGCCAATCTAAGGCTCCATCTCGCAAACGGATGGGGTGGAGAGGGGGAAGCCCAGCCCTGAAGTCTTGTCTGCACTAGAGGAAGCTGACCAGGCAGCTTTTGTGACCTCATGTGAAGGGATATGGTCAAATATCCTGCAAACGCCAGCCACAGGGAGGGGGGGGGGCGTGAGGGAGAGTTGGAGCTGGAGAGGGAAAGAGGCACATACATGAGCCAGAGGAAAGCAAAATACTTCCACTCCATTATACAAGCACCTAAGACACACAAATGTGCAAAAACTGTTGCAAGAGCCGCCTGACTGTGCCTGCACACTTGGGAACTAAGGAGGAAAGCTTGGGGGCTCCACCCGAGAGAGACAGAGAATAAATATGAAAACAGAAAGATTAGGAATAGTCAGGGTTAGAGTCACTACCATTTTCACCAGACCTTGCTTTTGGCTTTCTCTGTGCCTGCAAACACCATTGCAAAGTTTCCTCACAGGACAAATTGGCATCAAGATAACTTCATAACCAACGAGCTTAAATGGTTCCTGAAATCCTATAGTCCTCATGTCAATTCCTAGTCTCAAGGTTCACTATGACTATTTCAAACCTTCTCTACTCTCCTCGGACCTCTGATATCTCCTACTTCATAGAGGGGACTGGGAGTGTGGAGACCTGAGTTCAGTCTCAGTCACACTTAAACATCCTCTCTTCTTTCAGGGTCCCCGTCTGATGAGGCAGGTGGCTAAGCTGGAGATCCCAATGAATCTTCCAGATTCTACGAGCAGGATTTTCCCATCCTCTTGGACCCTATATGATGGGATGGGATACGGGATGGGCCCCTCTCCTCTCCCACCGCTACCCCTCCCGCCATTGCTGGCTTCCCAAAGACCCTTCCCCCCACGACTTGTCCCGGGCCACCTTACCTGGATTCGCCATGGGGGCAGGAGTTAAGGGCTACGTATCGCCATCGGCCTCGGTCTCCAGCGGCGTCTCCCCATCCCTGGGTGGCTCCGCATCGCCCTCCTCTCCGCTGCGAGGATAGGCGAGCAGGCGCATGGCTGGAGCGCAGGCGGCCTCCACCTGGCGCACCTGCTCTCGGCTCAGGCGCTCGCGCCAAGCGTGCACCGCTTCCCGGGCATCGCGCGCTGACAGGTGAAAGGGCCGGTCAGCGCCATAAGCCGCGCCGCGGGTCATGTTGAGCGCGAAGGCGTCGAGCGCGGCGAGCGCGCGCAGCCCGGAGAAGCTCAGCAGGCGGCGCAGCTGCGTGCGCGGCTGCCGCACTAAGTCCTCGTAACGCAGCCTCAGGTAGCGGCGCCGCAGCCAGGCGGGCGCCCCGCGCGCGAAAAGCAGGTCGCGCAGCCAGGCCTCGCAGATCACCTCCAGCGCGCCCGTCAGGAAGAAATCCGCGCGCGGCGCGGCGGGCAGAGCGCGGGACTGGCCCCCGGGGCGAGCGCCCACGCCGTGCGCTAGCAGCACTCGGTGGAAGCGATCGCCCCTCTGGCGGGTGCGCAGTACCTGGATGCTCTCGCGCAGCAGCCCCTGCCTAGACTTGAGGCGCGAGTTGTGCACGGCCCGCGGGTCGCGGAAAAGCTGCACCACCTTCAGGTTGAGGCCCGGGTCACGGAGCAGGGGCACCAGCACGCCCAAGTCGAGCAGGCGCACGTCCTTGATGACCACCACTGGGTACTTGCGGCACTCGGCCTCCAGGGCACGTATCGCTACGGGTGGGCAGCTGCGCTCGCAGGCGGTGTCCTCGACTAGGCCCACCTCGGTGCGGGCTCGGGGCGCACCAGGACACAGTGGCGGCGAGCAGATGACCTTGTTGGTCCGCCAGCGGAAGAGGGTGGCCGTGGTGAGATTGGCTGAGTCCGGGGCGCGCGCTGCGGGGTCCCCCGGCGGCGCGTACAGCCGCAACACCGAGAAGTCACAACGGAAGAGGGAGCGTAGCATGTCTCGCAGCGCGCCCTGCAGGCTCTCGGCGTCGCCTGGATACAGTGCCTGCCATAGGTGCCACATGGGCTCGTACAAGTAGAAGACGTCTGGGTGCTGATTAAAGAGCTCGCCCAGGAAGGACGAACCGGTGCGCCAGGTGGCATGTACATAGATGTGCTGCTTCTCGCGAAACCCCGCCTCCCCGACGGAGCCGCTGAGGTTGCCCAGGGACCGGGATGACTGGCCCGCGCCCCCTTCAGTGGTGGGCCGCGCCTCCGCGCCCTGCTCACGTTCGCCTGCCGCCGCTGCCTCCAGGCTCCACACACCCAGGCTGCGCTGCAGGCCAGGGCAGTGCCCGGCGCTCTTGTTCGTATCGCGGCCGCTGTCCAGGACGGAGGGGACTAGCAGCAGCACCAGTGTGTACAGCACCAACAGCAGCGCGAACTTGCAGTACTCTCGGCGCCGCCGCCGCCGGCCCTTCATAGTTCACCCGCCCCGCAGAGCAGGTTGGGCGCCCGTCCTCTCCCCTTCCTCAGAAATCCCGTCCCGAGTCCGTTCCTCCGGCCTCTCCCGGCTCCTCTGCGCCCGGAGGAGCGGTGCCGCAGGGTCGTGCATCCACAAGGGAAACTTGGAAGGCAGTGGTGCTGTTGGCGGCGCCCCTGCCCTCCTGGTTCAGCTGCTGGAAAGCCGCCTATTGGCTGGCTGTCTTGGCAGCCGCTCGCCCCGCCTTCAGCCCGCAGCTTCTCCCCGCCCTTCCACCCGCCGGGATTCGCCTTCTGCTCTGCCAGATCTGGGCGGGGCTGCCGCAGGGTGGGGACAACGGCACACCGAGCCAGGCCCCACCTTTCCCCAACCCCTCCTTAATGAAGTCAAGTCTTCATCAATGACTTCAGGCAAGGGAGGGACTTGTGTGTACAGAATGTACCCAGTAACAGGCCACGAACTCCACCCGGAGACTGCCACTGCCTCTTCTGTTTTATGTCCCCTGCCTGGCCAGATAACCGCTCGCCGCTGTCTACATCCAGCGTCCCCATCAGACCTGGAGTCGGGGTTACTGAGTTCTGGACAGATAACTTCTCAACTAAAATAAAGATACACAATTGCACATTGCATGGAGGTCAGGGGTTTTGAAGGTACCACTGCATTCGTGCAGTGCGCTTTATTAAGAGCTAGCCATTGTGAAATTCTAACTGTTGTGGTCCTTAGGGTTTTGCCAGCTGAGGGCCCTGTACATTTTACAGCCACCCTGAGGCTCAGTTTACTGATTTGTAAAATGTGAATAATTTTTAGTGCCCACATATCTCCTGAGGTTGTGAGCTTGGAGTTATTAGTTACCACAGTATAACCCAGCCTATTCTGACACGCATGAGCAAAAGATATTTGCAGAAGCAGAGTGGTAGGATGGTGAACTTTCTCAGAAGCTTGGTGTTTAAAAGGACCCATAAGGAGGGAAATGTACCCAAGGATAGATGAAAAAGTGACAGGAAGTCCAAGAGGCAGATGAAGCTTAGGGTTACAAAAACTCAAAAGAGAACTAAAAAGGATAATTTTCCCTCTGTTTCAGCAGGGTAATGAATAAGGAAAGGAGAGCTTTCACCCTCTGGGAAAGGTGCAAGGTTAACAAAATATAGAAAGGAAATCTACTCATTTCCATCAGGGGAAGGTGTTCAGATTGGAAGAGTTAAAACAGCTCCAAAGATCTCCTCTGGTCTTTCTTTTTTTTTTTTTTTTTTTTTTTTTTTTGAGACAGAGTCTTGCTTTGTTGCCCAGGCTAGAGTGAGTGCCCTGGTGTCAGCCTAGCTCACAGCAACCTCAAACTCCTGGGCTCAAGCAATCCTGCTGCCTCAGCCTCCTGAGTAGCTGGGACTACAGGCATGTGCCACCATGCCCGGCTAATTTTTTCTATATATATATTAGGTGGTCAATTAATTTCTTTCTATTTATAGTACAGACAGGTCTCCCTCTTGCTCAGGCTGGTTTCCAACTCCTGACCTTGAGCAATCAGCCGGCCTTGGCCTCCCAGAGTGCTAGGATTACAGGCGTGAGCCACCAAGCCTGCCTCCTCTGGTCTTTTTCATCACAAACGCTACTCCACCTCTGCAACTACTGGCTCAAGCATTTTGGTTTCTGTCCACAATCCCCTCTCCTTTCAGCTACTTTCAGATCCTCTGTATTTGCCAACCTCATTGGCCACTACCCACCTTTCTTCTCAATTTTTCATATTCAGCTAAGAGATGCCATACCATTATTTTAATAACGCTCCCACCAGTGAGCTAAACTCCTTTGCTCTCTGTCTTTTCATTACTCATCTAGCAAAATCCCTCAAGCCCTGCTTTTAGCTTTCTCTGTGTCTGCAAACACTATTCCAAAAAGTTTTCCCACAGGACAGATTGGCATAAAGATAACTTCATAATCATCAACCTCACTGAAATCCTACTCTCCATGTCAATTCCCAATCTTAAATTCCATGTGATTATTTCAAACCTTCTCTACTTTCCTCAAACCTCTGATACCCCTCTTTCCCTGCCCTACCTCTTCTCAACAGATGACCTTACCTCCCACTTCATACGGAAAAGAAATCATGTTAGACAATCTCTCACTTTTCCACCACCAGACCCAAATATCCACTTACCTTTGTACATATCTGCTGCTTTGCAACAAGTATATGATTTTCCAATATTAATCTACAACTTTCTCTTTCCTTATGTTTTCACTTTTCCCTCTTCTCTGTTAAGCAAGTAGGTGGCTCTGCGCTCACCCAAGAGGAGGGATGTGGCTGTGCTTCTTTCCAAAAGCCTCAACTCCAATAGTGGAGAGTGTGGTAGGTTTTTAAAAATAATCACAAAGTATTCCCCTCCTCTCTCCATGCCCTTTGGCAATGCCTTCCCATACTGACTCTGAGATGATCTTGTGGCTTGCATTGGCCAGTGGGACAGTAGCAAACATGACACAGCAGAGGTTTGAAAAATTCTCCTGCTGTGGGGATTGCACTCTTGCTGCTCTTTGGAACCCTGAGATCACCACATGAAGAAGCCTGGGCTAACCCCATGGATCAGAGAATAAGCCTTCCCAGCAGAGCCACTCTGCCCCAGGCCAATCAGCTTGCCAACCGCCAGACAGGTGAGAGAGGGTATCCTAGACCAGTGCTTCTCAAACTTTAATGTTTGAGGGATCTTGTCAAAATACAGAAACTAGGCCAGGTGCAGTGGCTCATAGCTGTGATCCCAGCACTTTTGGGAGGCTGAGGCAGGAGGATGCTTGAAGCCAGGAGTTCAAGACCAGACTGAGCAACAAAGCAAGACCCTGTATCTACAAAAAATAAAAGAATAAAAAACAATTAGCCAGGCAGGAAGGCATGTATCTGTAGTCCCAGCTACTCACTACTCAGGAGGATGAGGCAGGAGAATTCCTTGAGCCCAGGAGTTCAAGACTGCAGTGAGCTGTGACTGTGCCACTGCACTCTATCCTTGGCAACAGAGCAAGACCCTGTCTCAGAAAAATGCAGACACTGATTCATTATGCCTGGGGTGGGGCCAGAGAGTCTACATTTCTGATAAGCTCCCAGGTGTTGACGATGCTCCTGGTCTGAGGACCACACTTTGGGTAAAAAGATGCTATATCCTCCAGCCCCAATGGAGCTGACCTACCCAATTGTGAGAAATAATACATGTGTGTTGGGAGTTTTGGAGGTTTGCTATGCAGCAAAAATTAACTGATATAGAGAAGGCATGAGGGCATAGATTAAATGTCTTGGAGAAGCAGAAGAAAGGACAGCACTCTAGTGGCCCCTCCACCAAGAGATTTCGTCTAGGCTTGGAGTGGGTGAAGGGAGAAAGAGAAGTCTATGGATCCCCAGTAGAGAGCACCTGAGCTTTTCTTCCTGGAGGTGAGTCAGGGCAGAGCAGGAGTCAAGGAGGAATGGGTGCATGGTTCATCTTGACAGAGATGATTAACGGCACTGCCCAGGCATGGCATGAAAGCAGCAGAAGGGTCACAGGGACAGTGATGGTGACATCTTGGGGCAACTATGTGGACAAAAACCCAATGATCCTAAGACACCAGATTAATAGTACAACCCTAGAAGTAGAGAAAACCAGAGGAATTAACAAGAGGTAATTAACCCTAGGTAAATCGTCTGTAATCCTGGCAGAAGGAACTCAATCAGAAATAAAGTTGTTTTCTATAAAGTGATTTCTAGCACACCTAAGTTAGTGGACCTGCTATTCCTTTTTTATGATAAAGTAATACAATAGAGTAGGCCGCAGTCAATCCCTCCTATCAATCACCACAATCACCATGTCTCCCTCCTGTTTATTCAACTACATCCTCTCAGCCAGATTATTCCCATTGATGTGAAAATTAAACACAGTTAAGAGTCTGTCTCTCTCTCTCTCTCAAGTTCCATTGATTTGCATCCTCATTTAGCTTAACTACTGCTAACACATACAGCACCTTTGTGGGAATCAGAAGGTGCCCCTTCCAGAGAGATGGGTTGCAATAAGAGGCTGACTACATCGAAGTAGGTACCCCTTCCTTTAGGCCATAGCCCCAGGCCAAGGCTTACAGCTTGAAAACAGAACTTGGTTGGATTTCAGCCTGCTCATGCATCTTTCTGCCTGGCACCCTCGCCCCACTCTTGTCCCACCCTTGCTCGGCTGCCACTGGTTTCTCTGCCCTCTCCTCACAGCCCAACTTCTTCATTGACTTACCTATACTTGCTCTCTCCATGCTCTCATCTCCTACTTATGCTTCAGCACACTTCAAGCTAGGCTCTGCCCCCATATTGCTGCATAATCAGCTTTGTCTAACCTTCCATGTTATTGAATCCAGAGTATATTTTCATGCCTCACTTTATTTGACCTTTAACATTTTTAATTGACACATTATAATTGTACATACGTATTAAAAACATTTAACATTATTGATAGCTCCCACCTTCAAACCTCCTCTTCTTTCATTTTCTGTGACATCACACTTGCCTGGTTCTCTTCCGATTTCATAGCTGCACCTTCAGAGCACAGCGTCTGGAAGATTGGGCTTTGGAGTGAGACCACCCAAGTTCATAGGCCATTTCCACCACTTACAGTTCTGTGGCCTTGGGCAAGTTGCTTAACTTCTTTGTGCCTCATCTGTAAAATAGTGATTCTAATAGTAGCTGTCCTGTGGGGCTGTTGTAAGAATTAAATTTTATGTATATATGGTCATGTGCTGCATGACATTTTGGTCAACGAAGAGCCACATATACAAGAATAGTCCCATAAGAGTATAATAGCATATTTTTACTATATCTTTTCTGTATTTAGATATTTAGATAAACAAATACTTACTATTGTATTAAAATTACCTATAGTATTCAGTACAGTAACACACTGTACAGATTTGTAGCCTAGGAGCAATAGGCTACACCATATAGCCTAGGTGTGTAGTAGGCTGTACCATCTAGGTTTGTGTAAGTACACTCCAGGATGTTCACAAACAATGCTGAAATCACCTAACAATATATTTCTCAGAACATATCCCCAGCAATGAATGGCACACACAAACCTGCACACGTGTGTGTGTGTGTGTGTGTGTGTGTGTGTGTGTGTGTATGATTATGTATATAAAATCTCAGAACAGTGCATGCCATGGAGTAAGCTTCAAGTATTATGAGTTACTACCATTGTCATTGCTGTTGTGGGATGCTCATTCAATGTTAGAATGTTAGAATTCCTCAAGGCTCAGCCCCAGGACATCTTTTTTCACTGTCTCTTCAGTGACCCCAAATTGATATCTCCTGCCCAGGCCTCTCCTTGGGGCTCTATACACTGAAATCCAGTTGCCCACTTGACATTTCCTCTTGGTTGCCTCAAGGTTATCTCAATTCTAATATGTGAATTGCAAAACCATCTATTCTATTATACAATCAGAAACCTAGGAATCATTCTTGGCATCTCCTTTTTCCTCAGCTCCCCTTCCTCAATCCAATCTATCACTAAGTCAAGTTGGTTTTACCTTCTCCATATCCTTTCAATCCATTCACTTTTCTTCATTGCTACTGCTATGTGACCTCTCTCACATGACCAAACTGTCTCCTGGAGCACTGTAAAAACTGCTTCGCCAGTCTCAGTTTCCATTGTTCCCTCCTCTGATTTTGAATCAGTGATATACTTCAATTACATCATTCCTCTGCTCAGAATTTGTCCGGCCTTCCAGTTGGTCTTTGTATAAAGACTCAAATCTTTAAGGCTTGTAAATTATGTTGTTTGGCGTCTTGAATGCCAGAGCTTATCATGGTGTCAAGCACACAGTAGGTGTTCAATAAGCTTTTGCTGTCTGATTGACTGCTGGGAGGCAGCACTTTTACATTTTATCTTTGAAAGCAAACCACTGACAATTTTCATTGAGAGACTAAGAAATATTAGCAGAAATGACTTTCCAGAAATAGTCTTGCTGGGGTCCAGTGGATTGGGGTTAAGGTAGGGACAGAAGGAGTAGAGAATTTGAAGTAGATGGCAGTTGGAAAGGAAAGGATAGATAGAGGTTGGGAAGGCAGAATCTGCAGGATTGGCTGTGAAAAAAAAAAAGACCAGGCTTTGGGGCTAGGAAAAAGAAAAAATATTCCTTTGTATTCATTTATTCTGCTACATTTTCTCTTTTTTTGTGAGGTTTCCAACATTATAAACAGGGATGCTAAAATCACATCTTTACTACTTTCAAAACACTAGACCTATTACCTATCAGGTACAATGTTTACTATTTGGGTACACTAAAAGTCCTGACTCCACCACTGTACAATTCAGCTACATATCAAAAAACCATTTGTACCCCCCCCAAACTATTGAAATGAAAACAACAACAACAAAAAACCCCAAAACCTCACTGGACCTAGAGACCAAATTTCCTCAAAAATGGCTGGCCATTTCATTTGTATTTTTTTATATCTTGACATTTATTTATTCAAAAATAATTATCAAGTGCCAATCACATACCTGGGGTTGTGCTGGACAGAGGAGGTACACAGTGCATAAAACAGTCCCTGTCACTGTTGTCCTTTTCAGCCTAATGGAGGAAACCAGCTTTAATCAAATAAAGCTCCAAGTGTGTGAATAACCCCCAACTGAGCTGAGTGCTGTGAAGGAGAGGAACACGGTTCCATAAGAGTGTGCAACAAAAAGGTCTTCCCTAGACTTATATGCACTGATTTTCTGTGTGTGTGTGTGTGTGTGTGTGTGTGTGTGTGTGTGTGTGTGTAGTAAAGTCTTCCCAGAAGGGATGCTTGAGCAGAGATCTGAATGTGGAGAAGGATTTGATTAAATGAAGTGGGAATGGGGTGGCAGGAGGGAACATGACCAGTTCAAGAAAGTTAGAGAGACTATGTAGTTATTCTTGCATATTCATTTTTCCATATGAACTTTAGTATCAACTTGTTCAGGTTCAGAATAAAAGCTTATTGGCATTTTAAATTGAGAGTGTGGTAAATTTATAAAATAACTTAGGGAAGAAGAATTGGCATCTTTATGATATTGACTTGTCCCATCTATGAGGGCCACCATTCAGCCCACTACATCATGTAAGGTAACAGCCACAAGTTCCAGAGGTCAGGACATAGATATCCTTTTTTAATTAGGTAGGACATGGATATCTTTAGGAACCATTATTCTGCCTACCACAAGTACTATTTACAATAACACTAAAAAATGAAATAGGTGTAAATTTAACAAATATGTCCTAGATCTGTGTGCTGAAAACAATAAAACAATGATGAAAGAAATCAAAGAGAGCTAAATGTATGGCAAGATATGGTGTGTTCATGGATTGGAAGATTCAGTATTGTTAAGATGTCAATACTCTGCAAATTTATCTATAGATTCAATACAATCCAAATCCAAATCCCAGCAGGACTCTTTGTAGAGATCAGCAAGGTCATTCTAAAATTTACATGGAAAGGCTAAGCAATGAGAAATTCAAACCAATTTTTAAAAATAAGAACAAAATTTAAGAGTCATACTACTTGATTTTAAGACTTACTATAAAGCTACAGTAATCAAGACTGTGGTAGTGGTGAAAGGATAGACACATAGGTCAATGTGATAGAAGAGTCCAGAAATTGACCCACACTTTTTATAAAAATTGACTCAAAATCAATCCTAGCCCTAAATGTCAGACTATAACTTTTAGAAGAAAACATAGAAGAAAATCTTTGTGCCCTGAGGTTAGGCAAATAACCTTAGATATGACACCAAAAGCACTATAAGTTGGACTTCATGAAAATTAAAAACCTTTGCTCTACAAAAGATGCTAAGAGGATGAAAATATAAGCTATACTAGGAGAAAATATTTATGAATAACATATCTCACAAAAGGACTTGCTTCCAGAATATACAAAGATCTCTGAGACAATGAGGAAACAAACAACCCAGTATAAAAAACGGGCAAAAGATTTGAACAGACACTGCACCAAAGAAGATAATCAGAAGCCTATAAGGACATGAACTAGTGCTCAACATCAACAGTAAAATGCAAATTAAAGCCATAATGAAATACCACTGATACACCTATAAAAATGGCTTAAAAAAAACATGAAAGTACAAACTGCAGGCAAGGTTGTAGAGCAACTGGAACATTCATACATTACTGGTGGGAATGCAAAAATGGTACAGCCACTTTGGAAAAACAGTTTGGCAGTTTTTTATAAAGTTAAAAATACACTTGCCACATGTTCTGTCAATTCCATGCCTACATATTTCCCCAAAATAAATGAAAAATTATGTTCACACAAAATCCTATACATGAATATTTATAGCCACTTTAGTCACAATTGCTAAAAATTGGAAGCAACTTTAATGTCATTCAACTGGTGAATGTAGAGACAACTAAGGCGATCCATATAATGGAACACTACTCAGCAATAAAAGGAGTGAACTACTCATTCATGCAACCACATGAATGAACCTCAAGAGCATTCATCTGTGTGCAAAAAGCCAGCTACATTCTATATAATTCCATATGTGTGGCATTCTGGAATATGGATAAGTATATTAACAGAGAATAAATTAGTGGTTGCCAGGGATTAAGAACAGAGTAATTAACTATAAATGAACAACATGAGGGTATTTTTTGGGGGTAATTAGAATTATTCTGTTTATCCTGACTGGTAGCAGTTACATGACTCTGTGCATTTGTCAAAATTCATAGAACTATATACCAAAAAGAGTGAATTTTACTATAGGAAAATTAAAAAATAAGATAAAAAAAACCCAGATATTCCTGGCTCTACTTTCTTCCAATGAACAAGCTGTCTTCAGCTTTAGAACTCAAGCAAATATAAAAATGGCTGTAGGAAAAGCCTGCGCGGCAGGCCGCGGCCGCGCTAAGATGGCGACTCCCATGCATCGGCTCATAGCTCGGAGACAAGCTGAAGCAGATAAGCAACATGTAAGATGTCAGAAATGCTTGGAATTTGGACATTGGACTTATGAATGCACAGGAAAAAGAAAATACCTACATAGGCCTTCAAGAACAGCAGAACTAAAGAAAGCTTTAAAAGAAAAAGAAAACAGATTGTTATTACAACAAAGGAGCTTTTTTTCCCCTCGTGTTTATCAGCATTGGAGAAATGTAGAAAAAAAGACCAAGAAAAAAAGGTCTAAAAGTGTAACCAGTTCCAGTAGCAATAGCAGTGACAGTTCAGCCAGTGATTCTTCATCAGACAGTGAAGAAACGTCTACCTCATCCTCCTCAGAAGACAGTGACACTGATGAAAGTTCCTCCAGCTCACCATCTTCGGCCTCCTCCACCACCTGTTCCTCCTCCTCTGACTCAGACTCGGATTCCAGCTCTTCTGGTAGCAGCAGCACCAGCACAGACAGCAGCTCTGAGGATGAACCGCCAAAGAAAAAGAAAAAGAAAAAGAAATAGAATTGCTCCGTACATACTGGACTGGTGGACTGAAAACATTAATCTGATTCTCAAAAGGGAATTTAGAATATGTTAAGGCCAAATAGGTTAACTGGTCAAAATTTCTAGAATTCGAAAGTTTCTAAATGTTTCACATTCTAAGAGCAGAAAGAGTATTAATAATAATGGATTATATATAAAGACTTTCTTATTTTAAGGGTGAATCTTGTTCTTTTTTTATCTCTAAACTGTATCTCTAGAACTGAATCAAAGCTGAAATCTGTAAATCTGTTTTTGTGATTAAACTTATTTTTTCTCCCTGTGAAATAAATGCCATACTGTGTTACAGGTTAATAGTATGTATCAGACATGTTTTCGGGCTAGTGCATCAGAATATCTGGCAATGAATTTCTAATGCTCTTGGCTGTGTGTTATTATGTAAGTAAGGTTTAATACGTTGTTACTATACGCTTGGGAGTTTTCCTACTGTTAGTAAATGTGCTCTATTTTTATGTGGGAGTTTTCCTACTGTTAGTAAATGTGCTCTATTTTTATGTTTATGTTCAGAAAGTTATTCTGATTTTTTTGTCCTAAATATTAAGTTCAAGGAACCTATTAATATATTTATACCTTTGGAATGCTACAAGTTTCAAGTTGCTGTGTTGTATCATTCGTTTTCTTCGGGTTCCTTAAGTTATCCTTTTCTGAGGAAAGTCATTCTAGACGAACCTTAAAAGGGACAAAAAAATCTGAAACTACTTAGGAGTCTAATCTCAGTGCCTTTTGATAAATTCAGTGTATCAGAAAAGAAAGAAGCCATGTTAAAGGCTAACTTAAGTAAAAGTACTATGTGTATTAACATATTATAACATGTATTAACATGTTATAAAAGGTACCATTCAAAGGGGGGGGAAGGTAGGAGGAAAAGAGGTAATTTTTATAGAAAATTAGGGCAACGTTTGGCCACCTTTTATTAAAAGCTTATTTTAAGCTTTCATAAAGATTGCCTTTTGCCATTTTTGCAATTATGATATTACAGTTTATATGGTAACTGGTCATATATGACAGTCTACTGCATAAATATGAATGACTGGGATTAATCTGATGTGTTTACATAGCATATACACAGTTGATATCCAGAATGAAAGGTTAAAAAGAAAATACTGCACAATACTTCTTAGAAGTAACATACTCTTATTGTGGTGAGATTGTTTGGTTTAACATCACATTATTCCGTGATGTCTTTTAAACTTTTTGGAAAGAGGTATCATTTGTAGAAAAATCTTGATTTGGGTTAAATATAAGTTTTTAAAACTATAAATGTTGTCTTTTTTATATTTTTATGAGAAAGCAGTAGAAAATTACTTTTGAAGAAAATGAGCTTTATTTAAATGTTAAAATACATGTCTATTGTGAGTTTAAGGAGCCTGTAATTACTTGCAATTTTTTCAGAACCATCTGCTTTCAGTAATTACAAATAAACTCTCAATACATTGTTTCAAGGCTCCATACAGAATGGATCACTTGACAGGTAGATTTAATAAATTAATTCAACACAGTTTACAATGTTTGTCATCTCTGTAAGGGTCATTTTAGCAGTACCTGGAAGAGAAAAAAATGTGGTACATAGGTTGCATCACTTGCAATTAAATAAAACTCACAATTTGTGTTCAAAAAATAAAAAATGGCTGTAGGATTTGCCTGCAACCCATGTCCAAGTTCTATGAGTTCATTCCCATTATAGGTTGAGTTCTTTGGGAAGCAGAATCCGAGATGGAGATTAGCATGCAGGAAATTTGTTAGAGAAGGCCCTTGGGAACAATGCTTGTTGAAGGGAAAGGAAAGACGTAGGATTTGGCAGAGTGAGAAATTGAGTTGCAATAAAAGCCCAGCAATTCTCTTGGTCTAACACATGGTGATCTTTGAAGATGGGATGGCTATTCAGAGTTGTTTCATGTTGAGTGGAGAGAGAGGGCTAGGCCCCATGTCATTCAGCTATTGGAGGCTGAATTCTAGAAGGATGTGACTTTGGGCGAGGCAGCTCTCTTCAGCCAAGGCCATCCCTGAAGTTGCTGACAGCTAAGGGTTTTCTGCAGGCACCACTCCCAGCAACTGGGGAACATTTTCCTGAAGGAGGATCTGGACAGCATCCACCACACTTCTGACCTCTTCAAAGGAGGAGGTATTCCAACCTTCTTTACTACCTCCCAGAGGGCAGGCATGGTGATTTCCTGTTGAGATCCAATGGCAAGACACTTACCAGGTCCCTTTAAATTTTCTAATAAAAACATAAATCAATAAACATATTTTCTGGGGAAAGAGTGATTTTTCACAGGAATTTTTTCAATTTTACAAATTTTTACACATTTTTCGTCTTTGTTGTAATATGTATATGTATTTTATGAGCAAGAAAACATAAATTGTAATGTAATTTAGTTAAGTTTGTTAATTTCAACTTTCTTAACAGAAAAGAAAAATTAATTACATGGTGTACATTGGGCATCTTTCATAATACTCTTACTTTTTCACATTCTTAGTATTTTGCCTCCTAGCATGTTGAGGACTGGACAGGCTTCTAAGCTGTGGCCAAAATGGGGCAAGGATTATTCTAGAAAGACTGTTAGGATATCACTGTATACCACTCCATCTCCCATGAATATAGAGGTTGCACTGTGAGAGGAGGCGTTACTCACCATCTTTCCTACTTAAACATGACTTCATGCCCTGTGGTTCCCTGCCTACCTCTCAAACTACTCCTTCTTAATCTCCTTCAAAGCTTTCACCTAACCTAAAATATTGGTAATCCAAGGTTCCATCCTGGGGCCCCTCTTCTTGTTGTACTCAACCACCTGAGACTTTCAATTCTCATGGCTTCTCTCACAATGTTTACATGGTCCATTCTTAAATATCATCTCCAGATTTATCTCCTGAACTCCAATTAGTCTCATATTTCCAAATCTGTCTCAGCACCTCCACCTGGACTCCTCCCAACCCCCACACGTCAAATTCACTTTGTCCTAAACCAAATCCTCTACAAATATGCTATTCCTCATGGATTTTCTGTTTTGAGTAATGTTATTATCACACACCAAGAAACCTCACAGTCATCTTTGTGTGTGCTTCCCTCTTTCTTAGACACCACATCCAATCATTCGCCCTAGCTCATAAAGTCTACCATGTGAATGTTTCTTAAATATGCCCCCATCATTAATTCTACCCTGCAACAAGATGCCACCATTCATCAATGCACACTCTGCTTTTCCACTCTAGCTTTGTGAGATCCATCATCTCTTAATTGGTCTTTCTGCTTTCATTCTCTACTGCCCCCACACCTTTATAAGATGGCTCTCTGAGGCCAACAGGATCAGGTCCATGCTCCTTAGCACACCTCTTAAGGGTTTTTACAGTGCTGTCCTTATTCCTTGGCATGCCTTCTAAGGGTTTTCACAGTCTGGCCCCCAATTTTCTCTACAGTGTCACATCTTGCCATTTCCTTCCTCTTCCTCCTCCATACTTTATTACAGCTCTGTTGGCACACTGCATGTTTAATACCGTGTGTTCTAGCCAGGCTGTTCGGGGTTCCATGAAAATGCTGAATAGTTTGATGCTTCTAAATATAGCTCAGGTTGTTTCCACTGCCTGAAATACCTTTTGTTCACACTTCAGTCTGTGATATCCCACTCAGATTTCAAGCTCACATATAAAGTTCCTTCAAAAGAATGAATGATTCTTTTTCTGGGTTTCCATGGAAACTTGTGCACACCTGCATTGAAACACCTCTTACATTCTGTTATGAGTTGTTTTTTTTTTCCTTTACTGGATGGACTGTGACCTTGGCAAGAAAATCTGAAATATAATAGATGTTCAATTGATGTTTGGTTTGAACTAGTAAATTTAATACCCCTGGTGTAGTTGGTACATTAAGTTGGGAATACTAATTACATACATCTAAGAATTAATTTTAATTATATGCTGTACTCTAGGTTAGAAAGTAGGAAAGCAGATATTAATGTGTGGAGCCTAAAAAAGGGAAGAAGTAATTTTAAAGAACTAATTTGAGAAACAAAGAGTAATGAGGGGGTCTGCATGGAAGAAAGGAGTGAAGAGGAACCAGAAGTGAACATGATTTACAGATAAATTTGCCCACTTTAGCATTTCATCCTTGCTATTCTATTTTTGTAAATAGGTAGGCTAATGTGACCCAATGAGAAAGTATCTGGTGAAAACAATGTCCAAAGTAGGTATTGAAGATGTTGAAAAATTCTACTTTCTATATTAACTATGAATTTTTATTTTTCTTAGTCTCCTTTTATAAAAGTTACTTCATGATGAATACCATTTTGTAAATGAATTCAAGATGTAGATAAAAGAGAAATGAAATAGAGATAATTCTATTTTGTTACTTAGTTTCACATGTCCATTTGGACAATTTATCCATATATTATAAAATGTCACCATCTGCTGGGGGAAGAAAAGATGTACAATTCAACTTTGTTGTGTGAAGTGCTATTTTAAGTCAATATGATTACTTACAATTACAGAACTTTTATTTTAGAAAGATGATTACACTGGTTCAGCTGGTGAAGAATTACCTGATCATATAGGCAAATATTACTCAACAATCTGCTTTGTTTGAGGATATGCTTTTTCCAATAAGCAATTCACATCAAGTATCCTTTAACATGTTTCAACAAGAAGCTATTTCTCAGGACCATTCATCCTCTGTTTTCAGCTCTTTGCAGTTAGCACTTAATATGGAAGTATCAGGTATTAAAATTGGTGACTACAGATGTGGGACTGGCTTAGTGAAAAGAACAGAATGGCTTAGTGAGAAGCGCAACAAATCCCTTCCTCAAAAAGCAATGATAAAACTGACAAGATTGCCAAAAACAACCACAGTCAGGACTCTGGAAATTGACCAGAAAGAGAGAAAGGGGTAGAAAAAACATTTCAGAAATAATGGCTGAAAACACCCCGAATTTGATGAAATACATTAATCCACACATAATACTTCTTTCACTTCTCATAATGTTTTCAAGTTTCATCCATGTTGTAGCATGTATTTTATCCCCTTTATGGTTGAGTAATATTCCATTGTATGCATATACCACATTTTGTTTATTCATTTATCAGTTGATGGACATTTGGTTTATTTCTACTTTTTGGCTATTAGAAAATGCTGATATGAACAATTATGCATAAGTTTTTGTGTGAACATATGTTTTCAATTCTCTTGGTTGTTCTGAGAAAGGAAAAACCAAGGTATTTTTTTCTTCTCTCCCTTACACAATCATTCAATACAATACTTCTGACACCAGATGTGTGTGGGGTTTCTCCCCACATATCAAGCAATCCATTCTCTAGCAGATATTGCAGCGGAAACCAGTTAGGGGTCCTTTAATTCAATTCCATTCTGACACTACCTACTTGAGATAGCATCAGATCCCACAGGTTGAAGCCTCAGTCCTCAGACTACCCTCTACTTCAAACACCAGTTGCAAACCCAGGTTGTAACCTGTGCTTCTGACCTACCAGCTACAAGTCAGGTATTCCCACAACCCCCTCCTCACCTCCTAAGGTTCAATTAATTTGCTAGAGCAGCTCACAGAACTCAGGGAAGCACTTTACTTATGTTTGCCCACTTATTGTAATGGATATTACAAAGAATACAGATGAACAGCCAGACAGAGGGGATGAACACAGACAAGGTATGGGACAGGGGAGCATGGAGCTTCCATGACTTCTGTGGGTGCCTCCAAGTGTTTAGCTACCCAGAAGCACTCTGAATCCTGTCCTTGGGGTTTTTATGGAGCTCATTATGTAAACATGATTGATTGAATCATTGGCCACTGGTAATCAACTCCACCTTTATCCCCTTTACCTTGGTGGGTGGGGCTGAAAGTCTCAAACCTCTAATCAAGCCTTGGTCTTTTCAGTGACCAGCCTCATTCTGAAGCCACCTAGGAGATCACAGCCACCAGTCATCTCATTAGCATACAAAAGAACCTCATCATGCCAGAGATATTCCAAGGGTACTAAGAGGTGTGTGTGTGTGTGTGTGTGTGTGTGTGTGTGTGTGTTTTAGGCCAGGAAAAAAGGTGGGGAGGGATGAAGAAGAACAAATATATATTTCACAACATCATAGTTATTTATCTAGGAGTGGAATTTCTGGGTCATATGGTGACTGTATATTTAATTCTTTGAGGAACTTCCAAACTGTGTTCTTAAACAGCTGTACCATTTTATATTCCCATCAGCAAAGTAGAAGGGTTCCAGGTTTTTTTTATTTCATCATATTATGGAGGTACAAATGTTATTAAGGTTACATATATTGCCCTTGCCACCCCTCCCCCCTCAGTCAGAGCTTCAAGCGTGTCCATCCTCCAGATGGTGCGCATCACACTCATTATGTAAGTATACACTCATCCCCTCCTCTTCACTCCCACCTGCTCGACACCTGATAAATGTTTTGGGTTTTTTTTTTACATTTTGGTTATATTTAATATCTTTGTCTCTCCCTAGGAAGGGTTAGAGGTATGCCCTTCCCCTCCAAAATGCTCACCACATCCCTCAAATGTGGGCCTACACCCCCCCCAGAATCCCTGGTAAATACTACCACCATTTGAGCACCATAGTGTTAATCAGTCAGTACTGATTTGATGGCGAGTAGACGTGGAGCCCATTTTCCTGCTTTTGTGTCGCCTCACTTTGGATAATGGGCTTAAGCTTAATCCAGGATAGTATAAGCGGTGCTAGCTCACTGTCGTTTCTTAGAATTGAGTAATATTCCATTGTGAACATACACCAAATTTTAATAATCACTCAATGAATTGACTGATGGACACTTGGGTTGTTTCCATGTCCTTGCAATAGTGAATTGTGCTGCCATAAACATTCGAGTGCAGATGTCTTTATAATAGAATATCTTATGCTCTTTTGGGTAGATGCTGGGTCGAATGGTATTTCTATTTTTAGCAGTTTGAGGTATCTCCAAATTCTTTTCCACAAAAGTTGCACTAATTTGCAGTCTCACCAGCAGTGTAAGTGTGTTCCTGTCTCTCCACATCCTCGCCAGCATTTGTTGTTTTGGGATTTCTCACTGGGGCCATTCTCACTGGTGTTAGGTTGTATCTCATTGTGGTTTTCATTTGCATTTCTCTAATGATTAGAGATGTTGAGCATTCTTTTTATATGTTTACAGGCCATTATTCTGTCTTCTTTGGAGAAGATTCTGTTCATTTCTGTTGCCCATTTCTTGATGGGATTGTTTGATTTTTTCTTGTTAATTCTTTTGAGTTCTAGATAGATTCTTGTTATTAGACCTTTATCAGAAGTGTAAAGAGCAAATATTTTCTCTCATTCCGTGGGTTGTATATTTGCTCTAATGATAGTTTCCTTGGCTGTGCAGAACCTTTTTAATTTGATGAGATCCCATTTGTTTATTTTTGATGCGGCAGTGATTGCCTTGGGGGTCTTCCTCAAGAATTATTTGCCATTGTTCTTGTGGGGGAGAGATCCACTCATGTGTAGGAGACCAAGATCTATGCCTCTTTCTCTGGGAGCAGGAATCCGGGGGGTTACCTTTACTCCACCAAATCAAAGACTCAACACCCTTCACAATAGCAACAAAGAAAATAAAGTACCTAGGAATATACTTAACTAAGGAGGTGAAAGACCTCTACAGGGAGAACTATGAAACACTGAGGAAGGAAATAGCAGAGGATGTAAACAGATGGAAATCCATACCATGCTTGTGGGTCGGCAGACTCAACATTGTTAAAATGTCTATACTACTCAAACTGATCTACAGATTCAATGCAATCCCTATTAAAATCCCAATATCATTTTTCACAGATATAGAAAAAATAATTATACGCTTCTTTGGAACCAGAGAAGACCCTGCATATCAAAAGCAATTCTAGGCAATAAAAACAAAATGGGAGGTATCAATATACCAGATTTCCAACTATACTACAAAGCTGTAGTAATTAAATCAGTTTAGTATTGGCACAAAAATAGGAATATTGACCAGTGGAACAGAACTGAGAACCCTGATATAAAACCATCCTCATATAGCCATCTAATCTTCGACAAAGCAGACAAAAACATTCACTGGGGAAAAGAATCTTTATTCAATAAATGGTGCTGGGAAAACTGGACAGCCACTTGTAGAAGGCTGAAGCAGGATCCACACCTTTCAATTCTCACAAAAATCAACTCACGCTGGGTAACAGACTTAAACCTAACGTATGAAAGTATTAGAATTCTAGAGGAAAACGTTGGAAACACTCTCCTAGACATTGGCCTAGGCAAAGAATTTATGAAGAAAACCCCAAAGGCAATCACAGCAGCAACAAAAATAAATAAATGTGACCTGATCAAACTAAAAAGCTTCTGCACAGCCAAAGAAACTGTCAAGAGAGCAAACAGACAACCCACAGAATGGGAGAAAATGTTCGCATCCTACACATCTGATAAGGGGCTGATAACTAGAATCTAAATAGAACTCACGAAAATCAGAAAGAAAAAAATCAAAAGAACCCTATCAAAAAGTGGACAAAGGACATGAACAGAAACTTTTCAAAAGAAGACAGAATAATGTCTAACAAACATATGAAACAATGCTCAACATCTCTAATCATCAGGGAAATGCAAATCAAAACTGCAATGAGATATCACCTATCTCTAGTAAGAATGGCCTTTATCAAAAAGTCCCCAAACAATAAATGTTGCCGTGGATGTGGAGAGATAGGAACACTCCTACACTGCTGGTGGGACTGCAAACTAGTTCAACCTCTGTGGAAAGCAACATGGAGATACCTTAAAGCAATACAAGTAGATCTACCATTTGATCCAGCAATCCCACTATGGGGCATCCACCCAAAAGAACAAAGAACAATCTACAAAAAGGACACCTGCACTCGAATGTTTATAGCAGCACAATTCACAATTGCAAAGCTGTGGAAACAACCCAAGTGCCCATCAATTCATGAGTGGATTAATAAAATGTGGTATATGTATACCATGGAGTACTATTCAGCTCTAAGAAACAATGGTGAAAAAACAAAAAAAGTAACAATGGTGATATAGCGCCTCTTGTATTTTCCTGAATAGAGCTGGACCATTCTACTAAATGAAGTATCTCAAGAATGGAAAAACAAGCACCACATGTACTCACCAGCAAATTGGTACTAACAGATCAACACCTAAGTGAACATATAGGAATAACATTTATCGGGTGTCGGGCAGGTGGGAAGGGGGGAAGGGATGGGTATATACAAACACAATGAGTGACATGTGCAATGTTTGGGGATGGTCACGCTTGAAGCTCTGACTCGAGGAGGGGGCATGGGCAACATATGTAACCTTAACATTTGTACCCCCATAATATACTGAAATAAAAAATATATTAAAAAATAAAATAAAAGACTCTTCCCTTGGGGAAAAAAAAATATTTCTGGCCAGGCCCAGCATATTTTCCTCCAGTATTCCGTGCAATAAGTTTTCCATCCCTTGTGATTATTCCTCTTCCCCTTCTGGAATCCTGATCACCCTGATATCCGGCTTTTTTACATAATTTCACACTTCTTGTAAGCTTTGGTCTTGTCTCTTGTTTCTGTGTTTTCTTTCTTCCTATGATTTGTTTAGCCCATAGGCATAATCTTTGAGCTCTAAGATTCTTTCCTCTGCATGGTCCATCTTGTTCTTGATGCTTTCCACTGTATTATGGAGTTCCTTGTTTGCTTCCTTCATTGCTAAAATTTCTGATTGGTTTTTCTGTATAATTTCAATTTCTTTGGAGAATTTTTCATTCATTTCCTTAATTGTTCTTGTGGTTTCTCTATGTTGGGATTCTATTTTACCTTCAATTCCGCTGAGTTTTCTAACAGTCCATATTCGGAATTCTTCCTCCGTCAGTTTAATCATATCATATAAGTTGGTGTTGGTTGATGGCGGTCTATTATTTTCTTTTGTAGGTGACTTTTCTCTCTGCTCCTTCATGTTTCCTGTGATCTTTCACTGATTCTTCCTCATCTGCATGTTTTGTCAAGAACCGGAGGTGTTGGGACTGGATTATGAGCTAAATTCTGGGATTCCAAAGGAATGATTTTTGGCAGGGCTGGGAATATATGCTCTAGTCCTGTATCATCTTAGAGGAGTTTGAGTCTGTTGGGTTATCTTTGACCTAATGTCTTCACCTTCTGTCTACAGTGATTAATGGATTTAGGCCCCTTGCTTAGAGACTCAGAGGTTAGATCTCTCTTGTGAGAGCAAGTCCACTCTCAATCCATAGGTTAAAGTGGGAGGCACTATGATAGGCTCTGAGATTACTCTCTCTTTTGTTACCTGTGGTTTGTGAGAAGGAGACAATTATCAGGGTATTCCAAGTCCTCAGTATTGCCATTTAAGCTTTCACATAGGATATGCAGGTATCTCAGTCTTCCGGGAATGTCCTGTCACTCCCTAGGATTCCTATAGACCTGTTACTGCTTTAGGAGGGGTGAAAGGAGCTTCAGGAATCAGTGAGCCTAAGAGGGAATACTTCAGTGGTTGCTGGATCTGTAGTTAGGGTGGAGTTGTTAATATGTTATTCAGAGATCTTTCCTCACCCTTTCGGAAGAGCTCCTAGTGGAGGTATTCAATTGGTGCAGATGCTAAGGATTATGGTCGTGATTTTCCTTCCTGAACCACAAGCCCATAAGTTGGCAACAATCTAGGTGCCAAAAGAAAGCCCTTGTGATCCAAACTTATCAGATAATCAAAACCAACCAGCTGTATGTAGACATCACTCTGTTCCCTTTTTCTTAATTCCAATGAAGCACATATTCAAGCTATCCGCACAAGGAAAGTGACTTTTCTCCTTTCTCATGACCTTGCAGGGCTGAGTCTGCTTTGGTGGGCTGTGGGGGAGGCAATGGATGAGACTTTCACAAGTTTTGGGCTGGGAAACATCCTTTTTCAATTTTCTCCTCCCCCAAGGGCGGAGTCTGCCCTGTCAGAGGGGAAGATAAGTCTGCGGCGTAAGGAAAAGGCACTTCCTAGGGCTACCTAACCAAGATGTGGATACTCTTGTTCTCCTACCCTTCCAAGGGAGGGGTTTATCTAGTTGGTATGTGGACTAATTCCCAGAGTTGTTGGAGAAGCTTTACCTGAGGCCTCTGAGAGTCCCAGACCAGAAAGAGACCAGCCACGACTCTTAGCCCCTGCCGGGGTGAGGTCAGTCCCTTCCCCACGAAACCCCAGTGGGCAGGTCGCCACCAAGGATCTTCTTCAACACCGGCAGATCTCAGCCCAGACAGCAGCTTCCCTCACCCCTCTGCAATTCCCAGGAATGGGGCTTCCCCTTTGGCTGAAGGTACCAGCTATCTGGCCACCATAAAGAGGTAAAGATAGGACTCAGCTTGACAGGCTGTCCTGATAGGCTGTTAGAGCTGCCTTTCCGTGACCAGCACCAGCAGGGAGGTGGAAGCAGAGTGGAGGTGACAGTCTTACAACATGGGTTTTGGGTTGAACAGCCTCTTTCTTAACTCGGTCCAGAGGTGTAGTCAGACCCTTTGGAGCAAAGCACCCAGACCCAAGTCACAAGAGGGTGTGGTTGATAATGTCTCTCCAGGTTATAACTGGAAAAGCAGCCTCCTTCACAACTCTGCTTTGCCAAGATGGGCTCTGCTTTCTGGACACAGAGTGCAGGCGGGTTGTACAGTAAGTGACTGCCCAAGACCAATCTGGTGGGGCAGCTGGTGAACCACCATACTCCGCCTTCCGCCCCTTTAAACACAGAGTCCGAGACAAGCTGCAGGAATGGGAACAGCTTCTTTCTCAGCTCTGCCCAGAGGCAGAGTCGGACCCTTTGGTGCAAAGCATCCAGACCCAAGTCACAGGAGGGTGTGGGTGATAAAGCCTCTCCAGGTTGTATCTGGATAGCAGCCTCCTTCACAGCTTGGCCTTGCCAAGACAGGCTCTGCTCTCTGGACTTGGAGCACAGGTGGCTTGTGTGCAGTGAGAGATCGCCCAAGATCAATCTGGTGGGGCAGTGGTGTGAACCCCCACTCTTCGCCTTCTGCCCCTTTAAACACAGAGTCCAAGACAAGCCGAGGGAATGGGAAGACCGAGGGCAGTGTTGGAGAAGCAGAGGTATCTCCCAACTCGTGGAGTTCCCACGGTTCAGGGAACCGAGCTTTGCGCTCTCTGTCTACCCAGCGCCAGCTGAAACCTCAACTATATCCAAGGTCAAAGCCTCCTTTCGGGTACACTCCCTTCAACCTGGTCCTGGAAGCCTCCTGCAGCAAGATGCTGGAGTGGGCTCTCAGCTCAGGAGCAACTGTTCGGTTTGGACCCTCCCCCACTTGAAACTGCCTCATCTGGGCGCTCAGGAGAGTTCAAAATGTTCCCTGCTCCAGTCTCCTCTCCACACAGCTCTTCCCGGTGCTACCACTTCCCACCAACTTTAGGCACTTCCCGGCCTGCGTGGGTGTGCAGCTTGGTGGGGGGAGGGCGTCTCCCAGCTCTAGGTAGACCTGATGCCGCTGCTGGCTGGCAGCCGCTCAAACCGCACCTCGCTCCCTCCCTGTTGTATATGTCTGATTCCCCGGGTTTTTCGGAAGAATATCCGACTCACCTTTGATTTCAGCTGCAGTTTTTCTTTTTTTTTCTCCGTTTCTCAGTGATTCTCTGCAAGCTTGGGAAGCTGGTCCTGTGGAAGTGCAGATCACTCGCGTGTGGTTATCCGCTTTCTTCACTTTCCACTCTGGGAGCAGAGAGCCAGGAGGACACCCCTACTCCGCCAGTTTTTCCTGTCTCTGGGTTCCAGATTCTTGTCACTAATTTTAACTCAATGATTCTGTTACTATGTGATTGAAAATATGATGAATTTGTTTGAATCTTAAACAAAGATTTGAAGTGTGAATTAGATTTCCAGGCATTAAAGTGCAGTAGGCAATTAGGAATGTCAGATTAGAGTTTATAAAAAAGTCAAGGTTGGAGATATGGATTCATCACACTTCCCCCTCATAAAAATGGATTAGTTTTTACTGTTTGGAAACTATATCCTCATGGTGTACCATTCACACAAAAAACAAAACTAGTTTAAAAATAGTTACAACCTTTTTTCTTGGTTTGTAATTTGCCTCTACATTCCTTGCCCATTTTTCTATTGGTATGTTCACTGTTACATAGCAGTTTGCAGGGATATTTTTTATTAGGGATATTAACTCTCTGTCTTAAGTGTTGCAAATATTTTTCCCAATGTATAGCTTGTCTTTTGATTTTTTGCAGCATATATTATCTTGTGGATTAAAAAAAATTTAATGAGGTCTATGATTTACTTTATGGCTTCAGAGTTTCCTTCTTGTTTATACTCCATCATAATGTTATATAATATTCTCCCATATTTTATTTTTCATACTTAACTTTAATCCATCTAGAGTTTGTCATTGTATATGATATGATGTAGGAGTCATGTTTTTTTCTTACAAATAGATTTACATCATATCAGTCCTAACAGTTCCCACAAACTTAAAACAACTTTGTCATGCATTATAATATTTTCCATATACACATAGATATACATTGGAACTCACCTTTCTATTGACATTTTCATTAACCATTATAACTTAGTATTAAGTAGATTTATAATAATTTTATATATAATAAGGACAGTTCCCCTTTCGATTTGTTATTTTCTCATACTTCTCTTAGTTAAACTTCATTTAGTCTTCCATATACTTGATTCTAATTCTGGATTTTTTATTGTTTCAGTGATCTCTTTATGCGACATTGTTTTATTTGCTGTAGTTTATAATGCACAGTATTATCTTGTTAGAACAGTCTTTCCATATTACCTCTATTCTCCAAATACTATTGGTTGTTCTGCCAATTAAATTGAAGAATAATTGTACTATAGGCTCCCGATCCGATTTAATATATGGGTTAAAATTGCCTTAAATTGGCCATGCGTGCTAGCTCATACCTGTAATCCCAGCACTTTGGGAGGCTGAGGTTGGAGGATTGCTTGAGGCCAGGAGTTCAAGACCAGTCTTGGGAACATAGTGAGATATCTCTACAAAATATATTAATGAAAAAATTAGCTGGAGAGAGACAATACAGCCACCAGCCGGAGGCACCTCCAGGGAACGGGACCTTCCCTTTTGAGACCCTACAGCTGACTAAGGGGAACTCAGACTGTGAGCTCCCTACCCGCCAACCCTCCCAGGTGCTGCTGGCACGGTGTTCCCAGGAGAACGGTGCCGACTCAGAGGCTGAGACACAGACACAGCTTGGGCTCCCTGTGGGTGAATTGGGACCGGAACTCCTCTCCCTGGTGGGGATACAGTTTGAACTCTGGGACCCAGGTCGGACCTGCAGACCAGATCCCGTGCACCGAGGTCTAGCATTGCCCGGGGCACAGAAGGGATATTTGTGAACGGCCGGCTGAGGTGTGTGTGCCTCCAGGGGCAGATCAGTGTCCTAGAGGGCAACCCTCCCACCAAAGGGAGGCCGTGCGCCCAGCCCAGGCAGTGTTTCTGCGCAGGGAACCTCCCCGCAGGCATCACAATCTGGGGAGGCCTGGTGACGTGTGGTCTGGACTGCTGGCAGAGGCCCAGGAGTAGCTGCGGAGTTGGGGAGGGTGGAAAGAAGCAAGGCCTGCTCCAGACTGCGGGTCTCAGACAGCCCCACCCCCACAAGCAGACTTTCTGGCTGAGCAGGACCATTCCAGCCCTGCCCTGACAGCTTTTCCTGTAAGCAGAGAACAGAACTTTGACCCCTGCTAATTGCATTGGTGGTGCCTGAGGGCAGGCTTACCCAACCCAGCTCCGCCAAGAACAAGAGCTGATAACAGGACACAAAATCAACAGCATAGCCTGTTCCTCCAAGCGAATGCCACCTACTGACTGGGACGGCATCTTGCACAGCCTTTCCACGGCACCCACTGACTCAATATACAGGGAGTGGTCGAATCTCACCCACAGACACCAACTAACGCCTCAGAAACTAAACAAGGTGTGTGAATATCCAAACAATAACCTAAAGGAAAGAAACAACAACTGATCGACATGGGAAGAAATCAGCGAAAGAACTCAGAAAATATGAAGAACCAAATGGAAAACACACCCCCAAAGAGGAGCACCAGCCCCCTACAAGCGGACACCAACCAAAATCAGGCAACCAATATGACAGAAGAGGAATTTCGTATGTGGATCATAAGAACACTCACCCAGCTGCAACAACAACTCAATAACCAACACAAAGAAACCACAAAAAGCCTCCAGGATATGGGAAAAGAAATAGACACAATGAAGAAAAGTGTAACCGAACTCCTGGAAATGAAGAATCAATACAAGGAACTACAAAATACAGTGGAAAGTCTCAAGAACAGGGTAGATCAAACAGAAGAAAGAATCTCAGAGATTGAAGATAACACCCTCCAATTAAATAAATCAGTCACAGAAATAGAGCAGAGAAACAAGAGAAAAGAGCAAAGCCTACAAGAGCTGTGGGATTATGTGAAGAAACCTAATGTGAGGGTCATAGGGTTACAAGAAGGGGAAGAAGACAACACTCAAGGGTTGGACAAGCTGTTTGAAGATATAATAGAGGAAAATTTCCCAGGCCTTGCTCAAAATCTTGATATACAAGCTCAAGAAGCTCAGAGGACCCCTGGGAGATTCAACGCAAACAGGGAGACGTCATGACATGCAGTCATCAGACTGACCAAACTATCAACTAAAGAGGCCCTTCTAAGAGCTGTAAGACAAAAGAAGCAAGTAACATACAAGGGAAAGCCAATTCGAATAACATCAGACTTCTCTAATGAGACTTTACAAGCAAGGAGAGACTGGGGCCCCATTCTCACTCTTTTGAAACAAAACAATGCCCAGCCTAGAATATTATTCCCTGCAAAACTAAGCTTCGTATATGAAGGAGAAATAAAAACATTCTCAGACAAGCAAAGGCTCAGAGAATTCACCAAGACAAGACCAGCCCTACAAGAAGTACTTAAAACAGTGTTATGCACGGAACATCATAATAATAACCCACAAATATAAAAACAACCAAAACCCAAAGATATTAAAGGCCAGATATTACAATGGCTGAAGACAGAAATCATAGCAACAAAATCCAACCAAACAGAATGATCAGTAATCTACCTTACCTATCAGTTCTCTCAATAAATGTGAATGGCTTAAACTCTCCACTCAAGAGACATAGGCTGGCTGAATGGATAAGAAAATACAGGCCAAGTCTATGCTGTCTTCAGGAAACACATCTAACCTGCAAGCATGCATATAGACTAAAAGTAAAAGGGTGGATATCAGTATTCCAGGCAAGTGGAAGCCAAAAGAAGGCTGGCGTGGCAGTTCTAATTTCAGACGATTTAGTTTTTAAACCAACAAAAGTAGTGAAAGACAAAGAGGGTCATTATATAATGGTGAAGGGCACACTTCAACAAGAAGAGATAACAATTTTAAATATATATGCACCCAACTTAGGTGCACCCAGTTTCAGATGAGATCGGGCGCATTCAGGGTGGTGTGGCCGTAGACGTGCACCCAGTTTCATAAAGCAAACCTTACTGGATCTAAGCAAAAGGATTAATAGCAACTCCATATTCACCGGAGATTTCAACAACCTACTGACGGCACAAGACAGATCCTCCAAACAGAAAATTAATAAATAAATAATGGACTTAAACAAAACCCTGGAACAACTGGGTCTGACTGACATCTACAGGACATTCTACCCAAAATCCACTGAATATACGTTCTTCTCATCAGCTCACGGGACATTCTCTAAGATTGACCATATCCTAGAGATTTACACAAAGTAAATCTCAAGAAATTTAAAAAAATAGAAATCATACCGTGTACCTTCTCAGATCTCAGTGAAATAAAAGTAGAAATCAACCCTAACAGAAACTCACATTTCTACACAAAAACGTGGAAATTAAACAACCTCCTACTAAATGATTACTTCATAAATGAAGAAATCAAGATGGAAATAAAAAATTCTATACTCCTACACTGCTGGTGGGACTGCAAATTAGTTCAACCTCTGTGGAAAGCAATATGGAGATACCTTAAAGCGATACAAGTGAATCTACCATTTGATCCAGCAATCCCATTGCTGGGCATCTACCCAAAAGATCCAATGACACTCTACAAAAAAGACACCTGCACTCGAATGTTCATAGCAGCACAATTCATAATTGCAAGGCTGTGGAAACAGCCCAAGTGCCTATCAATCCAAGAATGGATTAATAAAATGTGGTATATGTATACCATGGAGTACTATTCAGCTCTAAGAAACAATGGTGATATAGCACATCTCATATTTTCCTGGTTAGAGCTGGAACCCATAATACTAAGTGAAGTATCCCAAGAATGGAAAAACAAGCACCACATATATTCACCAGCAAACTGGTATTAACTGAGCAGCACCTAAATGGACACATAGGTACTACAGTAATAGGGTATTGGGCAGGTGGGAGAGGGGAGGATAGTGGGTATATACATACATAGTGAGTGAGATGTGCACCCTCTGGGGGATGGTCACGCTGGAAACTCAGATTTGTGGGGGGAGGGAGAAGGGCATTTTTTTGAAACCTTAAAATTTGTACCCCCATCATATGTCAAAAAAAAAAAAAACCAACAGCGATAGCTTCAATGCTTTTTTGTACTCTCCAAATTTTAAATAAACATGTATAATAAAAGAATAGAAAAGTCAAATTCAAAGAAACAGAGAGTAGAACTGTGGTTACCAGGGACTGGGGGTAGGGGAAATGGGGAGATGGTGGTCAACAGGTACAAACGTTCAGAGATGAACAAGTTCTAGAGATTTAAGGTACAGCATTGGTGGTTGTGGATGTGTTACTTAATTTGTCATAATCATTTCACAATTTATACATATAACAAATTTTAAAAATCCATTGTTTTACATATAAAAAATAAAGACACGTATAAGAAAGAAAAAACACTGGAAAGAGAGGAGGTAAATGTAACAAACCTGGTGAATGAGTCCATTTGAAGGTAGTGGTTTTTAAATCAGAGCATTTTCACAGAAAGAATTATATACATGATAAAAATTCCCAAATAAATTTAGTAATAATAAAATAAAGTTGTTTATGAAGAAACAATAAAGTTGTTTAAGAAGAAAATCCTTGAAATATAATGAATATGAAAAGAATTTTACTATTTTGCTCAAGAACACAGATGTTATTTTAAGGAAAATCCTGCAAATTTAAGAAAAGGCAAAAAGTTTTAGTAAATGGTAAGACTTTACTCAACATCATAGAATACACAGTGCAGAGAACATCTACAATTTAAACCAGATTGCAGATATATTTAGTTCTGGGTCACAACTTATTCAGCATTAGAAAATTCATATTGAATGTAAATCTTATTAAAGTAAGGAACACATGTTGAATTAGCTAATTCTCATATTTTATTCAATATCATAGTATTCATATTGAAGTGAAATCCTATAAATAATATGAATAAGGAAAGGCTTTTAGACATGAATCCACCCTTGCTAGTATAATTCATGCTAGAGAGAATCTGAAAAATGTACTAAATTTGGGAAATCCTTTAGACATGGCTGCACTATTGTGAAGTAAGAGATAATTCATACTGGAGAAAAACCCTCTGAGTGTAGTAGATATGAATACACAGGAATGTGTTCATTTCTTACTCAACATCAGTGAATTATTATCAAAGAGAAATAATTTGAATCCAATGTATGTTCTTTTAACCACACTTACCTTCAGATAAATTATAGACAATAAAATAAAGTTTAAATAATTGCAATTCATAAATCATCCCTAGCTTAGAATGTGATAATTCACATTGGAGACAAACATTAAGAATTTTGTTTTGTGGTTCACACATTATTAATGAACACGAAATTCATATAGAGATAATTGAAGCAGGAAGAAGTGTAAAAATATATTTGGCTAAGCTGGGTAGGTGGCACATACCTATAGTCCCAGCTACTTGGAAGGCTGAGGTAGGAGGTTCGCTTGAGCCCAGGAGTTTGAGGCTACAGTATGCTATAATTGTAACTGTGAAGAGCCACTGTACTCCAGCCTGGGCAACACAGTAAGACCCTGTCTATAAGACATATACATATATATCTTATATATATTTGCCTATGGGCAATATTTCTTTACATTAACCAGTATTATACCAAAAGTTACCTTGTGAAAAGATATCTGGTAAAAACAACTGTTAAAATGAGATGAGACAGTGACTTCAATATAAGACTACTACCAGGGCAAAATGACTGAGGGGGATGGCACAAAATGAGCAAATGGACTTTATTTCTGGCAATATTAGCCCTACTGAACTCATGCTCTCCTACCTATGGAAATCCACACAAGCAGCCACAAAGAGAGAAGTGCCATCCAGCCAGACCAGCCTTCCCTTCCCCACAGGAACTCACAAAGTCCAAAGAATAGAACATCATCAGGCCATTGCCTGATGGGCCTGTCACCACTCACTGGAGGGAAAGCTTCCAGGAAGAGGCAGGTACCAGGGACCTTCAGCAAACCATGAAACCACAGCAAGAAAGCAAGCATGACTCAGCTCCTGCCCACTGCAATTACTTAGGAACTCTGCCCCTTGGATGTGGAAAAAGCCCAGCGGTGCTTCCCAGTAAGCTGCTATTCAGGTCTGGAACTTTCTAACAAATGACGTGGGAAGTCACTTTTTGAGGGCAGGGTCAAACTGGATTTCAGAAGGTTTGCCCCCACTGGGATGACTGAAACAAACTATAGACTGGGTACCGATGCAAATGATAACATTGTAGCATCAGAAATAAAATAGATAAATTCCAACTCAGTAAGAAGCCTAACTTCTGCATTAAAAAGTGTTTGCAGCTAGATATAAGTAATGATCCCAGGCAAGGTTGGTGCCAGGCACAGACACATTGTGCAAGAAGATGGCAAAAGGAAAGCCTATGGTGTGGAAAGGCCCAGCAAGGAGACCAGCATGTTGCATAGTGTGTGGGAGGGGACAATGGAAACTAACACCATTTGCCAGGTGCCTGCCATGGGCTATTTCTGGGCTTGGGGTTCTAGAGGTGTTCCTTTGAACAGTAACAGCAGCCATCTAGGACAGGGGGTCCATGGCTATGGCAGATAAGAGAGGACTAAGGCCCAAGAGGCCAGTAAATAGTGGATTCAAGCCTTCTGTACCAATGGATTAGTAAATCCAGACAGCCTAGGCAGAATGTGGGTTGGAAAAGCACTTTTGTGTGTTTCTTGATTCCTCGGTGCCAATGTCATGACTGGCAAATGCAGGCATTGCAATAACGGCATGCTTTTCACCGGGCCCCATCCAAAGCATCAGCCCCTTCTCCTTTTGTGCAAGCACCTCTTCCTGCAGAATCAGGATGTGGGGGGAGTCTGGCCAGGGCCACAGACCAAATGCTTCCACAGCTTGGGATTTCTCTACTGTCTTCGGGACACAGTCACACCAACACTATTAACCCTTTCCAGCCTAGTGATTATGGTATCTGAAGAGAAGGATATCAGGTCACCTCTCCTCTAGAAATAAATAGCTTGGTATCTCTAAACCTGGCCATCATTTACACATACACATGAAATCCTCAATGGGTGATAATTCATTGCCCACAAGCCCAAGGGAAAACAGGCTCTTTTCCTGGGATTTCTACAGGAGGCTTAGACAGAGTCACTTCCCACATGTCTGGACTGAGTTTGCAGATTTGGGCCTTGACGCATCCAAAACACCTGGGGAATGTGAGTTAACTTCAGAGAAGAAAGGAAAAGAGGAGAAAGAAACATGTTCAAATAGAAATTAAATGTCTGATGGATTCCATGATCGCAGTTGACACTCACAACTATGAACAGTGTCTGGCACCAGCTGGCTCCAGCGCAGAAGGAATTGCTGTGTACCTGGGCTGAGACCCTGCCATGCCTGACCCAAGGAGGCCTGACCAAGCAGGCACAGCAAGCACAGAGAACACACTTGGCCTCTCTCCTCCAGACCCTGACAGGAAAGAGAAAGCTTTCCTCCAGGCCGCCACAGGCCTTTTTAGCAGGCCATGTTGCCACTGGCTGGCATTCTCAGAGAGAACAGCTCTCCGCTATTTTACAATTCGTTTCCCAAAAAGCAAAACGCAGATTTTCCCAGGATGTCTAGGATCCCAAGAACTGGAGCTCCTGCATTTGAGAAAAGTACAGTGAGGTCAAGGTCCTCCAGATTCATGCCTGCCAGGCAGAGAGAGCAGCTTTCCTCGCTCTGCCGGGAACTCCAAGGGCAGGGTCCACCAAGCCAGGCCAGAAAGTCCTCGGGCTGGGGGAGGGGTGTTGTCCAAAACCACGGTGCGATCAAATTAAAAAGCTTCTGCACAACCAAGGAAACTATCATTACAGCAAATAGACAACCTACAGAATGGGAGAAGATATTTGCGTGCTACACATCCAATAAAGGTCTGATAACAAGAATCTGTATAGAGCTTAAGAAGATTAACAAGAAAAAGATCAAACAACTCCATCAAAAAGTGGGCAAAGGACATGAACCAAAACTTTCAAAAGAAGACAGAATAATAGCCAGGAAACATGTAAAAAAGTGTTCAACATCTCTAATCATTAGGGAAATGCAAATCAAAACTACAATGAGATATCACTTAACTCCCGTGAGAATGGCCTTTATCAAAAAGTCCCAAATCAACAAATGCTGGCGTGGATGTGGAGAGATAGGAACACTCTTATACTGCTGGTGGGATTGCAAATTATTACAACACCTGTGGAAGTCATTTGGAGTAATCTCAAAGAACTAAACATAGAAATACCATTTGATCCAGCATTCCCACTACTAGGCATCTACCCAAAGGAAAAAAAAGACATTTTATAATAGAGACATCTGCACTTGAATGTTTATGGCAGCACGATTCACAGTTGCAAAGCTGTGGAAACAACCCAAGTGCCTATCAATACATCAGTGGATAAATAAAACGTGGTATATGTATACCACGGAATACTACTCAACTACAAAAAACAATGGTGAACTAGCACCTCTTAAATTATCCTCGACACAGCTGGAGACCATTATACCAAGTGCAGTATCACAAGAATGGAAAAACAAGCACCACATGTACTGGCCATCAAATTGGTACTAACTGATCAACCCAAGGTGCTCACTTGGAAGTAATATTCATTGGTGCCGTCAGGTGGGAGAGACTGGCAGAAGTGGTTAAGCACACAACTAATGGGTGCCGAGCGCACTTTATGTGGGAAGGGCACACTTGTAGCTCTGGCTTGGGCGAGGCAAAGGCATTATATGTAATCAAAATGTTTGTACCCTCATAATATTCTGAAATTAAAAAAAAAAAAGAATAGTACAACGAGGGTTTCTTCCCGGATTCCGGGAGGTTGGTGGCCCTGCGGCCCAGCTCCAAAGCCCCTCCTCCAGGCCACTTCCCCTAATGAGCCAGACCCCTCTCAGCTCTCAGGACTGTCTGAGCCAGGCCCGGGTCCCCGCTCTGTACTACCCGTTCCGGCCTCTAGATGGCCCCGCCCTAGTTGCGCTAATGACAGAAGAGGCCTGACTCTCTCTTTTCCTGGCCCCAGGAGCAGAAGGCAGTGGAAAGCGTGGCTTCAGGAATGGAGGGGTGAGAACTACCAGGGGCGCAGGAAAACAAAGCGGGAGAGGGGGGTCCGGCCTCGGTGCGGGCAGGAGCCCGGCCGCTGGCCTCTTGCCACCCAGGGACACCTCCCAGAGCCTTTCGTACGACCCGCCAGAGGAAATGGTCGCACGCTCTTGTCGCTCCCTCTTGCGTCTGAGCGAGTACTGTCAAACCACACTCTCTGAAAGGCGCCATGTTGACCATCGGCGGTGGTGCCCGCCACCCCCCCTCCCCCGGGTCCTCTCATGCGCATGCGCAGTGCCGCGACCTCGCATTCCCAGAGTGACGGGAAGCGGAAGTGCTCAGCCGACCCAGGAGGGCCTCTTGTAGTTTATGCGGGCAGTTGTCATCGGTCCCTGACGGGCTCTTGGCGGTGAAGTAAGGGGGAGACGGAGATGGTGATGGGTTTGATGGGCTGGGGTTGTTGGTAGGGTTGTGAGTGAGCGCCCTTGTGGAGGTTGAGAGACGCGGGCCGTGGCCGTGAGTGTTGGGATCGCGTGTTTGGAATTGATTGAGTCATTCAGGGACGGTTTCCTGAGTGCCTAATTAATGCCAGGCACCATTGCAAATATTTCACATTAGTCTTCCAGGAGCCCTGTGGGGTAGTACTATGATTATATCCATTTGACAAAGAAAATAGCAGTGTGGCTCGGCAACCTGTCCAAAATCACATAGGTAGCAAACCCAAGGGATCCTTTATCTTTTCCTATATTTATCATGTTTATTGTTTCCCATCTGCCTTCCCTGCTAGAATATAAGCTCCACAGGAGCGGGGAACTCCAAAATTTTTTGCCAGATATATCTCTAACACGGAAAACAAGCACATAGAAGGCACTCATTTCTTAAATGAATTAAAGTGGCATAGCAGGCTATTAGTTGGTTCCAAAGATGAGACCCTTAGTAAGGCAATGTGCAGCTCATTGACGATTGGTGAGCTTTGTATGAATGCTGACTCTTAAAAGTAGAACGAGACATTTCATATTCTGTTGCGTGAAAACCTTTGGATTTTACCGAACTTCACTCCATGGAAGGTAGCAAAGGGGTTGCTAATGAAATCTCCTGTGGTCATTGTGTGTCCAGGGTCAGAGTGTGTAACTGAGACCACTGCTCACCAACTGCAGACTCCAGCCTATCTGTGTCCAGGCTTCCTCACTTAGTCTGAGAAGACCCATTCAGAGGCCTCAGGAAGAGGTGAGTTCCCTGGGTCACAGGCAGACATCTGGTACTGCAGTGAGGTCCCAGTTCACGTGTGTTTGTGTCTGAATTTCTTGGTCCTGTCTCCTTGAGAACAAGAGAGGTGCTCTGAGGCAAGTCGGAGGAGAAGCCTCAGCACAGAGGCCAGACCCACATCCTCAGGGCAGAGGGAAGAGGCTCACAGGACAGTGGTCCTAGAAGAGCTGGACCTGCAGTAGCCTTTGTCTTTCATGGTCAGCTGAGAAAAGGCAATGCTGGCTCAACCTCCAGGTGCCATCAAGGACCATGTGACAGTGGGCAATGATCCCTGTTGGAGGAGAGAGAGATGAAAGTCACAGGTAGATCAAGGCATGGATGTCCCCCTTGGGGCTGGTCCCCTGCTATAGGCAGGATGAGGCTGGGAAGGATCATGACCAGCCACAGAAGTCTTCATCCTCTCCTAGCACACCTACTTGTACGACTTAATGCTCCCCTCTCTTGCCACTGGCTACTTTTAGATTTGAGTCAGTGCCACGGCATCAACCTTGCACCTGCTCAAGGGGAAATGCTGAATCTTCCTCCTGCCCAAGGTGCAGAAAATATATTTTTAGTTTATAGAATTTCATAGTCGTCTACAGGTATGCTCTCATCCAGTTTTGCTGCCTCATTTTGATGCTTAATGAAGCTGGGTCTGAGAACATGACTTTTTACGACACAGGAGCTGAATGAACCCTGTTGTCCTGATGCTGTTGTAGTGATTGCTGCAGCATGTGACGGTTACTCTGTCCAGAAGCTCCTGGCTGAAACCTTCTGAAAAACTGCCAAACAAGAGAGAGCATCGCAGTCAAAATGCAAATTGTGGGAAAGGAGGAAGTGGATGGGCAGGAACAAGGTGGTGCAACAGCCAGTGATGCATGGAGGACAGAGGAGGGCAGGCACAGTGGCTTCCAGCTTCACCTAGAACTGAGGAATTCTGTACTGTTACCCACCTGCCTGCCACCCCTCCCTCCCTCCCTCCAGCCTTCTGAGCCCTGGTTTGTCTCCTCCCACCAAACTATATCAAGAGATTCTTCTTATACACACTCTGCTGAGGGTCTTTTCATCTCTAGGGTTCTGTGTGATAATAGGTGATTTTGAGTCATTTTTAATTTTTATTTCACTCGTAATTAATATTCACTGTCAAAAAATGAGAAAATGGAAATAAACAAGGGAAGGAAATTGAAATAACCATCAACAGTAACCAACTTTTCAATAAATGCTCTTCAAGTCTTCATATGTGATCATATCGCTTAACAAACATGAGATCACACTTTATTTTTTTGTAACCTACTTTTAAGTATCTTAAGAACTAAAAACAAAATTCCATAGCATTTTTATTTTAAGAGATGGAGTCTTGCTGTGTTACCTGGGCTGGCCGTGGACTTCTGGGCTCAAGTGATCCTTCCACCTTAGCCTCCTGAGTAGCTGGGACTACAAGTGCTTGCCACCTCGCCTGCCTCTGTAGCATTTTTAGGCCCTGTGCCGTATGCCTGTTTTTGCATGTATCATATTTTTTAATGAGTTCTTTTTGTTTGACATTTAGTTGGTTCCAAACTTTGATTTCTTTTATATCAGTGATTCTAAAGTTTGAATGATGGGAATGACTACAGTTAGTATCCTTTCAGCTTTGTGCACATTTATTTGTTTTATTATGACAAATTTTTAGGACTAGAATTCTGGAGATAACGAAGGTACCAAGTTGTTAATCATTTCTGAAGTAGATGCCTTTAGTCATACATAAGTCATACATCTTTCCAGTAAGGAAAACAAAATTTCATGTGCAAAATGCACATGATCTTAGTAAAATCCTATGGGAACAGGCTGTAGCTATCAGGCCATGTTTCCAGATCATTCACCCCCAGGTGCAAGGGTGATTATTATCAGGCTGATAATTATGGTCTTATGTCTGTACTCACTGATCTCAACCCTCCTAATTCTGCTTTTGTAGATCTCTGTCCTTTTTACAGGGAAGAGCAGGATGGCTATGTCCCAGGTGAGTTCCTAATTTACTCCTATTTTTTTTCCAATGAACTTGAAGCAGAGGCAGCTTTTAGGAATCTATGCTGTAGCCTTGAAAAAAAAATCTGTCAATTTCCTCTGTTTTCTCTTGTGTCATCTTTCAGCGTGTCATCTACTGCAGGTTTCCTTAATCTTTCCCCTCAGAGAGACAGACAGAGAGAGAGAGAGAGAGAGAGAACAAAGGAGAAAAGAAAGACAATTCACTACTTATCCCTTTGGGGCCTGTACCTCATTTTTTCTTCTTTTCCTTACACATAAATTTCCTTAAAATTGCCTTCTCTAAGTCTATGCTAATTACTGCTTTCACAAAATTGTACAGACCAGGTAATTTGTACATTTAAGGTTTCTAGACTAACAAAAGACAAAGAGGAATCCAGTTCATTTTATTAATCCACATAACCTTAAATTTGATGAAGATACTGCAAAAAAGAAAATTATAGACCACTTTTACTTAACAATATAGATGCCAAAATTCGAGGGGGTTTCACTATGTTGCCCAGGCTGGTCTTGAACTCCTGGCCTCAAGCAATGCTCTGTCTAGGCCTCCCAAAGTGCTAGGATTATGGGGGTGAGCCACTGTGCCCAGCCAAACAAAAGCTTTGTTCAACAAAAGGAGAAAAATAATTCTCCCTCTCACTCCATGCCCAAGTCTTCTCCTCCTTCAGTTTTTTTATACATTCTTCCAGATATCATGCATACATATTTGTCTAGCTATATGAATCTTTTTTTCCTTCTTTCTTTTTTTTTTTTTTCTTGTGAACAAATTAGTGCACATTCTGGTCATAGGTTAATGATCATTCCATTTTACCAAATACTAGTCTACTCCAAGTTTTCTTAACCTACTGACATATTGGGCCAGGTAATTGTTTGTTGTAGACAGCTGCCTTGTGCATTGGAGGATGTTACAACAACATTGCTGGCCTCTGCCCTCTAGCTGCCAATACCTCCACCCCACCTCCCTTGTCATGACAATGAAAAATTTCTACTAACATTGGGGGGACAAAAATCACTCAATTTTGAAAACTGTATGGGTACCTCATTTACAGTTATGACTGCTCGATATTCCACCAGCTGGAAATACCATTATTTATTTACCTTTCTGCCAGGGATGTACATTTAGGATATTTCTAGTCTTTTTTTTTTTTTTCTAAATGAAAAGCGAACTTCTTTATTGTACGCAGTACAAAATATAACGCAGCATGGCAGGATGCAAACGGCCCTGCGCAGGGGAAAGTATTTCAAATCAATTGGCAGGTTAAAGCCTTTCTGCACTGTAGACTTTCCACACTCTGGAAAATAAGCAAACAAACAAACAAACAAAACTCTCAAACCCTCGAGAAAAACAAACCATTCAGGAGGTGCATGAGTCCAATGGGAATGCAGTGGTGATGCTGCCATCCTATGTCCCATGACAGCACAGGCCACAAAGTTACAGCAGAGAAGGGGTAGCTTACGCTACCGAGTATTATTTTCATACTTGCTAAGATAGCATAAATCCATCCAAAAAAAAAAAAAATTCCAAATCAGGATAAGTAAAGAAAGGAAAAACAAGTCTATACAGCATTTACAACAAATAAATCTCTAGCCAGCTGGGGGTAAAATATGCATCTATGTATAGACTGTGTATAGGTTATAAAGCTATAAATATTGTTTAGAAGGAGTTCTTTGATTAGAGTAGAATGCAATTAAGGCCCAAGCTATAGGTTCACCATCTGTATGGGCTAATTAGCTTCCAACAGAGGCAAATCTTATGTTTCCATAGCTATAAAGTACACCCCTTATCCTCGTGAACCTTTTCACAAATGTGCTGGTGGTCAAAGCGGGACAGTTGGAGACTGCGGAGTGCCCCATTAATACAAAAGCCATTCAAAGGATGTGTCTCACATTCACGTAGTCATCACTGCCTCCCTTCACATATGAGGAACAGCACAGTCATTCTTGATGCTATAAATAACATAGTCATGAATATCCACATACATTCCCATTTGTGTGCATCTTAGTACTATCTCGTCTGTAAGATAACTTTCTAGAGATGAGAATTCTAGGTCAGAGGTGTGTGCATTTATAGTTTAGGGCTTCTAAGCACCTCATCTATAATTGGGGAATGGTGTGTGGAGGGGTCAGGCTCCTCTGAGAAGCCCTCCTGCCGGAGAAATCTGCATGTCACTACCCTCTGGTACACTGGTTTTTCTGTCTCCCAAATTTGGACCTTGTGGGTACAAAATGTCTCTTTGAATTTAAGACCACCAAGTGTAAACATAACAGTATGGGGTTCAGAGCATAATCAGGTGGCTGGCTTATTGGCCTTTCTTTAAGACGGAGTCTCACTCTGATGCCTAGGCTGGAATGCAGTGATGTCATCATAGCTCACTGCAACCTCAAACTCCTAGGCTCAAGCGATCCTCCTGCCTCAGCCTCCCGAGTAGCTGGGACTACAAGCCAGCGCCACTGTGCCCAACTAATTTTTTCTATTTTTAGTAGAGACAGGGTCTCACTCTTGCTCAGTCTGGTCTTGAACTCCTGAGCTCAAGTGATCCTCCCACCTTGACCTACCAGAGTGCTAGGATTACAGGCATGAGCCCAGCCCAGGCTGGTCTTAAACTTCTGGCCTCAAGTGATGCTCCACCTCAGCCTCCCAGAAGTGCTAGAATTACAGGCGTGGGCCACTGCACCCAGTTGGTTTATTGGTCTTTGATAGAAATTAGGGCACTTCTAGAGGTGAGTTCTTGTTTGGTGGTGACAAAGAACACACAGACCTTTGTCCTTTTGCCTCAGTCAGCTGCCCAAGCCACAGACCTTCTGATTTCCTGTTCTTATCTCATGATTGATGAGCTAAGGTTAGAACTGTTTGTCATGATTGATTAGCTATGTTTAGAATGGTTTGTTTTAGCTCTGTATTCCCTGGGAAGCCCGCTCTGTCAGCCCCAAGCAGAATTCACTTCCTCCTCTCTGGGCCACCTGGACCCTGTCCTATATCTGTCATCTGTCATTGCCACTGTAAGGCAGGCCCCCTCCCTCCCTCTCATCTGTGGGTTTGTAAGCGTTGTTTTATTCCTCTACCAAACTGGAGCTCCTCGAGTTCAAGAGGCATTTGTTTTTGTTTTTGTTTTTGTATTTTTTATATCCGCAGGACTTACCAGCTTGGTCTCTATTCAATAAATACGTGTTGAATAAATGAATTTCCAGGGTAAGATATTTCTAATAGCCTATCTGTTTCTCCTATACAATTTAAAATAATTTTAGTTATATGAATACTCTATGTGATATACTCTGCCAAATAGTGACCGCATGGATTTCAATCCCTCACTCCTAGCTGTGTGACCTGGGCTGGTTAGTACAGACTCTGTGCGCCTCATGTTCTTCACCTATCAAGTTTCTCCTAGGGTGGTGGAGAGGATTAAAATCTTCAGCACATGTAAAGACTTAGAATAGTCACAGAGTAAGCCCTCCATGTGCGTGAGGTGTCATGTCCCAGTCCCCCAGGCTGATCCCTTGTGCTAAAGAGGAATGTGCCGTTACAGGAATCATTGACCTTCAAGGACGTGTTTGTGGACTTCACCTTGGAGGAATGGCAGCAGCTGGACTCTGCTCAGAAGAACCTCTACAGGGATGTCATGCTTGAGAACTACAGCCACCTGGTGTCTGTGGGTAGGGACTGCTCCACAGTTGGATGTAGAATGCACCCAGTAGTGTCTTTTTTCTTTTTGAGACAGAGTCTCACTCTGTTGCCTGGACTAGAGTGCCGTGGCATCAGCTTAGCTCACAGCAACCTCAAACTCCTGGGCTCAAGCAATCCTGCTGCCTCAGCCTCCCGAGTAGCTGGGACTACAGGCACGTGCCACCATGCGTGGCTAATTTTATTTATATATATTTTTTTTCTTTTTTTTTTTTAGTTGTCCAGCTAATTTCTATTTATTTTTTTTTTTTTCCAGTAGAGACTGGGTCTCGCTTTTGCTCAGGCTGGTCTCAAACTCCTGAGCTCAAACGATCCTCCCGCCTCAGCCTCCCAGAGTGCTAGGATTACAGGAGTGAGCCACCACACCCGGCAGTAGTGTCTTTTTGAGCTGCTGCTGCGGCTGCTGCTACAAGCTCAGGTGTTGGAAACCCTCAATGAGTTTAGGCTTAAGGCCCACTATCAAGTATTCGCGGTCCCATTTGGATGCTGGACAGGATGTTTGTGTCTTCACCTGCCAGGTGAATGTTCTGTACTGAGGGGCAAATTACTATGTGCATGGGGCAGTCCCCGAGACTGTGCCATCTTCAGCCTGCAGGCAAGGAGGAATCATTGACCTTCAAAAATGCCTTCAGCATTCATAACAAAGTTCTATGTCATTTCCCTTGAACAGGGTATCTAGTTGCCCAACCAGATGTGATCTTCAGGTTGGGACCAGGAGAAGAGTCCTGGATGGCAGAAAGAGGGACCCCAGTGCAGAGCTGTCCAGGTGAGTCGGGCCAGGGAAAGGGGAACTAGCCTGGGCAGTGAGAGCTTGGCCTCTGGGAGGTGCCCAGGAGCCGTTCTCAGAGCCCCCAGACTTGAGGCTGTGCCTGGGGTCTGATGACATGCGCTGTTGTCATAGCCAAATGAGGCCTCCCCCGGCAGCCTTTTCCAGTTGCTGTGCACTTTGCTTGGCATTCAGACGGTGTGGCCACTCCTGTTCTTAGATCCCATTTCTACCTTCCAGCCTCCTGGCTTGCTAGCAAGAAGTGCCAGACCCGTTCTCATTTCTTTCCTCCCTCTTTTCTGGAAGCTTTTAGGACTTTTTCTCCCCATTCTTGGGCTTTTGTATTTCCACCAGAATAGATGTAAGTGTTGGTGTTTCCTCTTTATCGTGCATACTTTGGGCCCTTTCAGTCTGAAATTTGAAGTCTTTTTTTTTAACCTCAGGGAAATTATTCTACCTGGTTTATTGGAGTTGATATAGATAACAAAGCTTTGCTAGTTACCTTTAACTCTACCTGACCAGGTATCTACCGTGTTCTCATTTGACTTCCCTCACCTTGTGGTGAACACTGTAAGTTTACTTCACACCATTTTCCATTTCCTCTTCTTATATCTTCTCAGACTCTTACAAATCTGACTTGATAAACTGCCTGTTATCAGATTGCTCCTCTTATCAGTACTTCCTTCCCACTCAACTCTTGTTTTCTGTGTTATCTCCTTATTTATTCAGAAAATAAATACATTTGAGAGGACTTTACTCCCAGGGAGGAATACTTTAGTGAACTATATTTCAGTCCTGGGTAGAGCTGCATTTTTGGGTTTTTCAGTCTGGGCTGCTTATGGGGATCCAGAAACTCTTCACATGTGTTGGTGTATTGATAATTAATTTTATCAATCACTGTTCACAGACTTTTTTCTAATTTTAGCTTGATCCGCGGGACACACCACCACAAGCCACGCCAGTTTTACTTACATTTATTAAGGGGGAAGAGAAAAAGAGAGAAAGTAAGAGAACAGTACTGCAGGGGAAGAACACAAAAAGAGTAATCATACCACTAGGATCCCATTATCAGCACTGGGAGGCTTATCATCATGGGTAATCTCAACACCAGAGGCTAATCCTCACTAAGGCAGTGGTAAAGGCAACACGCTGGGATATCAGGCAGGTAGGCAGCTGCACACTGAGAGGTTGAATAGGAAAAACTGGCAGCCCCCCAGGGGCTTTTCAGTGCTGTTTATATAGTGGTTTGAACAAAGTAAGGCTTTGGCGCCAAAAAGGCGTATGCTCTGGTCATGTAAGGTCCGGGATCTGGCCAGGAACCGGGACCTGTAGTGACTGGTCTCACAAAACAGTTCCGAGCATGAGCCTAGGGTAAACAGCCCTGGGCAGCCCAGGATAAACAATCCTAGGCAGTCCAGGAAGTCCAGGATAAACATCCCCAGGCACATAGCTCAGAGCTATCAATTCCCATTTCCTCAAGAAGTGGCCAACTTCTCCAGGAAATGGGTACATACCTTGAGCCTTATAAATTTATATGAACCCAAGCAGGCCTTAATATTCTGTACCTCAGTACAGTTGGTCTCTTCTTTCTCTTCCTCGTAGTTCCCCTTCCGTGGGCCCATCTCAGAGAAGTGTGTTTAGAGCACTGTTACTATTCAGAGTGTGGTCCCTGGACCAGCAGCCTGGGCATTACTTGGGCTCTAAATAGAAATGCAGGATGTGAGGGCCAACCCCAGATTTTCTGAGTCAGAATGTGTACTTCAGCAAGCTCTCCAGGCAACCCATTGGCACAGTAAAGCTTGAGAAATGCTGCTTTTCAGAGATTAGTGCAGAGCATCACCTGTAGTCAGATGCTGGCCCCATGGACCTACAGGTGACTCTCCAGAGCCCGCTCCTACTCAAAAAACACACCCACTCTCTTAGACCCTCCTGTTCTGGCTCATGTGGTTCCCACCACTCTGTAGCTTCTCCCAGAAAGGTATTGGGCTATAATATTTGCCTTATTGCTCAGTGTAATTCCATACCCACTGCCTGGTAGAGATTCATCAGGATTCCTGGTATGCCGATGGCATGCTTTCTTTCCTTTAGTGATTTCTGGAATTATGATTGTGTATCTTTTTCTCATTTCAGTGATATCCTGGAAGGGAGGAAAAACAAACTCAGGCACAGTCCCCCCTCCCTTATAATTAAAACTGTACTGGTCAGGTGTGGTGGCTCATACCTGTAATCCTAGCCCTCTGGAAGGCTGACGCCGAAGGATCACTTGAGCCCAGGAGTTTGAGGTTGCAGTGAGCTATGATGACACCACTACACTCTACCTGGAATGAGACTCTGTCTCCAAAAAAAGGCCCCACATTATATTAAAATATAGACATTCATGTATTTAGCCTAAGGGTACAGAATGGTATAGGATAAAAAGAAATCCTATATACATTTTCAGCCACACCTCCCACGGGTAGCCTCTTTGAAAGATTTCTGTTTTTAATTCTTCTGGAAAGCACCTCCATAGGTCTAGGGAATACCTTTATACCTCCACTCTGAGGGAGTTATAAAGGTATCTGAGGTATAAAGGTATCTGAGTTTTTGGTTTTATCTCCCCTCTGTGGAAATAAGGATTTAGCTCACTCTTTGGCTCTCTGCTCCTTAGAACTTCACAATGTTTGCTAAATTCTTATTTTTAGTTCCTTTATTGTTTACATTTATAACTGTAAATAATATAGCTAAGCTTTTATTCGATGTAGTAACTTTTTGAAAATCTAGCTGCCAATGGCTTATTTCTCTCACTAGAACACAAACCCGTAGATACCAGAACCTGTGCCTTGTTCTAACTTATCCCAGCGTGGGACTGGTAGAGACATTTAATAAATATTCCATTGATTGTTTTGGATCTGGCCAGAGGAAGGAGGTTTGAAGCTACATAGCCTGGGTTCAAATTCTGTCAATTTCTCTCACTAGCTATCACTATGCATACATTGCTTAGCCTTCCTTTGTCTATTGTAGAATGAGATTAATGATAGAACTTAATGATTGTCAGAAGTTAATGAGTCAGTGCATGTAAACTACCTAAAAGGGGCCAGGCGCAGTGGCCCATGCCTGTAATCCTAGCAGTTTGGGAAACCAAGGTGGGAAGATGACTTGAGGCCAAGAATTGAAGACCAGCCTGAGCGATATAGTGAGACCCTGTCTCCACAACAAATACAGAAATTAGCTTGGTGTGGTGGCATTTGACTGTGGTCCCAGCTACTCAGGAGGCTGAGGCAGGAGGATTGCCTGAGCCCAGATGTTTGAGGTTGCAGTGAGCTATGATGACGCCATTGCACTCTAGGCTGGTCAGCAGAGCGAGACCCTGTCTCAAAAAAAAAAAGCACCTAAAAGGGTTTCTGACATAAAGGAAGCTCTTAACAAATGTTATCACTCTTTTTATTGTTATTATACACACACAAGTTGTTTTTAATATAGTAGTTAACCAGAGATGTATCACATAGTTACCTATGGGTTTGTCAGAATAGTCCTGAGTAATCCCCATGAGTTTCAGAAAGCCTGGGATGGGCCTGTTTATATGTATTGTGAATAACACTCCAGAGTGTTCTGATACTCATGTCTAATTAAGATCCACCACTTGAAATATCTGCTGAGAGGGATTCCAGGGAAATGGTAGCAAGGCTGTCATCCAAGAGCACGGGAGCAGGATAGGATGGGAAGACAGGATTATGTGGACTCACTCCTGGACAACTGTCCAGACTCCCAGGGTTGGGATCAGAATGTAACTTGAATTTCTTCCTCATTCATCCATCTTTAAATCTATTTTAGGGAATGTATTTTTCCCCATCCCCTGAATGAAATCTCCAGCATATCCCAGTTTTTTTTTTTTGGTTATTCTGAGATAATAAAAATCTAGGAAATGTTAGTTTCAAGAGTAACCTCATTGGAGTAATAAAAACTGTCCAACCCCACGTAGTAGTGCAAACTCTGATGTTTATTTAAAGTTTGTTGATCTTTTCACAGAAAGAACTTTGTTAATTTTCTCTTATCATTTCTTTTCTGTTTGTGGATTTCTCCTTTTACTTTTATTTCCTTTTTCCTACTTAGTTTGGGTTTACTTTGCTATTCTTTATGTAGCATTTTCCACCAACATTTTAATATGAAATTTTTCATCCAGAGCAAGTAAAAGAATCATAGATTGAGCACCTATATAATACCTCCACCTAAATTCGACAGTGAAGATTTTGCTGTTTCATTTATCTATTATATGTCTGTCTGCCAATTCTTCTGTCCTTCTATCAATTCACCATTTTGTTTTGTTTGTTTTTTTTTTGCAGCGCCTTTCAAAGTAAGTTGCAGAGATTGGTATGCTTCACCCCTAAATACCTCTATAGGCATATCATTAATTAGAGTTCAGTTATTTGTTAGCATTTTGTTTATCAGTAGTACTTATGAGGTATTTTAATAAAAGGAAATACATTAATGGTACCATGTGATCTTCAGTCTGTATGTGGTAATGTTGTAACATAATTTCCTGTATATATTTTCTCTGTGTGGTCATATATATTTATGCTGATGTTACTGCATTCCTTTTTTTCAAATGAGATTTATTAAGGTATAATGCACATGCCATGAAATTCATTTTACTTAGATATACAGTTCTATAGTTCTGACAAATATATAGTTATGTAACCACCACCACAATCAAGGTATTAGACATTTTCATCCCCCAGAAAAATATCTTATTTCCTTTTATACTTAAATCTTTCCCCATCTCAGGCTTGATCGCTTTTCCTTCTAGTTTGGTTCTTTCTATAATGCCATATACATGAGTCATATAGTATGTAGCCTTATGCATCTGGCTCCTTTCACTTCATGCTTTTTCAGTTCATCCATGTTATGGCATATATCAGCAGTTTGTTCCTTTTTATAGCTGAGTAGTGTTCCAATGGACCAGTTAATACATATTTGAATTGTTCCTTGTTTTTGGTTATTATGAATGAAGCTGGTAAAGCATTCTTATACAGGTATTTGTATGGACCTATGTTTTCATATTTCTTGGGTAAATGTATGGAGTGGGATTGCTCAGTCCCCATGGTAAGCATACATTTAACTTCTTTATAATACATTGCCAAACTGTTTTCTGTTGTATCTATGCCATTTTGTTTCCCCAACAACAACACACCTTCCTTGTAGGTGTGTAGATACATCTGTTTATGATTTAAATATGCATAATGATTAATGATGTCAAGCATGTTTTCATGTGATTATTTGCCATCTGTATATCTTCTGTGGTGAAGTGTCTAATTATAATCTTTTGACATTTTTGTTTATTATTATGAGAGTTCTTTATATATTCTAGATCAGGAATCCTCAAACTTTTTAAACAGGGGGCCAGTTCACTGTCCCTCAGACCATTGGAGGGCCATTGGAGAGTGTGGCACACATTCCACACATGTGCACTATGGGCCTGGAACAAGTTGGCTGCTAAGCAGGACAGGCAGCGGCAGCAAAAACACCTGGCGGGCCGGATAAATGTCCTCGGCAGACTGCATGTGGCCCATGGGCTATAGTTTGAGGATGCCTGTTCTAGATATAAATTCTTATCAGCTATGTGTTTTCCAAGTATTTACTCCCACGCTGTGGGTCATTTTGCTCTTAACAGTGTCTTTTGAAAAATAGATGTTCTTATTTTTGATAAAGTCCAGCTTATCAAGTTGTTCTTTTATGGCTTATGCTTTTTGTGTCCTATTTAGCAAATTTCTCTCTAACCCAGGATAACGATTTTTTTCAAATGTTTTCTTCCAGGAGATTTATAATTTTAGTTTTGTTTGTTTATTTGTTTGTTTGTTTGTTTGTTTGTTTGTTTGTTTTTGAGACAGGGTCTTGCTCTGTCACCCAGGATAGAGTGCAGTGGCATCACTGCAACCTCAAACTCCTGGGTTCAGTCAATCCTCCTGCCTCAGCCTCCTCAGTAGCTGGGACCACAGGCAAGAGCCACCATGCCCGGTTAATTTTTCTATTTTGTGTAGAAATGGGGTATTGCTCTTTCTCAGGTTGGTCTCGAACTCCTGACCTCAAGCAATCCTCCTACCTTGGCCTTCTAAAGTGCTAGGATTACAGGCATGAGCCACTGTACCTAGCCTTATTTTAGTTTTGATATATTATTTCTTATATATTCCTTTCCAGTTGTTCCAGTAACATTTTTTAAAGCACTATTCTTTTAAAATTAATTTACCATGGCATCCTCTCTAAAAAATTATTCGAAAACATATATGTCAGTCTATACACCAGTACAGATTGAGTATCCCTAGTCCAGAAATGCAAAATCTGAAATGTCCTAAAATCCAAAACTTTTTGAGCACCAACATGATGTTCAGAGGAAATGCTCATTGGAGCATTTCAGATTTCAGATTTTTGGATTAGAGATGCTGAACCAGAAGTATATAATGCAGTATTCCAAAATCCAAAAAACTCTGAAATCTGAAATACTTCTGTTTCTAAGCATTTTGGGTAAGTGATATTCAATCTGTACCACACTGTCTTAATTATTGTAGCATTATATTATATTGAATGCTTAAATCAGGTAGTGTGAGTCTTCCATCTTTTTCCTTTTTCATAATGTTTTGGTTATTCTAGATCCTTGGTATTTTCTTATAAATTATAGAATCAGCTAGTCGATTTCTGTAAAAAAGCCTGCAGGGGATTTGGTTTGAGATTGCATTGAATCTATTCATCATTGAAATGCTAAAATATTGAGTCTTCCAATTCATAAATATGGTTTATCTCTCCATTTATTTAGGTCTTTTAAATTTTATTTCCATAATGTTTTATAGTTTTGAAGGGACAGGTCTTACCCATATTTTGTTTAATTTAACCCCGTGTTTTATGTTCTTATAAGGTAATATAAATGGTGTGTGTGTTTATGTATCACATAGTTGTTTTGCATTTCATTTTTCTATTGGTCGCTTGTAGTTTATAGAAGTGTAATTGATTTTTCTATATGTCTATATTTCTATCCTGGGACCTTTCTAAACTCACATATTAGTGCTAGTCGCTCTTTTTATAATTTGGCATTTTCTATGTAAACAATCACATAATTGTGAATAAGGGTAATTTATTTCTTTATTTCCAATCTGAATGCTTTTAAAACTCTTTTTCTTGCCTTATTGTACTTAATGTCTAGGGTCTTCAATATAATGTTGACTAGGAGTAGGGAGGGCAACATACTTGCCTTGATCCTGATCTTAGGACAAAAGCATTAGATATAATTTTACTTGTAGGTTTTTTCATAGATGGCCTGACAATGATTGAGGATGTTTTCTTCTAATCCTGGTTTTCTGAGAGTTTTTATCATGAATGATTGTTGCAAATGCTTTTTATGGATCAATTGATATGACTGTTTTTTCTCCTTTAGACTGTTGCATCTTATGTAATTATTGATATTATTGCATTTAGGTCTACCATTTTATTATTTCTTTTCTGTTTGTACTCTCCCACCTTATTTTATTTTATTGTTGTTGTTCTGCTTCACCATTCTTCTCTTCTGAATATTTGACTGTTTTTTAAATAGTCTACTTTGAGATGATTGAAGATTCCCATGCACTTACAAGAAATAATACAGAGAGAATCCCATGTACTCTTTACGCAGTTTCCCCCAGTGGTGACGTCTTGCAAAACTATACTGCAGATCACAAGTATATTGACATTGACAAAGTCAAGATACAGAACATTTCCATTACCACAAGAATCCCTCATATTGCCATTTAATAGCCGTACCCATTCCTTCCCACCCCTACCCTTTCCTTAAGCCCTGGAAACTACTAATTTGTTCACCATTTCTATAATTTTCTCATTTCAAGAATATCATATAAATGGGGATAAACTGTATGATACCTTATGGGATTTGTTCTTTTCACTCAGCATAATTCTCTCGAGATTCATCCTGTTGTGTGTACCAATTGTTTCTTCCTTTTTGTCACTGAGTAGTAGTCAACCAAATGAATATACCATAGTTTGTTAAACAACTCACGCATTGAAGAACATTGCTGTTGTCAACTTCATTGATTTCTGCTCTAATTTGTATTCCTTTTCTTTTGCTTGATCTTTCTTCATTTCTAGTATATGCATTCAGTGCTGTAAATATCCCTCCAAATGCTGCTTTGTGTCCCACAAATTATGACATGTTACATTTTCATTTAATTAAGAATATTTTTAAATTTCCCTTAAGACTTATTTAGAAGTAAGTATATCTTTAAATTTCCAAATATTTGGGGTTTTCCAAGTATCGTTCTCTTACTGATTTTTGGCTTAATAATGTTATTACACGTAATATGATTTCTTATAAATGTCTTACAGTTTAAAACCCAGAATATGGTCTATCCTGGTGAATGTTTCATATGTACTTGAAAAGAATGTATATTCTGCTGTTGTTGGATGCAGTGTTCTATGCATTTCAATTAGGTGAAGTTGGTTGATGGTGCTGTTCAGATTATCTGTATCCTTGGTGGTTTTCTGTCTACTTGTTCTATCAATTATTGAGAGAAAGAGTGTTGAAGTCTCCAACAATAATTGTGGATTTGTCTGTTTCTCTTTCAGATGTATCCATTTTTGCCTCATGTATTTTGAAGTGCTGTTATTAGGTACATACACTTTTAGGATTGTTATTTCTTCTCAGAGAATTAACTGTTTTATTATTTTGTAATGTCCCTCTTTGTCTGAGAAAATCTTTCTTGTTCTGAAGTCATTGTCTGAAATTAATATAATTACTCCAGCTTTTTTTTGGTTAGGTTTTCATGATTTATCTCCATATCTTTTTTTTTTTTTTTTTAATAAACAGGCTTTATTTTTACTACACTTTCAGATTTACAGAAAACTAGACCAACTAGTACAGAGAGTTTCCTTATACCCCTCTCTACCCTCCTCCCCAGTTTCCCCAATGGCAACATCTTGCATTAGTGTGGTACATTGGTTACAAATGATGAGTGAATATTGATAAATTATTATTGACTGAAGTCCACGTTTTACACTAAGGTTCACGCTTTGTGTTGTTCAGTTCTATGGGCTTTGGCAAATGCATAAAAATCCACCATTATTATCATGCAGAATACTTTCACTGCCCTAAAAATTCCCCTGTGCTTTACTTTGTCATCGTGTCTCCACCTTCCTGGCAAGCAGTGATCTTTTTACTAACTCTATAGTTTTGCCTTTTCCAGAATGTCATATAGTTGGAATCATACAGTATGTAGCCTTTTACAGACTGGCTTCTTTCAAACAGCAATATAACTTTAAGTTTCCTCCATGCCTATATCTTGATAGCTCATTTCATTTTATTGCTGAACAATATTCCATTGTCTGGATGTACCAGTTTGTTTATCCATTCACCTACTGAAGGACATCTTGGTTGCTTCCACTTTGGGGCCATTATGAATAAAGCTGCTATAAACATCCATGCTAAGGCTTTCCTGTGGACATAAGTTTTCAACTCGTGGTTCATTTCATTTTAAAGTTTATAATTTTTTGTTGTGAACTCCTTTTGAGTGAGAGTTCTTTTCCATGGAAATTCTGTGTACCCTGTGCTATGAAAGCATCACTGAAGAACTATTTAGATAGTTTCATTGCTGAGGACAACTGGTTTCACTAATGCAGGCCCAATTTTTAGGTGAACTTTTCAACGTTGGGGGTTTTGAATTATACTTCAAATGTCTATTTGGAATACAGGACTATGGTTCTGATTTCTTGTAAGTAATCCCTGATGCTTCTTACCATTTTCATAAGCCAGTGAGTGACATCTTTCTAGTTCCTATTTTATAAACAGAGATGTCCTTTGTGACTCCCAACTTTAAGCAGGTAGCTCAGTTCTAATTCTGTACACATTTGTACCCTGTGGCCTGGAAGTCAATCCACACTCATGATTAGTGCCTTAATCCCCCAACTGCAAAGCCACACAGCTTTAATTTCTATTCACCCCCTCACTGTAAATTCCTTCTTAATTTTTGTCACATATTAAATTTTTTCTTGGTTTTAAGCTTGGCTGAATATTAAATTATTTTTGTTAAACTTGGGCCAAAATTTCTTTGTAGTTTCACTCAGGGGAGGTGGTGGTGGTGGTGGTATTTGGGGAGGATCCATCCACATCAGCTCAAGTCATATTGATAAGAGTTCACCACAAATCATTTAGGGATTAATTTTATCCCATAACATTACAGTAGAAAGACTTATAATAAGTTTGATGATTCATTGTATTTCTTTCTAGAAGTCTGGCAAGTTGATGAGCAGATAGATTACTACAAGGAAAGCCAAGACAAACTTCTGTGGCAAGCTGCATTCATAGACAAGGAAACACTGAAAGATGAAAGTGGTCAAGAATGTAGAACATGTAGAAAAATCATTTATCTGAGCACAGACTTTGTTTCTATAAGACAAAGACTCCCTAAATATTACTCATGCGGAAGGTGTTTAAAACATAATTTAAACACTCTTAGTCAAAATAGAAGCTATGTAAAAAAGAAAGAGGATGGATGTAAGGCATATTGGAAATTATGCTTCCATTCTAATCTTGATAAAGCTCAGCCTGCAGAGAAAATTTTTGACCCTAATCAACAAAGAAAAGCCCTCCACCATAATCGAGCCCTTGATAAAAGTCAGAGAATTCAGAGTGGGGAGAAACTCAATGAATGTGCTGAATGTGGAAAAGTGTTTATCCAGAGAGCAAACCTTATTGTACATCAGAGAATTCACACTGGAGAGAAGCCTTATGAATGCTGTGAATGTGCAAAAGCCTTCAGCCAGAAGTCAACCCTCATAGCTCACCAGAGAACTCATACGGGGGAGAAGCCCTATGAGTGCAGTGAATGTGGGAAAACCTTTATTCAGAAGTCAACTCTGATTAAGCATCAGCGAACTCATACAGGAGAGAAACCATTTATATGTGGCAAATGTACAAAAGCATTTAAGAGTTCATATCACCTTATTAGACATGAAAAAACACACAACAGACAAGCATTTTATAAAGTTATTAAATGTGCTAAGTCCAACTTTATATATCAAAATACTGATATGGGTGAGAAACCTGAGTGCAGTGAACATGGGAAAGCCTTTGAAGGGAAGCCTACCATCCCCATTAAACATCAGAAAATTCACACAAAAGAGAAAGGGTATGAGTGCAGTAAATGTGGGAAAAGATTTAAGGGAAAGTCACACCTCTCTGTTCATCAGAGAATTCATACGAGAGAGAAACCTTATAAATGCAGCATATGTGAGAAGACTTTCAGTGGAAAATCACACCTCTCTGTCCATCATAGAACTCATACAGGAGAGAAGCCCTATGAATGCAGAAGATGTGGGAAAGCCTTTGGTGAAAAGTCAACCCTTATTGTACATCAGAGAACTCACACGGGAGAGAAACCCTATAAATGCAATGAATGTGGGAAAGCCTTCAGTGAAAAGTCACCACTGATTAAACATCAGAGAATTCATACAGGTGAGAGACCCTATAAATGCAGTGACTGCGGGAAAGCTTTCAGTAGGAAGTCAACTCTCATTAAACATCATAGAATTCATACAGGAGAAAAACCCTACAAATGTAGTGAATGCGGGAAAGCATTCAGTGTGAAATCAACTCTCATTGTACATCACAGAATTCATACAGGAGAGAAACCTTATGAATGCAGAGACTGTGGGAAAGCCTTTAGTGGAAAGTCAACTCTCATTAAACATCAGAAAAGTCATACCGGAGATAAAACCTATGAGTATACTTGAGACTGGGATAATTTTACTAGTAGTTATACCTCATTATATATCAAATAATTCATCCTGAGGAGTAACCTTCAAATATCAGGAATGTCAACTCTTCATATATTATTACTGTTCATTTTACTTAATACAAAGCACAAAAGTGTAACGTCAGAGGCATGCAATAAATGTGATCAATTTTTCACCCGGACTTCTTTACTAAGGAGTAAAGAACTGTATATCAAAGAATTAAAAACAGCAAACACTGAGTGTACTGACATGGAAAAGCCTTTAGAAAGAATTTAAGTGTCATTGCGTATCGGTATTTATGCTGAAGAAAAACCAAGAATTTAGTGAGCTTAGAAAACCATGCTAGAAATTATTAGAGGAATCATGTTCCATATTTTTTACCAAATATTTTGTGGAAAATGCATAGAGGTGGCAAAGCAGCACTCAATTATAAATTTAAGATACATTCACTGTGGAGTAGAGTATGACAGTTTTTTAAAGAACAGTATAAAGCATAAAATATCCTAGGTGGGACAAATTCCCAGGTTATTTTCTTAAATAGAAAAATTGCTTCCTTAAGTAGGGTGAGGGAGGAAGAGTCATCAGAATCCCTGAAACAAAGGATCTCAGGACACTTTACACATATTACTCATCAATACATATTCATTGCAGAAATGTAAACCCATTATAGAAAAGGTAAGCTTTGACACACCTCCCTGGGAACAGCACTTAGAAGTTAATGTTCTCTGTCTTTTTAAGAAAGAGCAATTCTTTTATGGTGAGGCAGTAAAGATTTTTAATTTTCAGAGTACCTTTCATAATAGCACTGTTATTTAAATTAGTGAAAAAAAGAAAATTTAATACCCAATGATGGCTGATTGATTAAAAATTGGTATGTCAATTAGGTGAAATAAAATGCACCAGTTAAGACTTTATTTGAGGATTTGGAAAAATGTTCATGGTAAATCATTAAATGAGAAAACGGTATAACACAATATATCATGTGTTTTATGTTGTAAAAACAGAGGAAGGATATGCACTATTATGTCAGTTATTCTGGGTGACAGATATATAGAAATCTTACGAGCAACATATGCACGTATATGTACAAGTATAAATTTGTATTTATTTTCGTTGTGTGTGTGTGTGTGTGTAGATAAATACATAGAGCAAAAAGCTAAGAAGGAAATAACAGCAAGTTACTAAGTAAATTAACATTTGGTTATGGGGATTATTGATGTTTAAAAATGTTTTTAATGTAGTCTCTAGAAACTACCAATAAAATATATTATTTAATCTAGTACATGTTTGATCATTCTGTCTTCCCACCCATTTTCCTAGTCAGATTTGTCTTTAATATTTTTTTTTTTTTTTTTTTGAGACAGAGTCTCACTTTGTTGCCCAGGCTAGAGTGAGTGCCGTGGCGTCAGCCTAGCTCACAGCAACCTCAAACTCCTGGGCTCGAGTGATCCTTCTGCCTCAGCCTCCCGGGTAGCTGGGACTACAGGCATGCGCCACCATGCCCGGCTAATTTTTTATATATATATCAGTTGGCCAATTAATTTCTTTCTATTTATAGTAGAGACGGGGTCTCGCTCTTGCTCAGGCTGGTTTTGAACTCCTGACCTTGAGCAATCCGCCCGCCTCGGCCTCCCAAGAGCTAGGATTACAGGCGTGAGCCACAGCGCCCAGCCTGTCTTTAATATTTGACATCATTCTCTTCTTTAAAATGACCCCATTTTCACATATGTATATTGCCTATTTGTTTTCTGTGTGATTGTCTAGGCCTGTAGTTTTGACTGTACAGTTGATCCTGGAACAACATGGGTTTGAACTGTCTGGGTCCGCTTAAATGTGAATTTTTTCCGCCTCTGCAACCCCCACACAGCAAGATCAACCTCTCTTTGTCCTTCTCAGCCTAGTCAATGTGAATACAATGAGGATGAAAACCTTTATGATGACTCACTTCTACTTAATGAACAGTAAATATGTTTTCTCTTCCTTATGATTTTCTTAACATTTTCTCTGGCTTAATTTATTGTAATAATACAATATATAATACATATACAAAATACGTGTTAATTAACTCTTTATTGGCACGGCTTGCAGTCAACAGTAGGTAGTAGCTCAGTTTTGGGAGAGTCAAAAGTTATACGCAGATTTTCAACTGTGTGGGACAGAGGTTGGCACTGCTTACTTCTATGTTGTTCAGGGGTCAACTATATTTTGCATCTTGAGAATTAGTATCCTGATTTTAATATCTGTATGTGATTTTTCTGATACAAATAAATGCATCTCCATAACTTTTTACTTTCTAACCACCAAATTCTGTAACATAAGTTATCAGTTAACAAAGTTTATAGGTAAGAGATATAGTGGATGGTTAAATGTACCACAAATAATAAGACAAAACCGACTTTTGGGGAAACACTTTTTTCACTGTGATGTTTTGAGTATTACTGAATGCTCATACTCCCTGTCCTTTTCTTAGCAGTTGTGGGAGACACCCTAGGTGAACCTCAATGATTTACGTTCTATATAATCCCTTCTCTTTTGGGCAGAACTAAGACTAAGAACTAAGATTATGGCAAAGGTGATGGGTTGTCACTCCCATGACTATGTTACATTATATATTTATCCATCTTAGCAGACTGAAGAGAAACTGTCCTTTTTGGCCTCATGAAGTAAGCAGCCATGTTGAAGAAGCAAGGAACTGCAGCTGGCTTCTAGTACCTGAGGGAGCCCTGAGCTAAGACAGGACTTGAGTGGCAAGATATTAGAGACAAGAGAAATGAAGAGAAACAAGTCCAATACACTGAGTTACTTTTCCTCATGAGGAGTCCACTGATTGATAAATGGCTTGGGGCAGATTTGGAAGTGCAGAGCTTTCAGCAGAATTATGTACCAAGAAAATCAAACTTGGGAGTTCAGAACCCACCAGTGATGGTGGGCCCTGGTAAATACCATAGGCTTTCAGTTGAAACCTCTGAAGGACTTTACCTAGGAATTAGTCAATATAGACCAGATCTTAAAATGATTGATAGCCCATCTTGAATTAGCTCACTAGCTAACCCAATAAAGGTAATTTGTCTCTACCATAATTGTCTTCAGAAACTAAAGCTCATCTAGAGCTTTTATAATTTCTCATGCACAGTAGTGTCCAATCAAAAACTTCCAGGCATATGCAGAGTCAGAAGAAAAAAGTGGACAGTAGTAGACCCACAGTTAATTCTAATGTAGGAGTTACACGTCATGGACTTTAACTGAATAATGTGATCAAGAAAATTTTTTATAACATTCTTAAGAAATGTGAATTATTTCCAATGATTATTCACTTTTCTGCTTAGTTTTAAGTTCTCCTGGAGTTTCTAACTGCCCTTTTTTTTTTCTTATTGTTCTAGGTCTCAAATGTGCCATCAAATCTATGGAATTTTCCTTTTCTCTGGCATTAGAATTCTGAATAGGTATTAACTTTGAGGGGCAGGACCAGGTAAGAGCAAAGAGACTGGGCCAATCACAAGCTAGAGACTTTCTCTAAATTACTTATCTGCAGAAGATATTACTTTGCTCCAAAATCCTAATAGACTGTTTTGTGACTCACACGGGTTTCCAAAGACTTTTCCATACATCATTTCTATCTGCCACAGACACTTTAAGCCAGGGGTCCTCAAACTTTTTAAATAGGGAGCCAGTTCACTGTCCCTCAGACCGTTGGAGGGCCATTGGAGAGTGTGGCGCACATTCCACAAATGTGCACTGTGGGCCCAGGACGAGTTGGCTGCTAAGCAGGACAGGCAGCGGGCGGCAAAAACACTCGGTGGGCCAGATAAATGTCCTTGGTGGGCCTCATGTGACCCACAGTCGTAGTTTGAGGATGCCTGCTTTAAGCTATATATTTATTATATGCTAGGTCATATGGGCCAAGAGACACTGCATGACAGATCAGACCTAGTAAAAGTGTATTCTTGCTCTGGGCCACACTAAAAATTGGTAACTTTGTGGTTTATTCAGCAAATAGACTGAAGCTACCTGAAAAAATGAGGTTTATGGTGCCTAACACAAAGAATCATTTCTCAAAAATAGTATAAATCTCTGTTGCAGATTCCGTGGCTTTGCTCTAAAATCACAATGATGTCCTCACATTTTTCTCACTACTGATACCTTCAAAACCACAGGGTCATCCAGATCCTATGATCTAAGTGATAAGGCTGTGTGCACTACAGCCTGAACTTGGTGCATAGACTTTCCTGCTCTAGGCCTCACTCAAAGCTAGCAGCCTTCTGTGTCTCCCAGTATATGGGCCAGAGAAACATTTCTAGGTGTGGAATATGTTACCTCCAGACCCTAAGGAGGCTTGCCAGGTGCTGTACTTCTCTTTTGTGAAGTTAAACTTTGTGTAGTTGAGCTTGTGGTAGTCTACAGTCATTCTCTAGGGTCCAGATGGTTTCTGCATGGGCCAGAGTGATGAATTAAACAGAAATATGTTAAGGATCACCACTCCATCCTTTAGGTCTTTAGTGGTGGCACTAATCTCTGTTATCCTCTAGGATACAATATTGTATTTAATTTACCATCTTGGTCAGTGGAGAAGGAAAAGGCAGAGGTTTCCATTTGGTTTTCCCCACTATGAAAGCTCTCACTGTATAGGCCAAGGATCCAATGTGGAGACTAATCCAGTTGCCAAATATATGAATTCCAGTTACACACTTGGAAACTGCGGACATGACCACTGGGCCTGCAGACACAATGGACCACTATAAGTCAGATTCAAGCCAGGATTCCATTTATTACCAGGACCCAATAAGCCTCTACTCTGACAGGAGAGCCATGATGATGCTTTGAGGGATGTTAACTCAGAAAGCTGCGTCTGATAATCCTAAAAATTTCTTAGTTTTCCCCTTTCCCAAGTGTATAGTCATGTAAATAAATGGCCATAGGTTCTTTGGGGAAGGATTAGGGTAACCATTATAATATGTCTACTGCAATGTTGTAGGGTTCTCCCTCTAGAGGTACATGGGCAACGCTCCAGACAATTGGTTCCAGATCTGAAGATTGGCTCATATCTGAGAAGATATGAGCTCATAACTGAGCAAGGGACCCTCACTTTTAAATGAGGCAATTGCCCTCATACTCCTGCTCTTTGAATCTTGCCTTTTTCTAATTGTAATTTTAAAGAGCTGCCCTATTGGCTGCCCATCAGTTTTACTCCTAGGGATGCCAGGCTTATCAGCAGACTTTATATAGCTAAGGAAAGAATTAATGAGCTTGAGGAAAAAGTGTTTAGGCTTACACCATTTAATATGATGGTAGCTGTGGCTTTTTACAGATGCTTTTAATAGACTGAGGAAATTGCCTTCTATTCCTAATTTACTAAGGTTTTGGTATTCTTTCATAAATGTATATTAATTTTGCCAACTGATTTCTCTACAGCAGTGGAGATGATCCTATTTTTTCTTTATTCTGTTAATGTCTTTAGTTAAATTGAGTTCTGAATGTTAAATCAATTTTTATTATACTATTATAATGGGAAAACTCTGAAAACCAAATTTTACCTTGTCCTGAGGGCTTGTTTTTGCTGTTTGTTGTTTTTTTAGTAACCTTTCTGAGCTAATTTTGTGAAGTCCGTTTTCTTTGTCGTGTGTGGTCACTGAACTCTTCTCTGTTAGCTTAACAGTCTTCTAATGATTGGATGAAAATTTCCTTAAATACCTAGAACCAAAAATCTCCCAGTCTGCAGAATGGCTCTATATGTTGGGACACACCTTCAACACACAACCAGGAAGTTTACATCTATGCTTTAGCCTTCATTTCTAGCTTGTGCAGAGCCTCAATGTCAGTCAAAGGTGAGAGCTTAGGGTCTTCTCAGGTCCTTCCTGAGCATGCACACTGCCCTGGGCATGTCCCTGGCCTTCTAGTTTCCCAGAAATACTTCAGAGCTTTTGAAAGCCCCTAATTTCCAAAGTATTTCATTCTGGAACCTTTCTCTCTAAGCATTTTTGTTAGGTTATTATTTGCTTCAACTGTCATCTGTTGCCTTAGGCAACGGGGACTAAAACATTTGCCTACAAATACTTTGAACAAATATCCTCTGGGCAGTGACTTTGACCAGTTCTGAGATAGGTAAGATAAAGTTAAGCTTTTTGAGCAGATCATCCAGGAAGCCAGTAAGTACAGATCCACTAAGAAAAATTCTTTGCAAATGAGGCCCATTTTGGTCCTTGTGTTACTGATCCTAGGAATGTGGGTTGTTATTTTCTAAACTACAGTTGACTTGGGTAGCAGAGGATGTGACAGGGTAAGTTTAAATGCCACAAAGCTTGCTGTTCTTACTGAGATTCAGTTTTTCTTAACTAAGTGTTCCCTGGGTTTCTGCAGGCTTTTTCTTAGTTTTCAGAGTTCAAAAAAGTTAATTTTAACATTTTTTTCTAGTTTTTCATTAATTTTATGAAGGGGTAGACTTTTGGAGTTCTTTACTCCACCATTTTTTTGACATCATCTTTTTTAAAAAAAATTTTTAAGGGGTGGGGTGCTGTGGAGGGGTGTTCAGTTGCCTTGTTTTTGTTGAGACAGAGTCTCACTCTCTACCCTGGGGAGAGTGCAATGGCATCATTGTAGCTCACTGCAACCTGCAACTCCTGGGCTCTAAGTGATCCTTCTGCCTCAGCCTCTCGCGTAACTGGAACTACAGGCACACACTGCAATGCCCAGGTGGTTTTTTTTTCCCTTTCTTTTTGGTAGAGATGGGGGTCTCACTTTTTGCTCAAGATAGCCTCAAACTCCTGAGCTCAAGCAATCCTCCCACCGCAGCCTCCCAGAGTGCTAGGATTACAGGTGTGAGCCACCATGCATGGCCATGACATCATCTTTTGCCTTCAATTTTTTTTCTTTTGAGACAGAGTCTCACTTTGTTGTCCAGGCTAGAGTGAATGCCGTGGCGTCAGCCTAACTCACAGCAACCTCAAACTCCTGGGCTCAAGCAATCCTCCTGCCTCAGCCTCCCGAGTAGCTGGGACTACAGGCATGCACCACCATGCCTGGCTGATTTTTTCTATATGTATTAGTTGGCCAATTAATTTCTTTCTATTTATAGTAGAGACGGGGTCTCGCTCTTGCTCAGGCTGGTCTCGAACTCCTGACCTCGAGCAATCCGCCCGCCTCGCCCTCCCAGAGTGCTAGGATTACAGGCGTGAGCCACTGTGCCCGGCTTGCCTTCACTTTTGAATGATATTTTTTTCTCTGTTTAGAATTCTATACTGATAGCTTTGGTTTTTCTTTCTGTATTTTAAAGATTTTATTTCTTTGTATTTTATCTTGCATCATTTCTGATATGAAGTTATCTTCTATTCCTCATCTTTCATGTTCCTAAAAAATATTTCTAATATTTCAATAGGTGTTTTAAAGTTCACCATATGTGTCATTTCTTGGTCTGTTTTCATTATCTGATTTGTTTCTTAGCTATCGTATCTTCCTATATCTTTACATATTAGCATCTGATTGAGTATTAAATTTATGTAATAAATTTACATTGTTGAATGCTAGATTTTGCTATATTCCTTTAAAGAATGTTGGACTTCAATCTAGCAAGCAGTTAAGTTGCTTGTGGATCAACTTCCTTCTTTAAAGGCTTATTTTTAGCTTTGTTAGGGTAGGTTTATGTTTCCCTTCACTCCAGGGCTAATTTATCCCCACTACTAAGACATAACCCCCCTGGGGGCTCCACTAATTGCCTGGGGTGACTAACAAGAACACTCTACTCTGACTTGCTAGCACTCACACACTTCACCCTGTGTGACCTCTGAGAACTCTTCAGCTTACAGCTCCCCAGTTGCTCTTTTAGTGGCCTTATGAAGTTTCACTGTACAGCTTTAATATTCAGTTACAAACTCAATGACACACCATGAATATTTCTGTTGCTCTTTCTCATCAACAACTCCCTCCTTTGCAGTACTGTGCCCTGAAACTTCCAGCAGCCTTAGCCTTCCTGAGGACTAACCTCTTTCTTCTCAACTCTGTGAACCACCATGCTCTTCTTAGGATCCCCCCTCCCTATATCACATTTTGCAAAGTGCCTCCAGGCAGAAAGCCAGGGTAATCATAGGCCTCACCTCATTTGTTTTCCTTCTCTCTGCTTCATAATCCTGTGCTGCCTTTGTTCAATATACAAAAACTGTTACCTCAACAATTGTATTAATATCTATTATTTCTAGTTGTTTATAGCAGGTGGGTGAGTTTGGACCTGGATACTCCATCATGGCTGGAAATGAAATTTGGTGTATTATTATCCATGCTTGGATTTCTCAGAGCTTCTTGACTCTATAGCTTAATCTTTTTCACTGGTTTTTGAAAAATTTTAACCATTGTCTCAAATATTATTCCTGCTCCAATCTTTCTCTCTTCTTCTGGGACCCAAGTTCTATGTGCTTTACCTTTTGGCCATGTCCCAAATGCCTCTCACTATCTGTGTTATTTGCATTTTTTACCCCCCTCTGTGGAACAAGTCTATTGACTTGTCTTCAAATTCATGAATCTGTCTTTTAATGTTGGGAGTCGACTACCTCTCACCACCCCACCCAACAGAGAGACAGAGACACCGAGGATGCAAACACTCAAGAGGAGTTTATTTTCTGGCTAGCCAGGGTCCAAGCCTTGAGCACCAACGCAGTGGCCACTCTGGTAGGCAAGGACCCCGACCGGGGTTGCAGCGTGCCTTTTATCCCTATGGTGCATACGCTATGCAGTGGCTGATCACGCGTGGATCATGCATTGACCTTTAACATGATTGGTTGGCTGGTAGCCCCACTATACAGGGGTTCGAACAATGCAAAGTTGGCGCAAACAAGCAAGCAAGCAACGGTTTCCATGGCAAGCAAGCAACAGTTTCCAGAAGCCGGATGTTAGTTCCGGCTTCACTGGGGTGTGGGCCTTGCAGGTATGCAATGTCTCGACCCCTCACATTATTGTGTCCAATCTGCTGTTAAACCCATTCAGTAAGTTCCTGGCTATTGTATTTTTTTCAGTTGTAACATACATAATTCATCCATTTTTAGAGATTCCAAATGTCTTGAAATCCTCCATATTTTCACCCATTTTGATTTATTGCTGTTATATTAATGGTAATTCAAAGTGTTTTCTGCCAATTCCAGTATCAAAAATCATCAAAGTTTTCTGTATTTGTTTTCTATTGTTGCCAAAACAAACTGCCACAGATTTAGTGGCTTAAAACAACACCCATTTCTTCTTCTGATACAAAGTCCAGATGGGCTTAGCTGAGTTCTGTCTCACAAGGTGGGAATCAAGGTGTAAGCAGAGCTAGGCTCTCATCTGGAGGCTGAATCTGCTTCTAAGATCATTCAGGTTTGGGCTGAATTCTTTTGATTGCAGAACTGAAGCCCCCGTTTTCTACCTTGTTGTCATCCAGGGGCTGCTCTCAGATCCTGGAGGTCACTCACAGTCCCTTGCCATGAGCCTTCTCTATATCAGTAAGAAAGAATCTGCCTTATGTCGAATTCTTTCTATACTTCAAATCTGTGACTCTTTTGCCACCCAACTGGAGAAAACTCTGTTTAAAGGGCTCATGTGAAAAGATTAGGCCCACTCAGGTAATATCCCTTTGACCATTTAAAGTAACATAATCACAGAAGTGATATTTTATCATATTCATAGGTTCCACCAACAAAAGAATTATACAAAGGGTGGAAGGAATTGTACAAGGAAGAAGTTCCTTGAAGGTTATTCTTAAAATTCCACCTACCACAACTGTCATTCACTTTCTGTCTTAACAGCTGCATTTCTCTGCCTTTTCTTACATCTAGTAAAGTTTTATTTTGTGTATTAAAAAACTTTGTGTTAAAAAACTAGAGGCTGAGAGAGTTTGTCTAGCAGCTGGACATGAAATCAGCCTTTATGTATGCAGGAATTCTGTGTAATTTTGTCATGAGATATGGATGTTCTGAGAGACCTAGCATGTCAGAAGAGGCCTGAATTTGAGAGAAGATTCCATGAATAAGAGAGGATGGTGGAAATCATGACCCTCATCATTAAGTGTGAGCATGAGATCCAAGTGAGCCAGCCACACCTCACCAAACATGGGAAGGGACAATCATGACCTAGTGGAACAAGGACATCAATAATCCAGGGAACAGGCTCCTTCCTGCACTGCTGTGAATATGCCTAAATTTCAAGAATTCCCAGGTGAAGGAGGAGTGTTTGAGTGTGACTTATAGAAAGTTGGACTTTGAAATTGACTTTATGTTTATTCCAAAGTAGAATAAATGGAGTTTCATTTGTTTGGCAAGTTTAAGTCAGTTAGGTAGAAGTTAATAAGGTGTGCATATTTAAAATTCACAGAGATCAATTTCTTAAAGTGCCATTAGTCTTTCGAGGGATTTTGGACTAAAAACACATGCAGTTTCTAAAATTGTCCATTTCTCTTTTGAGAAGAATATTTTTCGGGCTTTAAAAACTTTTATTTTAATTTTCAAAAGCTAACTTGCCTAACAAATAAGATTTTAATGCCACAGAAAATAAATTTATAACTATCCTCTTGCCTCCAGCAGGGAATCTTCTATTATGTTGATTGAGAAAATCTCTGAGTCACTTTGCTCTTGGAAATATTTATTTTATTTCAGAGCATTTTCCTCTTCTTAATCAATCTCATTAATATCAAATTTCAAAAAATGCTTTTATATCCTTGACCGAAAATGATATATGAAGAAAACACAACACTGAAAAAGATCATTTAACCATCATTGTCATGATCCTCTATTTTTGAGTTATTTCAAAGCAAAGCGTAGAAAATAACTTATGCTTCTCCTTGAGTAAATCAACAGAAAACAATGTCCAAAATATTAGGGAACCGCCATCTGTATAATGGAATATCATTGACTATTAAAATGTTCATGTTATCCCTAAGTAAAAATGTGGTTTTAATATAGCATGCATTTATGACTTCAGTTCAGAAATGTATTTATGTATCTCTAAAATCTGACCATAAAGCTATATATGAAAATGTTAAAAAAAAACAAAAAAAACTAGAGGCTGGAGTTGGCTGGGCTTGCCTTTTCCTTTAAATATAAGAGGTAAGGTAAGGGATTTATCACTTTAAACCAACCAGGGCTGGTTTGCAGTGTTATTAAAACTCGTCCCTTGCTCATCACTGTTCATCATGTATCTCCCTCCTGCACTTTTGCTTGAGAGCCTGTTGGGTCTGTCTCCTCAGACCTGAAAGACAGCTTGAGAGTTGGTTCTCCCTTTTATAGATTTTCAGATGAGCTCTTTAGCCTCCTTCCTTATGATTGTGGCAGCCCCCTTCTTTTATTATTGGGGCTGTTTCCAAAGGTGAGACAGCCTTTCTGGTCTAGTCCTCTCAACTCCCATACCATTACAAACTCAGCAAACGTCCTGTGGACAAAACTAGTCACATACTTGGAGCTCTTCTAGTTTCTAAGTCAGCCCTCTATAACTTCCAAAGTTCTTCTGGATCTCTTTCCCCTTGTAAAGTCTATCAGTCTGGGCCAAGCCCTACCCTCAGCTTACACTGAAGAGTCAGCAAATGCCACAGATAATAGACAGCAATTGTTAGCCAACCTAGAAAAAGCACTTTACTTTCTGGAACTTTAATTCATCTAGACCTCATTGTTTCCACAGCTCTGCAATATCTTTAAAATATTTTTTTTCAGCTTATACTTTCTACCCCCCTAATTGTTGCAGCATGATTGCTAGCTGACAAGACCAACTACAATATACATGGAAATGGAAATCTGCTCATTATTTTATTAAACATTTAAATCTAAGATGAAAAATGAGAAGATATTAAATAACAACATAGGATGTTCCAGCCTCAATTCCAAGTTTTCACCTCTCTTCTATTGGGTGAGGTGTGGAGGGACAAAGAACACTGTAGAAGAACACACAGATTGGCTTCACAAAGGAATGTGAACCATGGAATGTTGAACTAGAGTAAGTGACGAATGCTTGCTATACTGCTTGTTCTCTATAAGTTTTCAGTAAACAAACTCCTTATGATTTTGTTCATTTATCTGTAAAATATCAGGCATGTGTGGCTAGAAGAGGTGAGACTGCCATTATCTTTCCTCTTAATAGTGTTGCCATGAGAATCAGAAGAATTTACCAATGTAATGTTTTAATAAAATGCAAAGGCTTTACTTACATAAAGAATCAATATTAAAACAATGCATCTTAAGAACTGGTGACAAGGACTAGGGAAAAATGAGCAAAAGAGAAAATGAATATCCAATAGCAATCACCAGGATCAGAATAAAATGTGCTTTGTCTTTGGTTTCTGGAGGTTTGTGTTTGCATCAGAATTTGTTCTTATTATCCATGGGACCTTGAGTTACTCACCATAGTGCTTTCTCATCTGTAAAATCTGGTAGTTTATAACTCAGGTCACAGGATTTGGTGAGGATAAAGTAAAAAAGCAAGTATGAAGATGTTTTAATTCTCATTAGAAAATCACTATACAAGTTAAAATCACAAGATATCAGCTCACAAAGGTGTACAATATATTCTTTTAACAATGAGATCAGACAGCCACGTGGACAATAGAGAATATGTGTAGCTACATCAAAGTGGCATGATCTCTGCAGAAAAGAAAGTAGAGCCTATTTATTGAAAATAGGGCTGGATAGAAAAATGTGTGCAGAGAAATAAAAATCAGAAAATTATGCAAAAGACATTTTAAATAATCATTATTGGTAGTTTCTGGAAATTTGAGACTATGATCAGAGGAATTTAAAAATCATTAATTCCAATGTCCACTTATAACCACTACTAATAGTAGGGTGTGTTTTCTTCATAGCTTTTATTCTGTGTATGTATTAATATCTCTCTACATGAAATCAACAATAAAGTACACATAAATGTAACATATATGTATATAATTTTTTACTAATCAAAAATTTGCCTATAGTCACAAGCCAGAGACCCTGAAATCATAATAGTGCATATCCTTCTTATATATGTTATTTTATAACACAGATCATAAAGTATAGTATGATAATCTTTAGTTTACCATGAACATTTTCCAAAATTCTTAAAATATGATTACATTATTGGCAGCATATTATTCCAACCTATGACTACGTCAAGCTATTCAATCACCTATCACTGGATATTCAAGTTGCTTATAATTTTTATTTCAATTAATACTGCTCTTATAATATCTTCCTTGGAAATACTGAACCTATTGCCCCACCATAATTACTTCTTAAGAGACAATATAGTAATAAATTGTGACCACTGTTCTAAGAAAGGTATCCCAGAAGAGTTTAGCTTTTCTCCAAATGTTTGTACTTTTGCACTGATAACAGGTAAAATGCATATGCAAAGTCTCCTGTATGGGTTCCTTTTGTTTGGGGATCTTGCTGGCTCATCCTCTCTCAAACTAATCTATTTAGGGATTATCTATTTACAGATTAATCTGGGAGACTGGCCTAGCAAGGATTAACATTTTTCCTGTGTCATCCTGCTTACAAATATATTTATACTTTCAAAAGCTTTATATCTATTCTGCAGAGAATATGTATATAATTTATAATTGAATGTTTGATTATAACCTCTGTGATCTTTTGTATGATGTCATATCTGTAACATAATTTAGCTCATAATATAGTATCTAGGAAAATTGGGTTCTCCAACTTATCAAATTGATAGCATCTCCTGAACTAAGTGCTCTGATATAAAATGCTACTTCTTTCTAAAGGCTTTCCAATATTTGCTGTATTCATGGTTTTGACCCTTCATAAATTCTTTAATGTACAAGGTATTAAAACTCATGGGCACTGGGCATGGTGGCTTGCACCTGTAATCCCAGCATTCTGGGAGGCCAAGGTGGGAGGATCACTTGGGGCCATAAGTTTGAGACCAGCCTGGGCAACATAGCAACACCCTGTCTCTACAAAAAATTAAAAAATTAGCCAGGCATGATGGTGTGTGTCTGGTCCCAGCTATTCATACTTGGCAGGCTGACGAGGGAAGGTTGCTCGAGCCCAGGAGTTCGAGGCTACAGTGAGCTATGATCACACCACTGTACTCCAGCCTGGGTGAAAGAGTGAAACTTTGTCTCAAAAATATATATAAAAATAAAAAACTCATGGGTAAAGAATTTATCACATTTATTGCATGCTTTGAATATTGTAACTTTGTGTTTTAAATCTAATGAAGGCTAAATGATATCTGAAGCCTTTCTGATGTATCTTAGATTACATGATTACTCTCAATGAATTCCTTTGCTGCATCATATAACAATGCACACAATGTCCTTTATCCATTGTTCCAAGATCACCAGTGGCTGCCTAAAACTGTAGATAGTACTGAATCTGATTGTTGTCAGTTGGAACTCATGTCTATCCATGTCTTCCATCCACAAATTTAACGCCTTTTCCACTTTAAGTAATTTTCATGTGCTGTAGCCATAACTTTTGCAATTTGAGGTGTGACAGCACAAAATTTCTTTTTTGTTCTTTACAATTTCATGGATATAAGACTCATTCTTACCATAGATCTTAGAATCCTCAGCATACAACTTTTCTTTTAAGTCAAAGAACTTTCACATTTTCACTTTAAGTAGTACTTTATGGCTTCTCTTTGGAATATCCAAATAGCCAGCATCACTACTGTTATGCTTTGGGGCCATTATAAGTAAGATAAGGGTGATTTGAATATAAGCACTGTAATTCCTTGACAGTTGGTCTGACAACTGAGATGACTACTAAGTGACTAACAGGCAGGCAAGGCATACAACATGGATATGCTAGACAAAGAGATGATCCACATCCCAGGCAGAATAGAGCATGGTGATGTGACATTTCATAACAATACTCAGAATGGTATGTAATTTAAACCTTAGGAATTATTTCTGTGATTTTCAATTTAATATTTTTGGATTATGGGTAACTTGAAACCATGGAAAGGGAAACTCCAGGTAAGGGAGCACTACTGTATAAATAATGGATATACACATCCAACTTGAAGGTTTATCGTAGGCTTTAGGTTTCACCTCCTAAACTTCTCTGATGTTTAATGAGAGATGTCTTCCCACTGTGAAGGCTTTTCCAGTCTCTGCATTCATAGGCTTTCTCTACTGTATGAGTTCTGTAGTGTACAATAAGACTTGATTTCACACTGCAAGATTTTCCACATTCATTACATTCATAAGGTTTCTCCCCTGTATGACTCTTCTGATGTTTTATGAGAGTTAACTTCCTGATGAAGGCTTTCTCACAGTCACAGCATTTATAGGGTCTCTCTCCTGTATGAATTCTCTGATGCTTAATGAGCAGTGCCTTCTGGATAAAGGTTTTCCCACATTCACTGCACTCATAGGGCTTCTCCCCCGTATGAGTTCTCTGGTGAGCTATGAGGGTTGACTTCTGGCTGAAGGCTTTTGCACATTCACAGCATTCATAAGGCTTCTCTCCAGTGTGAATTCTCTGATGTACAATAAGGTTTGCTCTCTGGATAAACACTTTTCCACATTCAGCACATTCATTGAGTTTCTCCCCACTCTGAATTCTCTGACTTTTATCAAGGGCTCGATTATGGTGGAGGGCTTTTCTTTGTTGATTAGGGTCAAAAATTTTCTCTGCAGGCTGAGCTTTATCAAGATTAGAATGGAAGCATAATTTCCAATATGCCTTACATCCATCCTCTTTCTTTTTTACATAGCTTCTATTTTGACTAAGAATGTTTAAATTTATGTTTTAAACACCTTCCCCATGAGTAATATTTAGGGAGTCTTTGTCTTATAGAAACAAAGTCTGTGCTCAGATAAATGATTTTTCTACATGTTCTACATTCTTGACCACTTTCATCTTTCAGTGTTTCCTTGTCTATGAATGCAGCTTGCCACAGAGGTTTGTCTTGGCTTTCCTTGTAGTAATCTATCTGCTCATCAACTTGCCAGACTTCTAGAAAAAAAAATACAACAAATCATCAAACTTATTATTAAGTTTTTCTACTGTAATGTTATGGGATAACATTAAACTCCAAATGCCCTAGGATAAGCTCTTATCAACATGACTTGAGTTGATGTAGATGAACCCTCCCCATACCCCAAGCTGAAAAACAAGAAAATAGATTTATTAGGTATCAACAATGAAAAGGGAATTTAAAGTGAGGAGGGGAACAAAAAGCAAAAAACAAAAACATTTATTCAAGAAAACTAGTAAATCTTACTAAGAACAGCCAGGTCTGTGGTGGTTCACTCAGCATTATTCTTGCCCCCATCCACCCACCACCTCCCCAACTCCATGAAAACTGGCAGCTTCATAGCTACCCAAAGGGGCTGGCCTGTTTTGAAGCCTTATCTATCCCCAGAATGTTGTTGCTATTTGACCTAACTTGGAGTTCAGATCCAAGGAAAAAAAAAGGACATTTTATAACTCAAATCCACATGAGGAAATAAAGAACATCAATAAAGGTAACATGTAAGAAAGTGTTATAACAGCAGACCTGATCTTTAGAAGGGCCTGTTCACAGAATAACCTCCTGGCTAAAGTCTGGGAACTTGGCTTGTGGAATATTCCCTATGTTGATACGACTATTTTGCCTGCCTAGAGCACTGAACACCTGTTTTTCTTCTAGGGCTCTGGATACCTGAACACTAGAGGGTGATGATTTTTCTGGCACAATGTGCCTATTTTTAGTGGGTTGACTTGAAATCTCCCATAGACAAAGTAAAATGGCTTTAAAAAAGGCTTGCCTTCCCCACTTGGACTTGAAATGCAGCTGTCTAAACCTGCACTATCTTGGCTTTGCATGAGAAAGGAACAAACATCCCTGTAGGGATTTCTCTCCTACCAGGTGCCCAGCAATACTGGTGACAGTGATCCCATATCTGGGCATACAGGGAAATGTCAGAACACGTAAGATAAGGAGGTGGGGAATCTTATAAGCTGACATGGAGAAAACAATTGATACCAAGTACCAAGAATCAGAATAGCCTTAGAGTTCTCAAAAGAAACACTGAGAATTAGAAGGCAATGGAGCAATGATTTAAAAACTCTAAGGGAGAGAAATTTCCATCCTAGAACTCTACCCCAAGCCAAATTCTCCATCTATGATGAGTTGAACACTTTTAGACATCTAAAATCTCAAAAAATGTATCTCCCATGGACCTACATGCCTTCTTAGGAAAATATTTGAAGAATATGCTCCAAGGAAATAAAGGAGGTGACATGGCATAAAGAAAACACAGAACCCATCGATGCAGAAAGCAAAGGGAATCCCCATAATGATAGTGAAGTGTGATGGCAGGATGGCAGCTGTGCAAGAAGGAATGAGGTTAACCCACTTGGATGGGAGATGGTTAGATGGTTCCAGCCAAGCTCAGGGATATGACATGGATGGAACCCTTGATAGCTCTGGAAACACTCAGAGTCACTCTAGAGTCTAGATAACTGGTGATAAGCACATGGAGAAAGAAGTAAAGAAACAAAACAATTATTAAGCAAATGAAACACAAAGTTTTCAGGAAAGATAATTTAACTGTAGATTAGTATGTGGCTTAGCTGTGTATAGCATTTATGCAGTTGGCCCTCTGTATCTACCAGGTTCCCATCTGCAGATTTAACCAACCATGGATGGAAACCTGTAGATACAGAGGGCCAACTATACTATGCCACTTTATAGTAGGAACTTGAGCACCCTGAGATTTTGGTATCCACGGGGGTCCTGGAACCAATCCCCTGCAGATGCAGAGGGCCAACTATATTGCAAACAATATTGTATTGTCATATTGTAAACAATAGCACTGATGGAAACCAAATTTATGGTATAATCATATTGGGACTACAAGGGAACAAGAAGTCTGTGTGCATATATGTGCCTTTCAGTGGGTGGCAGAAACAGTGAGATGAGCTCAATCTTAATCTTCCATAGCAAAACACCATAAATAACTTTTGTAAAATGTATGCAAGTTACAAAGAACAGTAATACCAAAAATACCTGTGTATCCACCACCCATTAAAAACAAATTATAGTTATCTATGAAGTTCTCCATGTGTCCATTTCATTTTCATTAAGATAATCACTATGCTGAATTTTATGTTTATCATGCCCTTCACTTTCTTCATAGTTTTACCACATTTATTTTTTGTTTTAGACTTCAGGTATGACCTACTTAAATAAAAATGGGACTCTGTTTTAATCAAAAGAGAATATTACCTTAGGTTGGTAAATCTGAAATCTCAGATGAAACAACTGTCTTAAAAAATAACCAGAACTAGCCGGGCGCGGTGGCTCACGCCTGTAATCCTAGCACTCTGGGAGGCTGAGGCGGGCGGATTGCTCGAGGTCAGGAGTTCGAAACCAGCCTGAGCAAGAGCGAGACCCCGTCTCTACTATAAATAGAAAGAAACTAATTGGCCAACTAATATATATATAAAACTAGCCGGGCATGGTGGCGCATGCCTGTAGTCCCAGCCCCTCAGGAGGCTGAGGCAGCAGGATCGCTTGAGCCCAGGAGTTTGAGGTTGCTGTGAGCTAGGCTGACGCCACGGCACTCACTCTAGCCTGGGCAACAAGCGAGACTCTGTCTCAAAAAAAAAAAAAAAATAACCAGAACTGCATAGGAGGTGGAACAAGAGGACCAAACAGAAACCTAGCAGTTGTCCCTCTGCACAAACACCAAATTCAGCCACTATCACATGAGGAAGAACCTTCAGAAGAACCAAAAATCAGGTGAGCAATCACAGTACCTGGTTTTAACATTCTATCAAGCAAAGAGGGGGCCGAAAAGTCAATTTTGCATTGCCAACACCACCACTCCCCCACCCTCCAGCAGTGCTGCACCAGCATGCCAAGTGGAGAGAGAGATGTGCTCCTGGGAGAAAGAGTGAAGTAATTGTGGGACTTTGCATTGGAACTTTGTAAGATTCAGCCTCCTTATGAACTTGTACTTCAGTCTGTCTATTAGGTCTTATACTTGTTTGAGACACTAAATCTCCTCTCTCAAAGAATAGAATTTTTGCATTTAAAAAATATTTGAATTATCAGTTTGGCTATAATTTTATAGCAACCTGCAATGTTGCTTCATGACAAGTGTCTTATGATGAACAATTCATGACTTCGTGCTCTTTAAGCTTTCACTAAAATTTAATGTTACTAAAAATAAGAATTCTAGGCCAGGCGCTGTGGCTCACGCCTATAATCCTAGCTCTCTGAGAGGCTGAGGCGGGCGGATCGTGTGAGCTCAGGAGTTCGAGACCAACCTGAGCAAGAGCGAGACCCCGTCTCTACTATAAATAGAAAGAAATTAATTGGCCAACTAATATATATAGAAAAAATTAGCCGGGCATGGTGGTCCATGCCTGTAGTCCCAGCTACTCGGGAGGCTGAGGCAGAAGGATTGCTTGAGCCCAGGAGTTTGAGGTTGCTGTGAGCTAGGCTGACGCCACGGCACTCACTCTAGCCTGGGCAACAAAGTGAGACTCTGTCTTAAAAAAAAAAAAGAATTCTAGTCAATGCATGTAATTCTATATATAAGGTGTAAACTAAAAAAAAAAATATTAAACAGAATGTGTTCCTATTAAAATATATATGTAACTTTGTCTAATTCAGGGGTTAAAGGTTGAATCAAAATAAATTCAGAAAGAAAATAAAAACAAAATTCAACTTGTGACTAAGAGAAAGAAATAAAAAGGCAATGAATATAGAAATATATTTTTTGGTAAGAAAGGTTAAACAGAAAGAATAGTGTAACGAAAGGATCTTGCATGGAATTTTTTGTCCTAAAATGACTGGTTATTTAGGAAAAGGGAACGTTAGGACAAAACAGAAAGTTTTTAGGCATGTTTTTATAGATATTGTATGGTATGTGCAGATTGGGATAAAGTTTATAAAAGGGAATTTATTAAGGAATTTTGTTGGCCATAAAAATTTTTTTTGGCTAAAACAAAGATTTTTTTGTAGATATTAGTTTACTCTTAATGAAATGACATGATGTACTTATTTTGATTCTATAACATGTTCCCTTTTTAATTAAAAAGTATCACACTGCAGAAGGTTTTTCTTTAATTTTGGTAACTGACCTAAAAGAAGTAAAGATTTTATGCTTTATCAGATAATGAATGCCTGGGCTCTCTTTGTTAGGTTTTGACTAATTAAAAAAACTAGATTTTAAAAGGGTTAAAGTTTACACACATATAACTTACTTTATCACCCTTAGAATCTTTTGATGACTATTTCTCTTAAATAAATGACCTTTATTCTATAGTGGTTTGTGATTATATTTGAACAAATGTTTTAAGCCTTTGATATCTGACAAACTCTCTAAACCTTAAATTCTAAATCCAGCCTTTTGACCTTAAACTATTTTTTTAAACTATATTTTTACATATTAAGGTCACTGAAAGTCTCAGACAGACATTAGATTTATTTGGTGTGTCAAAACCATCCAGGGAACATTGTCAAATATGAAATGGTGTTTAACTTTCTTTGGGCTATACTTGTATAAGTATGTTATTAACCACTTTGGTATCGTGGTCACTGGCTGCAAAACCTTGCCCACAGCCGGCACTCATAGTCCCCACAATAGTTTGTGCTGTGCACTGACAACGAATCCGTTTTGCTCTTGTGTGATAAGGAAAGCTTGAAAGCACTGAAAGCTTGTTTTACTTTACAGACAGCTTTACTTGTAATGTAAATCAGAATAGGTAACATATACATATATGTTTTCATTACGTTATTTTTAAATATTCACAATTTTATTTTGATAAATGAAAAATTAGAAAAGTCATATCATGGCTGTCAGCTAAAGTCGCTGTGCGCATTCATCTGTGACTATCAACTATAGTCGAGGCTCGGCTGTGCGTGTTCATCTGTGGCTATCTACTATAGTCGACGCTGGTACCGAAGTGGTTAATATATGCTCCAGTATTGTAAAATATTGACATGTCTTGGTGTGTGTTGTCAGTAATAATTATGGTTATTATGTCAATTTCTGTATGTCACAAAAATAACCAATTTGGTTTGTCAATTATCTATAACCATGGCTAGTCCATGTTTTATCATCTTTAGAAAATTATTATTTTACTTTGATTCATCTCAGAAAGTGGTTCTTTCTGGCTAAGTCCAAAGTTGGCTTCTTCAAGTAAAGTCATGGAAAGGACTGACAAATCCACTTGAATACTGGTTTCTGATAACTTCGGAGATGATGTACCACTGGACTAAAAAATAAAACAAACTTCCAGGACTTTAATTAGAAAACTGATATGACCATGAGTATAGCTAACTCAACCTCATGAGAAAGAACTAATTTTTCACAAAAAGACTCCAGAGTCCTGACAAATTTTAAGTAAATAGCAAGTTTACCTGATCTCTGGGACCTAGAACCATGGAATCTGCCAAAGTCCTGTTCAAATATCCTCCCTGTAGGCCCAGGGACTATTGCAGAAGAGGGGTCATATGAGACTGTAAGGGGTGATTCCAAGGGATGAAATTAGTTTAGACCCTCGAGATCAAGGAGGAGCATACAGAAGCCTAAAGGAATACTAACTGACATGCTTTGTCTTTTCATGCCACATGCTGAAAATATCCGTCCCAATCATAAAATTCTTTTCCTGCTTCCTACAGACTTAGAACTTCCTGAATATAATTTTTCTTACTTATGGATTTATACAAAAGGAGATATAATGAGCAATTTATCAGCCACCTTAGTATAAATTACTAAAGAGACTAAAATATTGTGACACAATAAAATTATCTAAATTCCCTTGGTTTAAATGTTAATGATGCTCATATTTGTTACAAGTGTACCACTAAACCCAAGTAGTAGCTCAACATTAAAGATAAATTAGTTCTGTAGCCTTGCCTTTGACATTTTGGACTTTACTCTTATGTCATCTAGAAGGTTTTAAAATGTTGATGAGTGCCTGCCTATCTCCAGTCTTATTTGGCCTAAAATATTTAATTGGCTCTAAGCCCCCTTTCAGCTCTTCAGTCCACTTGGCCACAAGGGTCCCAATGACAGACTGGATGGACCACCCTGGCAATGGATGGGACAAAACAAGAGTTTGGACATAGATGCTGCCTCTGACAGATCTTGGCCAAAAACGGGGAATTGTGAACTAAAATAAAATCTTAAGCTTTTTTTGCAACGGGTTTGCTGCCAGAACACCAGTGCTATGAAAACCACCCATAAAAGGCAAAATGGGGAAGAAAAAGACTCACATCAACATCTTTGTCATTGGACATGTAGATTCAGGCAAGTCTACCACTACTGGCCATCTGATCTACAAATGTGGTGGGATCTACAAAAGAACCATCAAAAATTTTGAGAAGGAGGCCACTGAAATGGGAAAGGGCTCCTTCAAGTACACCTGGGTTTTGGATAAACTGAAAGCTGAGCGTGAGCGTGGTATCAACATTGATATCTCCCTGTGGGAATTTGAGACCAGCAAATATTATGTGACTATTAGTGATGCCCCAGGACACAGAGACTTTATCAAAAACATGATTACAGGCACATCTCAGGCTGACTGTGCTGTCCTAATTGTTGCTGCTGGTGTTGGTGAATTTGAAGCTGGTATCTCAAAGAATGGGCAGACCCGTGACCATGCCCTTCTGGCTTACACACTAGGTGTGAAACAGCTAATTGTTGGTGTTAACAAAATGGATTCCACTGAGCCACCCTACATCATGAAGAGATATGAGGAAATTGTTAAAGCAGTCAGCACTTACATTAAGAAAATTGGCTATAACCCTGACACAGTAGCATTTGTGCCAATTTCTGGTTGGATGGTGACAACATGTTGGAGCCAAGTGCTAGCATGCCTTGGTTCAAGAGATGGAAAGTGATCGGTAAAGATGGCAACACCAGTGGAACCACACTGCTTGAAGCTCTGGATTGCATCTTGCCACCAACTCATCCAACTGACATGCCCTTGCATCTGCTTCTCTAGGATGTCTACAAAATTGGTGGTATTGGTACTGTCCCTGTGGGCCGAGTGGTGACTGGTGTTCTCAAACCCGGCATGGTGGTCGCCTTTGCTCCAGTCAATGTTACAACTGAAGTAAAGTCTGTTGAAATGCACCATGAAGCTTTGAGCAAAGCTCTTCCAGGGAACGATGTAGGCTTCAACATCAAGAATGTGTCTGTCAAAGATGTTCGTTGTGCCAACATTGCTGGTGACAGCAAAAATGACCCACCAATGGAAACAGCTGGCTTCACTGTTCAGGTAATTATCCTGAACCATTCAGGCTACACTCTTATACTGGATTGTCATACAGCTCACATTGCCTGCAAGTTTGCTGAGCTGAAGGAAAAGATTGATTGCTGCTCTGGAAAGAAGCTGGAAGATGGCCCTAAATTCTTGAAATTTGGTGATGCTGCCATCATTGATATGGTTCCTGGCAAGCCCATGTATGTTGAGAGCTTCTCAGACTATCCCTCTCTGGGTCATTTTGCTGTTTGTCATATAAGACAGACAGTTGCTCTGGGTGTCATCAAAACAATGGACAAGAAGGCTTCTGGAGGTGGCAATGCCACCAGATCTGCCCAGAAAGCTCAGAAGGCTAAATGAATATTATCCCTAATATCTGCCACCCCACTCTTAATTAGTGGTGGAAGAATGGTCTCAGAACTGTTTGTTTCAATCGGCCATTTAACTTTAATAGTAAAAGATTGGTTGTTAATAACAATGCATCATAAAATCTTCAGAAGGAAAGGAGAATGTTTTGTGGACCATTTTTGTTTCTGTCTGTGTGGCAATTTTAAGTTACTAGTTTTTAAAATCAGTACTTTTTAATGGAAACAACTTGACCAAAAATCTGTCACAGAATTTTGAGACCCATTAAAATAAAGTTTAATGAGAAAAAAAAATCTTAAGACTCACCTCCCACTGGCTAACTGAATGGACCCCCTCTTGGCCAAAGGAATATCCTAAAACTAAATTGCCTGCCAGGAGGAAGGTCAGACATACCTCATCATGCTCTCCTCCTTTCTTGGGAACATCCTTTGTAACCATTAACAGGCCTAAGGTTATGCAAGACAAACCTGTAGGTCCTTAATTTATCCTTAATTTAAGCAACAAATATATGTCAGGGTGCTTATCTCCGATAAACACCTCCTTATGTTAAAACATTCCATGCCTTTAGACAAAGCTTCATGTCTTTAGCCAATTACAAGCCAAAGAATTTTTAAACCCACCTATAACCTGTAACCCACCCCCCAACGCCCGCTTGAAGATGGCCTACCTTTTGGGGCCAAACCAATGTATGTCTCCCATGTATTGATTTATGACTTTACCTGTAACCCCTATCTCCCTGAAACGCACAAAACCAAACCGTAACCCAGCCACAGGGAGTCCACTTGCTCAAGGCTTCTTGGGCGTGGCTCTGGGTCATGGTCCTCAAATTTAGCTCAGAATAAATCTCTTTAAAATTATTTTACAGAGTTTGGCTTTTTTTCCATTAACAAGATTGGCAGGGCCGGACGTGGGGCTCAGAGAACACTCAGGATTCCCGAAGGAGTAGCCCGAACTCGGCACCAGGTATGGACATTCTCAGCTTTTGGCCCTCCAACTCCGGGCTTATCCTTCAGCAGAACTGGTAAGTCCTCCTGAGCTCCGGACCTCCCATTTTGGGTTGATGGTCTTGGTTAACTCTGAGCTGTTTCTTTTCCTAGGAACTGTTGTTTGGGATCCTAATTTAGATTTGGAGGTGCATTCTAAAGTGTCTTCTCCATTGTCCTTTTATCCTAAAATTAACCTCAATTGGCTTTTCTAAACAAATCCTTTAAAAATTAGGAAAGACAAAGAGAATGACCACATTTGGCACTGCAATTGGTTTGTGGCACCTCTACTTCCAAGTATTTTTGTAAATGAAAAGATTCAAAGGCAAGCCAGGTTTCCTGGGGCTCCAGGTTTTCTAGGGCTCCAGCTGGTTATAGCTAATTCTTGTGCATAAGCTTTTACAAAAGGGCAAATTACATCAAGGAAAATTCAGAGCTCAAATGGTTGGCCTACCACTATACAGTTAAAATGTCTCAAGCTATTTCTCTTTTCTGGCTACTCTAAAACCTGCTAACTTTTTCTACTGATGTTCAGATAACTCATTGTTTATGGTATTTATAATTGAAAGGCTGGAGATCCTGCAGCCAGTTCTAGCTAAAATGCAAACACTGAAAACTCATTTTGAACTGAAGAAAAAGAAAGGGTAAAGAGGTTTTTCAAGAAATCAAACTACCATGGAAACGGCGAAACTGCTTTACCCAAAAATTTTGATCCACAGGCCTATTTAGGTTACCTATCAGGGCAGCTAAAGTTTGCCATGTGAACAAGTTCCAGTTTTGTCAGAAGACATTTGGATCCAGCTATATTTTACAGACTGGTGTTACCATCTGATGCCTAGAGTTCTAGGGTAAAATCTATTAGAACTGTGTGTGTGTGAGTTTATATGTTTAGGTATGCTTTATGTATGTCCATGTATTACAGGTTTGTGTTTACATGGTGCAGGATTGGCTTAAAAATGAGAGCGCTCATAAATTAAACCCAAATGGTTCATGTGAATTTAGTAATCTTTGGTAAATAAGTTGGGTTATTATTAAAAAATAAAAAGGTGAAAGAAAGTTATGAACTGGGAAAAATGGTGGAGTAAAGGTAACCCCCAGGATTCCTGCTCCCAGAGAGGGAGACACAGATCTTGGTCTCCTACACGCGAGTGGGTCTCCCCCCTACAAGGACAGCATCGAGAATCTGCAAAGGTTCATCACAGGACTCTCAAAATAGGAAAAAACAAGGTGATCGGGAGATAAGATAGTGTTCTCTGGAGAGTGCAAAACAAACAATAGGGCTCGTGGGAGGGTGCTGGCCCACTGGGCCATGGGGTGAAGTGGGATCAGACCCACAGGAGAACTCCTTGCTTCCCCATCGACCTCCACACCCACCCAGCCAGGGACCTGTCTGAAATTGGTGCAAAATCGCGGCAGGAGAAGAGGGTGCTGGATAGGACGGTCATTAGTAGAAATTCCCTGGAGCCCTATGCTAGGACAGCTCCAAGACGGGAGGAAACTGAACTGAGCTGATAGGGGAGGCAGTTAAATGTCTTGCCTCTGGTAACGAGCGGGGCCAGCCCTATAGAGCTGTTCACTAAGTCGGGGGCTCTAAGCTGGAACTGCCTCAGGCAAATAAGACTGCACAGGGCGGGTCAGTAAGAGCAAGAACTGTGGCTGAACTGGCAGTAGGGAAGGCGGCATAGAGGAGGCCACGGGGTGTCCTGATGACCCAGACCCCAATCCGGCACCTGCCACCTCCTAAACAGTCGCCCCCAGTGCTGGTGCCCTGCGAGTGGGCAAGTGTCGCCATTGAGGGGGTCCACAGCCCAGCCGCGGCAATGTGATAAGGCGGGGAGGGCAGGTCACCTCCCCCCCAGCCTAGAGACTCTCCTGACAAATTCCGCCCCTACACAATCTGCGATTAGCTCGCCAGGCCTGGCTCGATCAACCAACTACTGAGAAAACTAATGCCAACGGGAGCCACAGCCACTGGGGTGCTGGGGTGCAGGGCAGACAGGGTAGCCACTTCCTCCCCCAGCCCGCATCTCTCCTGCCGAAAGTGGTAGGCTCCATCCCTAGAGGCGGGGTGAGACAAGAAAACCCACTCTCCCTCAGATCTAGGGAGAATCCACTGGGCCCGTGCACAGTGCTTAAGTGCACGGTATAAAAGAATTTGCTTCCCAGAACAGTTTAGGTCACCCAGTTGATCAAAACGCTGGGGCTGGATCTCCTCCCCCAGTCAGTGACTTGGCGAGGAACAAATCCTCCACAAGTAACCCCTCCCATCAGGGGTACCTTCCAAGTGTGGTGGAAGAGCTCCCCCCAGTGGCTGTTCAAGAAACTACAGAAGAGACGCCCGGGCACCATCAGCTCATCTGGATGGGGAGGGCTCAGCGAAAGATTTCTGGAACTTCAAAAAATCAAACCAAAAACTCTCCCTCTAGAAGATACACCAGTTTTCAAGAATTGGAGAATGAACAAACCCAAAACACTAAAATAACAGAAGAAGAATACCAAAATTGGATTGTAAGAAAGCTCAATGATATGCAAGAAAAAATGGACAACCAACACAAAGACACCACAAAGAAGATTCAGGACGTGGAACAAAGATTCACTAAGGAAATTGAGATCTTAAAGAAAAATCAATCCGATCTCCTGGAAATGAAGAATTTATTCAAGGAAATACAAAACATAGTAGAAAGCCTCAAAAATACGTTGGACCAAACAGAAGAAAGAATCTCAGAGCTTGAAGATAACACTTTCCAATTAAATAAATCGGTCACAGAAATAGAGCAAAGAAACAAGAGAAAAGAGCAAAGTCTACAAGAGATGTGGGATTACGTGAAGAAACCTAATGTGAGGGTCATAGGGTTACCAGAGTGGGAAGAAGGAAACACTCAAGGGTTGGACAAGCTATTTGAAGATACAATAGAGGAAAATTTCCCAGGCGTTACTAAAAATCTCCAGATACAAGTTCAAGAAGCTCAAAGGACCCCTGGGAGATTCAATGCAAACAGGAAGACGTCACAACATGCAGTCATCAGACTGACCAAAGTATCAATTAAAGAGGCCCTTCTACGAGCTGTAAGATGAAAGAAGCAAGTTACGTACAAAGGAAAACTGATCAGGATAACGCCAAATTTCTCAACTGAAACACTCCAAGCAAGGAGAGACTGGGGCCCCATTCTCAATCTTTTGAAACAAAATAACGCCCAGCCTAAAATCTTGTACCCTGCAAAACTAAGCTTTATATATGAAGGAGAAAGTAAGACATTCTCAGATAAGCAAAGTCTGAGGGAATTCACCAAGACATGACAAGCCCTACAAGAAGTACTCAAAACAGTGTTATGCATGGAACAGCATAAAAAAACCTCACGAACATAAAAACACCCAAAACCTAAAGATTAAAGGCCATATATCATAATGGCTCAAGAGAGAAATCAAAGCAACAATGTCCAACCCAACAGAATGAACAGTAAACTGCCTCATCTATCAGTTCTCTCAATAAATGTGAATGGCTTAAACTCCTCACTCAAGAGACATAGGCTGGCTGAATGGATAAGAAAATACAAGCCAAGTATCTGCTGTCTCGGGAAACACATCTAACCCCCAAGGATGCATATAGACTAAAAGTAAAGGGGTGGAGATCAGTATTTCAAGCAAGCGGAAGCCAAAAGAAGGCTGGTGTGGCGGTTCTGATCTCAGACGATTTAGTTTTTAAACCAACAAAAGTAGTGAAAGACAAAAATGGTCATTATATAATGGTGAAGGGTACAATTCAACAAGAAGATATAACAATTTTAAATATATATGCACCCAACTTAGGTGCACCCAGATTCATAAAGCAAACCTTACTGGATCTAAGCAAATTGATTAACAGCAACTCCACAATAACCAGAGATTTCAACACCCCACTGCTTGCACAGGACAGATCCTCCAAACAGAAAATCAATAAAGAAATAATGGACTCAAACAAAACTCTAGAACAATTGGTCTGTTTGACATTTACAGGACATTCTATCCAAAATCCACTGAATATATGTTCTTCTCATCAGCTCACGGGACATTCTCTAAGATTGACCATATCCTAGGACACAAAGCAAGCCTCAAGAAATTAAAAAAAAATAGAAATCATACCATGTATCTTCTCCAATCACAGTGGAATAAAAGTAGAAATCAACCCTAACAGAAAGTCACATTTCTACACAAAAAAGTGGAAATTAAACAACCTCCTACTAAATGATTACTTCGTAAATGAAGAAATGAAGATGGAAATAAAAAATTCTTTGAACAAAATGACAATGGAAAGACAAGCTATCAAATCCTCTGGGACACAGCTAAAGCAGTTCTGAGAGGAAAGTTTATCTCCATAAATGCCTATAACCAAAAGTCAAAAAGATCACAAATAGAAAATTTAATAAAATGACTCAAAGAGCTGGAAACAGAAGAACAGACCAACCCCAAACCCAGCAGAAGTGAAATTAACAAGATCAAATCAGAACTAAACGAAATTGACAACAGGGAAGCTATACAGAAGATTAATAAAACAAAAAGTTGGTTCTTTGAAAAAATAAACAAAATTGACACGCCTTTAGCTAGGCTAACGAAAAGCAGAAAAGAGAAATCTCTAATTTCTCTAAGTTCTCTAAGAAATCTCTCTAAGTTCTCCATCAGGAACAAAAAAGGAGATATCATAACTGATCCCAAGGAGATATAAGATATAATTTATGAATACTATAAAAACCTTTATGCACACAAACTGGAAAATGTGGAGGAAATGGACAAATTTCTAGAAACACACATCCTCCCTAGGCTCAACCAGGAAGAAATAGAATTCCTGAACAGACCAATATCAAGAGCCGAAATAGAAAAAGCAATTAAAAATCTTCCTAAAAAGAAAAGCCCCGGCCCAGATGGTTTCACACCCGAATTTTACCTAGGCATCGGCCTAGGCAAAGAATTTATGAAAAAGACCCCAAAGGCAATCATAGCAGCAACAAAAATAAATAAAGGGGACATGATCAAACTAAAAAGCTTCTGTATAGCCAAAGAAATAGTCATGAAAGTAAACAGTCAACCTACAGAATGGGAGAAAATTTTCACATCCTACACATCTGATAAGGGGCTGATAACGAGAATCTACTTAGAATTCATGAAAATCAGCAAGAAAAAAATCAAACAACCCCATCAAGAAGTGGGCAAAGGACATGAACAGAAACTTTTCAAAAGAAGACAGAAGAATGGCTAACAAACATATGAAAACATGCTCAACATCTCTAATCATCAGGGAAATGCAAATCAAAACCACAATGAGATATCACTTATTTCCAGTAAGAATGGCCTTTATCAAAATGTCCCAAAACAATAGATGTTGGCGTGGATGTGGAGAGATAGGAACAGTCCTACACTGCTGGTGGGACTGCAAACTAGTTCAACCTCTATGGAAAGCAATATGGAGATACCTTAAAGTGATACAAATGGATCTACCATTTGATCCAGCAATCCCATTACTGGGCATCTACCCAAAAGATCCAATGACACTCTACAAAAAAGACACCTGCACTCGAATGTTTACAGCAGCACAATTCACAGTTGCAAGGCTGTGGAAACAGCTCAAGTACCCATCAATCCAAGAATGGATTAATAAAATGTGGTATATGTATACCATGGAGTACTATTCAGCTCTAAGAAACAACGGTGATATAGCACATCTTGTATTTTCCTGGATAGAGGTGGAACCCATACTACTAAGCGAGGTATCCCAAGAATGGAAAAACAAGCACCACATATACTCACCAGCAAACTGGTATTAACTAAGCAGCACCTAAGTGGACACACAGGAACTACATTAATTGGGTATTGGGCGACCAGGAGGGGGGTAGAGGCGGGTATATACATACATAATGAGTGAGAGGTGCACCATCTGGGGGATGGGCACGCTTGAAGCTCAGACTTGTGGGGAGAAGGGAGCAAAGGCACTATTTGAAGCCTTAAAATTTGTACCCACATAATATGCTGAAATAAATAATAAAATGGTGTCATTAATAAAGTAGGAGTAAAAATGTTTTGAAATTATCAGCATATACTTGTTTTTTCCTGTGTTTTACTGGATATTTTTATGTTCTTCAGGTGTCAAGATTTGACATAAAGATTACAAAAATATAAACTCAGCCAAAACCAAAATAATCTGTGATTTTTGATAAGGTAAATTTAATATTTGGTCTAATGATAATCACAAAATCTGAGTTACTAACAAAAAAAAAACCCGTGTTTAACTTTAAGGTAAAAATGCAAACGTGCCTAAGTGTCAGCAAATTAGCATAAATAAAACACCAAGCAGATAGAGCTCAGAAACAAACTTATGGTCAAAGTGTTAAGTCCAGAGCAGAGAGAGAAAGAGAGAGAGAGACAGAGAGAGAGAGACAGAGAGAGGAAGCCTCATGTGTAGCAAAATGCTGTTTATTTTGGGCATCTGGGTGTAGATGGTGTTACAGCTGGTGGTTCTGAGGAAAAACTGAGTAGCACATGGAGAGTCAGAGAATCAAGGTTTATCTGCCGGTGAGCTCAGAGGGGTCTTGACACCAAATTCTGAGCCCCCTCTACGGGTTTTTTTCCACTTTTACTAGGTTGGGGTGGTCCAAGGGGTGGGGTCTCAGGTGGCTGATGCAATAGGTAAGCATGATTGCTGAAGCCAGGTAATAGATGGGGGTCTTCCTTATCAATGGGCGGAGGCGAAAAAGCATCCACCCTGAGGGAGGAGAAAGCCTTGGGTTTTATAGAGAGTTTCTTAGGAGGGAGTACCTGGGCCGGAAAAGCCACTGCAATAAAAATGTTTTTTTCAAACAATCAATTTCTGGGACCTTTGCATCAGTATCATCCTGTAGAGATAAGGGAGGAGGGTAGTTCCCTCCTTATCAGGGGGGATAGGAATGCCAGCTGCAGCTGTTTGTTAGGTTTCAACCTCAGGGGACTCTCCAGACTCCTGTGGCTATTGTTTCATAAGCCTAAGTTTTGCAATAGCCACATTCTGTCCTATACATACTTTAGGTTCCCACCTCGAACAAACCTAACACAAAGGTTCGTGAAAATATTTTGGTTTTGGTCTTTTATCCTAACTGCAGATATAGTTTATTTCCACCAATTCAATGTCTGTAGAGAGATATACAAAACATGTTTCTAACTCACTATTATCTAATATTAACAGTACTGTTAGGGATTCAAAGTTGTTCTAGAAGTTGTAGTTAGAAGAGCTTAAATCGGAAGCTTTAGTTTTCCCTTGGTCTTATCCATTTTTGTCATACTTTTTACAAGCTAGCTGGTTATGTGTACATTGTTACTGTAACAAAGTTTTTGCCTAGGGAAAAAAAATCTCTAAATTATTAATTTTTGTGTAGTAATTTAAAATAAAAAGTGAATGATGGTTAAAATCCAAAGAGAATCTCAAAACAGTCTGACTCTTTATAAATATTGCATGTAGTCAAGTCTAAACCCAAGGAAAAAAATTGTTTTAAGACTATTTAGAGTGTTTTAAAAACAGCTTAATTCTGATTCTCATGTAAAAAGCATGTTACTACTTTGTATCATTGTTTGAGGTGCTAAGAATTGGCACTGAAGTTTCATTTTTCCCCTTAGTCTACAGTCAGGTGATCTTATGTTGATGGGATTCAGAAAGCTAACTTAAAATGAAGTCTTCAGAAGCAAAAAATTTTCTGACCTTGCCTTGTCTGCCTGCCTCTTGTACCAATTCTTTTCTGAAAGCTAGCCATAAAACCTAAAACCTAAAATTATTCTATGTAAAATGGCCATAAAGTAATTATCTCATCTACTTTGTTTTTACTTTCTTTTTCTGTAAAACCCCATTCCAGAAAGGGCCTTGCCCTGCACTCAGAGGAATGCACACTCAGAGAGGCCAAAGAGAATCTAAATATAAAAGCCATGTGGGATTCTGCCATTCAGCATGTTAGAATTAGCTCACACCCTTTTTGTTCAATCATATTTCTACATGGCTGTCCATACTTTAAACATATAAATGGACAATTTCCCCTGCATCTTTTGAGTGTTCATTCTGAAGGCATCCATGTATAAGTTTTAATTCTTTCTCCTATTAATCTTCACGTCAGTAAATTTTCAACAAGTCTTTATGGAAACAGTGGCCTTTGCTTGCCAACTTTGGGGGCCAGAGACACCTTGATCCCTATGATGTCAATAGATTTTGTTTTGGGATGTGGTGTTTTGGAAGGATCTAGTTAACTAATACCTTTAAACAGGATATTCTGGCCGAGCGCAGTGGCTCACGCCTGTAATCCTAACACTCTGGGAGGCCGAGGTGGGCGGATTGCTCAAGGTCAGTAGTTCAAAACCAGCCTGAGCAAGAGCGAGATCCTGTCTCTACTATAAATAGAAAGAAATTAATTGGCCAACTAATATATATAGAAAAAATGAGCCAGGCATGGTGGTGCATGCCTGTAGTCCCAGCTACTCGGGAGGCTGAGGCAGCAGGATTGCTTGAGCCCAGGAGTTTGAGGTTGCTGTGAACTAGGCTGACGCCACAGCACTCACTCTAGCCTGGACAACAAAGCAAGACTCTGTCTCAAAAAATAAATAAATAAATAAAACAAATAAACAGGATATTCTAAAATGTCTACTATATTTATAAAATTTAGAAGTGATGTTATATTTGTTTAAAATAACAAGTCTTATTTAAATACTTATTTGTTTTTCTTGGTAAAATTTATGAGTTTAAAAGAAAAAACAGTAATTAAAACTGTATTTTTATCCCTGTTCTATGTTATATATCTAATTCACAGGGTATAAAAATGGTTAATAGATAAGTAACTTAAACTAATAGCTGCAATCTAAGTGAAGTGCTAAGATAAATAAGATAAATTAGGTAAATATAAATGAAATAAATACAACTGAAATTTTCATATAATTTAAAATCTTAAAGTTAATGTTAAGTTAAAAAAAGATAATTATAAAATGTCTCTGTTATTTATAAGGTGAAATAGTAGAACATTAGTGAAAGAGTGAATGACCCAAAGGATACATTTCACGCATAGGCTATGTGGGAACAACATGGCTGGTTTATTCACCTGGGTGTGAGTGGGCTGAGTCCCAAAAGAGAGTGAGCCCAGAAGGGGGTTTAGTGGGGGTTTTTATAAACGGGGATAGCTGACCCCCTCCCACCTGCCCTGTTCAGTTCTTTGTTTCTGGGCCAAACTGGCAGTTGAAGAATTGCTTCCTGCTATATGCAGTTCGCATATGGCAGAGGACCATGGGCAGAACAGCTGTTTGTAGTAAATTCTTCTCCAAACAACCAACTCCTACTACCCCTTTGCCCCAGTAGCATCCATCCTTTTGCTCTGGTGTCATCCTTATCAGCAGAGCTAGGGAGGGATAGCCTTCATCTCCATCAGGGAGGGAGAGGGAAGGAATGCTCCAGCTGTCAGTTAGATCTACAAAGCCCAGGGACTCTCCAGACTCTTGTGGCTACTGTTTTACAAGGTTAAGTTTTGTATTAACCACATTCCACATTCTGTCCTATACATACTTTTCAAGTTACCAGCTGGAATAAACCTAACAATTAGTTCCTTTTTTTAAATTTTTTATTGAGACACAGTATCTCACTGTGTTGCCCTGGCTAGAGTGCCGTGGCATCAGCTTAGCTCACAGCAACCTCAAACTCCTGGGCTCAAGTGATCCTTCTGCCTCAGCCTCCCAAGTAGCTGGGAGTACAGGCATGTGCCACCATGCCTGGCTAATTTTTCTATATATTTTTTATAATTTTATATATTTTTATATATTTATATAATGTTATATATTTATAAATATTTATATATTATATTAAATATTTATATAATTTTATATATTTATAATTCTATTATAATTTTATATATTTTTTATAAAATTTTATAATTTTATGATTTGTCCAATTAATTTATTTCTATTTTTAGTAGAGACAGCGTCTCACTCTTGCTCAGGCTGGTTTTGAACTCTTAACCTTGAGTGATTTACCTGCCTTGGCCTTCCAGAGTGCTAGGATTACAGGCATTAGTCACCACACCCCGCCTAGTTCTTAAACATAACTTTAAGCTTATACCTTGATATCTTATTTTTATATTTAGGAATGCTAATAAAATTGGTGACTAGCAGTTCAAAGTTACCTTAACTTCCTAGGTTTTTCAAAAAGTTGACATTATGATTAGTGTATGTAATTGAAACTTCTAGATTTCAAAGGGAAACAATTCTATATAAAATTTTTTAATACAAATGTTATAAGACATAAGTATTAGTTTTGTTAAAAGATAATTTTGTCTAATTTATTGGTTTTTGAAACTACTTTAAAATTCAATATGTCAATTATCATTAAAAATTAAGTAGACATAAAAAGTTAAAGGTTCTAAAGGTTTTTTTTTTTATTTCGGCATATTATGGGGGTACAGATTTTAAGGTTTCAATAAATGCCCTTCCCCCCTCCCCCCAAAAGTCTGAGTCTCCAGCATGACCATCCCTCAGATGGTGCGCCTATCACTCGTTATGTATGTATATCCCTGCCCCCCTCCCCCCCTTCCCCTATACTCTATTACTGTAGTACCTATGTGTCCACTTAGGTGCTACTCAGTTAATACCAGTTTGCTGGAGAATATATCTGGTGCTTGTTTTTCCATTCTTGGGATACTTCACTTAGTAATATGGGTTCCAGCTCTAACCAGGAAAATATAAGATGTGCTATATCACCATTGTTTCTTGGTTATAAAGGTTTATAAAAGTCTTAACTTACAGTCAAATTGGTTAAAATTAGATGGATTTGTTTATAAGATTTTATTAAAATTAACTTTATCATTAATACACTAATACAATGAAATTTGGTTTTCTCTTTTGAACTAGATTTTTATATGATATTAATAGAAATAACAAAATATTTTGTATTCACCTTTTAATAAACTGCAAAAAGGAAAGGAAGGAAAGAAAGACACAGTTACTGTCACAAGGGAACACAGCACAAGGAAAAATTCTGCCAGCACTCAGGGAGGGAGCATTTGGACCAGCCAGGCAAGAGGAAAATCCTCCACTCCGAACCCAGTTCCAGTTAGCCCCACCACCAACTGATAAAAAGTGGTCAGAGGCCTGGAATAAATTCATAAGGCAGTCGGGCCACAGAGACTACAGTCCCTGGGCAATTCCTGTGGCTATGCCAGCTCGGAGCCAGTGGACTTGGAGTGCATGTGACCCAGTGAGACATCAACAACTGTGGTCAATCCAGTGTCTATGTCACCCCACCCCTAATTCCTGGCAGTGCAGCTCAGGAAGAATCTTGTCCCACTTGGAGAAAGGAAAGGAAAGAGTTCAGAGGACTTTGTTTTGCAACTTGATTCCAGCTCAGCTACAGTAAAATAAACTAGCAAGCAGACTCTTAAAGCCCCTGATCCCAAGCCTTAGTTCCTGGATGGCATTTCTAGACCCACCCTGGGCCAGAAGGAAACATACTACCCTGAAAGGAAGGACCCAGTCCTGGCAGGATTTGCCACCTGCTGAGTAAAAGGCCCTTGAACTTTGTATAAACATCAGAGAGGTAGCCAAGCAGCAGTCATCACGGGCTTTGCATGAGACTGGGCTGGCTTCAGGTGTGACCTGGCACTGGTGAACATGAGGGAATACCCACATCATTCCTCACTCAACTCCAGCAGCCCAGCACAGAGAGCAAGGGAAGAGAGTGAAACTTTTCCTGGTAATCTATGGAATTCTCCCATATCTTACCCAAGTCCACCAGGAGTCTGCAAGAGTCAAGGCATTACTGGGCTTGGGGTAATGCCAGGGGTGATACAGTTGTAATGACCAAAGATGTAGATGAGAACACTGAATTCCCTTTGAATATCTGGAAAACCTATCTGGAACCATGGGTTCAAATAAGCCCAGACTGCAAAGATTAAAATAAATACCTCTTTAATGTCCAGATATCACTGAACATCCACAAGGATCAGCAACATCTAGGAAAACATGACCTCACCAAAGAACTAAATAAGGTACCAGTGACAAACCCCAAAATGATGGAGATATGTGACTTTTAGACAAAGAGTTCAAAATAGCTGTCCTGAAGCAGCTCAATGAACTTCAAGACAATACAGAGAAGGAATTGAGAAGTCTATCAGAGAAATTTAACAAAGAAATTGAAATAATAAAAAAATCAAGCAGAAATTTTGGAGCTGAAAAATTCAACTGACAAACTAAAAAGGGCATCAGAGTCTCTTGACAGCAGAACTGATCAAGCAGAAGAAAGAATCAGTGAGCTTGAAGACAGGCTACTTGAAAATATGCAGTCAGAAGAGAAAAAAAGAAAATAGAACGTAGAGAGATTGGGGTAGAAAGTATATTCAAAGAAATAATAACAGAACTTTCCAAACCTACAGAAAGATATCAATATTCAGGTACAAAAAGGTCATGGAACACCAAGCAGTACTAAAATATAACTCTAAGTAGAATGTGAAAGGTTGTATACATATCTTAACGCCTAGAGCAGCCACTAAACTTTTACAAAATAACTAAACAAGGAGATAGTGACAAAAAGTATGTTTAAAATGGAATGATTAAATTGCAGTTGCACCCTAGAAATTCATCCCAGAGAAATGAAAACTTATGTTCACATAAAAACCTATACACAAATGTTTATAGCAAATTTATGTGTAACAGCCAAACAACAGACACAATCTAGATGTCCTTCGGCAGGTAAATGATTAAGTAAACTGCAGTACATGCATACAGTGGAATACTACTCAGCAATAAAAAGAAACAAACTATTGATACATACAACAACCTGGATGAATCTCTGGAGAATTATGCTGACTCAAAAAGAACCAATCTCATAATGTTACATACTGTATGATTTCATTTATATAACATTCTTCAAATGACAAAATTATAGAAACAGAAAACAGATTAGTGGTTGCCAGGGTTTAAGAAGGGGGTGGGCTGGGAGGAAATGGGCATGGCTGTAAAATGGCAACATGCAGGATCCCTGCAGTGATGGAAACGTATTTTAACTGTAATATGTCAACATACTGGTTGTGATATTGTGCTATAATTTTGCAAGATGTTATCATTGGGAGGAAATTGGGTAAAGGTTACACAAGATCTCTCTATTATTTCTTACATATGAATCTATAATGACCTCAATATACAAAGTTGAATTAAGAAAATATTTGAATATTCCAAATAGAGGAATGGGAGAGTAGAACAACAACCAGAAAAAGTGAGACAAAGAAAAAAGAAATAATAAAGTGTCAGACCTATATCCAACAATATCAATAATTATATCAAATGTAAATGGTCTAAACACACCAATTAAAAGGAAGAGTGTAGGATAAGATTAAAAACACAAGCCCCAACTATATCATGTCTACAAGAAACCCAATTTAATATAAAGAATTTCTGTTCAACAAGAGACACAAGAAAGATAGTGGAAAAACAATCTAACAAATTGGGACAGTATACATGTAATAAAGCATTAATACAGTATTAAAAATAATTTGATGAATAAGTAAGTGGAATGAGGCATATACCATAAGAAAAAAAATGGGTAGAAGACTTACACCAGCACTTCAGAAAACAAATCACTCAAATTCTTTATAAAGACATGAAATAGTAATCAACTTCATTACTAATCAAGGAAATGAAAGTTTACATCACAAGAAGATACTAATATATACCTACCAGAATGGCAAGAAATAAAAGTCTGCCAAGACCAAATGATGGGGAGAGAGCAACGGAAGTCTCATCCACTATTGATGGGACTGTAAACTGGTAAAAATGCTTTACAAATCAACAACATTAAAAGCAACATTGGCCTTAACTATAAAGTTAAATATTCACACCTCCAAAACCTAGCCACAACAACCCAGGTATATAGACTAGAAAAGGCCTCGCAGGAAATGTGCCTTGCAAACACGTTAAATAATGGTTACTATTATCATTGGCTATGATAATCTTTAACTAGAAACAACCCAAACTCCATCAAGAGAAGAGCAAATAACTATTAATTGTGGAATACCCAAACTAAAACACTATCCTGCAATGAAAATGAACAAAATTACATTTATATGCTTCATCATGGCTAAATTCACAACTATAAGAGTGAGTAAAATAAACAAGTCACAAAAGAATTCATATAGAATGATTCCATTTTTATAAAGCTCAAAAAATAAAAGTTCAAATTAAATAATATATGGCCTAGGGATACAGATATAAATAGCAGAATACAATCCTGAAAATAATTATCCCTAAATTCAGGATAAAGGTTACATCTAGGAGAAAGGTAGGAGGATGCAATTGGGAGGGGCATAGTCCTAGTTCTCATCCTCAGTGGTGATTACACAGGTGCTAGCTGTATATTTCTCCTGAGAAGTGCTCCTGTGTCCTAAATGCTCTTCTGTGTGCATGATATAACCAATAAGGACTACATATAATGAAAAACACAACAAAATTTCAAAAAAATAGAAAATTTTCAAAAACAAAAATCAATGCAATTAAAAGCTAATTCTGTGAAAAGTCAATAAAATGATAAACCTCAAGTCAGACTGATCGAAAAGAGAAGATATACATTATCAATATCAGGAGAACAATACCACAGATTCTACAAACACTGAAAAATAATAAGGAATTATTATGAAAAAACTTTATTGTCAGAAATTTGATAGTTCAGATGAGATAAATTCCTTCAAGGCCACAAACCACCAAAGTTCACTAAAGAAGAAAAGGACAGTCTTGATAATCTTATAATTATTAAAATTGAATTTGTAGTTCAAAACCTACCCTCAAAAAAAAAAAAAAAAAAAAAAAACTAGGCCCAGATGCCTTCTCTGGTGAAGTCTACAAAACATTTAAGAAGAAACAATGCTAATCCTATGTAAAAATTTTCAGAAAATAGACGAGGAGGAAACATTTCCCAATTCATTTTATGAAGCCAGCATAACCCTAATGTCAAAACTAGCCCCAAACAGTATGAGTGAAGAAAACTACAGATAATTATGACATATAAACAGATGTAAAATACTCAAAATATGCGTAAAAATAATTAGCAATATATTTAAAGAATAATAGGTCACGATCAAGTGGGGTTTACACCAGGAATGAAAGGCTAGTCCAATATTTGCAAATCAATGTAATCTACCAAATTAACAGTCTCAAGGAGAAAAATCACTATCACATCAATTGATGTAGAAAAAGCATTTGCAACATTCAACATTTACTCATGATAAAAACTCATAAAACCAAAATTAAAAGGAAAAAAATCAACCATTATTATTAGGCCATCTATGAAAAACCCTATAAATAAAAAATTATACCTAATGGTGAGAAAGTGAATGCTTCTGTCCTAAGATCAGGAACAAGGCAAGAATGTCATTCTCCCTACTACTAGTCAACATTATACCAAAGATACTAGCCAGTACAATGAGGCAAAGAAACAAAAAAAAGTAAAAGACATCAAGATTGGAAAGGAAGAAAAAAAACTGTCTTTATTTAAAACTACATGATTGTTTACATAGAACATGCAAAACTATCTATAAAAGAGCTACAAGTATTAATACGTAAGCTGAGGAAGGTCCTGGGATACAGGATCAATATAAAAAATCAATTATATTTCTATAAAACATCATTGAACAATGGGAAAATGAAATACAAAAACATACCATTTATAATATAAGAACATAAAACACAGAGGGATGAATTAAACAATGTGCAAGACCTTTGCATTATGAACTATAAAATATTACTAAGACAAATTTTAAAAGACATAAATACATAGAGATACACCATGTTCATGAATTAGAAGGCTCAATATTTTCAGTATATAAATGATGAACAGATTCAATGCAATCCCATACAAAATCACTACAGGCTTTTGTGTGCAAATTCCCAAGCTGCTTCTAAGATTTATATGAAAATACCAAGGACCTAGAATAGCCAAAATATCATGAAAAGGAAGAACATGGGACTGCAAACTAGTACAACCTCTGTGGAAAGTAATATGGAGATACCTCAAAGAGCTACAAGTAGAACTTGTAGTTCTACAAGTAGAACATTTGCTTCAGCAATCCCATTACTGGGCATCTACCCAAAAGAACAAAAGACATTCTATAAAAAAGACATCTGCACTCAAATGTTTATAGCAGCACAATTCACAATTGCAAAGATATGGAAACAACCCAAGTGCCCATCAATACACGAGTGGATGAATAAAATGTGTTGTATGTATACCATGGAGTTCTCAGCCACAAAAAACAATGGTGATATAGCATCTCTTGTATTATCCTGGATAGAGCTGGAACTGATTCTACTAAGTGAAGTAACCCAAGAATGGAAAAACAAGGACCACATGTACTCACCATCAAATTGGTTTTAACTGATCAATACTTAAATGGACATACAGTAGTAACATTCATTGGGTGTTGGGCAGGTGGGAGGGGGAGGAGGGGATGGGTATATACACACCTAATGGGTGCAGTGCATACCATCTGGGGGATGGACACACTTGAAGCTCTGACTTGGGTTGGGCAAAGGCAATATACATAACCTAAATATTTGTACCCCCATAATATGCTGAAATAAAAAAAAAATTAAAAAGGAAGAACAAAATTGAAAGATTCACACTACCTGATTTGAACACTTAATATAAGGTTACAGAAACTAAACAGTGGGTTATTGGCATATAGAATGACACATCTGTGTTCAATTGTTTTTGACAAGAGTGCCAAGGTAAGCCATGGAGAAACAACAGTCTTTTCAAAAATGCTGCTGACTGCATGTACTACTAGTCATCTAGAAATAAGTTTAAAGTAAAGCAACTTGAAACTCTACACAGGGCTTGTTTTCTAAAGAAGAAGTATTGTTTAGAGGAGCAAAATTATAAGCCCTACCCATATGTGTTGTAAAACTGTTTTGAAAAGTGGGGCTTGTGAATAGAAATGTAGTGCCCAAGTCACAATCCACTTAAAACTTGTAACAAATACAGATTAAGTTAAAAAAAAATGCTGCTGGAACAATTGGATATGCATATGCAAAAAAATTGACACTCACACTGGATTAAAAAACTTAATTCATTATTTGTCATAGGCCTAAACATAAGCAGCTAAAATTATAAATCTTCTGAAAGAAAACATATGAGAAAATCTTTGTTACCCTGGGTTAGAGATTTGTTAAATAGGACATAAAAAGCATGAACCATAGAAGAACTTGATAAATTGGGCTTTATCAAAATTAAAAACATCTATTCTTCAAAGCAAACTGTTAAGAAAAAAAAGTCATGGCCTGGAAGGAAATACTTAGAAAACACATAGCTGACAAAAGACTTGCATCAAGAATATATAAAGAACTCTTACAATAACAAACAAAATGGCAAAAGATTACAACAATTCACCAAAGAAGATATACAGACGGCAAATAAGAACATGAAAAGATGCTCAACAGTAATCATCATTAGAGAAATGCAAATTAAAATCACAATGAGATCCCTTTACTTACCTACTAGCAAGAAAGACTCACACTTACCATACCAAGTGCTGGCATGAATGAGAAACACCTAGAACTCTTACACATGGGTGACAGGAAAACAAAATAGTTCACCTACATTGGAAAACAGTTTGATAGTGTCTTATGAAGTATTCTACACTGGGAATAAAGTCTTCTCAAGTTAATTTATTTTCTGAATAAATAAAGAGATAACACAGAACAAGAGTTGAGTGGGAAGGAAGTACTGATAAGAGGAAGAATCTGATAACAGGCAGTTTATCAAGTCAGATTTGTAAGAGTTTGAGAAGATATAAGAAGAGGAAACAGAAAATGGTATGAAGGTTTACAGCAGGCATCCTCAAACTATGGCCTGCGGGCCACATGCGGGTATTTTTGCCCATTTGTTTTTTAACTTCAAAATAAGATATGTGCAGTGTGCATAGGAATTTGCTCATTTTTTTAAAAAACTATAGTCAGGACCTCCAATGGTCTGAGAGAGAGTGAACTGGTCCCCTGTTTAAAAAGTTTGAGGACCCGTGGTTTGCAGTGTTCACCACAAGGTGAGGGAAGTCAAATGAGAACACGGTAGATACCTGGTCAGGTAGAGTTAAAGGTAACTAGCAAAGCTTTGTTATCTATATCAACTCCAATAAACCAGGTAGAATAATTTCCCTGAGGTTAAAAAAAAAAGACTTCAAATTTCAGACTGAAAGGGCCCAAAGTATGCACGATAAAGAGGAAACACCAACACTTACATCTATTCTGGTGGAAATACAAAAGCCCAAGAATGGGGAGAAAAAGTCCTAAAAGCTTCCAGAAAAGAGGGAGGAAAGAAATGAGAACGGGTCTGGCACTTCTTGCTAGCAAGCCAGGAGGCTGGAAGGTAGAAATGGGATCTAAGAACAGGAGTGGCCACACCGTCTGAATGCCAAGCAAAGTGCACAGCAACTGGAAAAGGCTGCCGGGGGAGGCCTCATTTGGCTATGACAACAGCGCATGTCATCAGACCCCAGGCACAGCCTCAAGTCTGGGGGCTCTGAGAACGGCTCCTGGGCACCTCCCAGAGGCCAAGCTCTCACTGCCCAGGCTAGTTCCCCTTTCCCTGGCCCGACTCACCTGGACAGCTCTGCACTGGGGTCCCTCTTTCTGCCATCCAGGACTCTTCTCCTGGTCCCAACCTGAAGATCACATCTGGTTGGGCAACTAGATACCCTGTTCAAGGGAAATGACATAGAACTTTGTTATGAATGCTGAAGGCATTTTTGAAGGTCAATGATTCCTCCTTGCCTGCAGGCTGAAGATGGCACAGTCTCGGGGACTGCCCCATGCACATAGTAATTTGCCCCTCAGTACAGAACATTCACCTGGCAGGTGAAGACACAAACATCCTGTCCAGCATCCAAATGGGACCGCGAATACTTGATAGTGGGCCTTAAGCCTAAACTCATTGAGGGTTTCCAACACCTGAGCTTGTAGCAGCAGCCGCAGCAGCAGCTCAAAAAGACACTACTGCCGGGTGTGGTGGCTCACTCCTGTAATCCTAGCACTCTGGGAGGCTGAGGCGGGAGGATCGTTTGAGCTCAGGAGTTTGAGACCAGCCTGAGCAAAAGCGAGACCCAGTCTCTACTGGAAAAAAAAAAAATAAATAGAAATTAGCTGGACAACTAAAAAAAAAAAAGAAAAAAAAAATATATATAAATAAAATTAGCCACGCATGGTGGCACGTGCCTGTAGTCCCAGCTACTCGGGAGGCTGAGGCAGCAGGATTGCTTGAGCCCAGGAGTTTGAGGTTGCTGTGAGCTAAGCTGATGCCACGGCACTCTAGTCCAGGCAACAGAGTGAGACTCTGTCTCAAAAAGAAAAAAGACACTACTGGGTGCATTCTACATCCAACTGTGGAGCAGTCCCTACCCACAGACACCAGGTGGCTGTAGTTCTCAAGCATGACATCCCTGTAGAGGTTCTTCTGAGCAGAGTCCAGCTGCTGCCATTCCTCCAAGGTGAAGTCCACAAACACGTCCTTGAAGGTCAATGATTCCTGTAACGGCACATTCCTCTTTAGCACAAGGGATCAGCCTGGGGGACTGGGACATGACACCTCACGCACATGGAGGGCTTACTCTGTGACTATTCTAAGTCTTTACATGTGCTGAAGATTTTAATCCTCTCCACCACCCTAGGAGAAACTTGATAGGTGAAGAACATGAGGCGCACAGAGTCTGTACTAACCAGCCCAGGTCACACAGCTAGGAGTGAGGGATTGAAATCCATGCGGTCACTATTTGGCAGAGTATATCACATAGAGTATTCATATAACTAAAATTATTTTAAATTGTATAGGAGAAACAGATAGGCTATTAGAAATATCTTACCCTGGAAATTCATTTATTCAACACGTATTTATTGAATAGAGACCAAGCTGGTAAGTCCTGCGGATATAAAAAATACAAAAACAAAAACAAAAACAAATGCCTCTTGAACTCGAGGAGCTCCAGTTTGGTAGAGGAATAAAACAACGCTTACAAACCCACAGATGAGAGGGAGGGAGGGGGCCTGCCTTACAGTGGCAATGACAGATGACAGATATAGGACAGGGTCCAGGTGGCCCAGAGAGGAGGAAGTGAATTCTGCTTGGGGCTGACAGAGCGGGCTTCCCAGGGAATACAGAGCTAAAACAAACCATTCTAAACATAGCTAATCAATCATGACAAACAGTTCTAACCTTAGCTCATCAATCATGAGACAAGAACAGGAAATCAGAAGGTCTGTGGCTTGGGCAGCTGACTGAGGCAAAAGGACAAAGGTCTGTGTGTTCTTTGTCACCACCAAACAAGAACTCACCTCTAGAAGTGCCCTAATTTCTATCAAAGACCAATAAACCAACTGGGTGCAGTGGCCCACGCCTGTAATTCTAGCACTTCTGGGAGGCTGAGGTGGAGCATCACTTGAGGCCAGAAGTTTAAGACCAGCCTGGGCTGGGCTCATGCCTGTAATCCTAGCACTCTGGTAGGTCAAGGTGGGAGGATCACTTGAGCTCAGGAGTTCAAGACCAGACTGAGCAAGAGTGAGACCCTGTCTCTACTAAAAATAGAAAAAATTAGTTGGGCACAGTGGCGCTGGCTTGTAGTCCCAGCTACTCGGGAGGCTGAGGCAGGAGGATCGCTTGAGCCTAGGAGTTTGAGGTTGCAGTGAGCTATGATGACATCACTGCATTCCAGCCTAGGCATCAGAGTGAGACTCCGTCTTAAAGAAAGGCCAATAAGCCAGCCACCTGATTATGCTCTGAACCCCATACTGTTATGTTTACACTTGGTGGTCTTAAATTCAAAGAGACATTTTGTACCCACAAGGTCCAAATTTGGGAGACAGAAAAACCAGTGTACCAGAGGGTAGTGACATGCAGATTTCTCCGGCAGGAGGGCTTCTCAGAGGAGCCTGACCCCTCCACACACCATTCCCCAATTATAGATGAGGTGCTTAGAAGCCCTAAACTATAAATGCACACACCTCTGACCTAGAATTCTCATCTCTAGAAAGTTATCTTACAGACGAGATAGTACTAAGATGCACACAAATGGGAATGTATGTGGATATTCATGACTATGTTATTTATAGCATCAAGAATGACTGTGCTGTTCCTCATATGTGAAGGGAGGCAGTGATGACTACGTGAATGTGAGACACATCCTTTGAATGGCTTTTGTATTAATGGGGCACTCCGCAGTCTCCAACTGTCCCGCTTTGACCACCAGCACATTTGTGAAAAGGTTCACGAGGATAAGGGGTGTACTTTATAGCTATGGAAACATAAGATTTGCCTCTGTTGGAAGCTAATTAGCCCATACAGATGGTGAACCTATAGCTTGGGCCTTAATTGCATTCTACTCTAATCAAAGAACTCCTTCTAAACAATATTTATAGCTTTATAACCTATACACAGTCTATACATAGATGCATATTTTACCCCCAGCTGGCTAGAGATTTATTTGTTGTAAATGCTGTATAGACTTGTTTTTCCTTTCTTTACTTATCCTGATTTGGAATTTTTTTTTTTTTTGGATGGATTTATGCTATCTTAGCAAGTATGAAAATAATACTCGGTAGCGTAAGCTACCCCTTCTCTGCTGTAACTTTGTGGCCTGTGCTGTCATGGGACATAGGATGGCAGCATCACCACTGCATTCCCATTGGACTCATGCACCTCCTGAATGGTTTGTTTTTCTCGAGGGTTTGAGAGTTTTGTTTGTTTGTTTGTTTGCTTATTTTCCAGAGTGTGGAAAGTCTACAGTGCAGAAAGGCTTTAACCTGCCAATTGATTTGAAATACTTTCCCCTGCGCAGGGCCGTTTGCATCCTGCCATGCTGCGTTATATTTTGTACTGCGTACAATAAAGAAGTTCGCTTTTCATTTAGAAAAAAAAAAAAAAGACTAGAAATATCCTAAATGTACATCCCTGGCAGAAAGGTAAATAAATAATGGTATTTCCAGCTGGTGGAATATCGAGCAGTCATAACTGTAAATGAGGTACCCATACAGTTTTCAAAATTGAGTGATTTTTGTCCCCCCAATGTTAGTAGAAATTTTTCATTGTCATGACAAGGGAGGTGGGGTGGAGGTATTGGCAGCTAGAGGGCAGAGGCCAGCAATGTTGTTGTAACATCCTCCAATGCACAAGGCAGCTGTCTACAACAAACAATTACCTGGCCCAATATGTCAGTAGGTTAAGAAAACTTGGAGTAGACTAGTATTTGGTAAAATGGAATGATCATTAACCTATGACCAGAATGTGCACTAATTTGTTCACAAGAAAAAAAAAAAAAAGAAAGAAGGAAAAAAAGATTCATATAGCTAGACAAATATGTATGCATGATATCTGGAAGAATGTATAAAAAAACTGAAGGAGGAGAAGACTTGGGCATGGAGTGAGAGGGAGAATTATTTTTCTCCTTTTGTTGAACAAAGCTTTTGTTTGGCTGGGCACAGTGGCTCACCCCCATAATCCTAGCACTTTGGGAGGCCTAGACAGAGCATTGCTTGAGGCCAGGAGTTCAAGACCAGCCTGGGCAACATAGTGAAACCCCCTCGAATTTTGGCATCTATATTGTTAAGTAAAAGTGGTCTATAATTTTCTTTTTTGCAGTATCTTCATCAAATTTAAGGTTATGTGGATTAATAAAATGAACTGGATTCCTCTTTGTCTTTTGTTAGTCTAGAAACCTTAAATGTACAAATTACCTGGTCTGTACAATTTTGTGAAAGCAGTAATTAGCATAGACTTAGAGAAGGCAATTTTAAGGAAATTTATGTGTAAGGAAAAGAAGAAAAAATGAGGTACAGGCCCCAAAGGGATAAGTAGTGAATTGTCTTTCTTTTCTCCTTTGTTCTCTCTCTCTCTCTCTCTCTCTGTCTGTCTCTCTGAGGGGAAAGATTAAGGAAACCTGCAGTAGATGACACGCTGAAAGATGACACAAGAGAAAACAGAGGAAATTGACAGATTTTTTTTTCAAGGCTACAGCATAGATTCCTAAAAGCTGCCTCTGCTTCAAGTTCATTGGAAAAAAAATAGGAGTAAATTAGGAACTCACCTGGGACATAGCCATCCTGCTCTTCCCTGTAAAAAGGACAGAGATCTACAAAAGCAGAATTAGGAGGGTTGAGATCAGTGAGTACAGACATAAGACCATAATTATCAGCCTGATAATAATCACCCTTGCACCTGGGGGTGAATGATCTGGAAACATGGCCTGATAGCTACAGCCTGTTCCCATAGGATTTTACTAAGATCATGTGCATTTTGCACATGAAATTTTGTTTTCCTTACTGGAAAGATGTATGACTTATGTATGACTAAAGGCATCTACTTCAGAAATGATTAACAACTTGGTACCTTCGTTATCTCCAGAATTCTAGTCCTAAAAATTTGTCATAATAAAACAAATAAATGTGCACAAAGCTGAAAGGATACTAACTGTAGTCATTCCCATCATTCAAACTTTAGAATCACTGATATAAAAGAAATCAAAGTTTGGAACCAACTAAATGTCAAACAAAAAGAACTCATTAAAAAATATGATACATGCAAAAACAGGCATACGGCACAGGGCCTAAAAATGCTACAGAGGCAGGCGAGGTGGCAAGCACTTGTAGTCCCAGCTACTCAGGAGGCTAAGGTGGAAGGATCACTTGAGCCCAGAAGTCCACGGCCAGCCCAGGTAACACAGCAAGACTCCATCTCTTAAAATAAAAATGCTATGGAATTTTGTTTTTAGTTCTTAAGATACTTAAAAGTAGGTTACAAAAAAATAAAGTGTGATCTCATGTTTGTTAAGCGATATGATCACATATGAAGACTTGAAGAGCATTTATTGAAAAGTTGGTTACTGTTGATGGTTATTTCAATTTCCTTCCCTTGTTTATTTCCATTTTCTCATTTTTTGACAGTGAATATTAATTACGAGTGAAATAAAAATTAAAAATGACTCAAAATCACCTATTATCACACAGAACCCTAGAGATGAAAAGACCCTCAGCAGAGTGTGTATAAGAAGAATCTCTTGATATAGTTTGGTGGGAGGAGACAAACCAGGGCTCAGAAGGCTGGAGGGAGGGAGGGAGGGGTGGCAGGCAGGTGGGTAACAGTACAGAATTCCTCAGTTCTAGGTGAAGCTGGAAGCCACTGTGCCTGCCCTCCTCTGTCCTCCATGCATCACTGGCTGTTGCACCACCTTGTTCCTGCCCATCCACTTCCTCCTTTCCCACAATTTGCATTTTGACTGCGATGCTCTCTCTTGTTTGGCAGTTTTTCAGAAGGTTTCAGCCAGGAGCTTCTGGACAGAGTAACCGTCACATGCTGCAGCAATCACTACAACAGCATCAGGACAACAGGGTTCATTCAGCTCCTGTGTCGTAAAAAGTCATGTTCTCAGACCCAGCTTCATTAAGCATCAAAATGAGGCAGCAAAACTGGATGAGAGCATACCTGTAGACGACTATGAAATTCTATAAACTAAAAATATATTTTCTGCACCTTGGGCAGGAGGAAGATTCAGCATTTCCCCTTGAGCAGGTGCAAGGTTGATGCCGTGGCACTGACTCAAATCTAAAAGTAGCCAGTGGCAAGAGAGGGGAGCATTAAGTCGTACAAGTAGGTGTGCTAGGAGAGGATGAAGACTTCTGTGGCTGGTCATGATCCTTCCCAGCCTCATCCTGCCTATAGCAGGGGACCAGCCCCAAGGGGGACATCCATGCCTTGATCTACCTGTGACTTTCATCTCTCTCTCCTCCAACAGGGATCATTGCCCACTGTCACATGGTCCTTGATGGCACCTGGAGGTTGAGCCAGCATTGCCTTTTCTCAGCTGACCATGAAAGACAAAGGCTACTGCAGGTCCAGCTCTTCTAGGACCACTGTCCTGTGAGCCTCTTCCCTCTGCCCTGAGGATGTGGGTCTGGCCTCTGTGCTGAGGCTTCTCCTCCGACTTGCCTCAGAGCACCTCTCTTGTTCTCAAGGAGACAGGACCAAGAAATTCAGACACAAACACACGTGAACTGGGACCTCACTGCAGTACCAGATGTCTGCCTGTGACCCAGGGAACTCACCTCTTCCTGAGGCCTCTGAATGGGTCTTCTCAGACTAAGTGAGGAAGCCTGGACACAGATAGGCTGGAGTCTGCAGTTGGTGAGCAGTGGTCTCAGTTACACACTCTGACCCTGGACACACAATGACCACAGGAGATTTCATTAGCAACCCCTTTGCTACCTTCCATGGAGTGAAGTTCGGTAAAATCCAAAGGTTTTCACGCAACAGAATATGAAATGTCTCGTTCTACTTTTAAGAGTCAGCATTCATACAAAGCTCACCAATCGTCAATGAGCTGCACATTGCCTTACTAAGGGTCTCATCTTTGGAACCAACTAATAGCCTGCTATGCCACTTTAATTCATTTAAGAAATGAGTGCCTTCTATGTGCTTGTTTTCCGTGTTAGAGATATATCTGGCAAAAAATTTTGGAGTTCCCCGCTCCTGTGGAGCTTATATTCTAGCAGGGAAGGCAGATGGGAAACAATAAACATGATAAATATAGGAAAAGATAAAGGATCCCTTGGGTTTGCTACCTATGTGATTTTGGACAGGTTGCCGAGCCACACTGCTATTTTCTTTGTCAAATGGATATAATCATAGTACTACCCCACAGGGCTCCTGGAAGACTAATGTGAAATATTTGCAATGGTGCCTGGCATTAATTAGGCACTCAGGAAACCGTCCCTGAATGACTCAATCAATTCCAAACACGCGATCCCAACACTCACGGCCACGGCCCGCGTCTCTCAACCTCCACAAGGGCGCTCACTCACAACCCTACCAACAACCCCAGCCCATCAAACCCATCACCATCTCCGTCTCCCCCTTACTTCACCGCCAAGAGCCCGTCAGGGACCGATGACAACTGCCCGCATAAACTACAAGAGGCCCTCCTGGGTCGGCTGAGCACTTCCGCTTCCCGTCACTCTGGGAATGCGAGGTCGCGGCACTGCGCATGCGCATGAGAGGACCCGGGGGAGGGGGGGTGGCGGGCACCACCGCCGATGGTCAACATGGCGCCTTTCAGAGAGTGTGGTTTGACAGTACTCGCTCAGACGCAAGAGGGAGCGACAAGAGCGTGCGACCATTTCCTCTGGCGGGTCGTACGAAAGGCTCTGGGAGGTGTCCCTGGGTGGCAAGAGGCCAGCGGCCGGGCTCCTGCCCGCACCGAGGCCGGACCCCCCTCTCCCGCTTTGTTTTCCTGCGCCCCTGGTAGTTCTCACCCCTCCATTCCTGAAGCCACGCTTTCCACTGCCTTCTGCTCCTGGGGCCAGGAAAAGAGAGAGTCAGGCCTCTTCTGTCATTAGCGCAACTAGGGCGGGGCCATCTAGAGGCCGGAACGGGTAGTACAGAGCGGGGACCCGGGCCTGGCTCAGACAGTCCTGAGAGCTGAGAGGGGTCTGGCTCATTAGGGGAAGTGGCCTGGAGGAGGGGCTTTGGAGCTGGGCCGCAGGGCCACCAACCTCCCGGAATCCGGGAAGAAACCCTCGTTGTACTATTCTTTTTTTTTTTTAATTTCAGAATATTATGAGGGTACAAACATTTTGATTACATATAATGCCTTTGCCTCGCCCAAGCCAGAGCTACAAGTGTGCCCTTCCCACATAAAGTGCGCTCGGCACCCATTAGTTGTGTGCTTAACCACTTCTGCCAGTCTCTCCCACCTGACGGCACCAATGAATATTACTTCCAAGTGAGCACCTTGGGTTGATCAGTTAGTACCAATTTGATGGCCAGTACATGTGGTGCTTGTTTTTCCATTCTTGTGATACTGCACTTGGTATAATGGTCTCCAGCTGTGTCGAGGATAATTTAAGAGGTGCTAGTTCACCATTGTTTTTTGTAGTTGAGTAGTATTCCGTGGTATACATATACCACGTTTTATTTATCCACTGATGTATTGATAGGCACTTGGGTTGTTTCCACAGCTTTGCAACTGTGAATCGTGCTGCCATAAACATTCAAGTGCAGATGTCTCTATTATAAAATGTCTTTTTTTTCCTTTGGGTAGATGCCTAGTAGTGGGAATGCTGGATCAAATGGTATTTCTATGTTTAGTTCTTTGAGATTACTCCAAATGACTTCCACAGGTGTTGTAATAATTTGCAATCCCACCAGCAGTATAAGAGTGTTCCTATCTCTCCACATCCACGCCAGCATTTGTTGATTTGGGACTTTTTGATAAAGGCCATTCTCACGGGAGTTAAGTGATATCTCATTGTAGTTTTGATTTGCATTTCCCTAATGATTAGAGATGTTGAACACTTTTTTACATGTTTCCTGGCTATTATTCTGTCTTCTTTTGAAAGTTTTGGTTCATGTCCTTTGCCCACTTTTTGATGGAGTTGTTTGATCTTTTTCTTGTTAATCTTCTTAAGCTCTATACAGATTCTTGTTATCAGACCTTTATTGGATGTGTAGCACGCAAATATCTTCTCCCATTCTGTAGGTTGTCTATTTGCTGTAATGATAGTTTCCTTGGTTGTGCAGAAGCTTTTTAATTTGATCGCACCGTGGTTTTGGACAACACCCCTCCCCCAGCCCGAGGACTTTCTGGCCTGGCTTGGTGGACCCTGCCCTTGGAGTTCCCGGCAGAGCGAGGAAAGCTGCTCTCTCTGCCTGGCAGGCATGAATCTGGAGGACCTTGACCTCACTGTACTTTTCTCAAATGCAGGAGCTCCAGTTCTTGGGATCCTAGACATCCTGGGAAAATCTGCGTTTTGCTTTTTGGGAAACGAATTGTAAAATAGCGGAGAGCTGTTCTCTCTGAGAATGCCAGCCAGTGGCAACATGGCCTGCTAAAAAGGCCTGTGGCGGCCTGGAGGAAAGCTTTCTCTTTCCTGTCAGGGTCTGGAGGAGAGAGGCCAAGTGTGTTCTCTGTGCTTGCTGTGCCTGCTTGGTCAGGCCTCCTTGGGTCAGGCATGGCAGGGTCTCAGCCCAGGTACACAGCAATTCCTTCTGCGCTGGAGCCAGCTGGTGCCAGACACTGTTCATAGTTGTGAGTGTCAACTGCGATCATGGAATCCATCAGACATTTAATTTCTATTTGAACATGTTTCTTTCTCCTCTTTTCCTTTCTTCTCTGAAGTTAACTCACATTCCCCAGGTGTTTTGGATGCGTCAAGGCCCAAATCTGCAAACTCAGTCCAGACATGTGGGAAGTGACTCTGTCTAAGCCTCCTGTAGAAATCCCAGGAAAAGAGCCTGTTTTCCCTTGGGCTTGTGGGCAATGAATTATCACCCATTGAGGATTTCATGTGTATGTGTAAATGATGGCCAGGTTTAGAGATACCAAGCTATTTATTTCTAGAGGAGAGGTGACCTGATATCCTTCTCTTCAGATACCATAATCACTAGGCTGGAAAGGGTTAATAGTGTTGGTGTGACTGTGTCCCGAAGACAGTAGAGAAATCCCAAGCTGTGGAAGCATTTGGTCTGTGGCCCTGGCCAGACTCCCCCCACATCCTGATTCTGCAGGAAGAGGTGCTTGCACAAAAGGAGAAGGGGCTGATGCTTTGGATGGGGCCCGGTGAAAAGCATGCCGTTATTGCAATGCCTGCATTTGCCAGTCATGACATTGGCACCGAGGAATCAAGAAACACACAAAAGTGCTTTTCCAACCCACATTCTGCCTAGGCTGTCTGGATTTACTAATCCATTGGTACAGAAGGCTTGAATCCACTATTTACTGGCCTCTTGGGCCTTAGTCCTCTCTTATCTGCCATAGCCATGGACCCCCTGTCCTAGATGGCTGCTGTTACTGTTCAAAGGAACACCTCTAGAACCCCAAGCCCAGAAATAGCCCATGGCAGGCACCTGGCAAATGGTGTTAGTTTCCATTGTCCCCTCCCACACACTATGCAACATGCTGGTCTCCTTGCTGGGCCTTTCCACACCATAGGCTTTCCTTTTGCCATCTTCTTGCACAATGTGTCTGTGCCTGGCACCAACCTTGCCTGGGATCATTACTTATATCTAGCTGCAAACACTTTTTAATGCAGAAGTTAGGCTTCTTACTGAGTTGGAATTTATCTATTTTATTTCTGATGCTACAATGTTATCATTTGCATCGGTACCCAGTCTATAGTTTGTTTCAGTCATCCCAGTGGGGGCAAACCTTCTGAAATCCAGTTTGACCCTGCCCTCAAAAAGTGACTTCCCACGTCATTTGTTAGAAAGTTCCAGACCTGAATAGCAGCTTACTGGGAAGCACCGCTGGGCTTTTTCCACATCCAAGGGGCAGAGTTCCTAAGTAATTGCAGTGGGCAGGAGCTGAGTCATGCTTGCTTTCTTGCTGTGGTTTCATGGTTTGCTGAAGGTCCCTGGTACCTGCCTCTTCCTGGAAGCTTTCCCTCCAGTGAGTGGTGACAGGCCCATCAGGCAATGGCCTGATGATGTTCTATTCTTTGGACTTTGTGAGTTCCTGTGGGGAAGGGAAGGCCTGTTGGAAGTGCTTGTCTCCATGTTGGATTGCATTAGTCTCTCTGTCCCTAGCCCTGTGGATTTCCAAAATGATATCATGAAGCCAATCTCATAGCTGTCTGGTGGGCTTAGAGGTTAGAATTCCAGTTTTGGGTGACTGTGCCTATTGTTGAGGACTGTGAAAAAAAGCAAAGGTAGAAGACTTCAGGTAGCCCGCAGGCGATTCTACTTTCAAGGTGTCTTTCTGTTCTTGAAAGATACTATAGTAAGCCAGGGTATAGTAACATGTACTGTGGACTTAAACTAAGCCAGACATTGTGCCATGTGATTTACATCAATTACCTCATTTAAAAATTACTAGTATCCCTCATTATTATATCCTATCTTCCAGATAAGGAGACTGAAGCCTGCAGATGTCAAGCAGTTCACTCAAAGTTTCATAGATCATAAATGAAATAAAGATTTAAGGTTAGGCTCTTTGGCTCCAGAACACACACCACTGTCCTCTACACCATTCTGTAGTTATTAGAGCACGCCATTTAAGAAAAAGGATCAGGGTGATTACATGACTGGCTTAATTTGGGCAGCCAGTAATTGGCAGAACTAAAACTAGCACCTAGGTCTCCTGACTTCACATCCCATCCTTTTTTTTTAGTCTTACATTTGTATCATTTCAGGTTCTCTGGAGAAGTACATCTCAGACTTGAATGTGCATTGGAATCTCTTTGGGGATCTTGTTAAATTGCAGATTCTGATTCAGTACTTGTGTGGTGGGCCTGAGATCCTGTGTTTCTAACAACCTCCCAGGTAATGCTGATACTATAGTTTTTGGACCGCACTTTGAGTCAAAACAATCTGAGCCACCCTTTGGTTTGACAGCTATGGTTTCCAAGCAGTAGAATTTCTTAAAAACATACACATGCATACACATACACATACACACACACACACACACAGACATGGAGAATAAGGGATGAGGAATAGGACTTGTGTGTTCTCTGAATCCCACTACTGAGACCCCTAAATAACTCCCTTTCTAGGGGTGAGGACTCTGAGACCCAAGGAGAGAAAAGATTATTCATGGAGTTGTTAGCAGACTGGAACTAGGACCCACTCTACTTGACTTTTCAGCCAATGTTCCTCCCTCCTCCATTCCTCTCTCCCTCATTCCTCCCTCTGTTGCCCAGGGGTTCTGGGGATGAGAGTAATAAAGAATGGGCATTGTTCAATGTTGGATTATTCATGACTTTGCAGGAAAAACTAGGGTTATCTCCATTCCAGGCCTTCTTGCCCCCATTCCATACTGAACACATAAACATGTAGCTGCTTAGGAGAACACAGATGTACTGAGCCTAGGAAAAAGGCCAAAACATATCCTTCACAGGTCTGCATGGTCATGCAGGCATCATCCTGGGGAAAATGTAGCTACAGCAACCTCTCAGATGCTCAGATACTGTTTGTAAGCCCAGTGGCCTGTTCATAAACTCTAGGGACTACCAATAACTAGATGCATACTACAACTTTATACTACTCTGGTTAGGCCAAACTATTGGAATAATTACACCCACAATATAATGGCTCAGATGCAATCTCTTTCTTGCTCACATAAGAATCAACCATGAGTATTCCATATTATCAGGCAGTGCTCCTTCATATAGACCCAAGGTATTGCCATGTCTGCCCTTTTCAAAACAGCTTCCAAGACACTGTGGTCATCATCATTCCTGGAAGTAAGAAAGAACACAGAGGAGCAAAGGTCAGGGGTCACAGCTAGCTTTCTGGATCACCATGGTCTAGAAGATCACGAAGTTGTTTCTGCCACCCAGAGATCAGAAAACTGCAGAATACCATTGCTAATATCATGAATGTCCCATGGCCCCAAGATGATTAGCTTAGAATGGTATTTAGCAGGGTGCTGTGAAAACTCACATCTGCCAAAAGATACTTGTCTGCTCTCCCTGATAGAGAAAAAGTATGGCTTCTACTTCTCTCCTCCAAATTTTGTCCAGAGAGATTACATTGGCAAGGGAGTCTGAGAAATATTGTCTTGAGGCTTCCAGCTCCTGAAATCCAAGGAAGAGGGTGGGATTGGAGATGTTGTGGACTGCCAATAGACTATACTTGGGGCATCTTTGAAAATCCCATTCAAGTTGAAAGATTTGTCTCCCTTTTCCTCCTTCCAGGCTGAAGTTGTGGACTGCAGAAATCTCTAGTGTCACTCTGCAAAGTGAGGCATCAGCTGCTGAGGCAAGCAAAAATGGTTTGTGTCATAGAATTCTCTTTTCCAGGCTTTAGATCCCCCCTGGATATCAAGTGAGTCCTAATTTGTGTTCCCTACTAGTTGCTATGGTCTAGATGTATTCCCCAAATTTCATGTGTTGGAAACTTAATCTCCAATGCAACATTGTTGAGAGGTGGGACCTTTAAGAGGTGATTAGTTCATGAGGGCTTTGTGCTCATGAATGGATTAATGCTGTTATTGTGGGAGTGGGTTTGTTATTGCAAGAGTGAAGTCCTTTATTTATTTATTTTTTTGAGACAGAGTCTCGCTTTGTTGCCCAGGCTAGAATGAGTGCCGTGGCGTCAGCCTAGCTCACAGCAACCTCAAACTCCTGGGCTCAAGCAATCCTACTGCCTCAGCCTCCCGAGTAGCTGGGACTACAGGCATGCGCCACCATGCCCGGCTAATTTTTTCTATATATATATTAGTTGGCCAATTAATTTCTTTCTGTTTTTAGTAGAGACGGGGTCTCGCTCTTGCTCATACTGGTTTTGAACTCCTGACCTCGAGCAATCCGCCTGCCTCGGCCTCCCAGAGTGCTAGGATTACAAGTGTGAGCCACTGCACCCGGCCTGAGTGAAGTCCTTTAAAGGATGAGTTTGGCCTCTCTCTCTCTCTCTCTCTCTCTCTCTCTCTCTCTCTCTCTCTCTCTCTCTCTCTCTCTCTCTCTCTCTCTCTCTCTCTCTCTCTCTCTTATCCATGTGATGCCTTCTGGCATGTTGTGATACACCAAGAAGGCTCTCACCAGATGTTGCCCCTCAATCTTGGACTTCCCAGCCTCCAAAACCATAACCCAAATAAAATTCTGTTCATTATAAATTACCCAGTCTGAGATATTTTGTTATAGCTGCATAAAATGGACTAAGACAGAAAATTTGTACTGAGAAGTGGGCTGTTGCTGTAACAAGTAACTCAAAATGTGGAAGTGGCTTTGGAACTGGGTAATGAGTAGAGGCTGGAAGAATTTGGAAGAGCAGTCCAAGTTTTCCATGAGTGGAGAATTAAGGTCAATTCTGGTGAGGGCTCAGAAGAAGATAAGAGCTGTAGGGAGAGCCTAAATCTTCTTAGAGATTACTTAAGTGGTCATCATCAGAATGTTGGTAGAAATATGGACAGGAAAGGTCATTCTGATGAGTTCTCAGAGAGAACTGAGAAACAGCGTATTGGAAACTGGAGTAAAGGCCATTCTTGTTACATAGTTGCAAAGAACTTGATGGAATTTTGTCCATTTCCTAGGACTTTGTGGAAAGCAGAACTTAAGAGTTGATGAACTAGGCTATCTGGGAAAAGAAATATCTAAGCAGCAAAGTGTTCAGCTTGGCTTCTTTGGCTGTTTACAGTAAAATGAGAGAAGGGGGAACTGATTTAAAGGAAGAGTTTATAATTAAAATAGAAGCAGAATGGAAAGATTTGTAAAACTTGCAGCTTGGCCATGTGGAAAATAAAAAACGTGTTTGGAAGAGAATACTAATGGTGTGGCCAAATGACAGTTTGCTAAAGTGATTAATATGGAGAAGGTTCTATTCTTCAAGGTAGTGAAAGAATGGCTCTGAAGGCATTTTAGAGATCTTGGAAGAAGGACAGGATTTTGAGGGCAAAGTTTCTAGAGAGGTGCCCACTGGACCTCAGCATTGACTGCCCTGTGTCACCTCAGGACTCTGCTCCCTAAACTCTGGTGCAATGCCATCATTCATCCCAGCCATAGCTCCAGAAGATCCAGGTATAGCGTGACTCACTGCCTTAGAGCTACAAGCTGTAAACCTTGGCAGTGTCCACGTGATGTTAATTCTGTAGGCACACAGTATTCAAGAGCTATGGAGTCATCACAGCCTCCACCTAGATTTCAAAGGATGTCACAAACATCCTGGGGGCACAGGCAGAGACTTTTTGCGGTGGTGGAGATACCACAGAGAGTCCCCACTAGGGTAATGCCGTGCAGAACCACGGGAGTGGGGCAGCTCCTGAGACCCCAGAACTGTAGGGTGACCAGTGTGCAAATCTAGTCTGGGAAAGCTACAGGCACAAGATTCCCACCTATGAGAGCTGCTGAGTGGACTGAGCCCAGCAAAGCCATAGGGGCAAGGCTGTCTGAGGCCTTGAGGGCACACTTCCAACCCCAGTGTGCCCAAGATGTGGGACATAGAGTCAAAGGAGATTATTTTGGCTTCTGAAGTTTTTTTTTGTTATTTCAGCATATTATGGGGGTACAGATTTTAAGGTTTCAATAAATGCCCATTTCCCCCCCTAACCCCAAAAGTCTGAGTCTCCATCATGACCATCCCCCAGATGGTGAACATCTCACTCATTATGTATGTATATACCCGCCCCCCTCCCCCCTCCCACCTGCCCAATACCCTATTACTGTAGCACCTATGTGTCCACTTAGGTGCTACTCAGTTAATACCAGTTTGCTGGAGAATATATCTGGTGCTTGTTTTTCCATTCTTGGGATACTTCACTTAGTAGTATGGGTTCCAGCTCTAACCAGGAAAATATAAGATGTGCTATATCACCGTTGTTTCTTAGAGCTGAATAGTACTGCATGGTATACATATACCACATTTTATTAATCCATTCTTGGATTGATGGGCACTTGGGCTGTTTCCACAGCCTTGCGATTATGAATTGTGCTGCTATAAACATTCGAGTGCAGGTGTCTTTTTTGTAGAGTGTCATTGGATCTTTTGGGTAGATGCCCGGCAATGGGATTGCTGGATCAAATGGTAGACTCACATGTATCGCTTTAAGGTATCTCCATATTGCTTTCCACAGAGGTTGAACTAGTTTGCAGTCCCACCAGCAGTGTAGGAGTGTTCCTCTCTCTCCGCAACCACGCCAGCATTTATTGTTTGGAGATTTTTTGATAAAGGCCATTCTCACTGGGGTTAACTGATATCTCATTGTGGTTTTGATTTGCATTTCCCTGATGATTAGAGATGTTGAGCATTTCTTCATATGTTTGTTGGCCATTCTTCTGTCTTCTTTAGAAAAATTTCTGTTCAAGCCCTTTGCCCACTTTTTAATGGGGTTATTTGATTTTTTCTTTGTAATTTTCGTGAGTTCTAAGTATATTCTAGTTATCAGTCCCTTATCGGATGCATAGGATGCAAAAATTTTCTCCCATTCTGTAGGTTGTTTGTTTACTTTCATGACTATTTCTTTGGCTGTGCAGAAGATTTGTAGTTTGATCATGTCCCATTTATTTATTTTTGTTGCTGCTGTGATTGCCTTTGGGGACTTCTTCATAAACTCTTTGCCCAGGCCGATGTCTAGGAGAGTGTTTCCAACTTTATCCTCTAGAGTTCTAATAGTTTCATATCTTAGGTTTAAGTCTGTTATCCAGCGTGAGTTGGTTTTTGTGAGAGGTGAAAGGTGTGGGTCCTGTTTTAGCCTTCTACAGGTGGCTATCCAGTTTTCCCAGCACCATTTATTGAAGAGGGATTCTTTTCCCCAGCGTATGTTTTTGTCTGCTTTGTCAAAGATGAGATGGCTATATGAGGATGGTTTTATATCAGGATTCTCACATCTGTTCCACTGGTCAATATTCCTGTTTTTGTGCCAATACCATATTGTTTTAATTACTACAGCTTTGTAGTATAGTTTGATATCTGGCATATTAATGCCTCCCATTTTGTTTTTGTTGCCTAGAATTGCTCTTGATATTCGGGGTCTTCTTTGGTTCCATACGAAGCGTAAAATTATTTTTTCTATATCTGTGAAGAATGCTGATGGGATTTTAATAGGTATTGCATTGAATCTGTAGATCAGTTTGGGTAGTATAGACATTTTGATGATATTGAGTCTGCCGATCCACGAGCATGGTATGGATTTCCATCTGTTTACATCCTCTGCTATTTCCTTCCTCAGTGTTTCATAGTTCTCCCTGTAGAGGTCTTTTACCTCTTTGGTTAAATATATTCCTAGGTACTTTAATTTCTTTGTTGCTATTGTGAAGGGAATTGAGTCTTTGATTTGGTTCTCAATTAGATTGTTGTTGGCGTATATGAATGCCTCTGATTTCTGTGTATTGATTTTGTATCCTGAGACTTTACTAAATTCATTGATCAGTTCCAGGAGTTTCTTGGTTGAATCCTTGGGGTTTTCTAGGTACAATATCATATCATCAGCAAACAGTGAAAGTTTGATCTCTTCTGCCCCTATTTGGATACCTTTGATTCCATTTTCCTGTCTGATTGCAGTACCCAAGACTTCCAGCACTATGTTGAACAGAAGTGGAGATAGTGGGCAGCCTTGTCTGGTTCCAGTTCTAAGTGGGAATGATTTCAATTTTTCCCCATTCAGTATGATGTTGGCTATGGGTCTGTCATATATGGCTTGTATCATTTTTAGGTATGTCCCTTCTATGCCTATTTTCTTAAGTGTTCGTATCATGAAAGGGTGTTGAATTTTGTCAAAAGCTTTTTCTGCATCTATTGAAAGAATCATGTGGTCTTTGTTTTTGCTTCTGTTTATGTGGTGAATTGCATTTATAGATTTACGTATGTTGAACCATCCCTGCATCCCTGGGATGAAGCCCACTTGGTCGTGGTGGATTATTTTTTTGATAAGTGTCTGGATTCGGTTAGCTAAGATTTTGTTGAAAATTTTTGCATCTATATTCATTAGGGATATTGGTCTGTAGTTTTCTTTTTTTGTTGTATCCTTTCCTGGTTTTGGTATCAGAGTAATATTCGCTTCATAAAAGGTGTCGGGGAGGTTTCCGTTCTTCTCGATGTTGTGGAATAGTTTCTGCAAGATAGGTACTAGTACTTCTTTGTAAGTATGGTAAAATTCAGGTGTGAAGCCATCTGGACCGGGACTTTTCTTTTTAGGGAGATTTTTAATTGCTGTTTCTATTTCAGCTGTTGAGATTGGTCTGTTCAGGGAATCTATTTCTTCCTGGTTGAGCCTAGGGAGGCTGTGTGTTTCTAGAAATTTGTCCATTTCCTCCACATTTTCTAGTTTGTGTGCATAAAGATTTTTGTAGTATTCATAAATTGTATCTTGTATCTCTTTGGGATCAGTTGTGATATCTCCTTTTTTATTCCTGATGGAGCTTATTAGAGATTTCTCTTTTCTGCTTTTCGTTAGCTTAGCCAATGGCGTGTCAATCTTGTTTATTTTTTCAAAGAACCAACTTTTTGTTTTATTAATCTCTTGAATAGCTTTCCTGTTTTCAATTTCGTTTAGGTCTGATTTGATCTTGTTGATTTCACTTCTTCTGCTGGGTTTGGGGTTGGTCTGTCCTTCTTTTTCCAGCTCTTTGAGTCGTTTCATTAGATTGTCTATTTGTGATCTTCTTGACTTTTGGTTATAGGCATTTATGGAGATAAACTTTCCTCTCAGAACTGCCTCAGCTGTGTCCCAGAGGAGTTGATAACTTGTCTCTCCATTGTCGTTTTCTTCATAGAAGTTTTTTATTTCCGTCTTGATTTCTTCATTTACGAAGTAATCATTTAGTAGGAGGTTGTTTAATTTCCACGTTATTGTGTAGAAATGTGAGTTTCTGTTAGGGTTGATTTCTAATTTTATTCCACTGTGATCTGAGAAGGTACATGGTATGATTTCTATTTTTTTAAATTTCTTGAGATTTTCTTTGTGTCCTAGGATATGGTCAATCTTAGAGGATGTCCCGTGAGCTGATGAGAAGAACGTATATTCAGTGGATTTTGGGTAGAATGTTCTGTAGATGTCTGTCAGACCCAATTGTTCTAGAGTGTTGTTTAAGTCCATTATTTCTTTATTAATTTTCTGTTTGGAGGATCTGTCTCATGCCGTCAGTGGGGTGTTGAAATCCCCGGCGATTATGGAGTTGCTATTAAACCATTTGCTTAGCTCCAGTAAGGTTTGCTTTATGAATCTGGGTGCACCTAAGTTGGGTGCATATATATTTAATATTGTTATCTCTTCTTGTTGGACTGTGCCCTTCACCATTATATAATGACCCTCTTTGTCTTTTACTACTTTTGTTGGTTTAAAAACTAAATCGTCTGAAATTAGAACTGCCACACCAGCCTTCTTCTGGCTTCTATTTGCTTGGAATATTGATCTCCACCCTTTTATTTTTAGTCTATGTGCATCCTTGCAGGTTAAATGTGTTTCCTGAAGACAGCATATACTTGACCTGTATTTTCTTATCCATTCAGCCAGCCTATGTCTCTTGAGTGGAGAGTTTAAGCCATTTACATTTATTGAGAGAACTGATAGGTAAGGTAGATTACTGATCATTCTGTTGGGTTGGATATTGTTGCTATGATTTCTGTCTTGAGCCATTGTAATATCTGGCCTTTAATATCTTTGGGTTTTGGTTGTTTTTATATCCGTGGATTATTATTATGATGTTCCGTGCATAACGCTGTTTTAAGTACTTCTTGTAGGGCTGGTCTTGTCTTGGTGAATTCTCTGAGCCTTTGCTTGTCTGAGAATGTTTTTATTTCTCCTTCATATATGAAGCTTAGTTTTGCAGGGAATAATATTCTAGGCTGGGCATTGTTTTGTTTCAAAAGAGTGAGAATGGGGCCTCAGTCTCTCCTTGCTTGTAAAGTCTCATTAGAGAAGTCTGATGTTATTCGAATTGGCTTTCCCTTGTATGTCACTTGCTTCTTTTGTCTTACAGCTCTTAGAAGGGCCTCTTTAGTTGATACTTTGGTCAGTCTGATGACTGCATGTCGTGACGTCTTCCTGTTTGCATTGAATCTCCCAGGGGTCCTCTGGGCTTCTTGAACTTGTATATCCAGATTTTGAGCAAGGTCTGGGAAATTTTCCTCTATTATATCTTCAAAAAGCTTGTCCAGCCCTTGAGTGTTGTCTTCCTCCCCTTCGGCTAAACCTATGACCCTCACGTTAGGTTTTTTCACATAATCCCACAGCTCTTGTAGGCTTTGGTCTTTTCTCTTGTTTCTCTGCTGTATTTCTGTGACTGATTTATTTAATTGGAAGGTGTTATCTTCAAGCTCTGAGATTCTTTCTTCTGCTTGATCTACCCTGTTCTTGAGACTTTCCACAGTATTTTGTAGTTCTCTGAGTTGATTCTTCATCTCCAGGACTTCGGTTAAAGTTTTCTTCACTGTGTCAATCTCTTTGTTGAACCTTTGTTCCATTTCTTGGAGGTTTTTTGTGTTTTCTTGGTGTTGGTTATTGAGTTGTTGTTGCAGCTGGGTGAGTGTTCTTATGATCCACACACGAAATTCCTTTTCTGTCATATTGGTTGCCTGATTTTGGTCGGTGTCCGTTTCTAGGGGGCTGGTGCTCCTCCTTGGGGGTGTGTTTTCCGTTTGGTTCTTCATATTTCCTGAGTTCTTTCGCTGATTTCTTCCCATGTTGATCAGTTGTTGTTTCTTTCCTTACGTTATTGTTTGGGTATTCACACACCTTGTTTAGTTTCTGAGGCGTTAGGTGGTGCCTGTGGGTGAAATTGGACCACTCCCTGTATATTGAGTCAGTGGATGCCGTGGCAAGGCTGTGCATGATGCTGTCCCTGTCAGTAGGTGGCGTTTGCTTGGAGGAACAGGCTATGGTGTTGATTTTGTGTCCTGTTATCAGCTCTCGTTCTGGGCGGAGCTGGGTTGGATAAGCCTGCTCTCAGGCCGTTAGCTGGGGTCAAAGTTCTGTTCTAAGCTTCCAGGGAAAGCTGTCAGGGCGCGACTGGAATGGTCCCGCTCAGCCAGAAAGTCTGGGTGTGGGGGTGGGGCTGTCTGAGACCCGCAGTCTGCAGCAGGCCTCGCTTCTTTCCACCCTCCCCAACTCCGCATCTACTCCCGGGCCTCTGCCAGCAGGCCAGACCACAAGCCACCAGGCCTTCCCGGACTGTGGTGCTGGCGGGGAGGTTCCCTGCACAGGAACGCCACCTGGGTTGGGCGCACGGCCTCCTCCTGGGAGGAGGGTTGTCCTCTAGGGCGCCGATCCGCCCCTGGAGGCACACAGCCCTCAGTAAGCTGTTCACGTATAACCCTTCTGTGCCCCGGGCAATGCTAGCCCTCGGTGCAGGGGATCTGGTCTGCAGGTCCGACCTCTGGGTCCCAGAGTTCAAACTGTATTCCCACCAGGGAGAGGATTTCCGGTCCTAATTCACCCACAGGGAGCCCAAGCTGGGTCTATGTCTCTCAGCCTCTGAGTCGGCACCGTTTTCCTGGGAACACGGTGCCAGCAGCACCTGGGAGGGCGGGCGGGGTCCCAAACAGGAAGGTCCCGTTCCCTGGAGGTGCCTCCGGCTGGTGGCTGTATTGTCTCTCTGGGCAGCCGCGGGTAGGGTCGGTGGAGGGGAGGAGGAGGCAATATGGCGCCTGCCGCGCGGCTCGGGTCCGTGCACACGGAGGTGCCCGGAGGAAGTTGGGAACCTGGTGCCACGTCTGCTACAGGCTCACCGTTGGCCGGCGGCGGCAGTCTCTGGGCTGATGTCCGCAGGTCTCTCCACCCGCTGGGGAGCCCACCAGCAGTCCCGAATGCAGGGGAGCTGAAACAGCAGATCCACCTACCCTTGCCGCTGGTCTCCGGGCTGCTCCGGCGGTCTCAGCCTCCAGTTCTCCTCCGCAGCCTCCTCCCGTGGAGTCTCCCGGGGTCTCAGGTACCCCTCCTTCCGGCCCTTGTCCGCTGTATGCTCGTCTTCTTGTTTCTTTCCTCTAGTTTCTGCTAGAATCGGTCTTTTCTGCAGAGACCCTCTGTCTGGCGGTGTTATTCGTCCGCCATCTTGCTCCGCCCTCTAGGGAGATTTTTAATTGCTGTTTCTATTTCAGCTGTTGAGATTGGTCTGTTCAGGGAATCTATTTCTTCCTGGTTGAGCCTAGGGAGGCTGTGTGTTTCTAGAAATTTGTCCATTTCCTCCACATTTTCTAGTTTGTGTGCATAAAGATTTTTGTAGTATTCATAAATTGTATCTTGTATATCTTTGGGATCAGTTTGATATCTCCTTTTTTATTCCTGATGGAGCTTATTAGAGATTTCTCTTTTCTGCTTTTCGTTAGCTTAGCCAAGTGTGTCAATTTTGTTTATTTTTTTCAAAGAACCAACCTTTTGTTTTATTAATCTCCTGAATAGCTTCCCTGTTTTCAATTTCGTTTAGTTCTGATTTGATCTTGTTGATTTCACTTCTTCTGGTGGGTTTGGGGTTGGTCTGTTCTTCTTTTTCCAGCTCTTTGAGTCGTGTCATTAGATTGTCTATTTGTGATCTTTTTGTCTTTTGTTTATAGGAATTTATGGAGAAAAACTTTCCTTCAGAACTGCTTTATCTGTGTCCCAGAGGAGTTGATAACTTGTCTCTCCATTGTCGTTTTCTTCATAGAACTTTTTTATTACCGTCTTGATTTCCTCATTCACGAAGTAATCATTTTGTAGGAGGTTGTTTAATTTCCACGTTTTTGTGTAGAAATGTGAGTTTCTGTTAGGGTTGATTTCTAGTTTTATTCCACTGTGATCTGAAGGTACATGGTATGATTTCTATTTTTTTAAATTTCTTGAGATTAACTTTGTGTCCTAGGATATGGTCAATCTTAGAGGATGTCCCGTGAGCTGATGAGAAGAACGTATATTCAGGGGATTTTGGGTAGAATGTTCTGTAGATGTCTGTCAGACCCAATTGTTCTAGAGTTTTGTTTAAGTCCATTATTTCTTTATTAATTTTCTGTTTGGAGGATCTGTCTCGTGCTGTCAGTGGGGTGTTGAAATCTCTGGCGATTATGGAGTTGCTATTAATCCATTTGCTTAGCTCCAGTAAGGTTTGCTTTATGAATCTGGGTGCACCTAAGTTGGGTGCATATATATTTAATATTGTTATTTCTTCTTGTTGGACTGTGCCCTTCACCATTATATAATGACCCTCTTTGTCTTTTACTACTTTTGTTGGTTTAAAAACTAAATCGTCTGAAATTAGAACTGCCACACCAGCCTTCTTCTGGCTTCTATTTGCTTGGAATATTGATCTCCACCCTTTTATTTTTAGTCTATATGCATCCTTGCAGGTTAGATGTGTTTCCTGAAGACAGCATATACTTGGCCTGTATTTTCTTATCCATTCAGCCAGCCTATGTCTCTTGAGTGGAGAGTTTAAGCCATTTACATTTATTGAGAGAACTGATAGTTAAGGTAGATTACTGATCATTCTGTTGGGTTGGATGTTGTTGCTATGATTTCTGTCTTGAGCCATTGTAATATCTGGCCTTTAATATCTTTGGGTTTTGGTTGTTTTTATATACGTGGGTTATTATTATGATGTTCCGTGCGTAACGCTGTTTTAAGTACTTCTTGTAGGGCTGGTCTTGTCTTGGTGAATTCTCTGAGCCTTTGCTTGTCTGAGAATGTTTTTATTTCTCCTTCATATTTGAAGCTTAGTTTTGCAGGGAATAATATTCTAGGCCGGGCATTGTTTTGTTTCAAAAGAGTGAGAATGGGGCCCCAGTCTCTCCTTGCTTGTAAAGTCTCATTAGAGAAGTCTGATGTTATTCGAATTGGCTTTCCCTTGTATGTTACTTGCTTCTTTTGTCTTACAGCTCTTAGAAGGGCCTCTTTAGTTGATCTTTGGTCAGTCTGATGACTGCATGTCGTGACGTCTTCCTGTTTGCGTTGAATCTCCCAGGGGTCCTCTGAGCTTCTTGAACTTGTATATCAAGATTTTGAGCAAGGCCTGGGAAATTTTCCTCTATTATATCTTCAAATAGCTTGTCCAACCCTTGAGTGTTGTCTTCTTCCCCTTCTTGTAACCCTATGACCCTCACATTAGGTTTCTTCACATAATCCCACAGCTCTTGTAGGCTTTGGTCTTTTCTCTTGTTTCTCTACTCTATTTCTGTGACTGATTTATTTAATTGGAGGGTGTTATCTTCAAGCTCTGAGATTCTTTCTTCTGTTTGATCTACCCTGTTCTTGAGACTTTCCACTGTATTTTGTAGTTCCTTGAATTGATTCTTCATTTCCAGGAGTTCGATTACACTTTTCTTCATTGTGTCTATTTCTTTTCCCATATCCTGGAGGCTTTTTGTGGTTTCTTTGTGTTGGTTATTGAGTTGTTGTTGCAGCTGGGTGAGTGTTCTTATGATCCACATACGAAATTCCCTTTCTGTCATATTGGTTGCCTGATTTTGGTTGGTGTCCATTTCTAGGGGGCTAGTGCTCCTCTTTGGGGGTGTGTTTTCTGTTTGGTTCTTCATATTTCCTGAGTTCTTTTGCTGATTTCTTCCCATGTTGATCAGTTGTTGTTTCTTTCCTTAGGTTATTGTTTGGGTATTCACACACCTTGTTTAATTTCTGAGGCGTTAGGTGGTGTCTGTGGATGAAATTGGACCACTCCCTCTATATTGAGCCAGTGGGTGCCGTGGAAAGGCTGTGCAAGATGCTGTCCCTGTCAGTAGGTGGCGTTTGCTTGGAGGAACAGACTATACTGTGGATTTTGTGTGCTGTTAACAGCTCTTGTTCTTTGCGGAGCTGGGTTGGGTAAGCCTGCCCTCAGGCCGTTAGCAGGTGTCAAAGTTCTGTTCTCTGCTTCCAGGGAAAGCTGTCAGGGCGGGGCTGGAAATGTCCCACTCAGCCAGAAAGTCTGTGTGTGGGGGTGGGGCTGTCTGAGACCCACAGTCTGGAGCGGGCCTCGCTTCTTTCCACCCTCCCCAACTCCGCAGCTACTCCTGGGCCTCTGCCAGCAGGCCAGACCACAAGCCACCAGGCCTCCCCAGACTGTGATGCCGGCGGGGAGGTTCCCTGCACAGGAACGCCACCTGGGTTGGGCGCACGGCCTCCCTTTGGGGGGAGGGTTGCCCTCTAGGACGCCGATCCGCCCCTGGAGTCGCACACACCTCAGTAGGCTGTTCACGATAACCCTTCTCTGCCCCGGGCAGTGCTAGCCCTCGGTGCAGGGGATCTGGTCTGCAGGTCCCACCTCTGGTTCCCAGAGTTCAAACTGTATCCCCACCAGGGAGAGGATTTCCGGTCCCAATTCACCCACAGGGAACACAAGCTGGGTCTATGTCTCTCAGCCTCTGAGTCGGCACCGTTCTCCTGGGAACACGGTGCCAGCAGCACCTGGGAGGGCAGGCGGGTAGGGAGCTCACAGTCTGAGTTCCCCTGAGTCAGGTGTAGGGTCCCAAACGGGAAGGTCCCATTCCCTGGAGGTGCCTCTGGCTGGTGGCTGTATTTTCTCTGTGGGCAGCCGGGGGTAGGGTCGGCAGAGTGGAGGAGGAGGCAATATGGTGCCTGCCTCGCGGCTCGGGTCTGTGCACACGGAGGTGCCCGGAGGAAGTTGGGAACCTGGTGCCACGTCTGCTACAGGCTCATCGTTGGCAGGCGGTGGCGGTCTCTGGGCTGGTGTCTGCAGCTCTCCACCTGCTGGGGAGCCCACCAGCAGTCCCAGATGCAGGGGAGGGGAAACAGCAGATCCACCTACCCTTGCCGCTGGTCTCCGGGCTGCTCCGGTGGTCTCAGCCTCCAGTTCTCCTCCGCAGCCTCCTCCCGTGGAGTCTCCCGGGGTCTCAGGTACCCCTCCTTCCGGCCCTTGTCCGCTGTATGCTCGTCTTCTTGCTTCTTTCCTCTAATTTCTGCTAGAATCTGTCTTTTCTGCAGAGACGCTCTGTCTAGCGGTGTTATTCGTCCGCCATCTTGCTCCCTGAAGTTTTAATATTGCTTTCCCTCTTGAGTCTTAGACTTACTTGGAACCAGTTACCCCATTCTTTTCTCCTGTTACTCCCTTTTGGGTTGGGAATGTCTATCCAATGCCTGTTCCACCATTGTATTTTATTAGTAGATAACTTATTGAATTTCAGAGGCTCGCAGCTGGAGGGAAATTTGTGCCTTGAGTTTTACCCATATCTAGTTCAGATGAGATTTTGGACTTTGAATTTTTGAGTTGATGCTAGAACACGTTAAATCATTTGGGGCTTTTGAGATAGAATGAATATATTTTGTATGTGAGAAGGACATGAATTTGGGGGTAAGGAGTAGAATGCTATGGTTTGAATGTGTCTTCCAAAGTTCCTGTGTTGGAAACTTAATCCCCAATGCACCAGTTTTGAGAGATGGGACCTTAAAAAGGTGATTAGGTCATGAGGGTTTTGCCCTCATGAGTGGATTAATCCCATTATTGAGGGAATTGATACCTGATTAATGGGATGAGTTTGACCCCCTTCCCTCTTTTTCTCATCCATGTTATTCCTTCTGACATGTTATGACATAGCAAGACGTCCCTCACCAGATGTAGCCCTTTGATCTTGGACTTCCCAGCCTCCAGAACTGTAAGCAAAATAAATTTTTGTTCATTATAAATTACCCACTCTGTGTTATTCTGTTATAGCAGCACAAAATGGACCAAGATGCTTGTACACACTTGTACATGTATCTACTTGTGGATATGCATACACATTCATACACAGACCCACATCTCAGACAGAAAATCCCTTAGTGTCACAGTGGAGAAGCCCTTAGATGATAGGGCAAAGGAAGCTTCAGATGAGTTGGGAGGATTTTCTAGATTCTGCCCAAATGCCACAGGCCTCAGGGCCGAGTCTGTAGTAATATAGGCATTCAGGTATGGACCATTCTCCTATATAGTGAATTTTGAGAAGGATTCTGGATTTATTTTGTATGGCACCTTTGAGAACATTTCTATAAATAGAAAGAATGTCTTCAACCTCTTGAGGGCCCTGTCCACTCATTGAACACTCAGTGAACATGAGAAAACTATAATTAATGACAACTCACATTTCCTAAGTTGGGTTCCTGATGGAGTAATTCTTAAGTCACTATTTCTGAACAAGAAAAATCTTTAGCCAGAGAAAATGAAGCTGAATGACCTGGATCAAGACTGGCAAACTCATTGCACTTGTGCTGTCATTACATTCCTCTATATCCATGGAAGCTATTATTTGTCAATAATTATACTCTTTTCAGCTGAAGTCAGATGATGTCTTAGAATCCTTCTCAATATTATGTCTAGACTATCTCTACCAACCAGAGTTGGCAATTATGTTGAAATTTATTTGCCATGCCTGCCCAATGGTAGCACTTCACAAAATGTGTTCCACAAAACATTGGTTCTCTGGCTTATTAACAACTATGATGTGAGAAAAGAGTTCTAAGATTGTAAAAGCTTGGGAAACACTGTGTAGAAATTCTTTTATGGCAGGACTTCTAGAACCTCTATAATGCAAATTTACTGTATAGATCTCCCAGAGGGTCTATAGAATACATTTTTCAAATGTATCTTACCACAGAACTATTTCCAAAGATCATTTATAGACAAACGTGTCAGAAAAAAAACATGTCGGACAAAAAAAAGATTATTTGCTAAATAATAAGACGCTTCCTCTAGGTTGCCTGACAGTGAGCCAGGTGGGATAAGTGGCTCCCTGATTCCCCAAATAGCGTGAGGGACTGCTCATAATCTCAACTTCCCACAAGTTGCCAGGCAGCTGTCATTTTTATCACACTCCTGAACAACTGACACCAAACTCAAATATTTGTCCTCTACTTATAACAGAACTTTCTATGAAAAGGAAGGACACTATAAGCAGAGGGTGGGGGCCCTTTCCTGGTGTATCCAGTGGCATCCAGCCCAAGCACGTCTCTCTGCAGAATAATGAAAGAATGGGAGACCTGTGTCTTTTGCTGACCCATGTATATGTAACCCAGCCTGCCTCACTAATATTTTCTGATGATTGACTGGGCCCTTTGCTTGACACTAGTATCTAATATGGAGGGAACATGCCAGAAAAGCCTAACAGTTTCACTCAAATGTTGGGAAGCATCCTCTCTGGGTTTGAAGATGTATCACCCATAGTACTTATGATTGAATGGCCTTATTTTCTGTGGGCCACAAGTGTCCCTAAACTGGCAGGCCTATAATCTTATGATTGTATGGCCAGAATGTCTCCAGATCACAGAAACACTCCTGAATGGGCAGTTCATTTGACCCCAGATAGCTAGTCAGTGGGTACATGTCTGGAGGCCACAGATGTGCACCTAAATGGACAGATGATTTGACTATGTCATTATGAAAAAATTAGGCTGAGAGACAAGGCTACCCATTGTTATATCTCTCAGCTGCTCTACATCTGAGTTTTAAAGATGAAGAGAAAGGGACAAAAGAGAGCCTCCCAAATCTGGTCACCATTGTGGCAGCTGATGCAGCTGATCTGCTCAGATTTTTTTTTCTTCTGAGACAAGGTCTTGCTCTGTCACCCAGGTGGAAGTACAGTGGCATGATCATAGCTCACTGCAACCTTGGACTCCTGGGCTCAAGCAAACCTCCTGCCTCAGCCTCCTGAGTAGCTGGGACTACAGGCATGCACCACCACACTTGGCTAATTTTTCTATTTTTTATATAGATCGGGTCTCGCTATGTTGCTCTGGCTGGTCTTGAACTTCTGGCCTCAAACAGTTTTCCTGCCTTGGCCTCCCAAAGTGCTAGGATTATGGGTGTGAGCCATCATGCCTGGCCCTGATCCCCTCATATTTGATCATCATACAATATACCAGATGGAGGGCATTTGAATAAAATCAGGTGTGGGTAAATTGTGACAATTCATGGAAATAACAATAAGGCTTCCCCCAAGACTGGTACCATGAATGGCTGAAGAAATCTCTGGGAGGCTGGATTATTTATCTACATGATAAAGGGGTGATATTTATACAGTTGAGTGAAGTGGTGAGTAATGGTGAGTAATATGGTGGTCAGCACAAAACTCTGTAGCAGAATGACTCTGGTGGGCATTGACCCAAAAGGAAGGGGCAGATATGTCTACCATCCCTAAAATGGGGGCTTAGGGAAATCAGGTACACACGTGCGCGCACACACACATGGGGTGGGGCGGGGGAGTGGAAAGAGAAAGAGAAAGAGAGAGAGAGAGAGAGATCCCTGAGCTCCTGAATGTAAAGGGCATATCCCTGTTGAGGTTAGACCTGGTTTGAAACGGCTTGCCAGTTTAGTATGGTTACATGGAAATCCTGGGAATCAGAGTTCTTGGGAGTCCAGTGATAGACTTTGACTCAGAATGGTGAATGGAAATATGGGATATCTTTCACCTTTTAAGTGAAAGACAACCCCAGCTTTGCATGGATAATCGGCATACTAGATCCATATACTTTGTCTCAAGGGACAAGAGACATGGGGTCCCACAAAGTGACCCAGGTCTGACTGGGCTAGATTTATTCATTTAGATTTGTGATAATGGCCTCTATAATGGTTAGTCTTGTGACTTACTGTAGGCAGGAATACTGGTTAAAAGTCCACCAAAGAAACAATTATGACTCCTGGTCTGTTTGACCTGGGGTAAATCATGGGCTCCAGTAGTCGGAAGGTGGGGAGGGGGAACAGAACCTCCTCTCCTTGTGATGTCCTCTATAACACCCCTTCCCCACATCTTACGTGGATTTCTAGGGTCTCCCGCTCTGTACCTATTGGGGTTGGGTTGAAGACAACTCACCCTCTTCTGCCCACATGACCCCATGTGGTGGGGCATATGTGCAGAAGCCAATGACAGAGGATGGTATGAAATCTGAGGGGCTGAGGCACCCAAGGAGGTATCCTTGTGTCCTGAAGTTGGAGGAGCAGGTGGAGGTATAGCTTCTCCTTTGGAGTGAATCATAGTCAGCCTTGCTCCACTCTTCATTGAAGGCTGCCATCATGTGGCCACATTGAACCTGGCAGCTGACCAGTGGGTGCTCAAGTCAGTATAAGTGAGAGTGGTTTACATTGATTAGATTAAGGAATCTGGCTTTACATCTATTGGTTCAGCAGCCATAGTCTTCTGAGGTCATCTGTGTTGATGAAATGGTAATTCTTGGGTCTCTGTGGAATGTACTGCTCTGAGAAAAGGAGAGACAGTCTGGCTTCTCCCAAGTGGAATGACAAATAGTGATTGGTTGAGCATGGTTATATCCAACCCCAGAAAACTCTCTTTTTCCCTTCATCAAATAGCAAGTGCATTACAATTAAAAAAGCTTCCATTAGAACAGACTGTTCTGTAGTTAGAGACAGAAACAGACATGTGTCTGTTCTATGTATTTTTGTTGTTCAACAGAGTATATTTGTTTCTTATAGAGAGTGTTATTTATTTCTGACCTCACAGTATTGGCTCTGAAGTTACAATGAGTGGTGTCCTAAATGACTATTGCCGGGGGATGGGAGATGTTCAATGCTGTTACATTAAATGTTTTCAGTATGACCCCTTCCTGTTCAAAGAAATATAAGGAATTGGCTTACATGATTGTGGGGGCTGACTAGGCAGGTCTAAAATTTGTAGGGCTGGCTAGCAGGCTGGAAGCTATCAGGTGAGAACTGACGCTGTAGTCCACAGGTGGAATTTTTTCTTCCTCAGGGAAAGCTTAGTTTTACTCTTAAGATTGGATGAGGCCCACAAAGATTACTGAGGATAATCTCTTTTACTTAAAGCCAACTGATTATAGATGTTATCATATCTTGAAAACACCTATCACAGTAACACCTAGATTAGTATTTGATTGACTAACTGGATACTATAGCCCCGGTTAAGTTGACACATAAAACTAACCATCACAGTCCATCCCTTGTCATCTTGGTACCATATGCATATTAAACTAAATCTCCAAATAAAGACAAGAACAAAGGCATATGTCCACCTAACATGATTTAACTGTCCTTCATACAACCAAAACTGCATCAGCCCTTTTCCTAGAAGAGGATGCAAAGTCCTTGGATGATGTTCACTCTTCTCCTTGATATCTTGTAACTGAAATAAATATAGTGCTGTAATGTTACCTATTATTAATATATCTTATGTTAAATGATAAGGGGTTAAGAGAGGGAAGAAAACAAAAATATTATACACACACATATATCACATATTCATACCAAAATGAAGAAATACTCATAACAATTACAGTCCTCATTTCTGCAAAGAGTCATGTGGTCATAGCTAGGTATTCATAACTACTCTCTTTCATTACCATTTCATATTCCCATTGTCCTCAGCGAGCACCTCAGCTAGTTGTGTTTTTTTGCCTGGTAGGGTTACCCAAACCTTCATTTGTAAAGGGTCTGGACCATTCATTAGTAGTCCTGCCTGAATTGAGTTGTACTTTTCCATTGATTTTAATCATTGGACATAGTAGTACCAAGAGATGCCCTAAGAGATTTCCAGTATTCTAGACATAATTTTCCTTACCTCCAGTGTGTATTAGCAGCATAATTTCCCCTTGGTAATCAGGATCAATCACCCAAGCCAGTATAGTAACTTCCTTCTTTGCCTGTTAATGTAGAAGTATGATGAATCCAAAGCAGCTAGGTGGCAGTGCTAACTTCCAGTTCAATGGAATCATTGTTGTGTCTCCTGGTGGAAGCATTCCTTTCTTTGGAACTAAGACCTCTAGACCAGTGGAGCATAAGGTCATGTGAATGGGAAGAAAAATTTGGTAGTGGGTTACTAGTGGCGAGTGGTGGCATTCTCCTTTTCACTGTTTGATTCCTCCTGGCTTCTGCTGAGATGTTTGAGTGGATCCATGAATCATACACCTAATCTCTTCAGCAAAAAGTTATCCAGACACATCTTTGGCTTTCTCTTCAGAACATGTTTTTCCAACAATGAATTTTCTAATTTGAGCATCTTTTGCAAGCTGGGTAGATTAAGAACCTCCCAAATCATCAAATGCTGGTTCCTTTTTGTTTAACAATTCCTTACTCAATTTATCTCTTTCTTCTTGCATTTTACTTTAAGCGGCAAGAAGAAACTAGGCCACAACTTTAACACTTTGCTTGGAAATCTCCTCTGCTAAATATCCAAATTCATCACTTAAAAGTTCTACTTTCCAAACAACTGTAGAATACAATTCAGCCAAGTTTTCTACCACTATATAACAAGGATCACTTTTTCTCCATTCCCAATGACATGTCCTTCATTTCCTTCTGCACTCTTACTAGAAGTGCCTTTATTGTTCATATTTGTGTCAACATTCTACATGACAATATATGTATTCTCTAAGATGATAGATGGTTTCTCTAATCATGCTCTTTGTTTCCTCCTGAGCCCTCAGCAGAATTGCCTCTGATGTCCATATTTCTACTAACAATAACTTCAAGGCAATCTGGGATTTTTCTATGAGTCTTCTCAAAAATTTTCCAACCTTTGTCCATTACCCAATTCCACATTTTAGATGCTTATTATACCAATACCCCACTTCCCAGTACTAAAACCTGTATTAGTTTCCTAGGGCTGCTATTACAAATTATCATAAACTTAGTGGCTCAAAAAATAGACATTTATTCTCTCATAGTTCTGGAGGGCAGAAGTCTAAGATCAAGGTGTTGGTAAGGTTTCACTTCTTCCAAAGGCTCTAGGGGAGAATCCTTTCTTCTCTTCTAGCTTCTTGTGGCTCCAGGCACTCCTTGGTTTATGGCTACATATAACTCTAGTCTCTTTGTCTTCACATGGCCTTTTCTTTTCTGTCTTCTCCTCTTAACTCTCTTATAGAGGCATTTGTCAGTAATCCAGGATAATCTCATCTCAAGATCCTTAACTTAGTTACTTCTGCAAAGACCTCTTTTCCAAATAAGGTCACATTTATGGGTTCTGGAATTTAGAACATGGACATATCTTTTTAGGAACCATCATTCAACCCACTGTATTGATACAACCTTCTTTTGATTAGTATTTGCATTGTATGTTATATTCTATTATTTTACTTTCTATGTCTGTGTCTTTATACTAGTGATACATTTCTTGTAAAGCATATATAGTTACTGTTCTTTTTAAAATCCTGTCTGAAAATTTGAATTTAATGTAATTCCTGATATAAGTATGTTTCAATATACTATGTTACTATTTTGTCTCCCATTATTTGTTCCCTTTTTCTCCTTTCCTGCCTTATTTGAATTAATCAATTGACATTTATCATTCCATTTACTTTCTTTAACTTTGTTAGTTTTGTATTCTTTAATTATTCTTTTAGTGGTTACTCTAGAGATTATTATGGACACCCTTAATTTATTAGTCCACTGTAGACTAGTATATTTACTACTTCCCCAACAGTGCAGTGATGTAAAATATTTTAATTCAATTAATCCCCACTTACCTTTTGCACTATTCCTGCTCTGAATGTTAATTCTACTATGTTTTAAGCCTTTCAATACATTATTATAATTGTTTAATACAGTTAACATTCATATAGATTTACCCACATATTTACCCTTTCAAGTACTCTTTATTCCTTTTTGTCCTTTTGTGTGTTTGGGATCATTATTTCCTAACTTGAAGAAAGCTCTTTAGTATTTATTTTAGTGTAGATCTGCTGAAAATAAATTGTTTTGGTTTTTCTGAAACCAGCTTTATTTTATCTTCATTTTGAAGGACATTTTCCCTGGGAATAGAATTCTAGGTTAGCAGTTATTTTATTTCAGTACTTTAGAGATAGCATTTCACTGTGTTCTGGTTTTCATTGCCTTGGTTGAAAAGTCAGCTGCCATTCTTATGTTCCTTATTTGAAGGTAAGTTTTTTCCTCTGGCTGCAATTAGATTTTTCCATTTTCTATTTTGTTTTCAGCAGTTTGAGAATGATGTGCCTAGTTATAGCTTCCTTTGTATTCATTGTCTTTGAGATTAGTAGAGCTTCTTGAATCAATGGCTTTGTTTATTTTTGTCAATTTTGATATCTCTTCAAATTGGTGCCCCTTCCAATTAAACATATATTGTACTTTTCCACCATGTTCCATGTCTCTTACACTCTTTGCATTATTTTTGAATCCCCCCCTTTTTTTTCCACAGTGTTTCAACCTGGACATTCTCTACCAACTGGCTTCTAGTTCACTAAACTTCTGTTTTACTGCATCTACCATCTGTTTAGTGCTTAATTTAAGTTGTATTTTTTCCATTTCTAGAATTTCTATTTGAATCTTTTAAATAGCAATAATTTTGACATTTTGAAATTATGCAAAGTTTTTTTTTAAATTTAGAGATTCTGGATGATATTATTATCATCTAGAAACAACTTACTTTTCTTTTGGTAGCTAGATATAATAGAAGCAGATAACTTTGATCCCCCTGTTTTATTCAAGATGACTAAGATGATTCAAGGCTCTATTTAATTTTCATGAGGTCTGACCTATATCTGTCTGGTTTGCTCTTACTCCTAGAACAAAGCCATTTAGGATTTTCACCTGAAAGTCTGGCAGACCCCGAACTCTAATTTTTGTCTCTCTGTCACTATGAGACTTCCAAAATCAGCGCTTAAGATTTTAGCTTCTCTGATACTGCTTTTTGTTTGGCTTCATCACATGTTGTCTAGTGTAGTTTAGAAATTGAACTTTGCTCACAATTTTGAGATCACTTTGTTGTGATTCCTTTTTTTGGATCTTGACTTTCAAGTCCTGGCTGCCTTAATATAAAGCAGTAAATCTAATTTTTGTGCTGTACCTTATGAGACTTTTCAAAGCTCTAAGTCACCATTTTCTACTCTTTACCTTGGCTCCACACAGCTTATGGATTAACAAATACTTTAAGGGAAAAAGAGGCAGCTCATCTGAATGTGTTGCCCTTCACTTAATCATCTAGACTTCTCTAATGCTGGTTTCCTTGGTTTATGTCTGATATCTTTGAATAGCTGTGCTCTTTTGGAATTTTTTTCTAGTTTTTGTTAACCAGAGAATTGGTTTGAGAGAAGATAACCTGTCATATTTGGAAGAAGTTCTGGCTACTAGATTTCTATAGATGGCACTTATCATTTTAAGAAAATTCCTTTCTATCCCTGATTTGGAAATACATTTTCATATAAATGGATTTCACATTTATGAAATTCCTTTTCTGTATCTATTGAGATGTGATGTTTCCCCTTTATTCTATCAGTGTAACATTATATTCATTGATTTGGAAATACTAAACCAAACTTACATTCCCAGAATAAACCCAGTTTAGTAATGATCTATTATCTTTTAATATATTTATGGATACAATATACTAATGTTACATTTAGAATGTCATGAAAAAGATTGGAATACATTTTCTTTTCTTGTAATGTTCTTGTCAGCTTTTGAATCAAGGTAATTCTGACCTCATAAAACAAGATGGGAAAGATTCCTTCCTTTTCTTTTCTTTGGGAGAATTCCTTTTCTCTTCTTTGGAAGCATTTGTGTAATACTGATGTTAGTTCTTCCTTAAATATCTGATAAGATTCATCAAGTAAGCCATGTGAACTGTGAGCTCTCTTTATAGAAAAGTTTTTAATTATAGATTAAATTTATATGATAGATACAGGAAAATTTAGATTTTCTACTCATGTTTCAGTTTGTTACCTTTTTTCCTTAGAATTTAGCCCATTGAATCTCAGTTTTACATTTTTGATAAAAGTCTTTTATAATATTTTATGCTGACCCTTTTAGTGTCTGTGGGATCTGTGGAGATGTTCCCTTTTTCATTTATGATATTTATTTATTTGCAACTTACCTCAATTCAATTTGATATTGAGCTAATTTAAATCTCAGCTTCATTCCCAGGAGTGATCTATTTCAGTTCACACTTACACTATTTGGGGTGTCTATAAAAGCCTGTCTGCATTGTCATGACCTGGACTTTCTCCAGTGATGTGATACTGCTGGAATCTCTGTGCCACAGCTCTCATTTACAGAATGTACAGAATGGCAATCACCTTGAGAGGAAAGGTAGCCTCTATTGGTTTCCCTCTTCTTCTGGATCTCAGCTCTATAAATTCTTAATGCCTTAATGACTCTTGATGCCTTCAAGCAGATGTTTTTATATCTTCCTAGACTTTCTAATTGTTTTCCACAGGATAATTTGTCCAAAACAAATAGTTCAACTTTTGCTAGAATTTTCCCATGTGATGTTAATATTACACCTCAGTTAATTACATTCACGAAACAAGGTCAAAATTCTTCCAGTGAAGAAGGCTTAAAATTTTTGTATCATTATCTTCAGTCTTCAGATGCATACACTAATTATAAGCACTTTGAGGTCTTTTTATTGAAAATAGCCTTGAATGAGGCAGTTCCCTGTAGCTTAGGAGGGCCGTTCCAAATGAGGGATATAGCTGTGAGGCCAGTGGATGATTTTCTCATAAGCTAGGGATGGTGTGTTCACCCTGAAGAGGAGATCTGAACAGAGTACCACAGTATTCATTATAGCAGTTATTTATAGAAAAATACCATGTAGTAAGTATAGAAAGAATTATATATCCCCTAATAATTAGTAAATTACTATTTTCCAATTCTCATTGTAATAATTGATTCAGTCAAAGATTCTCAAGGGATGTTAAAAACATTCAATAAAAAGTTGTTTTTGAATAAGATACTAACATAGAACCAAAATGTCCCTCCAGAGATAACTTGCTAATTAGAAAACTTAGCATCATTAAAGTGGTTACACAACACCACCTATGAAACATTCTTGGTCATTATTAAGTATTCTTGTTACAAATACTCAACCTGAAACTGATCAAGCCTCTAGACCTAACTTCAAGTCTACAGAAAGTACAGGAGATAAAAGAAAAAGTTATTTAATAGATGACATCATAAGGAAACAATCAGATGACACAGAATATGAGACATTCTACAAGCCAACTGGCCTGGTTTCTTAGAAAAGTCAGTATGGATACAAATATGAACTCATACCTATACTACAGAAACTATTCAATACCATTGAGAAAGATGGTATCCTTCCTAACTCATTCTACGAAGCCTATATCACCTTGATACCAAAGCCAGGAAAGGATGTAACAAAAAAAGAAAATTACAGACCAATATCCCTCATGAATACAGATGCAAAAATTAAATAAAATTCTAGCAAATGGAATTCAGCAGCACATCAAAAAAAAAAATAATTCACCATGAGCAGGTGGGCTTTATTTCAGGGATGCAAAACTGGTCCAACATATGCAAGTCTATAAATGCAATTCACTTCATAAATAAAATCAAGAGCAAAGACCATACAATTCTGCCAATAGATGCAGAAAAAGCATTTGATAAAGTCCAACACACCTTTATGATAAAAACTCTTAATAAAATAGGCATAGACAATTCATACCTTAAACTTATCAAATCCATTTATGACAAACCCACTGCTAATATCATTCTAAATGGGGAAAAATTGAAATCATTCCCTCTTTGATCCGGAACTAGACAAGGATGCCCACTGTCTCCTCTTCTATTCAACATAGTACTTGAAGTTCTAGCTATAGCAATCAGACAAGAGAGGGGTATTAAGGGCATCCAAGTGAGGGCAGACGAGATCAAACTTTTGCTCTTCACTGATGATATGATATTATACCTAGAAAACCCCATGGATTCATCCAAGAGACTCCTAGGTTTAATAAATAAATTTGGTAAAGTTTCAGGTTATAAAATCAATATACACAAATCAGAAGCATTCATATATGCCAAGAACCATCAAGCACAAACTCAAATAAAAAACGCAATACCCTTTACTATAGCCCCAAAGAAAATTAAATATCTATGAGTATACTTAACAAAAGATACAAAAGATTTATACAAGGAGAACTACAAAACACTAAAAAAAGAAATTGCAGATGATTTGAACAGATGGAAAAATCTACCTTGTTCATGGATTGGTAGAATCAATATTGTTAAAATGTCAATATTATCTAAAGTTATCTACAGAATTAATGCAATCCCCACCAAAATATCACCAGCATTCTTTACAGATCTAGAAAAAATAATTCTGCACTTTGTATGGAACCAGAAGAAACCTCGTATAGCCAAAGCAATCTTAAGTAAGAAGAACAAACTGGGAGGCATCAGTCTTCCTGACTTCAAGCTATACTATAAAGCAATAATAGTTAAATCAGCCTGAGACTGGCACAATAACAGAAGCATTGATATCTGGAATAGATCTGGGATACCAGAGATGAAACCATCAGTATATGGCAACCTAATATTTGATAAAGCAGACAAAAATATACAATGAGGAAAAGAATCCCTCTTCAATAAATGGTGCTGGGAAAACTGGTTAGCTACATGCAGAAGATTGAAACAGGATCACTACCTCTCACCTCTCACAAAAATTAATTTAAGATGTATAACAGACTTAAACCTAAGGCATGAAACCTTAAGAATCCTAGAAGAAGACGTTGGGAAAACCCTATTAGACATTGGTCTAGGCAAAGAATTTTTGAGGAAGAGCCCCAAGGCAATCACTGCTTCATCAAAAATAAACAAATGGGATATCATCAAATTAAAAAGTTTCTGCACAGCTAAGGAAACCATCATTAGAGCAAATAGACAACCCACAGAGTGGGAGAAAATATTTGCTCTCTACACTTCTGATAAAGGTCTAATAACAAGAATCTATCTAGAACTCAAAAGAATAAACAAGAAAAAAATCAAACAATCCCATCAAGAAATGGGCAACGGAAATGAACAGAAACTTCTCCAAAGAAGACAGAATAATGGCCTGCAAACATATAAAAAAATGCTCAACAACTCTAATCATCAGAGAAATGCAAGTCAAAACCACAATGAGATACCATCTAACACCAATGAGAATGACTTGTATCAAGAAATCCCAAAACAACAAATGCTGGTGAGGATGTGGAGAGACAGGAACACTCCTACTCTGCTGGTGGGGCTGCAAATTAGTGCAACCTCTGTGGAAAAGAATTTGGAGATACCTCAAACAACTAGATATAGAAATACCATTCGACCCAGCAATAGCATTGTTGGGCATCTACCCAAAAGAGCATAAGACATTCTACTATAAAGACATCTGCACCTGAATGTTTATGGCAGCACAATTCACTATTGCAAGATCATGGAAATAACCCAAGTGCCTGTCAATTAATGAGTGGATAATTAAAATTTGGTATATGCTCAATGGAATGGAATACAATACAATGGAATACTACTCAAATCTAAGAAATGACAGTGAACTAGCACCCTTTATGCTGTCCTGGATTAAGCTTAAGCCCGTTATCCAAAGTGAAGCAACACAAGATCAAGAAAAAATGGGGAGGAGGATCAAGATGGCGGACAAGAAACACCGCGAGAAAGAGTGTCTCTGCAGAAAAGACAGATTCTAGCAGAAATTAGAAAAAAAGAAGCAAGAAGGTGAGCATACAGCAGACGAGGGCTGGAAGGAGGAGTACCTGAGACCCCGGGAGACTCCACAGGAGGAGCCTACAGAGGAGAACTGGAAGCTGGAGACCGCCAGAGCGGCCCGGAGACCAGCGAGAAGGGTAGGTGGATAAATCACCTTTCCCCTCCCCTGCATTTGGGACTGCTGGTGGTCTCCCCAGCGAGTGGAGAGACCTGAGGACACCAGCCCAGAGACGGCCACCACCAGCTAGCGGTGAGCCTGTAGTGGACGCAGCACCAGACTCCCAAATCCCTCCGGGCACCTCCATGTGCACATTTCCGAGCCATGCGGCAGACACCATATTGCCTCCTCCTCCCCTCCGCCAACCCTACCCACGGCTGCCCAGAGAGACAATACAGCCACCAGCCAGAGGCACCTCCAGGGAATGGGACCTTCCCTTTTGGGACCCTACACCTGACTCAGGGGAACTCAGACTGTGAGCTCCCTACCCGCCTGCCCTACCAGGTGCTGCTGGCATGGTGTTCCCAGGAGAATGGTGCCGAATCAGAGGCTGAGAGACACAGACACGGCTTGGGCTCCCTGTGGGTGAATTGGGACCAGAACTCCTCTCCCTGGTGGGGATACAGTTTGAACTCTGGGACCCAGAGGTCGGACCTGCAGACCAGATCCCGTGCACCCAGGTCTAGCATGCTGGGGCACAGAAGGGATATTTGTGAACAGCCTGCTGAGGTGTGTGTGCCTCCAGGGGCACATCAGCGTCCTAGAGGGCAACCCTCCCCCCAAAGGGAGGCCGTGCGCCCAGCCCAGGTGGCGTTCCAGCGCAGGGAACCTCCCCGCCGGCATCACAGTCCGGGAAGGCCTGGTGGCATGTGGTCTGGCCTGCTGGCAGAGGCCCAGGAGTAGCTGCGGAGTTGGGGAGGGTGGAAAGAAGCGAGGCCCGCTCCAGACTGCGGGTCTCAGACAGCCCCACCCCCACAAGCAGACTTTCTGGCTGAGCAGGACCATTCCAGCCCCGCCCTGACAGCTTTCCCTGGAAGCAGAGAACAGAACTTTGATCCCTGCTAATGACATTGGTGGTGCCTGAGGGCAGGCTTACCCAACCTAGCTCCGCCCAGAACAAGAGCTGATAACAGGACACAAAATCAACAGCATAGCCTGTTCCTCCAAGCAAGCGCCACCTACTGACATGGACGGCATCCTGGACAGCCTTTTCATGGCACCCACTTACTCATTATACAGGGAGTGGTTGAATCTCACCCACAGACACCACCTAATGGCTAAGAAACTAAACAAGGTGTGTGAATACCCAAACAAAAACCTAAAGGAAAGAAACAACAACTGATCGATATGGGAAGAAATTAGCGCAGGTACTTAGGAAATATGAAGAACCAAACGGAAAACTCTCTGCCAAAGAGGAGCCCCAGCCCCCTAGGAACGGGCACCAACCAAAATAAGGCAACCAAAATGACAGAAGAGGAATTTCGTCTGTGGATCATAAGAACACTCACCCAGCTGCAACAACAACTCAATAACCAACACAAAGAAACCACAAAAAGCCTCCAGGACCTGGAAAAAGAAATAGACACAATGAAGAAAAGTTTAACCGAACTCCTGGAAATGAAGAATCAATTCAGGGAACTACAAAATACAGTGGAAAGTCTCAAGAACAGGGTAGATCAAACAGAAGAAAGAATCTCAGAGATTGAAGATAACACCCTCCAACGAAATAAAACCATCACAGAGATAGAGCAGAGAAACAAGAGAAAAGAGAAAAGCCTACAAGAGCTGTGGGATTATGTGAAGAAACCTAATGTGAGGGTCATAGGGTTACCAGAAGGGGAAGAGGACAACACCCAAGGGTTGGACAAGCTATTTGAAGATATAATAGAGGAAAATTTCCCAGGCCTTGCTCAAAATCTCAATATACAAGTTCAAGAAGCTCAGAGGACCCCTGGGAGATTCAATGCAACAGGAAGACATCACGACATGCAGTCATCAGACTGACCAAACTATCAACTAAAGAGGCCCTTCTAAGAGCTGTAAGACCAAAGAAGCAAGTGACATACAAGGGAAAGCCAATTCAAATAACACCAGACTTCTCTAATGAGACTTTACAAGCAAGGAGAGACTGGGGCCCCATTCTCACTCTTCTGAAACAAAACAATGCCCACCCTAGAATCTTATTCCCTGCAAAACTAAGCTTCATATATGAAGGAGAAATAAAGACATTCTCAGAGAAGCAAAGGCTCAGAGAATTCACCAAGACAAGACCAGCCCTACAAGAAGTACTCAAAACAGTGTTACGCACGGAACACCATAATAAAAACTCACGAACATAAAAACAACCAAAACCCAAAGATTAAAGGCCAGATAATATAATGGTTTAAGAGAGAAATCAAAGCAACAACATCCAACCCAACAGAATGAACAGTAATCTACCTTACCTATCAGTTCTCTCAATAAATGTGAATGGCTTAAACTCTCCACTCAAGAGACATAGGCTGGCTGAATGGATAAGAAAATACAGGCCAAGTATATGCTGTCTTCAGGAAACACATCTAACCTGCAAGGATGCATATAGACTAAAAGTAAAAGGGTGGAGATCAGTATTCCAGGCAAGTGGAAGCCAAAAGAAGGCTGGCATGGCAGTTCTAATTTCAGACGATTTAGTTTTTAAAGCAACAAAAGTAGTGAAAGACAAAGAGGGTCATTATATAATGGTGAAGGGCACACTTCAACAAGAAGAGATAACAATTTTAAATATATATCCACCCTACTTAGGTGCACCCAGATTCATAAAGCAAACCTTACTGGATCTACGCAAATGGATTAATAGCAACTCCATAATCACCGGAGATTTCAACACCCCACTGACGGCACAAGACAGATCCTCCAAACAGAAAATTAATAAAGAAATAATGGACTTAAACAAAACCTTGGAACAACTGGGTCTGACTGACATCTACAGGACATTCTACCCAAAATCCACTGAATATACGTTCTTCTCATCAGCTCACGGGACATTCTCTAAGATTGACCATATCCTAGGACACAAAGTAAATCTCAAGAAATTTAAAACAATAGAAATCATACCATGTACCTTCTCAGATCACAGTGGAATAAAAGTAGAAATCAACCCTAACAGAAACACACATTTCTACACAAAAATGTGGAAATTAAACAACCTCCTACTAAATGATTACTTCATAAATGAAGCAATAAAGATGGAAATAAAAAAATTCTATACTCCTACACTGCTTGTGGGACTGCAAATTAGTTCAACCTCTGTGGAAAGCAATATTGAGATACCTTAAAGTGATACAAGTGAATCAACCATTTGATCCAGCAATCCCATTGCTGGGCATCTACCCAAAAGATCCAATGACACTCTACAAAAAAGACACCTGCACTCGAATGTTCATAGCAGCACAATTCATAATTGCAAGGCTGTGCAAACAGCCCAAGTGCCCATCAATCCAAGAATGGATTAATAAAATGTGGTATATGTATACCATGGAGTACTATTCAGCTCTAAGAAACAATGATGATATAGCACATCTTATATTTTCCTGGTTAGAGCTGGAACCCGTACTATTAAGTGAAGTATCCCAAGAATGGAAAAACAAGCACCACATAGACTCACCAGCAAATTGGTATTAACTGAACAGCACCTAAGTGATCACATAGGTACTGCAGTAATGGGGTATTGGGCAGGGGGAAGGGGGGCGAGTATATACATATATAATGAGTGAGATGTGCACCATCTGGGGGATGGTCATGCTGGAGACTCAGACTTGTGGGGGGGGGAAATGGGCATTTATTGAAACCTTAAAATCTGTACCCCCGTAATATGCTGAAATAAAAAAAAAAGAAAAAATGGGTTCCACATCTACTCACCATCAAATTGGTACTCACTGATTAAAACTATGGTGCTCAAATGGTGATAGTGCTTACCAGGGTTTGGGGAAGGGGGAGATGCACATCTTAGGGTTGTGGCGAGCATTGTGGCTGGGGGTGGGGGGAGGAAATACCTCTAACCCTTTGTAGGGAGAGGCAAAGATATACAATGTAACCCAAAAGTCAAAAAAAGAAAAAAAAAACTTTTACCGGGTGGCGAGCAGATGGGAAGGGGGAAGGAGGGAAGGATATATACTTACAAAATAGGTGAGATGCGCACCACCTGGGGGTAGGACACACTTGATGTTTTGGTAAGGCAGGGGGCGGGGGGAGGAATGGCAGGGGCAATATATGTAACCCTAATAATATTTGTACCCCCATAATATGATAAAATAAAAGTAAAAAATAAATGCAAAAAAAAAGTCAGTATGGGGCTAACAGGTCAGGGCAAGGTAATACGGTAGTATAGTTTTTGATCTCCCTAAATACTATCTTAAAAACAGAACTGTTACAAAAACAAAAGAAAAATATTTCACAGACTACATATTGAACAAAATAAGGTGACAGACATTCTCAGTAACCCCAGAAGGCAAATGGTTGAAACCAAACTATTGACAACAGAAGACCTTTGTAGGTTTAACAGCAATACAAAAGAGTAGTGGAGGGAATATAGGGGCATTCTGATTGTCCCAAAAGCCCAAGGACACTGAATTTGCAAACACTCCTCAGCCTAGTTTCTATCATAGAAGTTACCCCAAGCACCAGTTTCCTCACTTGACAGGGGGTCCACCTCAGTTGAGGTGAGACCACAACCACCTGAGACCCTTCAAGATTTTTCCAGGTGGCTTCTTTCTCTAGCATTTACGTGACCCCTGAGAAAACACACACACCCTCTCTCCACCAACTCTGGATGTGTACACTGTCTAAACTGCTATTCTCTTTCCTCATCCTGCCATGTCAGGCCCTATAGCAGCCTCCTCTCTACAGGTATATCCAGGTGGGAGAAGTCATCAGTTTCTATCCTCATCTACATCCCCAAACCCTAAGGACATATGTCAAGCTTTACCAAAAACTTTCTCAAGCTGTACCCTAGAGACAGGATTGGACCAGTCTATGAGATTCTACAGCTCAGCAGCTAAGGGAGAGATAGATGTCAATCTTCCCATGTAGAAGGCAACCTCCATCATTCTGAATTATCTTGGGGTCCCCTCTCTTAGCTTGAGGTGGTAGTTGTGAGGTTCATAGAAACATGGCAAAGCACTCTCTATTGCGAGATTTTCTTTCAAAAATTCTTTTTAAAAAAAGAATCTGTAACCTACTCTCACATAGGTTGGAGGACAGTGATGGGCTGATAATCCAAAGACTTGTTGGCCAACTCACATATTTCCAAAATACTTATAGATACCACATGAGAATATGAATGTTCCAGGAGTTAATGGAATACAAATAAAATATTTGTACCCTTCCCATTTTAGCCTTGTAGCTGCCTCTGAGTTGGGTTATCCAGTATTTTTTAAAGCCAAAGTAATCAATGTTTCTCTTTTTCTTTCTTTTCTTTTCTTTCCCTTCCTTTTTCCTTCTTTTATTTTCTTTCCTTCTCTTCTCTTTTGTTTCCTTTTCTTTCCTTCTCTTCTTCTCCTTCTCCTTCCTTCCTTTCTTCTTTCCTTCCTTCCTTCCTTCCCCTCCCTCCCTCCCTCTCTCTCTCTCTTTCTTTTCTTTCTTTCTTTCTTTCTTTCTTTCTTTCTTTCTTTCTTTCTTTCTTTCTTTCTTTCTTTCTTTCTTTCTTTCTTTCTCTCTCTCTCTCTCTCTCTCTCTCTCTCTCTCTCTCTCTCTCTCTCTCTCTTTCTTTCTTTCTTTCTTTCTTTCTTTCTTTCTTCTCTCTTTCTTTCTCTCTTTCTTTCTCTCTTTCTCTCTTTTCTTTCTCTCTCTCTCCCCCCAGCTGGAGTGCAGTGATATGATCATAGCTCACTGTAACTTCCAACTCTTGGGCTCAAGTGATCTTCCTGCCTCAGCCTCTCCAGTAGCTAGGACTAAAGGTGCATGCCACCACACCTGGCTAAAGTGAGCAAATTACTAGAAATATACAAATTACCAAAAATGATTCACATAGAAATAAAAAATCTGAATAGACCTATAATAAGACCTATAGTAATTAAAATTATCCCCACAGAGAAAAGTCCAGGCTCAGATGGTTTTACCAGTGAATTCTATGTAATATTTAAAGAAGGATTAACAATGATTCTCACAAACTTTCAGAAAACTGAAGAGGGAACACTTTCCAACTCATTTTATAAGACCAGTATTAATCTGATACCAAAGCCAGACACATCAGAAGAAACAAATACTGATATTTTTTGTGAATGTAGATATAATAATCCTCAACAAAATACTAGCAAGCCAAATCCAGAAACATATAAAAATGATCATATACTGTGAGTGTGAGGTTGATTTATCATCTGAAAGTCAATTAATAAACCATAGTAATAGGAGAAAGGATTAAAAATGCATGATCATCTCAATAGATGCAGAAAAACATTTGATGAACTCCAATACCCATTTGTGATTAAAAACAAAACAAACCCCAAACCTATTCCCAAAGTAGGAATAGGAGGGAAATTTCCTCAACTAGATAAATGGCATCTATGAAAAACCTACAGCTAATGGTAAAAGTCTGAGTCCTTTCCCTAAATTGTGTACAAGACAATGATATTCACTCTCACCGCTTTTTTTTTTTTTTTTTTTTTTTTGAGACAGAGTCTCGCTTTCTTGCCTAGGTTAGAGTGAGTGCCGTGGCGTCAGCCTAGCTCACAGCAACCTCAAACTCCTGGGCTTAAGCAATCCTACTGCCTCAGCCTCCCGAGTTGCTGGGACTACAGGCACGAGCCACCATGCCCGGCTAATTATATATATATATATATATATTAGTTGGCCAATTAATTTCTTTCTATTTTTTATAGTAGAGACGGGGTCTCGCTCAGGCTGGTTTTGAACTCCTGACCTTGAGCAATCCGCCCGCCTCGGCCTCCCAGAGTGCTAGGATTACAAGCGTGAGCCACCGCGCCCGGCCTACTCTCACCGCTTTTATTCAACACTGAACTGGATATTCTAGTTAATGCAACAAATAAAAAAGTTAAAGGCATCTAGATTGGAAAGGAAGAAGTAAAACTGTCTTTATTTGCAGATGATATCCTGTACATAAAAGAATCCTAGGGTATTCACAAAAAATAATTACTAGTTGAGCAGGTATGCAGGATATGAGATCAATACAAAAAAATCAATTATATCTTTACTAAAAATGAAAAATTTGCAAATTAAATTTAAGAAAAGGATTCCATGCACAACAGCATCAAAAACAATAAAATGCTTAGAAATAAATGTAAAAAAGTATAAAATTATATACTGAAAATTTAAAACATTACTGTGAAATTAAAGAAGATCTAAGTAAATGGGGAAAAATTCTACATTCATGGATTGGAAAACCAAATACCGTTAGACAGATCTATAGTTTGGTATAGATACCAAATAGATCTGTAGATTCAACTCTATAAAAATCCCAAGAAGTCTTTCTATTTCAGAAATTTACAGAATAACAAAGGCATTTTTGAAAAAGAAAAAAGTTGAAGGACTTTCACTTACTGATTTCAAAAATTGCTATAAAATTACAGTAATCAAGACAATGTTAGTCAAAGGATACAAAATTTTATTCAGACAGGAGGAATAAGCTCAAGAGATCTATTGTACAACATGGTGACTATAGTTAATAACAATGTATTGTATGCTTGAAAATTGCTAAGAGAGTAGATTTGAAATGTTCTCACCACAAGTGAATATGTGAAATAATATATATGTTAATTTAGCCATTACATAAGATATACATATTTCAAAACATCATGTTGTATATCATAAATATATAGAATTTTTATTTGTCAATTTAAAAACTTTAAAAAAATAAAACTTCTAAAAATAAGAAAGAAAAGATAGTGTGATATTATCATGAAGATAGATGATGGTACAGAATTGAGAGTTCAGAAATAAACCCTTACATTTATGGTCAATTGATTTTTGACAAAAGTACCAAAGCAATTCAATGGATAAAAGATAGTCTTTTCAATGATAGTGTTGGGTCAATTGGATGTACACATGCAAAAAAATAAGTTTGTACTCTTTTCTCATGCCATACACCCAAATTCATTCAAAATGGGTCAACGACTGAAATGTAAGTGCTAAAACAATAAAACTTTTAAAGAAAAACATAGGATAAAATCTTGGTATGATGGTTAATTTGGGATGTCAACTTGACTGGATTAAGGGATACCTAGATAACTGGTAAAGCATTATCTCTGGATGTGTCTGCAAGGGTGTTTCCTGTGTTGTCCTAGCTGTGGTTCAAGCAAGCACAGGTGTGTGAGTCAGTGGACTGATTGGGGAAGATCACCCTCAATGTGGGCAGGCACCATCCAGTTGGCTAGGGCCCCTACAGAACAAAAAGGCAGAGGAAAGGCAAACTTGTTCTTTCTCTCTCTCCTGGAGCCAGGAAGCTCTTCTTCTCCTGCCCTTGGACATCAAAACTCTAGGTTCTCCAGCCTTTGGATTCTGTGACTTGCACCAGCAGCTTCGCAGGTTCTTAGGCCTTTGGCCTCAGACTGAGACTTAACACCATTGGCTTCCCTGGTTCTGAGGCTTTCAGACTTGATTGAGCCATGCTGTCAGCCTCCCTGGTTCTCCAGCTTGCTGATTGTATATCATGGGACTTCTTAGCCTCTATAATGATGTGAGCCAATTCTCCTAATAAATCCCCTCTTTATCTATCTATCTACCTACCTATTTATATACATATCCTATTGGTTCTGTCTCTCTGGAGAGCCCTGATTAATACATATTTTGATACCAAGAAGTGGGGCTGTTGTTATAACTATTAATAATACCTGAAAATGTGGAAGTGACTTTGGAACTGAGTAATGGGTAGAGGTTGGAAGAATTTGGGAGATTAGGCTAGAAAAAGCCTATATTTCCAGGAATGCAGTGTTAAGAGTGATTCTAATGAGGGCTCAGAAGAAGAAGAAAGCTGTAGGGAATGTCTGAAACTTCTTAGAGATTAATTAGATGGTCATGATCAGAATGTTGGTAGAAATATGGATAGTAAAAGCCATTCTGGTAAGGTCTCAGATGGAAATGAGTTACAATACATTAGAAACTGGAATAAAGGCCATCCTTATTATAAAATGGCAAGGATTTGGCTGAATTGTACCCATGCCTGAGGGTTTTATGGAAGGTAGAACTTAAGAGCAATGAGCTAGGATCTGGAAGAAGGATATCTAAGCAGCAAAACATTCAGGGTTCTGCATGACTTGTTTTGATTGCATATAGTAAAATATGAGGAGAGAGATGATATAGAGATAATTTATCATTGAAAGGGAAACAGAGCATAAGGATTTGGAAAATCCCCAGCCTGGTTATGTAAATAATGAAAAGGCATGTTTAGGAGAGGAAACCAAAGGTGTAGCCAAGGGACCATTTGATTTGGAAATTAATATGGACAGAAGGAAGCCATATGCTATTCATTAAGACAATGGAAAATGACCCCAAGTCATTTTGGAGATCTTTGGGGCTGTCACTGCCATCAGAGACTCAGAGTGCTTGGACCTTGAGGGCAAGGTTTCCAGAGAGGGGCCTGTGGGACTTTAGCACTTGCTGTCATGTGCTGCTCAAGTGTATGTTTCCTGTATTCCAACGCAGCACTTCTTGGCTACCCCGGCTGTGTTTCAAGCAAGCACAGGTGAAGCTCAACCTGCTGCTCTGGAGGGTGTAAGTGGTGAACCTCCGTGCTATATCTGCAGGCACACAGAATGCAAGTGCTTTGGGACCTTTTTGGCTTTCTCCACCTAGATCTCAAAGGATGTTGCAGACAGCCTGGGGGCCCAGACAGAGACTGCTGCTTAGAGCCTCCACTAGGACAATGCCCAGTGGAACTGTGGGCTCAGGCCACTGCAGAGACCCCAGAACTGTAGAAGCACCAGTGTGCAGCCCTAGCTTGGGAAAGCTGCAGGCACAAGTCTCCAACTCATGAGAGCTGCTGCATGGGTTGAGCCTAGCAAAGCCATGGAGGCAGGGCTGCCTGAGGCTTTGGAGGCCCAAAGCTCAATCCAGTGTGCCCAGAAGGTAGCACACAGAAAATTATTCTGCAGCCTTAAGATTTCATGCTGTTCACTGTGTTGAGTTTTGGCTTGGGACCAGTTAACCCTTCTTGCCTATTTCTTTTTTTTGGAAGGGGAATGTCTATCCAATACCTGTCCCACCATTGTATTTTGGAAGTAGATAACTTGTTTAATTTCACACACTCATGCCTGAAGGGAATTTGCCTCAGGCTGAATCATGCCTTGAGTCTCACCCATATCTGACTTAGATGAGACTCTGGATTTGGGGATTATGAGCTGGTGCTAGAATGAATTAAGATTTTGGGGACTATTGGGATGGAATGAATATATTTGGCATGTGAGAAGGACATGAGTTTCATGGGGGGCCAGGAGTGGAATGCTATGGTTTGAATGTTTGTTCCCTCCAAAGCTCCTGTTGAAATTCAATTGCCCATGTAATGGTATCGGGAGGTTGGGCCTCTAAGAGGTAATTAGATCATGAAGGTTCTGCCCTCATGGGTGGGAATTAATGCCTTTAAAGAGAGGCTTTTGTGAGTGGGTTCTCTCTTTTTGCTCTTCTGTTCTTGTGCCATGTGAGGAAAAGTGTTCCTTCCCTCTGGAGGATGCAACATTCAAAGTGCCATCTTGGAAACAGAGAAAGAGCCCTTACCAGAAACCAAACCTCCTGACCGGTTGATCTTGGGCTTCTCAGCCACCAGAACTATGTGAAAATAAATTTCTGTGTTTTATAAATTACCCAGACTCAGATATTCTGTCATAGCAGCACAAAATAGAACAAGACACTTGGTAACTTTGAGTTAGACAAAAAATCTCTTAGATATACACCAAACACAGTACATATAAGAACAAAATGATAAATTATGCTTCATCAAAATTATAAAACTTTTGTACTTCAAAGGACACTATTGAGAAGACAATCCACATACCAGAAAAAATATTTCAAATCATATTAACATTTCTAGTAAAGGACCTATGTCCAGAATATACAAAGAACTCACAACTCAGTAAGAAGGCAAGCGACTCAGTTAGGAAATGAGCAAAAGTTTTGAACACACATCTCACCAAAGGAAATATACAAATGACCATGTAAGAAGCTGCTTTACATTATTAATCTTCAGGGAAATGTAAATAAAAACCACAATGAGACACCATTTCATACCCATTAGAATGATGGTGATGTTGTGGAGAAACTATAACCTTTATACATTGCTAGTGAGAATGCAAAGTGGGACAGCCTATTTGAAAAACAGTTGCCAGTTTATTAAATAGTTATCATAAAATCTAGCAATTCTTTAATTACTTAAGAGAATTGAAAACATAACATGCAAAAACTTGTGCACCAATGTCCATGTGAACATAATTTTTAATAGCCAAAAAGTGGAAAGAATCCAAATGTCCATCAACGGATAAAAGGATAAGTAAAATGTATCAGATAAACAAAATGTATTATATCCATACAATGGAATAGTCCATTACTCAACGGACTATTATTTGTCAGTAAAAAGTAATGAAGTACTGTTACATGCTGTAACATGGATGAACCCCAAAAACATGCTAAAGGAAAGAAGCCAGAAGCAAAAGACCACATATTATATGATTCCATTTATATGAAATGTCCAGAATAGGCAAATCTATAGGGACAGAAAGCAATTTAATGGTCACCTGGGGCTGGAGTGGGTGTGGAGATTGCAAACATCATGCAGGATCTTTTTTGGAGTAATGGAAATATTCTTAAACTGGATTGTGTTGATGATTTCCTAACTCTATAAATTTACTAAAACTCATTAAATTGTACACTCAAAATTCGTGAACTTTGTGGCATATAAATTATTTACTCATAAATCTGTTTTGTTAAAAAAAGTCAAAGCAGGCATAATTCTTACCCACAAGGTGCACAGTGCCTGATGTTTAACAGATGAGACAGACATATCTGCAAGCAAATGTAACATTTTGAGCTAATTTAATTGATAGACATATATTCTATGTGCTATGGTTTTCTTTCTCATTATGTGTCATGCCTGATCTGAAAATCCAAACTTCTTCTTGGAAAATGTAGTGTTCTGAACTCTCCTCTCATTATTAAGCATACTGTACACACACACACACACACACACACACACACACACACACACACACACATCTCATTGTAATAGTGTAAGAGAAGGCAACATTGGAAAGACTAGATGCAGTCCTTGCTTTTGAGGAGTTTATATCTAAGTATGTAAATAACAAAGGCTTCCAAGTCATTCTCTCTATTTGTCTCTTTCTATCCTCTGTCCCAGGGTTTTTTTTCTATTCCAGGTAGAAGATGCTGGAATCATTTTGACTATTTTTCCTAGGTAGAGTCCAGGACGATTTTGCAGAAAAGATAAATTTCTGGGTAGAAATTTTCTAGAATAGTAGGAATTGGTGTGGTGAAGGGAATAAAGTAAATATTCCAGAAAAAGGAAATAAATATGGGGGAAGAATTTGATTCAGTAGTTGTTAGCCTATGTGTGGAGAAGGACAAATGTGTTTGCTTGGCTAAGCTTATTCCATGACAGATTTTTAAGGAGTGGGTGTAGAGTGGAAAGGATAGTTGAAGATGACGTGAAAATAACCAGTTTGAAATTTGCTTTGAAAGTTGCTCTTCACAACTCTCACAGCACATGGCTAAGACATTGGTTGAAACAGCTTCCAGACTTTGTTTACTGAATTCCTGGAAATGAACTGTTTTAACAGTTTGGACATCACAGAAACTTATGGAGTTTAGAATGCCAAGTCAAAGGTCTTCAATTTAAAAAAGATAAACCAGAGTTTACCACTGGGATCTTCCAGGCTGTCCTGGAGAAATTTCAATTTTTGTCATAGAATTTTCCTGGGGACATGGAAAGAAGAGACTTCTTACACAAGACTGTATCCTTTTCTACCAAAATTCTTAATTTCACATTTCTATTTGGTTGGTGTATGAAATGCACTTTCATGTGATTGCTGAAAGCAGATTACTGTGACCACATGAGGGCAGCAGACACCTAGCTTTTCTAAGCTTTAACTCCAGAAATTGTGATAAAAGGAGAAAGATCTTCCACATGGTTCTCTTTGGTCTAAATGTATTTTCTATAATGCCAATCTGGGAGAAATGACTATCCTTAAAATACTAACAAAGAAACCTCACTTACTGATCAGAGGTTGGCAAGAGCATGCTTTTTTTTTTTTTTTGCCTTTTTTTTTTTTTCATTTAAAATGACTAGCTTCTCAGTGGTCATTTCTTAGCCATCAGGATATCCTTGGATAATGATAGTACCTGGCATCTAGTGAGAGTTCAATAAACATTGGTTGTTTTTAGTGTTTTCAGAATGTAACTGCTCCAATTCACCAAAGCACATTCTCTAGGCTCTAAGCTCTCAGACCATGGTATCCAGAGGGGGCTGCATCTATTTAACTAAGGGTACTCACCCTGTCCAACCAGACCTACACATTTTCTACAGTTCTACATTCATGAATCTAGACATCATTCCATCACAGGCTTCTCAAGGCACCTTGTCAAATCAGTGATTCTGAGAAAAGCATATCTGATTACTTTTTCTTTACCTACATGGTGCCGAGGCAGGAAATGCAGTTGGAGGTCTAAGGGTGGAAAGTGAATGTGGGAGGAGCAAGGCTGGGATCCTGTGTGTCCCACTCCATCTATTCTGCCCTCCCCTAATAGCCAAAGCATCAGGGCCTCATGGATAAGGCGAGGTACTTATGCCAGCACCACCAGCCTCCTGGCTCTTTTACTCTCTCACTGACACACACACCCCTGCATTTGTTTCAAGGTTGGTTGAATGCCTACTCTTCCTTAGGTACTCCTCATAAATTATCTCATTTAATAATTCTCTGTGTAGGAAAGCTGTTTCATGTCTATGTTTGCAGATGCTGGTCCTTCTGCCTGAAATACCCTTTCCTTCTTTTTCTAATTCCTATATGTCCTTACAATCCAGTTCAAGGCACACCCTGTTCCTCTGGGTACAGTTTAGAGGTAGCTGCAATGGACTCTTGTAAGCATCTAATCTTACCCTCAACACAGTGTTAGGATAACAGTCATGTTCATCTCTTTCTTCTATGAGACCATGAGCTCCCTAAAGTCAGAGAGAGCCCTGCCTTACTTGGCTTTGCATCCCCAGGATCTAGCAAAGTTTCTGGCAATTGGAACTGCTCTATAAAATTTGAGGAATAAGTAAATGAGTCAATCCACTTATCACTGAATGAGATGTCTCCCTTCCCTTCCTTTCCCCAGTTAAAGTGCTTTGATATTTTAAAAAAATTCCTCTTAGGAAGTTATTTTTAAAATAAGCAGTCAGCTCCTACCTCCTACACAAGGAGCATCAGAGAATACCAATGAACCATCCTTTAAAAGTTGGACTTGCTGAAGTAGGAAGTTTATAGTGTGAGCCTCTGTCAACATCCAAGGCACTGTGGGGTCCTATGAGGATATGGGCATGCCACTCTGAGAGATGCCCCACATCAGTACCAGCTAATGTTAGTGGCATACAGGTGAATGGCTTCCAGAAGCCTGTCAGTGTTCTAAGGATGCTATTTGTTGATTCTCATAGCATCCCTGAATGGCAAGCAGGAGAAATGGACAGTGTCTTTCCTTCCTTCTCTCTCTCCTGTCTCTATCTTTTTTCTTCTTACAGTTGTAGAGTTAGAACACAGAGAAAGGTTAAGCAAATTTCCTAGCATCACTTAAAAGAGAACAGTCAAGCCAGAACTCAGTCTGGTGCTCATTCCACAAAGCTGTGCTTCCTGTAATTTAAACAGGTCTGTGTTTTAATGAATTCGTGGCATATGGGCCATAATAATCAAAGTTCCTGGCATTTCCTGGAATTTATGATGTTGTGGGGAATAGGTCGTTTTCTAATTTTGAATGAATTCTCACATGCCTAGCTTTGGAGTTAAGAAACTTGACATAAGTGAAAATAGTTTGTGGAATAAGTAATGCTTTTTTATTTGTTATGCTATCTGTACCCATATCATTTTTCTCCCCTCAAACCCCATCTCTACCCATGAACTACTGTAGCCCCTTCTTCATTTGCATTTTAAGAGTGAGTGGCAAGATAGCATTCTCAAAATCTGCATCACAGGGAAAGAATATTATTTTGTTTGTTGTTTTCTATGTGAAATCCTGGTGCAATCCATAGTCCATCATTCATCCCTGGTGATCTGTGGTTGTTGGACACTTGTCTGTAGACAAGGAACTCTCCTTCTGACCTGAATTTGTGTTTCTGATTTCTAAAACTTTCTGTTGATCAAGGTAGTAGTGAAAGTCTGTGAATTCAGAAATGCCCTGACCAATGTGCTCTATCTTTGACAGAGCCTTTTAATTGCCTGGAGTGTGAGAGCAGTAGCTGGTTCCCTTAAGATCTATTTAGTCCCGCTTGCTGAGAAAGTTGCCATTGAGTATTTGTTGTGGATATTTAATTCTCAATAAAAGTTATAGCAGATGATGCCAGTGAGCTTAAGTAAATATCTATGCCACCAATACTAATGTTTGTGTTATGTACCTAAAGTAAATTGAAGTTCTCCCAAAGCTTGCCCTTCTCTTTTCCAGCAAATCTCTGGTTGCAATAGATAGTGATGATTTTTTAAGGACATTAAATTGAATTTTTCAGGAATGCATTTTAAAGGAGATTTTTCCATCCTTTTTTCCCCTTTCTAACATCCTATATGTGCAGTTCTTGCTGGCTTACAAGAACTCTTTAAAATGGAATCCAGAATATTTCTGAGAAATGCATTCTTTTCTGAGACAAACTGTCATGGGAGCTATTTAGAGCCTACATCTTTCTGTTTGAGAGCTGAATGATGCAGTTTTCCAAGTATATTCTTAACTCACACAACAAAAGACTTCCAAATTTGCCAAGTATTTCCAGAGCAGGCAATGTCAAGGAACAATAGATCTTCATGGTCTTCTTTTGCACTAGCAGACCTCCAGAAGCATGCTGAAGCTATTGGCATGATTCTGGGTTCACTGGCATCCAGGAAGTTCTTTTTCTCTGTATTGAAGTTACCCCTGCAATATACCCGGGTTAAAATATTTGAAATTCCTAAGCTAATGTAATAATGAGGAAACCTCTAGGTTTCAAAGATCCCAGTTCAAATCTAAACATTTGGAGAGCTAGGAAATAAGTTTCTGGGTTTGGAATTTATTACAGATGTGCAAGACTTGGGGTACATAGAGGGCATACAAAGTCCTCCTCTCACTGAGACAGAGACTGTATCTATGCCGGATCTCATAAGTGCTTGATGGGGCAAGAATATTCCCATGGTAATTCTCTGAGGTTAACCAGCTGTGACAGGGGAAAGTGATGGCCACATGATTCATGAATGTGTATAACCAGACTGTCACAGGCTAGGTTCATGAGTCACACAGAGACCCGAATCTGAGGTCAGGTTTCAGGCTACTGCATGTGCTGTCCTCTAAGCAGAAGGAAATGTAGCATTAAGTATGGACTTGAATAATACTCCTCCTATGCTTGATCCAACATCAGTTAGGAAGGAAATTTGTAAGGACATAAGATGAAAAAGTAGTTTCTTTTTTCTCCTTTCCCTCTGCTGTCACATGAGAATGGACTAGGAGAAAATCAGAAAGTTCATAATTTTACTTGGACTTCATTGAGTGTAGGCTGGTATCATTTGATTTATTTGGACCTTATAGGGGTTTTCAGATTCACAACCTATTTACTGAATGTATGCATTGATTATTTTAAAACTTGAATGGTGGATAGGAACATTCCATGGTTCATTGTGGGAAGGATATAGTAGGGGAAACGATGACCTATGGTTTAAGGCCATAGGCACATCAAAATCAGAATCTGTACCAATTCAAATAACTTCCTCCAGAATCTCAGGTTATCTTGAGAAAGTCTATGATTTTTCTGCACTGTGTATGATTTTTCTGCACTAGCATTTCAAAACATTTAAGCTTCCATAATGACTACTTGATTTAATTCCAAATGCATTATCTCCTACAGATAGACCATGAGAGCAGGAATTGACTTTGTGAACAGTGTGGATCAAATAAGGCCCAGTGACTTGCCCAAACTAATAAGTGGCAATACCAAGACTAGAATATCAGAATGTAGGGCTTTGTCTTCTGAGAAAGATTGCCTCTGTTTTTACCCCTTTGGGCTATCCAAACAGTGTTAAATTTTGAGATGATGCGTTTATCAAATGAGTTCTACTTTAAAGAGTCATTCTGTACGATATTTTGCTGTTTTTCTTATAAACAATAGTATAACAAAGAAATGCTAAAATTCCATTTCTGCTGTGTTATTTACCTGTTACATCACATGAAGCACATACAAAATTAGTCATTTTTGCATGTTTTTATAGTTTTAGGTTTAGATATCTTAGAAGAATAGACTTGTTTATGAATGTTCTTGAATTTTTTGAGTAACTTCTAGTTTTATTATAAGAAACTGTTATTCAAGCCATCATCAAAAAAACTTGCTTTCCTATAAGCATAGGCTTAGGATAAACCAAAACTGATTGAGGCAAGCTTATCAACTGAAGTTCAAGAGGCATTGCTGGTCTAATTTTAACATGTTTTTGTTTTGACCAGTAGTTAAGTTAGTGAATACCCTTAAGTAGATTGTTAGGAATTTGAGATTGTTTAATCCAGTATAAGTTTTGTCCTATATTTCTAACTAGTCCCACAGTTGATAGGGGAAGGCCTTGGTTTATAATATGAGACAATTCCTTTTATTCTTTTTATTTATTTTTGGATTTTATTTTCAAGCAATGATATTTTTGCTTGTATGGGATTTATAGAATGCCCTTCATCCTTTCTCACAGGATGGAAATCCTATTCATTTTCCATGACTGTGTTCTAATACTAGTTTCTTTGTGAGGTATTATTGATTTCTACCCCTTCACAGGTATCAGCATAAATTCCTTCCTTTTCAGTATTCTCAAGAGTGTTTTGTTATACATCTATACTAACCCTTAGTTAATTTTGCCTTCTGAGTTCATTTATTTTTTGAGCTCCTACTATGTGCCCATCACTGGTCTAGGCTTAGGGATAGCACAGTGAAGGAAATAGACAAAGTCTCCACCCTCATGGAGATTATACTCCAGTGGGTGGACACAGACAATAAATGAATAAGTGTTGGGAGGAAGACAAAGCAAGGTAAGGAGTTAGGAAGTGCCAGGAAGAGGTGGGTTACTATTTTTTTTTTATTGGATGGTTAGAGAATGCCTCACTGGGAAAGTGACATTTGAGCAGAGACCTTAAGGAATGGAGGGAGTGAGCTATGCAGGTATTTGGGGGAAGAGCATTCCAAGCAGAGGAAATAACAGGTGGAAATGCCCTGAGGCAGGACTATGCTTGGCACATTTGAGGAATAGTGAGGACACGGATGTGTGAGCGAGTGAGGGGGAAAGCAGAAGGATATAGGATTGGGCTATGGAAAGGCTTAGAATTTTACTCTGAGTGGGAAGTGAAGTCGTTGGGAGGTGTTGAGCTGAGGAGTAATAGGGCTGCAGTGTTGAGAACAGACTGTTGGCCAGTGAAGGGAGAAGAGAATGGTGGCTTGCACTGGCAAGTGGTAAGAAGTGGTATTTTGAAGGAAAAGCAGAATTGCAGAATTGATAGATTAGACATTCATGACAGAAATCAAAGATGATTCCAATGCTTCTGCCCTGAGCAGCTGGAAAATGGAGTTGCCAGATACCAAGATGGGAAGATTGTGCAAGAAGCAGGTGAGAAAGACAAGATTAGGAGTTTTGGTTTTGGACTTATTTTTTTATTTTATTTTTATTTCGGCATATTATGGGGGTACAGATTTTAAGGTTTCAATAAATGCCCATTTCCCCCCCTCCCCCCAAAAGTCTGAGTCTCCATCATGACCATCCCCCAGATGGTGCACATCTCACTCATTATGTATGTATATACCCGCCCCCCTCCCCCCTCCCACCTGCCCAATACCCTATTACTGTAGTACCTATGTGTCCACTTAGGTGCTACTCAGTTAATACCAGTTTGCTGGAGAATATATGTGGTGCTTGTTTTTCCATTCTTGGGATACTTCACTCAGTAGTATGGGTTCCAGCTCTAACCAGGAAAATATAAGATGTGCTATATCACCGTTGTTTCTTAGAGCTGAATAGTACTCCATGGTATACATATACCACATTTTATTAATCCATTCTTGCATTGATGGGCACTTGGGCTGTTTCCACAGACTTGCAATTATGAATTGTGCTGCTATAAACATTCGAGTGCAGGTGTATTTCTTGTAGAGTGTCATTGGATCATTTGGGTAGATGCCCAGCAATGGGATTGCTGGATCAAATGGTAGATTCACTTGTATCGCTTTAAGGTATCTCCATATTGCTTTCCATAGAGGTTGAACTAGTTTGCAGTCCCACCAGCAGTGTAGGAGTGTTCCTCTCTCTCCCCAACCACGCCAGCATTTATTGTTTGGAGATTTTTTGATAAAGGCCATTCTCACTGGGGTTAAGTGGTATCTCATTGTGGTTTTGATTTGCATTTCCCTGATGATTAGAGATGTTGAGCATTTCTTCATATATTTGTTGGCCATTCTTCTGTCTTCTTTAGAAAAATTTCTGTTCAAGTCCTTTGCCCACATTTTAATGGGGTTATTTGATTTTTTCTTCCTAATTTTCGTGAGTTCTAAGTATATTCTAGTTATCAGTCCCTTATCGGATGCATAGGATGCAAAAATTTTCTCCCATTCTGTAGGTTGTCTGTTTACTTTCATGACTATTTCTTTGGCTGTGCAGAAGTTTTGTAGTTTGATCATGTCCCATTTATTTTTGTTGCTGCTGTGATTGCCTTTGGGGACTTCTTCATAAACTCTTTGCCCAGGCCAATGTCTAGGAGAGTGTTTCCAACTTTTTCCTCTAGAGTTCTAATAGTTTCATACCTTAGGTTCAAGTCTGTTATCCAGCATGAGTTGGTTTTTGTGAGAGGTGAAAGGTGTGGGTCCTGTTTTAGCCTTCTACAGGTGGCTATCCAGTTTTCCCAGCACCATTTATTGAAAAGGGATTCTTTTCCCCAGCGTATGTTTTTGTCTGCTTTGTCAAAGATTAGATGGCTATATGAGGATGGTTTTATATCAGGATTCTCACATCTGTTCCACTGGTCAATATTCCTATTTTTGTGCCAATACCATATTGTTTTTTTTTTTTTTTATGGCATGGGGATTATTTATTTATAAGATTAGCTAAATGGTATTTTCTCTTGTGAATAAAGCATAAATTCTACAACTATTATCTATGTTTGAAAATGTCAATATTTTACATGTAATTGTTATTCAGTGTATACATTAGATATTTTAGATATTTAGAATTTTTTTTTAAAGATCAAAGTTTATTGGTCATTTGCATATAGTTTTCATGAAATTCCTGTTAAAGTGTCTTTCTTATTTTTTTTTATTATTTATTTATTTTTAATTCAGGAGATTATGGGGGTACAATCCAGGGCTACAAGTGTGTCCTTCCCCTATACAGTGTGCCCCATCTCCATTAGCTGTGGGTTTACCCACGCCACCCGCTCTAGCCCCCACCTTTCCACCCTCCCTACCTGACCGGAGCTTAGTGAGTATTACTACCAGGTGAGCACCTTACTGTTGATTAATTAGTAAAAGTTTGATGACAAGTATATGTGATACATGTTTTTCCATCCTTCTGATACCTCACTTCCAAGGATGGACTCAATCTCTCTCCAGGATAATATAAGAGGTACAGGATCATCATTATTTTTTGTAGTTCAGTAGTATTTTAGGGTATACATGCACCTTTTATTAATCCACTCATGTATTGATGGGCACTTGGGTTGTTTCCACATCTTTGCAATTACAAATTGTGCTGCTATAAACATTTGAGTGCAGATGCCTTTATTAAGGTCTTTTTTTTACTTTGAATAGATGCTTAGTAGTGGGATTGCTGGATCAAATGGTATTTCTATTTTTAGTTCTTTGAGGTATCTCCAAATTACTTTCCACAGGGGTTGTATTAATTTACAGTCCCATCAGCAATGTAAGAGAGTTCCAATCTCTCCACATCCATGCCAGCATTTGTTATTTTGGAACTTTTTGATAGAGGCCATTCTCACTGGAGTTAGGTGATGATACCTCATTGTAGTTTTGATTTTCATTTCCCCAATAATTAGAGATATTGAACACTTTTTTATATGTTTGCTGGCCATTAATCTGTCTTCTTTTGAAAAGTTTCTGCTCATGTCCTTTGCCCATTTATTGATGGGGTTGTTTGAATTTTTCTTGTTGATTTTCTATATAGATTCTTCTTATCAGCCCTTTATTGATTATGTAGAAAGCAAATATTTTCTCCCATTCTGTAGATTGTCTATGCACTCTAAGGACAGTTTCCTTGGCTGTACAGAAGCTTTTTAATTTCATCAGGTCCCATTTGTTTATTTTTGTTGCTGCTGTGATTGCTTTGGGGGTCTTCTTCATAAATTATTTACCTAGGCCGATGTCTAAAGGAGTCGCCCCTACATTTGTTTCCAGAATTTTTAAGGTTTTACACCTTAGGTTTAAAACTGTTATTCAACGTAAGTTGATTTTTGTGAGAGGTAGGGATCCAGTTTCAATCTTCTGCATGTGGATATCCGGTTTTCCCAGCATCACTTATTGAATGGAGATTCTTTTCCCCAATGTATATTTTTGTCTGCTTTGTTGAAGATTAGAGGACAACATGAGGATGGTTTATATCTGGGATCTCTGTCCTATTCTAAAGTCTCTATCTCTGTTCTTGTGCCAATATCCTGTTGTTTTGGTTACTGTAGCCTTGTAGTAAAGATTGAAGTCTGGCAGACTGATACCTCCCAGTTTTTTCTTCTTGCTTAATGTTGCTTTGGCTATATGAGATCTTCTCTGGTTCCAGATGAAATGTAGAATGATTTTTTTTCTAAATCTGTAAAGAACTATGATGGAATTTTGATAGGGATTGCATTAATTCTGTATATCATTTTCCATATTGTTTTAATTACTACAGCTTTGTAGTATAGTTTGATATCTGGCATATTAATGCCTCCCATTTTGTTTTTGTTGCCTAGAATTGCTCTTGATATTCGGGGCCTTCTTTGGTTCCATACGAAGCGTAAAATTATTTTTTCTATATCTATGAAGAATGCTGATGGGATTTTAATAGGTATTGCATTGAATCTGTAGATCAGTTTGGGTAGTATAGACATTTTGATGATGTTGAGTCTGCCGATCCACGAGCATGGTATGGATTTCCATCTGTTTACATCCTCTGCTATTTCCTTCGTCAGTGTTTCGTAGTTCTCCCTGTAGAGGTCTTTTACGTCCTTGGTTAAGTATATTCCTAGGTACTTTAATTTCTTTGTTGCTATTGTGAAGGGAATTGAGTCTTTGATTTGGTTCTCAATTAGATTGTTGTTGGCGTATATGAATGCCTCTGATTTCTGTGTATTGATTTTGTATCCTGAGACTTTACTAAATTCATTGATCAGTTCCAGGAGTTTCTTGGTTGAATCCTTGGGGTTTTCTAGATACAATATCATATCATCAGCAAACAGTGAAAGTTTGATCTCTTCTGCCCCTATTTGGATACCTTTGATTCCATTTTCCTGTCTGATTGCTGTAGCCAAGACTTCCAGCACTATGTTGAACAGAAGTGGAGATAGTGGGCAGCCTTGTCTGGTTCCAGTTCTAAGTGGGAATGATTTCAATTTTTCCCCATTCAGTATGATGTTGGCTATGGGTCTGTCATATATGGCTTGTATCATTTTTAGGTATGTCCCTTCTATGCCTATTTTCTTAAGTGTTCGTATCATGAAAGGGTGTTGAATTTTGTCAAAAGCTTTTTCTGCATCTATTGAAAGAATCATGTGGTCTTTGTTTTTGCTTCTGTTTATGTGGTGAATTGCATTTATAGATTTACATATGTTGAACCATCCCTGCATCCCTGGGACGAAGCCCACTTGGTCGTGGTGGATTATTTTTTTGATAAGTGTCTGGATTCGGTTAGCTAAGATTTTGTTGAAAATTTTTGCATCTATATTCATTAGGGATATTGGTCTGTAGTTTTCTTTTTTTGTCGCATCCTTTCCTGGTTTTGGTATCAGAGTAATATTCGCTTCATAAAAGGTGTAGGGGAGGTTTCCGTTCTTCTCGATGTTGTGGAATAGTTTCTGCAAGATAGGTACTAGTTCTTCTTTGTAAGTATAGTAAAATTCGGGTGTGAAGACATCTGGACCGGGACTTTTCTTTTTAGGGAGATTTTTAATTGCTGTTTCTATTTCAGCTGTTGAGATTGGTCTGTTCAGGGAATCTATTTCTTCCTGGTTGAGCCTAGGGAGGCTGTGTGTTTCTAAAAATTTATCCATTTCCTCCACATTTTCTAGTTTGTGTGCATAAAGATTTTTGCAGTATTCATAAATTGTATCTTGTATCTCTTTGGGATCAGTTGTGATATCTCCTTTTTTGTTCCTGATGGAGCTTATTAGAGATTTCTCTTTTCTGCTTTTCGTTAGCTTAGCCAATGGTGTGTCAATTTTGTTTATTTTTTCAAAGAACCAACTTTTTGTTTTATTAATCTCCTGAATAGCTTCCCTGTTTTCAATTTCGTTTAGTTCTGATTTGATCTTGTTGATTTCACTTCTTCTGGTGGGTTTGGGGTTGGTCTGTTCTTCTTTTTCCAGCTCTTAGAGTCGTTTCGTTAGATTGTCTATTTGTGATCTTTTTGTCTTTTGGTTATAGGCATTTATGGAGACAAACTTTCCTCTCAGAACTGCTTTAGCTGTGTCCCAGAGGATTTGATAACTTTCTCTCCATTATCGTTTTCTTCATAGAACTTTTTTATTTCCGTCTTGATTTCTTCATTCATGAAGTAATCATTTAGTAGGAGGTTGTTTAATTTCCACGTTTTTGTGTAGAAATGTGAGTTTCTGTTAGGGTTGATTTCTAGTTTTATTCCACTGTGATCTGAGAAGGTACATGGTATGATTTCTATTTTTTTAAATTTCTTGAGATTTTCTTTGTGCCCTAGGATATGGTCAATCTTAGAGAATGTCCCGTGAGCTGATGAGAAGAACGTATATTCAGTGGATTTTGGGTAGAATGTTCTGTAGATGTCTGTCAGACCCAATTGTTCTAGAGTTTTGTTTAAGTCTATTATTTCTTTATTAATTTTCTGTTTGGAAGATCTGTCTCGTGCCGTCAGTGGGGTGTTGAAATCTCCGGCAATTATGGAGTAGCTATTAATCTATTTGCGTAGCTCCAGTAAGGTTTGCTTTATGAATCTGGGTGCACCTAAGTTCCGTGGATATATATTTAAAATTGTTATCTCTTCTTGTTGAAGTGTGCCCTTCACTGTTATATAATGACCCTCTTTGTCTTTCACTACTTTTGTTGGTTTAAAAACTAAATCGTCTGAAATTAGAACTGCCACACCAGCCTTCTTTTGGCTTCTATATACTTGGAATATTGATCTCCACTCTTTTATTTTTAGTCTATATGCATCCTTGCAGGTTAGATGTGTTTCCTGAAGACAGCATACACTTGGCCTGTATTTTCTTATCCATTCAGCCAGCCTATGTCTCTTGAGTGGAGAGTTTAAGCCATTCACATTTATTGAGATAACTGATAGGTAAGGTAGATTACTGATCATTCTGTTGGGTTGGATGTTGTTGCTATGAGTTCTGTCTTGAGCCATTGTAATATCTGGCCTTTAATACCTTTGGGTTTTGGTTGTTTTTATATTCGTGGGTTATTATTATGATGTTCCGTGCATAATGCTGTTTTAAGTACTTCTTGTAGGGCTGGTCTTGTCTTGGTGAATTCTCTGAGCCTTTGCTTGTCTGAGAATGTTTTTATTTCTCCTTCATATACGAAGCTTAGTTTTGCAGGGAATAATATTCTAGGCTGGGCATTGTTTTGTTTCAGAAGAGTGAGAATGGGGCCCCAGTCTCTCCTTGCTTGTAAAGTCTCATTAGAGAAGTCTGATGTTATTCGAATTGGCTTTCCCTTGTATGTTACTTGCTTCTTTTGTCTTACAGCTCTTAGAAGGGCCTCTTTAGTTGATACTTTGGTCAGTCTGATGACTGCATGTCGTGACATCTTCCTGTTTGCATTGAATCTCCCAGAGGTCCTCTGAGCTTCTTGAACTTGTATATCAAGATTTTGAGCAAGGCCTGGGAAATTTTCCTCTATTATATCTTCAAACAGCTTGTCCAACCCTTGAGTTTTGTCTTCTTCCCCTTCTGGTAACCCTATGACCCTCACATTAGGTTTCTTCACATAATCCCACAGCTCTTGTAGGCTTTGCTCTTTTCTCTTGTTTCTCTGCTCTATTTCTGTGACTGATTTATTTAATTGGAGGGTGTTATCTTCAAGCTCTGAGATTCTTTCTTCTGTTTGATCTACCCTGTTCTTGAGACTTTCCACTGTATTTTGTAGTTCCTTGAATTGATTCTTCATTTCCAGGTGTTCGGTTACACTTTTCTTCACTGTGTCTATTTCTTTTCCCATATCCTGGAGGCTTTTTGTGGTTTCTTTGTGTTGGTTATTGAGTTGTTGTTTCCGCTCGGTTAGTGTTCTTATGATCCACATACGAAATTCCTCTTCTGTCATATTGGTTTCCTGATTTTGGTTGGTGTCCATGTCTAGGGGGCTGGTGCTCCTCTTTGGGGGTGTGTTTTCCGTTTGGTTCTTCATATTTCCTGAGTTCTTTTGCTGATTTCTTCCCATGTCGATCAGTTGTTGTTTCTTTCCTTAAGTTATTGTTTGGTTATTCACACACCTTATTTAGTTTCTGAGGCGTTAGGTGGTGTCTGTGGGTGAAATTGGACCACTCCCTGTATATTGAGTCAGTGGGTGCCGTGGAAAGGCTGTGCAAGATGCCTTTCCTGTCAGTAGGTGGTGTTTGCTTGGCGGAACAGGCTATACTGTTGATTTTTTGTCCTGTTACCTGTTATTGTTCTGGGCGGAGCTGGGTTGGGTAAGCCTGCCCTCAGGCCGTTAGCAGGTGTCAAAGTTCTGTTCTCTGCTTCCAGGGAAAGCTGTCAGGGCGGGGCTGGAATGGTCCCTCTCAACCAGGAAGTCTGTGTGTGGGGGTGAGGCTATCAGAGACCCGCAGTCTGGAGCAGGCCTTGCTTCTTTCCACCCTCCCCAACTCCCCAACTACTCCTGGGCCTCTGCCAGCAGGCCAGACCACAAGCCACCAGGCCTCCCCGGACTGTGATGCCGGCGGGGAAGTTCCCTGCACAGGAACGCCACCTGGGTTGGGCGCACGGCCTCCCTTTGGGAGGAGGGTTGCCCTCTAGGACGCCGATCCACTCCTGGAGGCACACAAACCTCAGTAGGCTGTTCATGTATAACCCTTCTGTGCCCTGGGCAGTGCTAGCCCTTGGTGCAGGGGTCTGGTCTGCAGGGCTGACCTCTGGGTCCCAGAGTTCAAACTGTATCCCCACCAGGGAGAGGATTTCCGGTCCCAATTCACCCACAGGGAGCCCAAGCTGCGTCTATGTCCCTAGCCTCTGAGTGGGCACCGTTCTCCTGGGAACTCAGTGCCAGTAGCACCTGGGAGGGCGGGCGGGTAGGGAGCTCACAGTCTGATTTCCCCTGAGTCAGGTGTAGGGTCCCAAACGGGAAGGTCCCGTTCCTTGGAGGTGCCTCTTGCTGGTGGCTGTATTGTCTCTCTGGGCAGCTGCGGGTAGCGTTGGCGGAGTGGAGGAGGAGGCAATATGGCGCCTGCCGCGGGGCTCGGGTCTGTGCACACGGAGGTGCCCGGAGGAAGTTGGGAACCTGGTGCCACGTCTGCTACAGGCTCACCGCTGGCTTGGGGCGGCGGTCTATGGGCTGGTTTCCGCAGGTGTCTCCACCCGCTGAGGAGCTCACCAGCAGTCCCAGATGCAGGGGAGGGGAAACAGGAAATCCACCTACCCTTGCCGCTGGTCTCCGGGCTGCTCCGGTGGTCTCAGCCTTCAGTTCTCCTCTGCAGCCTCCTCCCGTGGAGTCTCCCGAGGTCTCAGGTACCCTTCCTTTTGGCCCTGGTCCGCTGTATGCTCGTCTTCTTGCTTCTTTCCTCTAATTTCTGCTAGAATCTGTCTTTTCTGCAGAGACACTCTGTCTGGCGGTGTTATTCGTCCGCCATCTTGCTCTGCCCCCCGGTTTTGGACTTATTATGACTTTTTTACTTCAAAAAGAATTTTTAACTGAAATATCAAATTCTAACATACAAGTGCCCATTCAATTTTCACAAAATGACTTCACCTATAACTTGCATGTAGATGAGGAACTAAAACACTGTAAAGATGTGGTCCTCAACCTCCGAGCTGTGGCCCAGTACCAGTGTGTGGCCTGTTAGGAAACAGGCTACATATCACTGCCTACACTCTGCACCCTGCCCCATGGCACTCTACTCCCACCCCCCAGTCCATGGAAAAATTGTCTTCCATGAAACCAGTTCCTGGTGCCAAAAATGTTGGGGACCACTGTGTAGAGGACATAGAGGTGGAGATTTTAAGTAGGCATTTTAGATAGACAAGTCTATAGTTCAGAGGAGATATAAGTGCGGGATTTTTCAGCAAATGGATGGCAGTTAAAACAATGAAATGAGATGAAATAACCTAGGAAGTGGATGTGGATAGAGAAGAGGCAAGGTGTGAGGACTAATTTGTGAGGCCTTCTAACATTTAATGGTTGGGGAGATGAAGATGAAACAGCAAAGGAGACAGAGAAGGAGCAAATGATGAAGTAGAAAGAGACCCATGAGGGTGTGAGAACAAAGAAAGAGTACCTGCTAAGTGCAGGAACTCTGCTGGGATTGGGTATATAGCAGTGAACAAGATTGACCAGGTCTCTGCCCTCATAGAGCATATATGTCAAGTGGGGTAGGCAGATACGTGAAAAAAATCATATCTATCTATATCTCACTATGAAGTATAAAACAGGCTCTAAAGAAATGTAGCCATTTATGGGGGGATCTGATTTAGTTAGGAATGGCTTCTCTGAGGAAGTGGTATTTAACTCAAAGCTTGAAGGATAAAAAGTGTTTTCCCAAGACAAAATTTAGGGGATGTGTTACCCAGGTGTGGTGGCACTGTAGTCTTAGCTACTGGGAGGCTGAGGCAGGAGGGTCATCTACGGCCAGGAGTTTGAGGCTACAGTGAGCTATGATTGTGCCACTGCACTCCAGCCTGGATGCTGGGTAATAGTGAGACTCTGTCCTTAAAAAAATTAAACTGAGTGGCTTATAATGACAGAAATTTATACTCTTACAGTTCTGGCAGCTAGAAATCAGAAATCAAGGTGCAGCAAGGCCATGCTCTCTATGAAGACTCCAGGAAAAAAATTCTTTCTAGCCTATTCCAGCTTCTGGTAGCTCTAGGCATTCCTTGGCTTGTGGTAGCACAATTTTAATCTCTGTCTGTCATGGCCTTCTTTTCTGTGTATGTCTCTGTGTCCTCTCCTCTTCTTATAAGGACACCAATTATTGGATTTAGGGCCCACCCTAAATTTAGAATGATTTCATCTCAAGATCCTCAACCAATTACATCTACAAAGACGTTATTTCCAAATATGAGGTTCTGGGTGGATATGATTTTTGGAAGGATGCTATTTAGTCCCCTACAGGGAATGAACAGAGGAATAATATGTTTGAAGCAGTGGTGTGCTGGAACTGACTTTAACCTGCTCTAAAGAGCCGATAGTTAAATTTTCAGCAATTTTGTTATCTGGTTGACATTAGTAGCTTGAAATTGGTCATGGTGGGAATATTTGCACCATGGAAATTGACAAATGTCACAAATAAGGTTTGTTTTTCTTCTGGAGAGCCAATTGTTAAATATTTACCAGCACACTCCTGGTTTGAAGGCCTTGAGTCCAAAAAGAGATGCATTTAGCATGGCTGAACCATAAAGAAATATGGCTGTAGGGGAAAGGCAGGCCAGATCATGCAAGGCCTTTAAGACCACAGAAAGGATTTTGGATTTTAACTCAAGTGTAACTGGGGGCTATCTGAGAATTTTAACCAGGAGAATGACAGGGGCAGATTTGTGTCATTGTTCTAGTTGTTTGTTTGGCAGTCTTTCCTACCAGAGAGCAGGTAGGAAACCCTTGGCAGGGATTTCATCTTCATCATTTTTTGTATCCTGCAAGAAATTTTGCACATAATAGGCACTTGATAAATTCTGGTTGATCTAAATGGCATTTTATAACTACCATGCAAACTAGTAAAAGCAATGGTTAATAAGCCAGCAAATGTGATCAAACAGGAGCATGCCATGGAGAAATCACAAGACAGTTCTATCATTCTTGTATGCCATCCATTTAACAGACATGTATTTAGAACTTACTGTCTACAGGCACAGCAATGAATTCCTGCCCTTAAGATGGAATCTTGTAGTGAACATACAAAAAAGCTTGTCAGAGTCTCTTGTGATAAACTGTGTGATAAGGTTAATATGGGTAGGTCTCCTGAATCTTGGAAGCTTGGGAAGCTCCCATAGGAAGCACACTTTTTAGAGATAGTATTGCTACCTAGAGCTGTGCTGTGAGTTCATTATTGCCCTCTACAAAGGGCAAAACCAGCTTGGAAGAATGAGGGGCTGAAAGGCTTTGTGCTTTTGAAATGACCCTGGAGTCTTGCTATATTCTCTATTTGCCCCCATTCACTATTTTTATCACCTTTATCCTTTTGGGCTGTGAAAGAATTCTAAGATGATTCCCAGTGAGCCCTATCCTTGTATAATCCCCTCCCCTTTGAGCATGAATATGATAGTACTGCTGTGCTGATGTTATGTTATATAGCAAAAGGGAGTTTAGCCTGGGTAGGCCTGACCCAATCAGGTGAGCCCATTAAAAACAGAGTATGTCCTCTGGCTGGTCACAGAATAGGAAGTTACAGATTTGAAGCACAAGAAGGAGTCAATGCACCATGGCTGGCTTGAAGATGAAGACGGCAGTGTGAGAAAGAACACGAGTGCATTTCTAAGAGCAGAGCATGCCCCCCAGCTGAGAACCAGCCAGGAAATGGATACCTCAGTCCTACAGCTGTAAGGAACTCAAGTCTGCCAACAATTACAATGAACTTAAAAGTGGATTTCTTCTCTAGAGTCTCCAGACAAGAATCCAGCCAGGCCAACCCCTTGATTTCAACCACGTGATACTCCAAACAGAGAATCAGTCACGCCATGGCTGACTTCTGACCTACACACATTGTGAGCTAATAAATTACTGTTGTTTTAAGCTGCTATATTTCTTACCCATCAAAAGAAAACTAATGCCACAGGCCTCTACTCTGAAGGGCTTGCTTAGGAATAATGAGGACAACATTTCTTTTGCTCTCTCTGCTGAGGTGAGGTGAGAAAAAATCAGTGCTAGTTGGCAGAGCAGGAGCTGAGCACAAAGAGATGTCCGTGAAGCACCAGAGGTTCCTAATGGGGCAGGAGTGACATTATTACAAGGTGTTATTACATATGATCATGACTTCACAATTGTCTTGTGAATCCCAATCATGTTTATGGTTTTCTGTGCCAATTCTTATGTGGTATGCTATGATGAATAATGAGCCTGCCATGCTGTGGGCCTCACAGGCACTGATGCAAATCCTTGCCACAGAGAAGCCAACCGCATGAGACATTGCATCATGTTCTTTCAGAATCCAAGGTGCTCTCTTGGAATTGCTGTTATCTTTTTGCAGGTTAGACAGGTGCTCTGGAAGGTTTGGGGCCTTGGACAACATCCAGACTTCCATTTGCTATACAGAAACAGCAGCTTGTACAACAGATTCCTAGTGACAAAATGAATTGCAATGTTTCTAGAAGTTTCTAATCTGTGCAAGGGGAGTAGTGTGGACTTTGTGTAAATTTATCTCAAAAGAGAATTCCTAATGTAGTGAGACATGATAGTGACTTCCTTTACTTTTTAGGTATTGCTATAATTGACTTTATGAAGTCTGCTCTGATGAACAGAGCTTATGAATGATAGGTAGCTTATGGCTATACTTGGAGTTCATTTTTGGATGTCTGTTTCCTTCAGATTCCTACTAAAGATGAGTTCTGACTTGAATTTTGTGCTACCTATCTTCTTTCCTTTAGTTAAGGTTGGGTTTCTATAGGAGTAATCAATCTTACTTTATTCTATGTAAAATCAATGCATTCTGGGGAATATAGATGATGGGGAAATGGCTTGTAGGGAATCTTTAAAGGAAATAGAAGCATCTGTTCCTTCTCCCACACAGATGTCCTTGAAATAAAATAATGATAATACCTTTCCTTTATATAGCACTGTCACTCAAACAGCACAAGCATGAATGAATCAAAAGCAGCTTTTATCCCTATTTCACACAAACAGTGAAGATCAATAACTTCTTACTGAGAAAAAATAGATTTGGTCAAATATCTTAAAACTTGACATGTGAATGAGAAGAGAGTGGAGCACCAGGTAATAGTGATGATGATGATGATGATGACAATGATGATTTTTGAAGAGGGATGGAATGAGAAGGACCTATTTGGATGTTCACAGTGAATCTTGATTTAGAATTTTTTTTCATTTTAAGTAACTTCTAGTGTGGGTTTGAGAAGGAAGCCATCTCCCACTTGATAAATTCAAAGGGGGAAATTAGTTTTAACTCAAAATATTACTTACAAAAATTATTTCATGGTAGGTACATATCAACTTCCTTTTAGAAGTGACTTCTTCAGGCTGAGCATGGTAGCTCACGCCTGTAATCCCAGCACTTTGGGAGGCTGAGGTGGGAAGATTGCTTGAGGTCAGGAGTTTGAAACCAGACTGAGCAGCATAGCAAGACCCTGTCTCTACAAAAAAATTAACTGGGCATGGTGGCATGTGTCTATAGTCCTAGCTACTCAGGAGGCTGAGGTGGGAGGATTGCTTGGTCCCAAGGGTTCAAGGTTATAGTGAGCTGTGATGATGCCACTGAACTCTGGTCCGGGCAACAGAGCAAGACCCTGTCTCTAAAAAATAAAATAATTTTAAAAGTAACTTCTTCAATATCATTTATTTTGAAAATATTTTTCACATATTTTTGCCTTTTTAAGTTTTAAGGAAAAGCCCCTCTAATCAACTTATAGCAATATTCCTTTGTTCATTACTTGAGGTAACACATACCTGGGGGAACACTTGAGTAGGGACAGAGGAGATCCAGGCCAGTTCATTCAACAAATAATTATTGAGCCAGATGTACAGATAAGGTCCCAGCCTCCATAAAATTTACATTCCAGTGTTTGGGGGAGGGAGGGAAAAAGATTTAAGACGTGAAATATTAAATAGGATAATTCAAGGTGGTGAAGGAGATCAGAATATTCCACCTGCAAATAGGCCACATTGGCTTAAGGATTAATTTGAGCTGAAGGCAATTAAAAAACAATATAAAAAGGAGAAACTCTCTGCCTGCCCCATTTCAACCTAAAAGTAGAGCAGAAATTTCCATTTATAAAGGTGTTTCCCTCTTTCCTATGAGGAAGAGAATGACTCTTATCAATAGAGACTGCACCTACTTGAGTCTGTGTATCAAACCCTATTAAACAACTTTTATCTACCATTAGTTTCCCCAATATATTTACCTTCCCACAATTTACTACTAGGAGCCCAAACTCCTTTTCCTTTTATCTTTTTTTTTTTTTTTTTTTGAAAGAGTCTCGCTCTGTTGCCCGGGCTAGAGTGCCATGGCATCAGCCTAGCTCACAGCAACCTCAAACTCCTGGGCTCAAGCAATCCTTCTGCCTCAGCCTCCCGAGTAGCTGGGACTACAGACATACACCACCATGTCCGGCTAATTTATTTCTATTTTTGGTAGAGACGGGATCTCGGTCTTGCTCAGGCTGGTCTCAAACTCCTGAGCCCAAGTGATCCTCCTGCCTTGTCCTCCCAGAGTGCTAGATTTACAGGTGTGAGCCACTGCACTCAACCATCCAAACTCCTTTCCCTTTGTTTAGTCTCCTCTCCATAATTGATCACACTTTTGTTAAAATGGTATGTAAGCCCCTGGGTCTAACTATCTCTTTGAGGTTTTCACTTCTTTTTTGTGTAGCCCCCGCCCCAATGCACATAAAATTAAAAATATAAATTAAATGTGTATGCCTTTTTCTCCTATTACTGTGTCTTCTGTCAGTTTAATTTACAAGCCCCAGCTAATAAACATAAGTGATGGTAACTATCATAAAGTGTAAACTAAAAATAAAATCCTTAGCTCCTTGCCAACTGAATGGACCTCCTCTTGGCCAAAGGGACCCCAGAAAAACCTTAAAACTGAGTTCCCAGCTCTGAAGGTGTAAGGGCCTGGTTGCAGCCCAAAGCTGCTGGCTCACTTGAGCGAGCCAGGATAACAGAAAATTGGCCCAGGGGAGGAGTAATCGGCTTCTGGAAACTGCTAGCTTGGGGCCCAAAGGTAGAGCTATCGGCTCAACGCATATTTCTGCTTCTGAGAATCGCTTGCTTGCAGCTAGACGCACAGGTACGGTGCCAGATAAAGGGAGAAAGGCCCCTTTGCCGCCGGCGGGCTACCAGTCCACCAATCATTTTAAAGACTAACACGTGCAATCAGCTTGTGCACCGCGGGTGTTCAAGAGGGAGGGGGGATAAAAGGGCAGCCCCAGCTTTGGTCAGGGTCCTTGCCTGTAAGAGCGACCACTGAGCTGGCACTCTAGGGCCTGGACCCTGGCTAGCCAGAAAATAAAGCTCCTCTTGAGTGATTGCATCCTTGGTGTCTTTGTTGTCTGCCTGGCGGGGTGCAGGAAGCCGGTCCCTAACAAAGGGAAGGGAGATCAGACACACCTCATTGTAAACTCCCTTTTGGAGTTTATACACAATTGACCAGGATTAATGTTTAAACAGAGATCATAACACTGACAAAACAGACTCTTTGTGATAATAAGATACTAAATTATTAATGGGACCTAAGGCCATGCAAGGCAAAGGTTAAGTCACACCTGCAGGCTATCAATTTACTTAACAGATCACTTTGAGTATATTGTGACTTGCTCTCTGATTAGCAGACTACCCTTATCTTAACCCAATCATTCCTTCCTACTGACTCCAAGTCTTTAGACAAAGCTTTATTTTTTTAACCAATTACAAATAAGAATCTTTAAACTCATCTATAACCTGTAAGCTCCCACTTTGAGATGTTCCACTTTTTTGGGCCAAACCAATGTGTATACCTTCCATGTATTGAATTATTATTTTACCTGCAATTCCTGTCTCCCTGAAATGTATAAAACCAAACTGTAACCTGGCTGCCTTGGGTGCATTTTCTCAGGAGCTCTTGAGACTGTGTTCTTTGGGCCAAGATTACTCATATTTGGCTCAGAATAAACCTCTCTAAATTATTTTATAGAGTTTTTTTCCATTAACAGAAGATAATAAAAGGAAGTATTAAGGTGGTGGATTGAAGGTGACTTTAGATATGGTAGTTAGGGAAGGCTCTTCTGAGAAAATGATAGTTGAGACCTGTAAGATGGAAAGGTACAGACCATATAAAGATCTCAGAAAATGCATTCCAGGGAGAGGGAAGAGCAAGTAAAAAGTTCTTGTGTTAGACATAAGATTGGATAGTTAAGAGGCAGAAAGAAGGCCAGAGTGGCTATATTGAAGTGGATCAGGTAGGGAGTTGAACTAGATGAAGTCAGAAATGTTGGCAAGAGCCAGACTGTGTGGGATCTTGTAGGCCAGTGATTCCCAAACTTGAGCAAGCATCAGAATCATCTGGAGGGCTTCTTAAAGCACAGGTTTGGGGTCCCTATCCCTAGAGTTTCTAATTTTGGAGGTCTGGGTAAGTTCAAGAATCTCCATTTCTAAGAAGTTCACGGGTGATGTTGCTGTTGCTGGTCCAGGGACCATGCTTTAAGAATCACAGGCCAACAGAAAGTGCTGAGATTTTATTTCAATAACAGTGGGAAGGTATTAAAGTTCTTTTAAGCAGGATTTTAAACAGTTTTGAAACTTGATTTTTAAGAGGTTCAGAAAATGTTACCCCAAAATATGCCACTTTGGTATATTGATTATTTTGAGCTAAAAGAAAGTGAGAACCAGCCAATGAAAGGAAAAGCTCTTCACCTCCCCCTCAACTGCCTAAAATAAAGGATAAATTTCCCTTTTGTAAATAAAATTTACATTTATAAAGGAAATCTTTATTAGCAGAGGTGTCTGTATCAGGAAGAGGGATGCTCCAAGCCAACTTTTATTACCTGAGAGACTTTTATCTGCATAACAAGGCAAACTTTATTCATCACACATTTCCTCCCCTCCCCCTCCCTTAATTTGTCTCCACCAACACCCAGAAGTCCCATGCCCCTGCCACAGTTCCTTTCTATAGCTCAGCATGATAGCATGTTAGATAAGCCTCAATCATCTAGCTGCTCCCTTGAGTCTCAGATTTTTGTGTGATTCCTGTGCATAGTTACATAATTAAAATTGTTTTTCTCCTGTTAATCGATCTTATGTTAATTTAATTTGTAGACCAAAGAACCCAGGAAGGTAGAAGGAAGCAATTTTTCGTCCCCTATGGTTTATATGATTACAGTGTCCTTTTGGTTGCTCTTTGAAGAACAGACAGCTGGTGAAAAAGAAAACAGAAGCCATCATATTTAGGCTGAACTTCTTTTATTAAGGACTATCGCAATAGGGGAAAAGGGACCTCAGTATATAGTACAAGACTCAATTCTGAATATAAAAAGGAACAGGAAAAGTAGGAATTTATTGCCAAGAAGCAGGGTCCATGGTAGTCAGTGGATGAAAAATTACTAAGAGGAAACATCAGGGGTAAGGGGGATTCTGGCTAAACTGATGTGGGGATGAGGGGGTAACTTCCCCTTTCCCCCAGAAGTTCACTGAAAGATCAACTCACAGTTAAGGCAGATTAATAAGAGAAAGAGGTTTATTTACTATGCACATGAGGAGAATCACAGAGTGATTACCCAGTATCCCAGTGGGATTCAGATATTTTTATATATGCTTTTTAGAGAGGAAGGAGATGAGGAGTAATTCTGTTTAGGGGCAATAAATGGTTGCTAGGGAGGATGAATAGAGGGAGAAACAGATTGACTTGTAAATGACTCTTTTTGCAAATTAAATTAACCTTGAGACATAGGTATTATATTTTAAATGATTTGAGCCAGATCTGGTTGCATTCTTGATTTTCTTTCCTTCAATATAGTGAGATAACGGGGAAGGGAAGGGAAGTCAATTGTTCTTTTGATGGGTCTGTCTGGTTATGCAGATAAAAGGAAGCCCCTTCCAAGGGCTTGTTAATCTCTAAGGGCCTTTAATTCAAAATACTCTTTATACTAGGCAGTCATATTCTGGGGTGAAATTTCCTGAAATCCTTCACTGATCTAACAGGACTCTTGCTGAAGACAGGCCAGGATGATGAGACATCACCTTGGGGAGGGTAGAGGATGAGAAATCTGATGAGATATAGATGATGATCAGATATTAAGTGGGGGATTCCAGCCAAACTGAGTTAGCAGGATTCGTACTAAAGTTGAATCACCCAAGGAAAGACATGGAAGTCCAAAATTTGAGGCCTAGTTGGAAAGAGGATTCAGAGGAGACCGTTAAGTTTGGTTAAAGAGAGACTCTTTGTCACTATTTACTTGATAAACACAGTTTAAGCTAGAAGCTCATCCTCCAATAGATGCACCTTATGGAAACCCATCCAGTCAAGAATCCGACTACTTGCCATTTGAACCATCTTCATGTGCTTAATAATGCATTTTCAATTCTGTGAGTAGGTATATTTACTATGCCCTAAAATAAAGGAAATATGAAATGATTAAGGGATGACTAGAGTCAATATAGATAGTTGGGGTATTAGCTTCCAATCCAGCACACCATAATATCCCAGTGTCTAGCATAGTATCTGACATAAAGTCATTTCTTAATATTTGTTGAAAAAAATCCATGGTCCTAATGTTGGAATCAGATTAACTGATATATTCTCCTATTTTTCTATTTCTTGAATGAAGCCATTGATGTCGCTGAGCCTCAATTTCCTACTTGAATATCGTAAATAAAAATTTCACAGAGTGTTAAATTATATTATATATATGCTAGAACTTGGAGAATTTAAAGTCTTATGATTGTTAACAAAGATTACATTTCTGTGGTGCAAACAAAGGAAATCACAAATGTAGTTGTGGGATGTGGTAAGTAAAAGATGGCACAAGCAAAAGAGAAGGAAAAGGCATAGAGAGCTGCAAGTAGGCATGATTTTTTAAAAAGTCAGTATAAGTTAAAAAGTACTTGTTAAATTGAGAGCCCAACTTGGGCCAGAAGTTAGATTTTGAGACTGAACTTGAATGCCTTAGTCTTGAATTCACTTATTCATGGAGTTGTGTGACTTTGATCTTTTAAGAAATAAAACACTCTGTTTAAGGCTCAAAAGGATTTTGTCAGGGAAGACCAGTAAGCAACTCTTAAAACACTTTTGAAGTGGAAATGATTCAAACTCCCCAAGATTTCACCCAACAGGGGAGAGAGTTGGTGAGAATCACCTTAGGGGCTATCTTTAACTGTACCCCTCATGCTGTTAACAGCTAGAAATTTAATCTAAAATTATTTGAGCATAATATATGTGTATAGGAAGAGTCAATATTGATCTAATTTTAGATAACACGTATGAGAAAGACTGGAGGTAAAACCGAGGCGGGGGGTGCTATGTATGTGTATGCAGGATACTCTCACTTCCAGTCTGAGGAAGGACTGAATCTGTGGAGAAGTTAAAGATGAGGGTAAGAGTTAAAGCTTTCCTATTTTCTTAAATTCCTTCACACCAGTGCCCTCATGTTTCCAGGGACAGAGAGACCAACAGCCTTATAGTCTTGTATTTGTTTTATTTTATTGAGATGGGGGTCTCACTATGTTATCCAGGCTGGTCTCAAATTCCTGGGCTCAAGTGATCCTCCTGCCTCAGCCTCTTGAGTAGCTGGGATTACAGGCATGCTCCACCATGCCTGGCTATAGTTTTGTAATTAGGAAATCTTTCTGTGTCTTGGTTTGGTAAGAGCTTTGTAGTAACTCCCAAGTGTTTTATATTTGAACTGTTTGAAACTAGAACCTGATGGCAGAGGGACTTTCTCTGAAGTTTTCCAAGGGAAGAATAGATAGATTTCTATCTTTTAGGAATAATGTCTGTGTTGTGCTTTGTGGGTATGGGCTAAATTAGGGTTTCAAGATATAGCTAAAGTGGCTTGCCAAATCCTCCTCCAAGCATGTTCTTGAGGCAGGGGCAGGGCTGAAGAAAGCTTTGCTAGGGCATCCTTTATAGAAATTCAAATATCCTGGCTTTCTCAAGTGATAAAAGTTGCCCCCTGGAGTAGTTCTTTTCCTGGTATATGATATTTTTAAAAATGAAAACTTCTTTTATAAATGTAAAATTCCTTTTAACAAGGGGAAATTTATGCTCTATTTTTAGACAGTTAGAGGTATACTCTTTATACCAAGGAGTCATATTTGAGGGCGAAATTTCCTAAGCTCTTTCACTATGAAGGGTAAATAGAAAATTGTTTCTACCATGCAGTATTGTTCCTGTAAAACAAGTTGATCCATCTGCTGAGGGGGGTAGCAAAAGTAAGTTGTTTTAGGGTCCTAGAGATCAGGCATTTCAAAAGAGGGATGCCTAAAGTGAAAAAGAGAAATGTTGATATAAATATAAAAGGTTATATCAACCTAAGGAGCCAGGAGTTAAACCCTGAGGGCAACCAATCCACTAGAATCCAAGAAATGGGTAGAGGAAAATCTTTAGATCAGGAGTCAGGAGAATTGTAGATATTCAGCAAATTTCTTTCTTGACATCTCAAATGTGATTAAGATAGATGTTAGAGATGTTTCAAAAACAAATATATAGCAGTTGCTTCTTACTGCTGTGCATGCACCCCTCTCTGTAGGCCAAAATTATGTGAGCACCAGTCAGTTAGGCAACACAGCTAAGCAACTTTCTTGAAGCTCTCAAGCTAGGAAATCTGTGCTTTTGGTGATGTTGTTGATGGTCTTGGATAGTACTCATGAAAGGGCGTGTATGACCTGAGCATTTCTTCAGAGTTCCTATGGGTCCAGACAATGGCTTGTCCATGCAGAATTCCAGCGCATGCGTGGTCTACTGTGACAGTCAGTCCTTTGAGGTTTATATCAAGTCTTTGGGATTCAACTTACAAGGTTTCTTTAGGTCCTGGAGGAAAAGGCCAGGTACAAAGAAGCCTAGCATCTCAATTGGGTCCTTGGCAGTCAGGTTTTAGTTCTGGTGATGCAAGAGTCAGGAAGGAGGGAGAAAAATTGGAACTATTAGTTTGGAGTCTGTACCCAGATATTGAAGAAAACTGGAAGAACTAAAAATTTGATAAGAATTGACTAAGAATCTGGCATGGTAACAGGATCCAGTTCAATTTGCAGATAGGAAACCCAATTGTTTTTTCCAAAGAGAGAGGAAGTCAAATCTCCATCAGACAAGACAGAGTTTTTATATGTTTCCTGTAATTTGCAAAAACAATGCACAGTAGTTCAGAGACAGTTAACAGGATCAAACTATGATAATCCAGGAGGATATGCTATAGATCTGCAGTCCCCAACCCTCATGGCCTGTTAGGAAACGGACCTGCATCACTATTTGAGCTCCACCACCCCTCCCCCAATCTGTGGAAAAATTGTCTTCCATGAAACTGCTCCCTGGTGCTGCCAAAAAGGTTAGGGACTACTGCTGTAGATGAAACAGACTTTTCCATTGAAACAAAACTTTTCTCTACAATACTGAAAAAATATTCACTTACCAATTCTGTGAACATTTGTTATATAGTTGAGTCTATAATGAATATTCAATTCAGTATTCTGATTTATTTTTATGTGCTTTTTTCTCAATTAGAAAGGAATTTATTAGAAAGGCAAAATGTTATATATGTGCGGAATGGCATATCACTCTGAAAACAGAATGTATTTTTTTTTTATTTCGGCATATTATGGGGGTACAGATTTTAAGGTTTCAATAAATGCCCATTTCCCCCTTTCCACGCAAAAGTCTGAGTCTCCATCATGACCATCCCCCAGATGGTGCACATCTCACTCATTACGTATGTATATACCCGCCCCCCTCCCCCCTCCCACCTGCCCAATACCCTATTACTGTAGTACCTATGTGTCCACTTAGGTGCTACTCAGTTAATACCAGTTTGCTGGAGAATATATCTGGTGCTTGTTTTTCCATTCTTGGGATACTTCACTCAGTAGTATGGGTTCCAGCTCTAACCAGGAAAATATAAGATGTGCTATATCACCGTTGTTTCTGAGAGCTGAATAGTACTCCATGGTATACATATACCACATTTTATTAATCCATTCTTGGATTGATGGGCACTTGGGCTGTTTCCACAGCCTTGCAATTATGAATTGTGCTGCTATAAACATTCGAGTGCAGGTGTCTTTTTTGTAGAGTGTCATTGGATCATTTGGGTAGATGCCCAGCAATGGGATTGCTGGATCAAATGGTAGATTCACTTGTATCGCTTTAAGGTATCTCCATATTGCTTTCCACAGAGGTTGAACTAGGTTGCAGTCCCACCAGCAGTGTAGGAGTGTTCTTCTCTCTCCGCAACCACGCCAGCATTTATTGTTTGGAGATTTTTTGATAAAGGCCATTCTCACTGGGGTTAACTGATATCTCATTGTGGTTTTGATTTGCATTTCCCTGATGATTAGAGACGTTGAGCATTTTTTCATATGTTTGTTGGCCATGCTTCTGTCTTCTTTAGAAAAATTTCTGTTCAAGTCCTTTGCCCACTTTTAATGGGGTTATTTGATTTTTTCTTCCTAATTTTCGTGAGTTCTAAGTATATTCTAGTTATCAGTCCCTTATCGGATGCATGGGATGCAAAAATTTTCTCCCATTCTGTAGGTTGTCTGTTTACTTTCATGACTATTTCTTTGGCTGTGCAGAAACTTTGTAGTTTGATCATGTCCCATTTATTTATTTTTGTTGCTGCTGTGATTGCCTTTGGGGACTTCTTCATAAACTCTTTGCCCAGGCCGATGTCTAGGAGAGTGTTTCCAACTTTTTCCTCTAGAGTTCTAATAGTTTCATATCTTAGGTTTAAGTCTGTTATCCAGCGTGAGTTGGTTTTTGTGAGAGGTGAAAGGTGTAGGTCCTGTTTTAGCCTTCTACAGATGGCTATCCAGTTTTCCCAGCACCATTTACTGAAAAGGGATTCTTTTCCCCAGCTTATGTTTTTGTCTGCTTTATCAAAGATTAGATGGCTGTATGAGGATGGTTTTATATCAGGGTTCTCACATCTGTTCCACTGGTCAATGTTCCTATTTTTGTGCCAATACCATATTGTCTTAATTACTACAGCTTTGTAGTATAGTTTGATATCTGGCATGTTAATGGATCCCATTTTGTTTTTGTTGCCTAGAATTGCTCTTGATATTCGGGGTCTTCTTTGGTTCAATACAAAGCGTAAAATTATTTTTTCCATATCTGTGAAGAATGCTGATGGGATTTTGATAGGCATTGCATTGAATCTGTAGATCAGTTTGGGTAGTATAGACATTTTGATGATGTTGAGTCTGTGAAGAATGCTGATGGGATTTTGATAGGCATTGCATTGAATCTGTAGATCAGTTTGGGTACTATAGACATTTTGATGATGTTGAGTCTGCCGATCCACGAGCATGGTATGGATTTTCATCTGTTTACATCCTCTGCTATTTCCTTCCTCAGTGTTTCATAGTTCTCCCTGTAGAGGTCTTTTACGTCCTTGGTTAAGTATATTCCTAGGTACTTTAATTTCTTTGTCGCTATTGTGAAGGGAATTGAGTCTTTGATTTGGTTCTCAATTAGATTGTTGTTGGCGTATATGAATGCCTCTGATTTCTGTGTATTGATTTTGTATCCTGAGACTTTACTAAATTCATTGATCAGTTCCAGGAGTTTCTTGGTTGAATCTTTGGCGTTTTCTAGATACAATATCATATCATCAGCAAACAGTGAAAGTTTGATCTCTTCTGCCCCTATTTGGATACCTTTGATTCCATTTTCCTGTCTGATTGCTGTAGCCAAGACTTCCAGCACTATGTTGAACAGAAGTGGAGATAGTGGGCAGCCTTGTCTGGTTCCAGTTCTAAGTGGGAATGATTTCAATTTTTCCCCATTCAGTATGATGTTGGCTATGGGTCTGTCATATATGGCTTGTATCATTTTTAGGTATGTCCCTTCTATGCCTATTTTCTTAAGTGTTCGTATCATGAAAGGGTGTTGAATTTTGTCAAAAGCTTTTTCTGCATCTATTGAAAGAATCATGTGGTCTTTGTTTTTGCTTCTGTTTATGTGGTGAATTGCATTTATAGATTTACGTATGTTGAACCATCCCTGCATCCCTGGGACGAAGCCCACTTGGTCGTGGTGGATTATTTTTTTGATAAGTGTCTGGATTCGGTTAGCTAAGATTTTGTTGAAAATTTTTGCATCTATATTCATTAGGGATATTGGTCTGTAGTTTTCTTTTTTTGTTGCATCCTTTCCTGGTTTTGGTATCAGAGTAATATTCGCTTCATAAAAGGTGTCAGGGAGGTTTCCGTTCTTCTCGATGTTGTGGAATAGTTTCTGCAAGATAGTTACTAGTTCTTCTTTGTAAGTGTGGTAAAATTCGGGTGTGAAGACATCTGGACCGGGACTTTTCTTTTTAGGGAGATTTTTAATTGCTGTTTCTATTTCAGCTGTTGAGATTGGTCTGTTCAGGGAATCTATTTCTTCCTGGTTGAGCCTAGGGAGGCTGTGTGTTTCTAGAAATTTGTCCATTTCCTCCACATTTTCTAGTTTGTGTGCATAAGGATTTTTGTAGTATTCATAAATTGTATCTTGTATCTCTTTGGGATCAGTTGTGATATCTCCTTTTTTGTTCCTGATGGAGCTTATTAGAGATTTCTCTTTTCTGCTTTTCGTTAGCTTAGCCAATGGTGTGTCAATTTTGTTTATTTTTTCAAAGAACCAACTTTTTGTTTTATTAATCTCCTGAATAGCTTCCCTGTTTTCACTTTCATTTAGTTCTGATTTGATCTTGTTGATTTCACTTCTTCTGCTGGGTTTGGGGTTGGTCTGTTCTTCTTTTTCCAACTCTTTGAGTCGTTCATTAGATTGTCTATTTGTGATCTTCTTGACTTTTGGTTATAGGCATTTATGGAGATAAACTTTCCTCTCAGGACTGCTTTAGCTGTGTCCCAGAGGAGTTGATAACTTGTCTCTCCATTGTCGTTTTCTTCATAGAATTTTTTTATTTCCGTCTTGATTTCTTCATTTACGAAGTAATCATTAAGTAGGAGGTTGTTTAATTTCCACGTTTTTGTGTAGAAATGTGAGTTTCTGTTAGGGTTGATTTCTAGTTTTATTCCACTGTGATCTGAGAAGGTACATGGTATGATTTCTATTTTTTTTAATTTCTTGAGGCTTGCTTTGTGTCCTAAGATATGGTCAATCTTAGAGAATGTCCCGTGAGCTGATGAGAAGAACGTATATTCAGTGGATTTTGGGTAGAATGTTCTGTGAATGTCAGTCAGACCCAATTGTTCTAGAGTTTTGTTTAAGTTCATTATTTCTTTATTAATTTTCTGTTTGGAGGATGTGTCTCGTGCCGGCAGTAGGGTGTTGAAGTCTCCGGCGATTATGGAGTTGCTATTAATCCATTTGCTTAGCTCCAGTAAGGTTTGCTTTATGAATCTGGGTGCACCTAAGTTGGGTGCATTTATATTTAAAATTGTTATCTCTTCTTGTTGGACTGTGCCCTTCACCATTATATAATGACCCTCTTTGTCTTTCACTGCTTTTGTTGGTTTAAAAACTAAATCGTCTGAAATTAGAACTGCCACACCAGCCTTCTTTTGGCTTCTATTTGCTTGGAATATTGATCTCCACCCGTTTATTTTTAGTCTATATGCATCCTTGCAGGTTAGATGTGTTTCCTGAGGACAGCATATACTTGGCCTGTATTTTCTTATCCATTCAGCCAGCCTATGTCTCTTGAGTGGAGAGTTTAAGCCATTTACATTTATTGAAGAACTGATAGGTAAGGTAGATTACTGATCATTCTGTTGGGTTGGATGTTGTTGCTATGAGTTCTATCTTGAGCCATTGTAATATCTGGCCTTTAATATCTTTGGGTTTTGGTTGTTTTTATATTCGTGGGTTATTATTATGATGTTCCGTACGTAACGCTGTTTTAAGTACTTCTTGTAGGGCTGGTCTTGTCTTGGTGAATTCTCTGAGCCTTTGCTTGTCTGAGAATGTTTTTATTTCTCCTTCATATACGAAGCTTAGTTTTGCAGGGAATAATATTCTAGGCTGGGCATTGTTTTGTTTGAAAAGATTAAGAATGGGGCCCCAGTCTCTCCTTGCTTGTAAGGTCTCATTAGAGAAGTCTGATGTTATTCAAATTGGCTTTCCCTTGTATGTTACTTGCTTCTTTTGTCTTACAGCTCTTAGAAGGGCCTCTTTGGTTGATACTTTGGTCAATCTGATGACTACATATCGTGACATCTTCCTGTTTGCATTGAATCTCCCAGGGGTCCTCTGAGCTTCTTGAACTTGTATATCAAGATTTTGAGCAAGGCCTGGGAAATTTTCCTCTATTATATCTTCACATAGCCTGTCCAACCCTTGAGTGTTGTCTTCTTCCCCTTCTTGTAAGCCTATAACCCTCACATTAGGTTTCTTCACATAATCCCACAGCTCTTGTAGGCTTTGCTCTTTTCTCTTGTTTCTCTGCTCTATTTCTGTGACTGATTTATTTAATTGGAGGGTGTTATCTTCAAGCTCTGAGATTCTTTCTTCTGTTTGATCTACCCTGTTCTTGAGACTTTCCACTGTATTTTGTAGTTCCTTGAATTGATTCTTCATTTCCAGGAGTTCGGTTACACTTTTCTTCACTGTGTCTATTTCTTTTCCCATATCCTGGAGGCTTTTTGTGGTTTCTTTGTGTTGGTTATTGAGTTGTTTTTCAGCTCGGTGAGTGTTCTTATGATCCACATACGAAATTCCTCTTCTGTCATATTGGTTTCCTGATTTTGGTTGGTGTCCGTTTCTAGGGGGCTGGTGCTCCTCTTTGGGGGTGTGTTTTCCGTTTGGTTCTTCATATTTCCTGAGTTCTTTCGCTGATTTTTTCCCATGTCGATCAGTTGTTGTTTCTTTCCTTAAGTTATTGTTTGGGTATTCACACACCTTGTTTAGTTTCTGAGGCGTTGGGTGGTGTCTATGGGTGAAATTGGACCACTCCCTGTATATTGAGTCAGTGGGTGCCATGAAAAGGCTGTGCAGGATGCCGTCCCTGTCAGTAGGTGGCGTTTGCTTGGAGGAACAGGCTATGCTGTGGATTTTGTGTAAGCCTGCCCTCAGGCCGTTAGCAGGGGTCAAAGTTCTGTTCTCTGCTTCTAGGAAAAGCTGTCAGGGCGGGGCTGGAATGGTCCCTCTCAGCCAGAAAGTCTGGGTGTGGGCGTGGGACTGTCTGAGACTGGCAATCTTGAGTGGGCCTCGCTTCTTTCCACCTTCCCCAAGTCCGCAGCTACTCCAGGGTCTCTGCCAGCAGGCCAGACCACAAGCCACCAGGCCTTCCGGGACTGTGATGTCGGTGGGGAGGTTCCATGCACAGGAACGCCACCTGGGTTGGGCACACGGCCTCCTCCTGGGAGGAGGGTTGCCCTCTAGGACCCTGATCTGCCCCTGGAGGCACACACACCTCAGTAGGCTGTTCACGTATAACCTTTCTGTGCCCTGGGCAATGCTAGCCCTCGGTGCAGAGGATCTGGTCTGCAGGTCCGACCTCTGGTTCCCAGAGTTCAAACTGTATCCCCACCAGGGATAGGATTTCCGGTCCCAATTCACCCACAGGGAGCCCAATTTGGGTCTATGTCTCTCAGCCTCTGAGTCGGTATCATTCTCCTGGGAACTCAGTGCCAGCAGCACCTGGGAGGGCGGGCGGGTAGGGAGCTCACAGTCTGATTTCCCCTGAGTCAGCTGTACGGTCCCAAGAGGGAAGGTCCCATTCCCTGTAGGTGCCTCCGGCTGGTGGCTGTATTGTCTCTCTGGGCAGCCGCGGGTAGGGTCGGCGGAGGTGAGGAGGAGGCAATATGGCGCCTGCCGCGTGGCTCGGGTTTGTGCACACAGAGGTGCCCGGAGGAAGTTGGGAACCTGGTGCCACGTCTGCTACAGGCTCACCGCTGGCTGGCGGCGGCGGCAGTCTCTGGGCTGGTGTCCTCAGGTCTCTCCACCCACTGTGGAGCCCACCAGTAGTCCCAGATGCAGGGGAGGGGAAACAGCAAATCCACCTACCCTTGCCGATGGTCTCCGGGCTGCTCCGGTCGTCTCAGCCTCCAGTTCTCCTCCGCAGCCTCCTCCCGTGGAGTCTCCCGGGGTCTCAGGTACCCCTCCTTCTGGCCCTTGTCCACTGTATGCTCGTCTTCTTGCTTCTTTCCTCTAATTTCTGCTAGAATCTGTCTTTTCTGCAGAGAGACTGTGTTTGGCGGTGTTATTCGTCCGCCATCTTGCTCCGCACCCCCAGAATGTATTTTTTAATGCCAAAAAATTAGCAAATGAAGTTTAAAAACCAACAAGATATAAATTGGGAAATAGAGGAAGGAAATGATACTACAAAATGCCAAATATTTATGTAGTGGACTCTCACAAATGACTTTTCACAAATTTATTTTTGTATCCCTCAGGCAGGAACATAGACATAAGCACTGATAAGCCCTTTATTTAAGTATAGGAATGAGTGTGTTTTGATCTTAATTGGAAACTGTTTTGTCTGCTTCAGTGAAAGGAAAAGCTGAAGAACTCAGCAGCCATCATGACTGCTAATTTGATGTTATAATTTAATATAAGGTAGGCAACTATGGTCCATGGGCCAAATCGAGCCCACTATCTGCTTTTATATATAAAGTTTTATTGGAATACAGCCATGTCCATTTGTTTATGTATTTTCTATGACTGCCAGAGACATTTTGGTCTACAATGGCTAATATATTTACTATCTGGCCCTTTTTGGAAAAGATTTGCTGATCTCTGGTGTAATATAATATAATATAGTCTCCACATTTATCTCATACAGATAAAAACCTAATGTAAAGAAAAGTATTAGATAGACTGGCTATTGTTAACAAACTTCAGTTTAATACATGATTTTTTTAAGCTCCTACTAAGTGCCAGACTTCATACTTGGAACACATCCACTGCCCTCCAGATGAGTTCCTATCAGGAGAACCAGAGGCAGGAGTGCCTGTAATCTGAGGCAACCCATGGAAGTGTTGGGACAGAGAAACAGCCAAACAAGGGAAGAAGGGAAGAGTAGACAGTCAAGAGACTGACTCTGTGAAGACCATCAAGGAAGGGTTGTGGAGCAGAAATGATTTAAATGATGTGTGGAAGGAAATGGTAGTACATTAAATGGGTAAGGATGGGAGAAAAGGCCATTCTGCACAGGGAGAACATCATTTGCTCATTCATTTAACAAACATTTATGACATGCCTAGGTGCTGGGGATACTTTTTGGTGCACCAAAGAAAGTTTCTGTTTTCATGAAACTTTCATGTCAGATAGTGATGAATGTTTTGAAGCAAAAAATGTTCTGGTGGGAGAATGTTTAAGTCATTTTAGGGAGATTGTGTTGTCTTCTCTGGCAGCTGAATAGGATGCAAGGGGATGAGATAGTGGGAAACCATCTGGTCTGGGCAAGTAAACAGAGGTCAGATCATGGAGGGCCTTTAATGACAAACTGAGAAGTATGTTTTCCTTTTCATTTTGTTTTGTATTGTTTTCTTTGTTTCTGGCTTGGCAATAGGGAACCATTGGAGGTTTTGAAGATGATCTGTGTGCATTATGCTAGTAGACTGATGTGCTTTAGAAGATAAACTCTGGTTTAATATCATAGAGTAGGAAGAATTGGGTAAAGGGAAGGAAGCCACTTCAGAGGCAAGAGTTAGGAAGGATCTGAACTAGGATACAGGTATTTGCAACAAAAAGGGAGGGAGAAGAAAAACATTGCAGAGATAGAATTATAGTAATTATCAATTGACTGGATGCAGAGATGTTGTAGAGGCTTTAAGCCTGAGAGAAGAGTTATTGCTGTTAAAGAGACGGGAGGAACAGGAGTGGGAAGTTGAAGTGTGGATTATAACATTAATAGATTATTCCCCATTCTTCCCTCCGTCAAAGGATGATCCAGAACTTCATAGTGCCAAGATATGAGCTTCGTCTGGGTAAGTCTACTGAACAATTTTTTTTAAGTGATTCAAACAACCTATTCTCGGCTTTGGTTTTGCAACATCCCAGTCTAAAAAAAAATAATTTTAAGCACTGTCATGATATCTTTAACAGTTTTGAAACCTCTATTTTTTTCCATTTTAATTTAAAATAAAAATAGCTATACAACACTCGATCCTTAAGATATAGTGAATTAATGTAGGATTGAATATGAAATTTATTTTTCACACTGATATTTTGGCTTCTCTATAGAGATCCTTTGTGATTTTTAAATGATATTTTTCCATGCTGTGTGAGTGAACTATGGCATTGTCCTTTGAATGTCTGTGTAAGAAATGGCTGTGAAGACACTTGAGGGAACAGTCAGCTCTGAACACAGGGAGGCAATGTTGCTTAAAGGAACAGTCAGAAAGACCCGGGCTCCTGACTGCTTCTTGCTAGTTGTGTTAACCTCTATACAACCAGCTTGACAAGTTATTTAGCCCCTTTATGCATCTGTCTCATCTTTGAGATGGAACTAAAAATGCCTGTTTCAGATGGTTGCCGTGAGAGTTACATGATAAAGGGCAGGTAAAGCAGCTGTGTAGGGCCTGGCCTGTGGTCAGAATCTGTGATCATTCTATTTCTGGGTGTGCTCAGCTGTTAGCTGGAAGCAGGGCTGCTGCTGACGCAGGCTGTTATTCTGTGTGCCTCTCTGCTCAGTCATCCCAAAGCATTCTCTCGTCAGATTGTTCTCTGCACCTTATCAATATAGTGATGTGGAATCTTGGTGTGAAAGCTGAAGTTCCTTTTAGAGATGATACCCTTTGTATTCTCATTTTCTCCTTTAAGGAAAAACTAATAACTCTTTTGGCTCTTTTGGGGGAAAGTGTTTATGTATGGGAAAGAGAGATTTTCTGGATAGGTTTGATTTTTTTACTTCTCAGTAGAGTTCTGTTCCCACATTTCCAAGTGTGACTAATCACTCTTACTGACACGCAGGTATTCAGAAGGTAAATTTGAGGTTGGGGTCAGTGTGAGATATGTAATGACTAATGTGTGATCAAAGTCTGTGGTGAGTTTATATGTCTTCCCTATAATTATTTGAACAATTTGAATCATCTCTTCCCACTGTCACTTTCTGCCTTGGAAGTTTGGGGTTAACCTTCCTGAGTATTTATTTTACCAGATGATATAAAAAGCCATGCTTTCCACAGTACACAAAAACATTGGCCATCTAGCTGAAGGATTTTATGGTTTTAGTTGTATGTTTTATAGGGAAAAATCCCTTTGACTAAATATAATAAATAACATGGAAAATAACACTTTTCATCATCTCCCCTCCACTCTCACAAGCACAAGTGAAGTAGTGGTAAAATATACCACTATTTTGTTAGGCTGTTTTAAAATATATTCCCTTCAAGGTTCTTGGGTCCTTTTGGCCTGGTTTCCATGGGATTTGGGAATTTGTGAGCAAGCATGCTGGGGCTATTTGCTATGGGCAGGTATTTGTACTCTCGGCCTTGTGTGGGAGAGCAGAGAAAGGGCTATAGCCCTGAAAGCCATGTCATCTTGAAAGCTGTTTGACTGGTTTAAGCTAACAACAACAACAACAACAAAACAACAAAAAACAAAAAAAAAACCAAAATCACAACAACAACAAAAAAATCAAATGCTACAATTCTGACTTCAGCATGATACAATTTATCCATGTAACAACAAACACTTGTACCCACTAAATGTTTGAAATGGTAAAAAAAAGAAATACTGAAGAAAAAAAATAAAATTTACTTTAAAAATATAAAAAAAGGTCCTTGTTCCATAATTGAAGAAAAAATTTGACATGGCCAGTCATATAGGTGTCAGTTGCCTGTTAAAGCAAAGTCGTTACCTATGTGCTCTCACCATCACATTTTCAGAGAACTGGCAAATTCTGCCATTCCGGTGATCATCGGCCTTTGTGATAAAGAGAAAAAGAGATGTGTCTAGACATGACCCAGAAGGGTTTTCATGTCTTATGCTTACCTTGAATATTCAGAACAGTTGTAAATTTTGTCCTCAGCCCATCTCTTATTTCTGTGCTATTTTGAGTGCGCTTTTCACTAGGAGTCCTTGGTACAAGTGGAAGCAGAAAGTGACTCTGTTCACTCTCACATGTATTAATTAAGGTGTGTTGAGCTTTCATATAGTTCTCGTAACTGAGTTTTGAGACCAATATTAGCTAGGTTATTGTAGCAATTGTATATATTAATTTTCTCTTCCAGCTTGATTTCATTTGCATTTTTTCCCCTCATGAGTATTCTTTGAGGATAAAATCTTCACTAAAAACTCCTTATGTTCCCAGGTACTTTTGTTTGAATTAACTAAATCTATGTTTAAGTAAACAAAACACTTCAGTTCATTTGTTTAACTGTATGAAAATAGCTTTGCTCTTTCTTAGTGAGGAATAATGCTTTTCTCATGTCTTTGATTTAATATCAAACTTTCTTATTAACTTTTTTGTCATTGTGTAAGGGCGCCTAATTAATAACCACAAAAAGTTATTCATGAGTGAAGAAACTGATCTTGTTAAAGGTGGAGGAAAATGTGAAATCTTTCCCACAGGCAGTCATGGTTTGGACATGTTGGTTTATGTTCCCTGGGATCTAGTTTTCTTTTCAAACTTGTATTTTTACAGTCTGTAAACATCCCTCTCAGCTCATGTATACATGACACATATACATACACACCCACACAAACACAAACCAGCTTATTTGATTAATGAAATTAAGCAATTGGACAATCAGGTTTTTAAAAGTTGAGGCAGGTTGCCTAAGACTTAGGGGGAAAATAAGCTGTTATGTGATTAGTTTGTTGCCAGGCATGAGGGAGCAGGTTCCACAAATCCATAGCAGTCTTCCTGATTCTCACTGATACATGTTGTAGATTTCAGCAGGAGAAAAGCCTTTACTCAAGGATAATGCCTCAAGCAATTGTGGAATGGTAGTTCTGGGAACTAGAAAAAGAAATGCTCTTTCTGTAGTCATTTATTGCTCTCACAGAAGCAATATATTCAATGGTTAATTAAATATGTAAGTCTTTATTTGTAGAAGACATTGTGGAACATTATCTCAAAAGAGACATTTTCAAAAATAAAAAATGTCAATGCTTATAATGAAAGGGAGCTATGCTAAAATCTATTGCACATGTTTTTGTAGATATTTGACTTAAATATTGACATTTTAGACCATTGAATATAGAGGACAACTATTGGCAATGTTATTGATGAAGATCATATTTCTATTTCTATTATTAATTAAACTAATTTTTAAAGATGAGTTCTTTTAGTTTATCTTATTAACACTATCAGTAAGATATGATAACAAGCTACTATTTCATGTGATGTAGGAAGTTAATACTCTTATTATTCCTTAAATGAAGCTCTCTTTTATTCATGTATTGACTAAATGGCAGATTATTACTTACCAAAAAAGTATTATTTCCTTTCTCAGTTCATTCAATCAATAATACTTTCTGAGTACCTATTATGGTGAAGCACAGGACCAGGCACATTAAAAAAAACAGTTCAGAGTTTTACATATTTCCTCTTCCTGGAACATATCTTATTTTTTTCTGTCTCAATTCTTCATATACTTCTGTCCTGTCCACCTATAATAGCCTCTTTTCCATCCATTTAAATCCTATCCATTCCCTTAGACCTCTCAAGTATCTTCTTGGCAAATCTTTTCCAAACTATTTCAGGCCTCAGTGATTTCTCCTTTGTCTAAATTATCAATTATCATGCAATTAATTAATTACTGTGACTTTTTTTATTACTGTGGTATATTTTTATTTTGTTTCATTTGCCTAAATTGATAGAAAACCCTTTGGGCAAGTGGACATGAGGTGAGGGGCAGGGATAATATATTTTATTTGTGTTCCTAATAGGGGACTTGATCACTATGTATTGCCCCTGAGAAGTGATTTGGGAGTTCAGTGAAGACAATGATTCCTGGGGGTAAGGTCAGAGAAGGGTTCAAGAGAGGTGAGACTTGATCTGTACTTAGAAGGGTAGGTAAGAGTTAGGGAAGGAGAGAAGGTGGAGATCCTATTTCAAAGGAATGTTGAGTGGAGAGGACAAGTATGAGTGCAATGGGGGACTGAGAGTACATCAAACAGAAATGAATACTCTGGAAACAGTTAAAGCCTGCCAAGAAGATGGATGGTTTATGAGGCACACTGGTGTGTAAGCTTCCTGAAGCATAGTATTTAGCCTCAGAAAATGATGCAGAACAAGTGATGCCCCATGTGTCTATTTCTCATTGGCCACTTTTCTTCTAAGATAGGCTCTGCTACATATAACTTTCCTAGTATGTACCTCTATTCTACCTCTTTTTTCCCCAGCCTGATTTAAAGGTTTATTTACTTAGACTATTAGGCAAGGGATTCAAAGGTATCTCATTTTATCACATGAAAAACTAGAAATGACCCTTCCATGAAGTTAAAAATCCTTTGACATGTCCTAGAAGAGATGCCAAACCCTAGTTGGGGGCACACAGAACATAGAAACAATTATTGACCAGTAAACAAGGTTTCTCATCCATTCCTACTGGGGAAATGAGGGTTTTCTTGATATCAGATATCAAAGGAGAGCAAGAAGTTTTTGTTTCCCTTTGGCTGGAGCACCATGATAAAGAATGTCTATAGGCTATTTAGAATAGAGAAGTTGACAATCAGGTAATGTAGGATTAGGAGAAGCTATGGGATGTCAAAAATAAAAGAGCTATGAATCAACAATTTCTTACTTACTAAATTAAGGAAATTGCTGCATAGATTTGACAACATGAATTGAGCTATAACTTCATTTGGCTTCATCTATGTAGAGTAAAATTTTATTCAGTTGGATACTACCAATAAAAATTTTATGATACTCAAGAATAAGAGGTTAAGTACTTAAGGGAATAAAAGATATCAAGTATTTTCAATTGCCTGTCATTAGGGAAGTGCAAATTACAAACATATTTTATCTCTTCCTTGAAGCAGATCCCCTAAAGATTTTTCCTATTTGGTGCTTTGTTAATATAGCTAAATTATATGAAAGCAATATGTCTGCCCTTCATTCACTTATTCATAAATAATTATTTACTGAGTTTTTACTATGTGCTAGGCACTGTTCTTACAGCTGGGGATAGAGTGGTGAATAAAAAAAAAAAGAATGTGCCCTCTTGAAGCTTACTTTAAATAAAGGAAGACAACAAATAAAAGAGAAAGTTGATAAATATGTAACATAAAGTTAGTGCTTTATATTATTTATAAAGAATAATGGAGCAAATTGAGGGGATACAGTATTACAAAAGAGGGGGATGCTATGGTTTGGATATGGTTTGTTTGTTCCAATCAAAACTCATTTTGAAATTTTATCCTTATTGTGGCAATGTTGAGAGGTGGACATAGTGGGAGGTGTTTGGTCATGGAGACGGATTCCCCATGAATGGCTTGGTCCCCTTCTTGTGGTAGTGAGTTCATTTTCACTCTTGCAAGACTGGGTTAGTTCTCACAGGAATGGATTAGTTCCTGTGAGAGTGGGTTGCTATAAAGCCAGTATGCCCCTCAAGTTTTCCTCTCTTCTCATGTGTTTGCTTCCTTTTTGACCTTCTCTACCATGTTGTGATGTAGCAATAAAACCCTCTCCAGAAGCCACGGCCACACCCTTGAACTTCTCACGCTGCAGAGCTGTGAGCTAAATAAACCTATTTTCTTGATAAATTATCCAGTCTCAAGTGTTCTGGAATAGCAACACAAAATGGACTAAGACGGGAACAGGGTAATTTTTGATAGGGTGGTGAGGGATAGCCTTTATGAGGAGGTGACATTTGAGATGCAAAGCAGAATTATAAAACTTTCACTGAATATTTCATAATTATGTTAGGGAAAGCCAAAGTATTTACAACATTGAGTCTTTCCATCTAGTAATTTGTTACATTTGTTTACTCATTCAGACTTTGATGAAGTTTTTTATTTTCTTTAATAAAAGTCTTATCAATTTCTTGTTAAAATTATTCTTAGGTTTTAAAATATATTTTCTTCCATTGTAAGTGGAATATTTTGTTTTTAGAGTTTCTATTTGATTATACAGTCATGTACTGCATAATGACAGAACTGTATATGATGGTGGTTACTTAAGATTATAATGGGGCTGAAAAATTGCTGTCCCTAGTGACATTGTAGGGATGTCATAGCACAACAGTATTACTCATGTGTTTGTGAATGATGCTGCTGTAAACAAATCTGTACTGCCAGTCATATAAAAGTTTAGCACATACAATTATGTACATACATATTTGATAATGATAATAAAAACTATGTTATTAGTTTATATATTTACCATACTATACTTTTATCATGTTTTTACAGTGTATTCCTCTACTTATTAAGAGGAATTAATTGTAAAACAACCTCAGGCAGGTCCTTCAAGAGGTGCTCCAGAAGAAGGCATTGTTATGATAGGAGATGACAGCTCCGTATGTGTTACTGCCCCTGAATACCTTCCCATGGGACAACATGTGGAGGTGGAAGACAGTGATGATCCTGACCCTGTGTAGACCTGGGCTAATGTGTGTTTGTGCCTTAGTTTTTAACAAAAAAGTTTAAAAAGTAAAAAATAAAATTAAAAATTAAAAAAACAAAAACCTTATAGAATAAGTATATATAAGAATATATAATATATTCTTATATATATGGATATATATAAGATATATAAGAATAAGAAAGCAAATATTTTTATACATCTGTATAATGTATTTGTGTTTTAAGCTAAGTGTTATTACAAAAGAGTCAGAAAGTTTTAAAAAATTAAAAAGTTTACAAAGTAAAAAAGTTACAGTAAGCTAAGGTTATTATTGGAGAAAAAATTTAAAAACTAAAGTTAGTGTAGCTTGAGTGTACAGTGTTTATAAGGTGTACAGTAGTGTACAGAAATGTCCTAGGTTTTCACATTCACTCACCACTCACTCACTGACTCACCCAGAGCAACTTCTAGTCCTGCAAGGTCCATTCATGGTCAGTGCTCTATACAGGTGTACCATTTTTTGTCTTTTATACTGTATTTTTACTGTACATTTTCTATATTTAAATACACAGATACTTAACATTGTGTTATAGTTGTCCACAGCAGTGGTCCTTTACAGTCTATGGAAACCTTCCTTAACCTTTTTGGCACTAGGGACTGTTTTCATGGAAGACAATTTTTCCATGGACGGGGATAGGGGATGGTTTCAGGATGATTCAAACACATTACATTTATTGTGCATTTTATTTGTGTTATTATTACATTGTAATATATAATGAAATAATTATACAACTCACCATAGGTTGGAGACCCTTGGTCTACAGTATTCAGTCCAGTCACATGCTGTGCAGGTTAGTAGCCTAGGAACAATAGGCTATACCATTTAGCCTAGGTGTGTAGTAGGCTATATTCTAGGGTTTTTTTTAAATTTCTGTTTTTTAAAATTTTTTTCCAGCATATTGGGGGGTACAAATGTTAAGGTTACGTATATTGCCCTTGCGCCCCCCGCCTTGAGTTGGAGCTTCAAACGTGTCCATCTCCCAGTTGGTGTGCATCGCATTCATTATGTATGTATATACCCATCCCCTCCCCCCACCTGCCCAACACTCTATAAATGTTATTTCTATATGTCCACTTAAGTGTTGATCAGTTAATACCAATTTGCTGGTGAGTACATGTAGTGCTTATTTTCCATTTTGGGGATACTTCACTTAATAGAATGGGTTCTAGCTCTATCCAGGAAAATACAAGAGGTGCTATATCATCGTTGTTTCTTATAGCTAAATAGTACTCCATGGTATACATATACCACATTTGATTAATCCACTCATGTATTGATGGGCACTTCGGTTGTTTCCACATCTTTGCAATTGTGAATTGTGCTCCTATTAACATTCAAGTGCAGGTGTCTTTTTCATAGAGTGACTTTTGTTCTTTTGGGTAGATGCCCAGTAATGGGATTGCTGGATCAAATGGTAGATTGACTTGTATTGCTTTAAGGTATCTCCATATTGCTTTCCACAGAGGCTGAATTAGTTTGCAGTCCCACCAGCAATGTAGGAGTGTTCCTCTATCTCCGCATCCATGCCAACATTTATTGTTTTGGGACTTGTTAATAAGGGCCATTCTCACTGTAGATAAGTGATATCTCATTGTGGTTTTGATTTGCATTTCCCTGATGATTAGAGATGTTGAACATTTTTTCATATGTTTGTTGGCCATTATTCTGTATTCACCTCTTGTAAAAATCAACTCATGCTGGGTAACAGACTTGAACCTTAGGTGTGAAACTATTAGAATTCTAGAGGAAAACATTGGAAATACTCTTCTAGACATTGGCCTAGGCAAAGAATTTATAAAGAAGACCCCAAAGGTAATCACAGAATCAACAAAAATAAATAAATGGGACCTGATCAAATTAAAAAGCTTCTGCACAGCCAAATAAACTGTCAAGAGAGCAAACAGACAACCCACAGAATGGGAGAAAATTTTCACAAGCTACACATCTGATAAAAGGCTGATAACTAGAATCTATTTAGAACGCAGGAAAATCAGCAAGGAAAAAACAACCCTATCAAAAAGTGGGCAAAGGACATGAACAGAAACTTTCCAAAAGAATACAGAATATTCTAGGTTTTTGTAAGTACACTCTAGTATGTTCACACAATGGCGAAATCACCTAAGGATGTATTCTTCAGAACATGTTCTCATTGTTAAGTGATACATGACTTAATTGACATGGTAAAGCTATTGAGCTTTTGATGTTTATCTCATACTTGTGTATCTTGTATGAGATAGTTATTCGAGTATCCTACTAGGTATACTTTTTTATTGTATCAGGTATGTCGTAAGGGCAAAATGAAATCATAGCAGTCATAATGATCATATTTTTAAAAATCCTGACATTAACAGGAACCCTTATAACATTTCAGTAATATGTGTGATGCTTTCTGTTACTTTCTTACAGAAATCTGTTTTTCTATAGGTTTCTCTTTATTATTTGAAGAAAGTTTCTTTTTATTATGTTTGCTAAGAGGTTTACCAGGAATGGTTACTTTTAATGCTTACCTAAGTTTTTTTTTTCTATCTAATCTATTTATGTGTGTTATGAGATTAATTGTTAAATGCTTTTTATTTATTTTTTTAATTTCAGCATATTATGGGGGTACAAATGTTAAGGTTACATATGTACCCATGGACCCCCTGGAGTCAGAGCTTCAAGCGTGACCATCCCCCAGACGTTGCACATCTCACTCATTATGTTTGTACATACCCATCCCCTTCTCCCCCCTCCCACCTGCCCGACACCTGATAAATGTTATTCCTATAATGTCCACTTAGGTGTTGATTCTTTAATACCAATTTGCTGGTGAGTACATGTGGTGCTTGTTTTTCCATTCTTGAGATACTTTGCTTTTTTTTTTTTTTTTTTTTTTTTTTTTTTTTTTTTTTTTTTTTTTTTTTTAGACAGAGTCTCACTTTGTTGTCCAGGCTAGAGTGAGTGCCGTGGCGTCAGCCTAGCTCACAGCAACCTCAAACTCCTGGGCTCAAGCGATCCTCCTGCCTCAGCCTCCCGAGTAGCTGGGACTACAGGCATGCGCCACCATGCCCGGCTAATTTTCTATATATATATCAGTTGGCCAATTAATTTCTTTCTATTTATAGTAGAGACGGGGTCTCGCTCTTGCTCAGGCTGGTTTTGAACTCCTGACCTTGAGCAATCCGCCCGCCTCGGCCTCCCAAGAGCTAGGATTACAGGCGTGAGCCACAGCGCCCGGCCTGAGATACTTTGCTTTTTAAATGCAGAAAAACTCTTGCTTTGGTGGGATAAACACTTCTTGGTCCAAATGGATTAATTCTGGATTATGTGGTAATGTAACTAAATAGTGATATTCATTAGTGAAATTGGTGTGTATAATTTTTGTGTCTGTCTTTCTGTCTGTGTGTGTGTTTACTTTGTCTGGTTTTGATGTTAGGGTTATGCTAGTTGGATAGAATGAGTTGTGCAACTTTTAGTGTTTTTCTTTCCAGATTTAAATTGAGAGCCTTTAGGTAACTGTCCTTGAAGTTTTGATAGAATTTTCCTCTAAAATCATCTTTGTCTGGTGTTGTTTTGGAAAGGATAGAGCTCTGAGTAACTCCAAATTTTCCAATCGTCATTAGAAAACTCTGGTGTTCTGTCTCATTTTCAGTCAATATTTGTAATTTTAGTGGGAGAGGATATTTGTAAGCATATATAACAGAAAAAAGATTAATAGCCAGAATATATAAAGAATGTATCCAATGGGTTATTTTGTTTAATCTGGTTTTATTAGTTTGTTCTAACCCTTCTTATCTTTATTCAAATATTGATTAGAGGTTGGAAGGAATTTTACCAAATTCACAATTACGATTTTTCTTTGGGGACAAAAAAAGGGGAAGTGGTGATGTGCATCCTAGAGGTTTGATATATAATGGTTTTTTGGTCTTAATTCATAAATATTTCGTAATCTTAGTTTTTTATTTCCTCTTTAAGTTGAGTTACTTAGTAGAGTTCAAAAAATTACTTATGGTTTCTAAGCTCCTTTTTGGCTATTCTTTTGTTGTTAATGTATAATTTTATTGCATGTTGTAAAATAGTAAGCCTATATGATATTGGCTTTTTGGAATTTATTGAGATATTCTTTGAGTCATAATGCATGGTCTGTTTCAGTAACTGTCTTCTTAATTGAAAAGAGTAAGTATTCTCTATTTGTTGGCTTCACTATTCTATATAGGTTTGTTAAGTCAAACTTGTAATTGGTTCAGATCCACCATATTCCAATGTATTTTAAGTCATTCAATCTGTTAATATATGAACAAGGGTGTAATTTACTCTTATTAATTCAACAAATACTTATCAAGGACCTACTAAGTGCCAGGTCCTGTTTTAGGTGCTGGAGATATAGCAGTGAGGGTTTATTTTGTTCTTTAACTTCCAGTTTCTTGTTTTTATCTATTCTTATGTTCTTCTTACCTTTCTGAAGTTCCAAACATTGTTCTGTTATCATTTCCTTTTTATTTAGAGAATTTCTTTTTAGCAATTCTTTAAGGATATTTTTGCTAGTAACAAGTTCTCTTAGTTTTCTTTTTCTAAGAATGTCTTTACTCTCTCTTTATTCCTGAAAAATAGTTTTGCTTGATATAGAATTTGCATTTGATAGGTCTTTTCTTCCAGTACTTGAAAAAAATGTTGTGTTATTAACTTCTGGCTTCCATACATAGTTTCACATGAGAAATATCCTGAGATTCAAATTGGTGTTCCACTATAAATAATGTGTTATTTCTCTCTGGCTTTCATAATTTCTTTTCTTTTCTCTTTTGTTCCTTAGTTTTCAGAACTTTTCAGAAGTTATGTGTCTTGGTATATCATTCGTTGGATTTATCCTATTCACTGAGCTTCTTGAATCAATCTGTAGGCTTGTGTCTTTCACCAAATTTTGAAAGTTTTCAGCCATTATTCTTCAAATACTTTTTCAATGTTACAAATACTGTTTCAATCCTCTCTCTGTTCTCTCTGGTATTCCATGATACAAATGTCATCTCTTTTGTTGTTGTTTCAACAGTTCCTGAGACTCTGTTCATTTTTTTTTTCAGTCTGTTTTTTTTTTTCTCTTGTTTATATTGGGAAGATTCTATTTATGTGTCCTCAACTCCACTGATTTTATCTTCTGTCAAATCCACTCTTTTGGTTATTTATTTATTTATGAGACAGAGTCTCACTCTGTTGCTTGGGCCAGAGTACTGTGGCATTAGCCTGAGCTAATGTTGTGAGCTACAACAAACTCAAACTCCTGGGCTCAAGCGATCCTTCTGCCTCAGCCTCCTGAGTAGCTGGGACTACAGGCGTGTGCCACCATATCTGGCTAATTTTTTTCTATTTTTTTTAGTTGCTCAGCTAATTTTTTTCTAATTTTAGTATAGACAGGGTCTCATTGTTGCTCAGGCCAGTCTCAAACTCCTGACTTCAAGCGATCCTCCTGCCTCAGCCCCCAGAGTGCTAGGATTTATAGGCGTGAGCCACCATACCTGGCCAAGACTCTGGATTCTATTAATTCTTCGTTTTCTTAACTGGTTGTGCTCTGGTTGTGGTATAGTAGGAAGGCTGACTGGGTGTGTATGTTCAGTTTCCCTCTGGTTCCCAATGATGCTACTTTGGCAAAAGTAGTCACTGACTCCCATTGCCTCATTATAGATGTGTGGGCTGAAAGTTCAGTTCCATCCTGTGCCCCATCAACACCTTCCCAGTGAAAATGGGGCACTGACTCATGCCACCACTCTGCCTCCTAGTGGGAATGGAAGCTCAGCTCTCTATTGATCCCCACTGACATCAGTGGTGGAGAGAAAGCTAAGGGTTGAGTCACTCTCCTTTTTTGCTCCAGAGTGTAGGCAGTAGCTCAGTTTTTGTTGGGACCCACAGATACCCAGGGAGTGTAAAGGGAAAGTAGAGTACCAACAAACCCTATCTCTGACCACCTCCTTTTGCCCCATTGATGCCTGGTGGGGATGGAAGTTCATCTGCCAATTGGGCCCCACTAATATTAAGAGATCAAGGAAGCAAAGATGGATTAAACCACCTCATTCTGCCTTATTAATGTTGGATGGAGTTGAAGGCTCAGCTTCCTACTGGGCCCTGCTGACACCAGTGGCAGTGGGCTAGTGGACAGTGGAGTATTGACTAAACCTGACTGGCATTGCCTTGTTTAGTCTTGTTGATGCCAGGTGGGAGTGTATACTTAGCTCCCCATTGCTGGGCCCTGCTAACACCTAGGATGGGGGAGATCACAGTACTGACTAGTCCTGTTTCTCTCTATCTCTGGGAATAGAAACTCAGATCTCTATTCAGTCTTACTAGTACCTCAGCATTAGAATCAGAGAACCAACTGCTTCTGCCAGGTGAGCATCAGAAAATCCCACAGGGGCAGGGGTCCAGTTTTTCTGTAGGTGTTTGGTTGGAGTTGGGTGGGTATTGCCAAAAAATTTTTCTCTTGTTATGCCATCCTTTTCTGGTACCTTTAGCTAGGGCTATCTGGCTTTTCTTTGAGTTTTTTTCTTTTTAAAAATATGTTCTTGTTGGCAGTTGTGTATTGGAAGCTTCTACAGTGCCCTGTCTGGGATATAAGGGATGCAATAAGGGAGCCCAGGGAATTCACTGTTTTGTCGTTCCTTAAAACTATGGTGCTAAAACTATGGTTTCTTAAAACTATGGAAAACTATGGTTCCCAGGGATCCTAGGAAATCTCCTTTCTTTTTTCAACCTTTCGGAATCTTCCTATGCTCATTTGCTGTGTTATATCCAGGGATTCTTAGGAGAAGGCCCTGGGAGGAATGAATGGGGCATTCCATCTTGGCCAGAACCAGTACCCTGTCTTTCTTTTTAATGTGAGACTAGGAAAAGCTTTTTGAACTGTGTCTCAAAATTCAAAATCAATAGATAAAAGATTAATAAATTTACCTACATTAAAAACACATAATCAAGCTGGGCACAGTGGTGTACACCTGTAATTCCAGCTACTTAAGAGGCTGAGGTGGGAGTATCACTTGAGTCCAGGAGTTTGATGCCAGCCTGGGCAACAAAGTGAAACCCAATCTGAAAAGAAAAGAAAAGAAAAGAAGAGAAGAGAAGAGAAGAGAAGAGAAGAGAAGAGAAGAGAAGCCACGTAATTATAATCAAAGGTAAAATGACAAACCTAGAGGAAATATTTGACATCTATATGACAGGTAAAAGATTAATCTCCCTAATAAGGATATTAACAATTAAGAAAAATACTAAAACTTTGATAGAAAAAATGAGCAACAGACACAGAGAGATTTTTTCCTTTTATTTCATTATATTATGGAGGTACAGATATTGTTAGGGTTACATATATTGCCCCTGCCACCCGCCCCATGCCAGAGCTTCAAGCGTGTCCAACCTCCAGGTGGTGCACACCGTACCCATTATGTAAGTATGCATCCTTCCCCTCCTCCCCCCCACCTGCCCACCACCTGATAAAAGTTTTTTTTTTTTTTTTCCTTTTTTTACATTTTGGTTACATTGCATATCTTTGACTCTCCCTAAGAAGGGTTAGAGGTATTCCCTTCCCCCCATAATGCTCGCCATATCCTTAGGATGTGGGTCTCCCCCGCCCCGAATCCCTGGTGAGTACTACCACCATTTGAGCACCATAGTTTTAATCAGTCAGTACCAATTTGATGGCGAGTAGATGTGGAGGCCATTTTCCTGGTCTTGTGTTGCCTCACTTTGGATAACAGGCTTAAGCTTAATCCAGGATAGCATAAACGGTGCTAGCTCACTGTCGTTTCTTAGAATTGAATAATATTCCGTTGTGAGCATATACCAAATTTTAATTATCCACTCCTGAATTGACAGGCACTTGGGTTGTTTCCATGACCTTGCAATAGTGAATTGTGCTGTGATAAACATTCGGGTGCAGATGTCTTTATAATAGAATGTCTTATGCTCTTTTGGGTAGATGCCCAACAATGCTATTGCAGGGTTGAATGGTATTTCTATTTCTAGCTGTTTGAAGTATCTCCAAATTCTTTTCCACAAATGTTGCACTAATTTGCAGTCTCACCAGCAGTGTAGGAGTGTTCCTGTTTCTCCACATTCTCGCCAGCATTTGTTGTTTGGGGATTTTTTGATACAGGCCATTCTCCCTGGGGTTAGGTGGTATCTCATTGTGGTTTTGATTTGAATTTCTCTGATGATTAGAGATGTTGAGCATTTTTTTATATGTTTGCAGGCCATTATTCTGTCTTCTTTGGAGAAGTTTCTGTTCATTTCCATTGCCCATTTCTTGATGGGGTTGTTTGATTTTTTCTGGTTAATTCTTTTAAGTTCTAGATAGATTCTTGTTATTAGACCTTTATCAGAAGTGTAGAGAGTTCATAGAGAAATGGAATGAACATTTGAAAAGATGCTTTCACTCACAATAATAGAAATGCCAATTAAGACTGCCTGTTACCATTTTACACAAATCAGATTGTTCAAAATCCCAAAGTTTGACAAAACACTCTGTTGACAGGCCTCTGGAAAAACAAGCACTTTCATACATTGCTAGTGGAAGTGTACATGGTATAATTTCCAAGGAGGGGTATTTGGTAATATCCAGCATTTACCCCTTGACCTATCAATCCCACATCCAGAAATTTACCCTGAAGTTATGCCTCCATAATTATGAAATGCTAAATATGTGAGGTTATTTATTGTGCAATTATTTTTAATAGTAAAAATTAAAGTATCTGAAATATCCACCAATAAAGGACTTATTGAGTAAAATAAATTATTACCTTATAATGAAGCACTATACAAGCACACACCAGAGTGAGAATATGTCTATATACTGATATGAAGGCTATTTTGCTAAAAATTTAAAAAGTACACAGCATGTATATAGAGTTTTATCTTTTGTATATGAAAGAAGGAAATAAGAATATGAATATGTGTTTGCTAAAATTCCCCCCTCCACACACAAATCCTGGAAGAATAACCAGAAACTAATAGAAATGGTTATAGAAGACTTGGAGGGGAATGAAGGAAGAGAGGATAAAAATTGGAGAGAGATTTCTGAGTATGCCTCTTGATATGGTTTTGGCTTATAAAATATAAAAATGGTTAACATCAAAAAACATGCAATTAAATAAAAAAGAAGACAAATCCACAAAGCCTACAACTAAAAACGAACTTAAATACATATCAAAAATGACAGAATCACACAGAGACAACAATTATTTCAAATAATTTATCAACACAATATTCAGACTGTAATAAAGTCAAAAAGAAGTAAAAAGAAATCTTGAGCATCATTGGTAATTTTATTGTTAGTAGTAACATTGGTATTAAAATTTTGAAATTTATGTGTGTATGTATGTATTATAGATAAAACAGATAAGTAATTGTGTTAATGATATGAGGAACCCAAAGTTTCAGTATAAGAAAAAAGAAATATCAATGCATGTATAAAATTCAACCACAACGAGTAAGATGTGCAACGTTTGGGGGATGGTCATGCTTGAAGTTCTTACTCGAGGCGGGAGGCGGGCATGGGCAATATAAGTAACCTTAACACTTGTACCCCCATAATACGCTAAAATAAATAATTAAATAAAAATAAATAGCAAAAATGTATTTGAATAGAAAAAAATACATGTATAAAATAAATCTTTGGGAAAACACTATAATGTTAAATTTGAATGGAAAATATTAATATGATTTCATAACTAAATAATGTATATATTTCTAAGACTAGCAACATAATTTTCACAAAATGAAAATGTAGGGCTACCTGTTCAAAAAACAGTAATAAAGTGGCTTTAAAGGTACTAAACTATAAAGTTTTTCCTTTCTTCTACAGCCTCTCACTCTCTCAACTTATAATGATGTTTTGATTTGCTATTTAATGTTGCTCCAAGTAAAGGAGAATTAAACATTTATGTTTTTAGCATAATTTTTACCCTTTATATTATGAAATGTTTGTTTTATTTTTTATTTAAAAAATTTCCAATAGGTTTTAAAATGTCATATAGTCTATTTGGTTTTTTTTTATTTCAAAATATTAAGGGGGTACGAATGTTTTAGGTTACATGGATCACTTTTGTAATGCTTGAGTCCTGGCTAAAGGTGTGCCTATCAGCCAAATAGTGTTCATAGTACCATTAGGTAGGTTTGTCCCTTCCCCACCTTCCCCTTCCCTCTGGTTGATTTCCATTGAGTTTTACTGTCTTCTGTTCACATGTGTGCTCGTTGGTTAGTTCCAATTTAATAGTGAGTACATGTGGTTGTTTTTCCATTCTTGAGTTGCTTTACTTAGGACAATGGTTTCCAGTTCCATCCAGATTGTTGCAAATGGTATCAATATGTTTTTTTAGTGGGTAATTAGTACTCCATGGTATCCATATACTATATTTTATTAATCCATTCATGAATTGATGGGCACTTGGGTTGATTCCATATCTTTGCAATTGTGAATTGTGCTGCAATATTCATTCAAGAGCAGGTGTCTTTTTAGTGAAAGTCTTTTTAACCTTTGGGTAAATACCCAATAGTGGGATTGCTAGATCTAATGGTAGCTTTACTTTTAGTTCTTTGAGGAGTATCCATACTGTTTTCCATGGAGGTTGTACTAATTTGCAGTCCCACCAACAGTGTATAAGCATTTCTTTCTCTCTGCACCCACACTAGCATCTGTGATTTTTGGACTTTAAATAAATAAATAAATAAATGCCATTCTAACTGGAATAAGGTGATATCTCATTGTGATTTTAATTTGCATTTCCCTGATGATTAGTGACATTGAGCATTTTTTCATGTTTATTGGCCATTTGTCTGTCTTCTTTTGAAAAGCTTCTGTGCATGTCTTTTGCCTAATTTTTAGTAGGGTTCATTGTTTTTTTTTCTTACTGATTTGCTTGAGTTATGTGTCAATTATGGTTATTAGCCCTTTATCAGATGTGTAACTAATCTTTTCCCATTCTGTAAGTTGTCTATTTGCTCTTTTGATTGTTTCCTTAGCTGTGCAGAAGGTTTTTAGTTTAATCAAATACCATTTATTAATTTTTGTTGTTTGCATCATTGCCATTGGGGTCTTTTTCATAAATTCATTGCCTAAGCAAATATCTAGAAGAGTTTTACCTACATTTTCCCCCAGAACTTTTATGGTTCATTTCTTAGATCTAAGTCTTTTATCCATCTTGAATTAATTTTTGTGAGTGGTGAGATGTAGGGTTCCTGTTTCATTCTTCTGCATGTGGCTATCCAATTTTCCCAGCACCATTTAATGAATAGGATTTCTTTTCCCCAGCATAAATTGTTGTCTGCTTTGTCAAAGATCAGTTGGTTGTAGGCAGATAGTTTTATATCTGGGTTCTCTGTTCAGTTTAATTGGTCTATATCTCTGTTTTTGTACCAATTCCATGCTATTTCTGTTAATATAGACTTTTAGTATAGTTTAAGTCTGGTAATGTGATGCCTCTAGTTTTGTTCTTTTTGCTTAGGATTTCTTTGGCTATTGGGACTCTTTCCTGGTTCCAAACAAAGTGTACAATAATTTTTTCTAGATTTGTGAAGTATGACTTTGGTAATTTGATGGGGATTGCATTGAATATGTAAATCGCTTTTGGTTGTATGGACATTTTAACAATGTTTATTCTACCTATCCATGAACATGGTATGTTTTTCCATTTGTTTGTATCCTCTGTGATTTCTTTCCTCAGAGTTCTGTAGTTCTCCTTCTAGAGATTTTTTTCATCTCCTTGAGTAAGTATATTCCTAAGTATTTTATTTTCTTTGTAGCTATTGTGAATGATATTCAGTCTTTGATTTGACTCTTGACTTGACTGTTATTAGAATATAGAAATGCTACTGATTTATGTACATTGATTTTGTATCCTGAGACTTTGATGAATTTATTTATCAATTCCAGGAGACTCTTGGTGTAATCTATGGGGTTTCTAGATACAAGATCATATCATCAGCAAAGAGTGATAGTTTGACTTCTTCTTTCCTGATTTAGATACCTTTAATATTCTTCTCTTGTCTGATTGCTCTGGCTAGGAATTCCAGCACTATGTTGAATAGAAGTGATGACAGTGGGCACTTTTGTTTGTTTCCAGTTCTTAGCGGGAATGCTTTCAATTTTTCCCCATTCATTATGATGTTGGCTGTGGGTTTGTCATGTGTGGCTTTTAATTATTCTGAGATATGTTCCTTCTATGCCTAGTTTGTTGAGGGTTTTTATCATGAAAGGGTACTGGTTTGTTGAATGCTTTTTCTGCATCTCTTGAGAGGATCATATGATCTTTATTTTTGCTTTTGTTTATGTAGTGAATCACATTTATTGATTTACATATGTTGAACCATCCTTGAATCCCTGGGATGAAGCACTCTTGATCCTGGTGAATTATTTTTTTGATGTGCTGTTGAATTTGGTTTGCTGGTATTTTATTGAGGATTTTTGTATCTATATTCATAAGGGATATTGGTATATCGTTTTCTTTTTTTGTTATTGTGTCCTTTCCTGGCTTTGGTATCAAGATGATACTGGCTTCATAGAATGAATTGGGGAGGATTCATGCTTTCTCAAGATCATGGAATAATTTCTGTATTATGGGTACCATGTCTTTTTGTAGGTCTGATAGAATTCAGCAGTGAATCCATCTGCTGGCTTTTTTGTTGTTTTTTTTTTTTGGGGGGGTATTTTGTTACCATTTTGATCTCAGTGTTCATAATAGGTTTGTTTAGGAGTTCTGGTTCTTTGCAGTTGAATCTTGGGAGGTTATGTGTTTCCAGGAACTTGTCCATTTCCTCTATGTTCTCTATGCACACAGAGACTTATGTTGTATTCACAATGATGTTTGATATTTCTGTGGTATCAGTTGTAATGTCACCTTTTTCATTTCTGATTGAGCATATTGAGGTCCTTTCTCTTCTGTTCTTGGTTAGTCTAGCAAGAGGTCTGTTGATTTTGTTTATCTTTTCAAAGAACCAACTTTTAATTTCATTAATTGTTTGTATTTTTTGTTGTTTACCAATTCATTTAGTTCTGTCGTAATCTTTGTTATTTCTTTTCTTCTGCTGGCTTTGGTTTATTCCTCTTTTTCTAGTTCCTTAAGGTGTGACAATATGTTGTTAATTTGTGATCTTTCTGTCTTTTTTTTTTTTTTGAGACAGAGTCTTACTCTGTTGCCCGGGCTAGAGTGCTGTGGTGTCAGCCTACCTGACAGCAACCTCAAACTCCTGGGCTCAAGTGATCCTTCTGCCCCAGCCTCCCGAGTAGCTGGGACTACAGGCATGCGTCACCATGCCTGGCTAATTTTTTCTATATATTTTTAGTTGGCCAATTAATTTATTTCTATTTTTAGTAGAGACGAGGTCTCACTCTTGCTCAGGCTGGTTTTGAACTCCTGATCTTGAGCGACCCTCTCGCCTCAGCCTCCCAGAGTGCTAGGATTACAGGCGTCAGCCACCACGCCTGGCTGTCTTTCTTTTTGATGTAGGTATGTAAGGCTATGAACTTTGCCCTGAGGAGTTCTTTTGCTATGTCCCAAATATTTTGATCACTTGTATCCCCTTTGTTGTTCAGTCAAAGAATTTTTTGATTTCCATCTTAATTTCATTCTGGATGCAGTAATTATTCAACAGCACATTGTTTAATTTCTATGACTTTGTGTAGGTTTGAGTGTTTCTCTTATAATTGATTTCTAGTTTTATTCTGCTATGGTCTGAGAAGGTACATAGTATGATTTTGATTGTTTTTTAATTTATTGAAACCTGTTTTGTGGCCTAAGGTATTATCAATCTTGTAGAATGTCCCATGTGCCGCTGAGAAGAATGTATATTCTATAGTTGTTGGGTAGAATGTTCTGTAAATGACTGTTAGGTACATTTGATTTAGAGTTTGGTTTAAGTCCATTTTTAATTTGTTTCTTTTTTGCTTTGATGATTTATAAAGCTCTGACAGTGGAGCGTTGAGGTCCCTGGCAATTATGATGATGTTTTTTTCTTTGGTCAGCTCTAGTAAAATTTGCTTTATGTATTTGGGAGCTCCTGTGTTGGGTGCATATATATTTAGGATTGTTGTGTATTCTTGTTGGATAGCTCCCTTTACCATTATATAATGACCCTTTTTGTCTTTCTTTACCTTTGTTGGGTGAAAGTCAATTTTATCTAGTATGAGAATAGCTACTCCTGCTCTCTTTTGATTTCCATTTGCATGGAATTTTTTTTCATCCTTTCACATTGAATCTGTGTGTGTTCTTGTCATTTAGATGTGTTTCCTGGAGACAGCAGATACTGTCTCCAGGACAGTATCTTGGGTTATTTTTTTTGTCTATTCAGCCAGCCTATGTCTTTTGAGAAGTACATTGAGTCTGTTATCATTTTTGATAGCATGGATTTGTGGGATGTTAGTCTTTTCATCCTGTTGGGTGGTCCCTTATTGCTTTGTTTTACCTCTTATTCTATTGTTTTATAGGAGTTGTGAGTTTTGAGTGTTTTTTTATTAGGTGAATTTACATTGGTGGGTATTTTTTGTGCTAATTTGTGTATAGTGCTGTTCTGAGTATTTTATGCAGGGCAGGTCCAGTCATGGCAAATTCCCTCAGTGTTTGCTTTCTGGAAAATACTTAATTTCTCCATTGATTATGAAATTGAGTTTTATAGGATATAAAATTCTAGGCCAGCAGTCATTCTGCTTAAGTCAATTGAAGATGGGTCCTGAATTCTTTCTGCCTTGTAAGGTTTCCATTGAGAAATCTGTAGTTAGTCTGATGAGTTTTCCGTTGCAGGTTATTTGATTCTTTTGTCTTGCTGCTTGCAGAATGTTCTCCTTCATTTTGACTTTGACCAAGTTTATTACTATGTGTCTTGGAGAGGACCTACTTGGTATGAATCTTCCTAGTGTTTGATGTCCATATTTTATCTGTATGTCTGAATTTCTGATGATACTAGGAAAGTTTTCCTCAAATAGGTTTTCCATGCTTTTAATTCTTTCTTCTTCTCCCTCAGGGATACCTATAATTTGAATGTTAGTTCACATCCCATATCTCTCTCAGTGATTGCCTCAGAAAAAAAGCCTCAGTGGACTTTTTTAGACTCTTCTCTGCCTCTTTGAATGACCAGGTTATCTTGAGAGCCTTGTCTTCAAGCTCTGACATTCTTTCTTCTCCTTGGTTTAGCCTGTTGTTAAAGCTTTATGCTGTGTTTTGTTCCCCAAATGATTTTCATTTCTTTAAGTTCTATTATATCTTTTCTTATGTTGTCTAGCTTTTTAGTGACTTTTTCGGTTTTTTAATTGATTTCCTGAATTTTTTTTTTTTTTGGCTTCTTTTTGTTGGTTTTCAACTTTCTTTTCAATTCCATTTCTCTTATTTGCCTTCTGTATTCTGAATTCCATTTCTGTCATTTTGGCAATTTCCTTGTAGGTGAGGTCCACTAAGGTAGCTCTGTTGTGTTCCGTTGGGGGCATCGAATAATTTCATTTTTTTGTGTTGCCAGGGTTCTTTTGCTGTTCTCATCTGGCTCCCCTTCTCTCAACTTTGAGTTAATGTGATTGCAGCCACCTGTTTTCCTTTGCTGGGAACTCTCTCAAACCAAGTCCAGGAGTGACAGCTGCTCTGGGCTTGGGTCTCCTAGGTGAAATGTTAGACCTTGAGGTGTTTCTACTGGTGCAACAGTAGTGGTGGGGACTCAGTAGTGGGTCTTGGGGTCCAGGCACAATTCTGGAGTCTCAGAGATGGAGTTGCAGGCCCAGCAGGGGCCTGGCAGCCATAGGGGCAATGCCTCAGACTTGGACACAATGAGAGCTTCAGGGCTGGCTCTGAGGATTTCAGGGGCAGAGCCACCTTTATGGGGGCTGTTTCACCAGTGTGGGAGCTACTGATGTCCTGCCACAAAGTCTCAATGGCTTAGGGTCTACGTAGGTGGGCTGGCGCTGCTGTTTGGCCAAGGTTCTCTCCCTACACCTAGATACCACTTATAAAGTTGTCCCAGGCTTCCCAAGTGGTGCCTGTGGCATCTGGGGCTCCTGTTCTGTTCAGCTTCCATGCCAGGGAGGAGGTGTGCTTGGCCTCTACTCACAGAGTACTACACAGGCAAGTGTCTATTCCCTCCCTGGCTTGGTGGGGGTGATGCAAAGGCTATTGCTGGGAGTCTGGATCCCATGCAGACCTGGCTCTATGCACCAGAGTGATCAGGATGGCCTCGGTTGTAGAAACCTGGGATTGGCAGGTACCAGCTCTCTGCTGCACCTGCTCTCTAGTGGAATGTCTCTGCACAGACTCTGAGCAGCTCTCCAATCAGCCCAGAGGTCTGGAGTGGAGGAAGGAGAACCTTCACAGATGGGGCTGCCTGAAACTTTTGTTTCTCTCCAAAAAGGCATTGTCCCCTCAGGTTGCTTCTATTCTGCTGTCTTCATCTCTTCAAAGTGGTGTGAATTGTATTGAGACCCCCAGCTTAATCTCCAAGATGGTGGGTGATACTTGTAAGTAAGAATCATCCACACCCTATTTGATTGACTTGGTAGATGTTGTAATAAGCTACAGAGTTGTTCTCCCTATCAGTGTTTGATGCTTGCAGGAGAGAGCCAACTGCAGAGATGTTCTTTTGTGACTGTGATATGCTCTAGCCTCTTAGGTGGAGCACTTGAATGCCCTAGGCTTTTGGAAGGGCCTTGTAGTTCCTAGGGGGTTGCTAGATCTTCCCCACAGCAGAGGTGGGTAGAGGGGCGATGCTGGGTGCTATTAGGTTGTGTGAATCTGAAAGGCTTTGCAAAGTTTAGGCAGGGCTCAGAGGTCATCTTCCTGGCTGGTATGGGGAGCCACTGGGAGGAGAGCTGAGGCCTGCTCTCCAAGCCAGAAAGGCTGCTTGTGAAGAGTGACTGCACTTCCCAGAATTAGTATGGGGAGTGAGCTCTGCCCCTCTTGTGTTGCCCCTTCCCTTGGTCCCTGAATGCACTGCACTTGGTTGCCATGGCAGCATGGGCCAGGATCTTCCCTGTTGGAGGTTCCACCTTAGTCTGACAGTGTGGGTTTTCCTGTGGGGGGAATAGGTGCTTCCCAGGTTCCCCATGTCTCAGACCTCCACAATTTTCTACCATCACTTCTGCTCTCATGGGCTCCCTTACCTTCCAGGTCCAACTCCTAAATCTCCCTCTGTGTCTCTCAATGACCTGCTCAATCCTGGGGGCATGGGATTTGGCCTGCATGTCTGACTCACTGGTGTGCATCTATATGAAATGCTAACGGGCAGGGATCTCCCAGATTGGCTGCCCTGGGTACCCTGCAGGTCTCCAAGGAGAGAGGTGTGGGCCCTAGTCTTTGTGGAAACTTCAGACAGCAGGATGAGTCAGCTGGGCAGAGGAGCCACTCAAAATTCTTGGCTCAAACTAGTCTCCCAGTTGCAGTGGGTGGAGGAGGGGCAGGGAGAGATAAGTGAATGGGAAAAAACCCTGCACTCTGGCCTCTCCAATCACTCTCCTTGGATGAGAACCCCGCACAAAGTGTCTAAACTCTGGGATCACACAAGGTCTCCCCACAATTCCATGCTTGCCCCAGTGCTCAGTTTTGTGGGGTAGAAAAGCCTGGTGATCACTGAAAGATTGTGAGGGGGAGAGAGGGATCCCCCCTTACTCCTTTGCTGGACTCCGAGCCTCCCTTTGGGTTTCGTCCTCACCGATATCTTTTTTTCCCTTCATCCTCTTCTTTCTCTGCTTCGCAATTTTCGTCCGTGAGTTCCCCAGCAGTCTCAGGCATTTCTCTTGCTGAAATTCACCTGCACTGCATCCCCTCTCCCGTTTTCCCTATCCAAATCCCTTCCTTCTCTCAGGGATGGTTGGCAAGCCATGTCTCTGGTCGGCCATTTTGCCCCATCTCCCGCAATGTTTATTTTAAAAGCAAATGTAAGAGTTTTATTGTTATTATTATTCCTATGTGCATTAATTGGAATTTCACAATCTGTATTGTGACTTGCCCCAGAGACTGCCTGGAGCTGGCCAGAAGAGGCTATCAAACCAAATTGAGGAAGGTTGGAAGGAGGAAGAAAGGGTCTCCCTAGGCATAGTATACAGCAGGTTCTCGAATAAAGTTGTTTCATTCAATGTTGTTTCCTTATAACATTGATGAGGAAAGAAAATTGATTCTGGGTGAGGATGACTGTCTGTGTGGAGTTTGCATGCTCTCCCCAGGTGGGTGTGGATCTTCTCTGGGTACCCCAGTTTCCTCCAACATCCCAAAGTTGTGGGTGTCTCATATATGGTCCCAGTGTGTGTGTGAGTGTGAGTGCATCCTGTGATGGGATGGCATCTTGGCCACGGCTGGTTCCTGCCTGGCACCCTGAGCTGCTGAGATTGGCTCTGGCCACCTGTGACCCTGAACTGGAATAAGCTGGTTGGAAAATGAATGAAGGAATGAATACCAATGATTGTCAAATAAAAATTCATAAAGTCTATGATAATCATACAAATGCATAGAAGCACTCAGTGAGGCCACCCTATTTGTTCTTGTTTGTTTTTGAACTGTGTAGTAACAGAAGGTACTCCTTACAATGTTTTGGGTCTTTATTTACAAGTTTGGTGATGATTTTGTGACCAGAAATATGCTGTAGGAACTTAACACTTGTTATATCTATTTGGTTTTGTTATATGTGTTTCACTTAAAGTTGCAGTTTCCAAGAACCTATCAATGATGCTAAGTGAGGATTTGCTGTAATCCCCTTGCATGGGATACTCAAGGAGCAAATGCAGATGCTCAAAGGCACTTTGGGCCCTGTCCTATGATATGGGGCATGCATGCTCTTGCTTCATTCTGATAGCTGCCAGGTTCCCCCTCCTGCTGGCCTCTAGACTGATGTGATGTGCCCTAGCTGGGGGCAGGGAAATCAAGCCAGGTATTTTCCCTTCCCACAGTCCTACTGCCCCAGCCCAATGGTGAATGGGAGAACTCCAAGCATATTGCAGGCTCCATGCTGGGAGGCACTAGGTACCTGGATGGTGGTGGGTGATAGGCTACCCCGTCTAGTCACTTGCTGAATGTGATGTGGCACTACCAACTCAGGGTGGGATGCTACTACTATGCCTTGTCTCAAAATGCTACAGGGCAAACACATTCAATCTGACCTTCCATGCCCATTGGAGACAGAGGGCAATGGTACTTGCTGGGAAGGGCTGGAGATTGGAAGGCCAGGCGAGACCCAGAGCACCAGGGGATAGGGGAGAATCCCCTGAGAACCTATCCTGGGGAGGTCAGGGAGCTACACATGAGCTCCAAGCCTTTGGTGCATGCTCGATTATGCTATTGGACTCCTTTACGAACCACAAACACAAAGATAAAATTGCAAAGAATTTCAAGACAGTGATTACAGAGCACTAAACCTCAACCCGGCCCTTCTGAGCAAGAGTACCAGTGTGACTGTATTGGCAGCACACCCATGAAGCTGGACCTTCATATTTCCTAGCTTTGTGCATTGCTCTGGCCTAGAAGCAATGACATCCCAGTAGCAATAAGAATACCTTGAAACCAGATCTTGGTTTCTAATTCTGTAATAAAAGGAAACAATGTTTCTTGGGGAAATGGCTGATTCCTTGATTACTACAGGCAAAGTACAAAGTGAGGCTGGGACGTATTATGCCAGAAAACAAGAAAGCACCAAAAGACCAATGGGGTTGAGTCAAAAGGACATAGGAGCCAGATCAAAGGGGCACCCTCTGGCCAAATTTGGGATAATTGAGGATCAAGAAGAATAATGACTGTAATTACATATAATCATTGATTAAATTAAAATTATGAGTCCATCCTGATACTCAAATAAGAAAAACTCATTAGTGATTGGTGATGACTATTATACCAACACTTTATTCTGAAATTTGGTAATGAAGGAGCTCAGGAAATTTCACTCCAAAATGTGACTCCTTGCTATAAAGAATATTTTGAATTAAAGGCTCTTAGAGGCTGGGCGTGGTGGCTCACGCCTGTAATCCTGGCACTCTGGGAGGCAGAGGTGGGAGGATCACTCAAGGTCAGGAGTTTGAGACCAGCCTGAGGAAGAGAAAGACCCCATCTTTCCTAAAAAAAAAAAACAAAAAAAAAAAAATAGAAAGAAATTAGCTGGACAACTAAAAATATATAGAAAAATTAGCTGAGCATGGTGGTGGCACATGCCTGTCATCCCAGCTACTCAGGAGGCTGAGGCAGGAGGATCACTTGAGCCCAGGAGTTTGAGGCTGCTGTGAGCTAGGCTGACACCACAGCACTCTAGCCTGGGCAACAGAGCGAGACTCTGTCTCCAAAATAATAAATAAATAAATGAATAAATAAAAGGCTCTTAGAGATTAACAGGCCCTTGGAAGAGGCTTGCCCTCTATCTGCATGAATCATAAAAACAATGGACTTCTCCTCTCCCCATTATCTCAATATATTGCAGGAAAGAAGATCAAGAATTCAACTGGACTTGACCCAAATCTATTGAAACATAATACCTGTCTCTCAGGTTAATTTAGTTTGCTAAGAGAATCATTTACAAGTCAATCTGTTTCCCCAACCCATTTATCCTCCCTAGAACCATTTGTTCCTCGTAAACAGAATTGCCTGTACTGCTCATCTCCCTCTCCCCTCTAAAAGGCATGTATAAAAATATCTGGATTCCATTGGGATATTGAATAATCACTCTCTGATTCTCCCCATGTCCATGGTAAATAATTCTTTCTCTTATTAATCTGTCTTAATTGTGATTTGATCTTTCAGCAAACTTTCAAGGGAAAGGGGAAGTTCCCCTTACTCCTATAGTAACTAAGGAAAAATTTAAGCATTTACCTGACTTTTAAGAAAAAAATTTAGTTTGTTGCCATTTGATTTTTCTTTATGGAGGAATTGCAAATGAATTTATACAATGTCATCATTTTGCCATCTTCCCAGAAAAGAATCAATTCAGGAAAGGATCATCAATGACTGCTAAAACAATTGGGTGACAGATTGATGGAGGCAGCATCCGTATGTGGTGCCAAAGTATCACTCCTCAAGTTACTTTCTAATTACAAACGGAAAAACTTAGCTTACTTGTCATTACCTTAATCCAGTTATTACACTTAATATCACTTATATTGAGACAGACTTATGTGTCTCCTGAGGTGATGCAATATGAAATACACAACATAACCTATGTACTATTCTTGCCAAAAAAGTTTAACCTGAATCTAATCATGCCTCTAGACCTAACGTCCAGTTTATAGGTGTCTTAGTTTGCCAGGGCTACTGAAACAAAATACTACCAACTGAGTAGAATAAACAACAGAAACTTAATATCTCACAGTTCTGGAGGCTGGAAGTCTGAGATTAAGATGCCAGCAGGATTGGTTCCTTCTGACTGGTGTGAGGGAAGGAACTGTTCTAGACTTCTTGGAGGAGAGTGGCTCAGTGGCTGGAGACCCTGTGAATTAAACTGACAGAAGATAGATTTCCAAGAGAAAAAAACATTTAATTGTATACATACACATAGGAGTTCATAAAGAAATGTGACCCAAGGAGGCAGTTAGAATTGGGGGCCTATATACCATCCTAGGCTGGACAAAGGAAAAGGGGTTTGGGGCTTCTTGGAAGGTGGTAAGTTATGGGAAGGGGAGGGCAGGAAACGTATGATAAATAAGGCTTGTCTTGGTACGTAGGTAAAGAACATCTCCAGTGCTATGAGTCTTCTTAGTACAGGGAGAGGGAGACACCTTACAAATGGCATTTTATGTCCCACTTTTAGACAGAAATGGAGAGGGCAGAGAGCTAATTGCCTTCAGCTCAAAACAATCCTTATGCCACAGTAGTATAGGTGGGGGTGGCATATTCTGGTTCCCTTCACTTCTAGCTTCTGGTGGTCGACTGGCAATCTTTCATATTCCTTGATACGTAGAATTGTCACTCTGATCCCTGCCTTCATGTTCACAGGACATTCTCCCTGTGTGTGTGCATGGCTATATCCAAATTCCCCCTATTAATAAGGACACCAGTCATATTAGATTAGGGGCACGCCCTACTCTGGTATGACCTCAATTTAGCTAATTACATTTACAATGATCCTATTTTCAAATAATCTCACATTCTGAGGTATTGGGGGTTAGGAATTCAACATATGAATTTTAGGGGATGGACAATTCAACTCATAACAGGAAATCTAGTGAGAAGAGCACAACCACAAAGAATTAATGAGACAAATTCAGAATGTGTAACTTTCTACAAAGTCTCTTGAAAGAGGCAATGTAATTTTATAAAAGTAGAGGGACTATTCCAAAAAGACCAAAGAAACCAAAAGTAAGAGTTGTGATTGTATCCTGGTTTAAATAAGAAACTGCTATAAGACATGGTGCAAATTGAGGAGATTTGAATATGGACTGGGTATTCTGAGAGTGAAATGGTATTAGGGAATTATTGTTAATTTTCCTAGGGGTAATAATTTATAATAGTTATATAGGAGAATGAACTTACATTAAGAGATGTGGGCCAAAGTATTTGAAGTGTCATGATGTCTCCAATTTACTTTCAACCCTTTGCACTTGCTTGCTTTTTTCTCGATTTCTTTATTCTACTCAGGATTTAATTTTTTAAATACTCCAGATTTTACAAAGCGTGGCAGTAGAATAATAAAAAACTGGAGTTTCTTTTCATACAAACTTATTTATTTGGATTTTTTATATTTCAAATTATTGATATATTCAAAGAGTAATTTTAATCTCTATAATTTTTGCTAACTGTGTTGAGTCACACTATACATCCGAGTGCAAAGGGTTAAATAGATCGGGAAAAAAATGTATACATTCATGAAGCAAATCTGTATATATAGCTGTGTATATAAATAAAGCCAATATATCAGAAGGTCAACGTTTGTTGAATTTAAATATTGGGTATGTGGGGTATTCATTGTACTACTCTTTCAACTTTTCTGTATGTTTGAAATTTTCATAATAAAAAGTTAACAGAAAATGAAGAAAATTGTTTTTTTTAAAGAGAAGATTTTTCCTACCTTTCTATTGAAAATGGAGCAGCGCATGGAAAAAAAATACAACTGGCTTAAGGTGTAGATGAAAATTCAGTTAGTGAAAAAAAATTTTTGCTGTTAGGGGTATTAAACAGTTGGATTGGTTTCCAAACCATTCCTTCCCTATATTACTGTGAGTTGGAGGTTGGAGTACAAGGCCCTCCATCAGGAATAATTTGAAGGCTTCCAAAAGCCCTACTGACCTCTGAGTATCTCCCCTGCTAGCTTTCCATGTGGCCTGAAAGTTCTGTAACCTGGGTCAATTCTTAGGAATCAAGTATTTTCTCACTATGGGGGTGGGGGTATGCCCTCTTTTAAAATGCAAATCTGGAAGGGTGCCTGGGCCCATTAAGTGGGAACAATTGTGTGAGGAGCCACCACCTGCCCAAAGGCCGGAAATTCTGACAGCTCCTTCCTCAACCCCTTCTCACCACTGAGATTGGACAATATGCGCTCTCAGATATTGAATTTGGACAATGTGTGCGCTAAGAAACTTCTTAGGTGAAGATACCATTTCAAGTAAAGCTTATTTTCCATGAATGAAACAGGGTGCATGAGGTCATTGCTGTTTTTACTTTGTAAACTGGGTGGCCTCTGAAAGCCTCTTTAGAACACTTCAAAAAAAGCCTCCTCAAATCTTCCAGCCCCCTACCCCCTTCCCTTTGTTACTGAATTCTTACTGACCCCAAAGTTTTTCACTGAATGGAGAGTTTCCAAAGGGTCTAAAAAATACCTGACACAATTAGAGAACTGAAAACCAGGGGGTCAAGATGAATTGACCCTTGGTGAAGGATTTACATAAATAGGTCCTAACCTCTGGCTGTGAATAAAAGATAAAATGCCCCATTGGGGTCAGAACTGCAGTTCAAGGGCATTTGCAGGGCCAAGCCTGGCTTCTCTGCTATGTCAGGAATTCCAGGAATGCCACTGATCATTGTGTGTTGGGGGGGGGGGGTTGCAGCTAGGCTAACAGAAACCCAGCCCTGCCCACTGGGTGAAACTGCAGCTCTCCCACACAGCAACCTGCAAGTCCAGAGCGTGGGAAACCAGCAAGTTGAGAGAGGACCCAGAAGTAATGCCTTCTAAAATGGGAAAGATCCCGTCTCCTGAAAGGTGACCAAGTTCTTGTTTTAGATGGTGGTGTTAACCTGGGAGGTTGGAGGGGAGGTGGGTAAGAGAATGAGCATGTCCCCTTTGAAAAGCCCCTTTGTTCCCTCTGTGGAGCACAGCTCTGTGAGAGATATTTGCTCTTTACCTATAGATCAGATGATCAGTACTGGCCTTCTCTAGACTGAAGGCCTGCACCATCTCCTTCTGCAGGCTGCTACCTAAGAGAGAAATCTTACAATGGTGTTAAAAGATAATTCCCAAAAAAGGTAAAATAATGACCCTCATACAGATATAAAGATGAACATGTGTTAAAAGACTTTATTTTACTCATATAACTGAGGGAACCAGGCAGATGTAATAGCTGGTTTGAAAAAGAAGCAGCCCAGATTTATATGGAGTGAAGGAATATAGGGATGAATTGCAAAGGGAGGCAAATTGTTTATTGCTTTTTCTTTCCCCACAGGGAAGGAGGAAGTCAATTGAACCGGACAGGAGAGGATTTGCATATCTATCTGTGACCTACAATTTAGAGTGGTAAATAGCTCCAGTAGAATCAGCATCAGAACGCCAGGAAGCACATGCTATAGGCAATAAAGAGTTTTCCATTGAAGTATAAATTTTCTCTACAGGGGCAAGAAATGATGCTTTTTAAATATTGCCTTAAGAGAAGTGTGCCCTCTATCCTCCTACATCTCACCTCCCCCAACATACACATACTTTTGTAAGCAAAGAGGAGGGCTTGAGAATCTTGGGTCAAAGTTGACTCCCAAATTTCCACTATGTTCTACCTTACTTTTTTCCCTGCCACACAAAAATGCATACAATCTTCTTGGGTTGTTCCTTGGTGATTTGAGAAGGATTAAAAAGAGGCTGCTTTGATCATCTCATCCTGCTCTCTCTCACACAGTGTTGGCTCTAAAGAGAAAATACTAGGAGAATGGGAACTCAAGCCACTTGCTCTACAGCTGTTTGGGCCAGCACCTGCCCTAATCTTAATGGCCATCTGTGAGTTCATTTTGCTAGAATCTCCAAAGTGACCCATTATATCATATAAAACAAAGAACAGAGATATCCTGAATTTTCCTGGTTAGCATGTTTCCCTCTCCTGTTGTATCAAAGGAGTATGTTAAGCTTTCTAAAAGTACTAACTCTGACCTGATATCTAAAATAACAGATGGAGCCGGGCACCGGTGGCTCACGTCTGTAATCCTAGCACTCTGGGAGGCTGAGGCGGGCCGATCGCTCAAGGTCAGGAGTTCAAAACCAGCCTGAGCAAGAGCAAGACCCAGTCTCTACTATAAAATGGAAAGAAATTAATTGGCCAACTAATATATATAGAAAAAATTAGCTGGGCATGGTGGCGCATGCCTGTAGTTCCAGTTACTCGGGAGGCTGAGGCAGAAGGATCACTTTAGTCCCAGCTACTCGGGAGGTGGAGGCAGAAGGATTGCTTGAGCCCAGGAGTTTGAGGTTGCTGTGAGCAAGGCTGATGCCACGGCATTCTAGCCTGGGCAACAGAGTGAGACTCTGTCTCAAAATAAATAATAAATAAATAAATAAATAAATAAATAAATAAATAAATAAAATAACAGATGGAAATTTGGACTCTGGATGAAGCTCTTCCCCTATACCTGCATCTAAGTGGAGAGGCTGAGATTCAAAACAAAATCCTGTTGGAGAATTAATTACCATTTCTGGATATAATTTCTTATTTTTTATTGTTGTATAAGAAATCTCTAAAAAACATCTATTTTCAAACTGGGTAATATTGTTTTAGGCTCATTTATTTAAATAAAAGCAAACAGAAACAACAAACCTAATAGGCCAGTCCTTTATTAATACTGTCCACATTTTTCTCTGGAGTGGTGTTTGTGAGGCCATTTGCATGAGTTTTACTGTATTATCTAGTGAACAAAACCAAGACTGGTGATGCTGAGAAAGCATGAGGGGAAAAAAAAAGATATCACAGTGATGGCACATTTCCGCAGACTTCTATCCAAAAGTAAATTTGTGACCCACTGTTCTGTAAAGCACAGGGTAGATTCTTATACACAAAAACTGCCCTCAGAAGAGCCTGGGAGACCCCGGTCTGTGTAAAGGAATTTATGTTGGGCTTTCTTCACGTTGGCACACAGGTATGCGGGTGTGGCTTAGCCAACATTCCTTTCTGACTCATTACCCACATTTCCCCTCCCCTTTTCTTAGTGCCTGAGGCACTTTTTTTCTGGCTCTCCCTGGGCTAGGGCGGAGATTGCTGGCACTCAACAAAGAGAAGCTGTGCCCCTTTGCACTTTCCTTTTGTGGCTAGTCCTTAAGACTTGTTGCCAACCCCTATTAAAGTGGCATGGCACAGCTGCTACTGAGCTGAGAGCTCTCATCTGTCATGGGCTACTGTAGTACATGTAGACTCTTCTGTCAGTCCATCAGTCAACATGTATTTCTCAATGAGACAGTGAGATAGTAAAGGGAACCAGAATATGCCACCTCAAAATATGCCACTTTGGCATAAGAATTGTTTTGATTTTAAGGTAATTAGCTCTCTGCCCTCCCCCTTTCAGTCTAAAAGCAGGACATTAATTTCTCTTTGAAAATGTAATATCACAGTGTTAAAGGTCTGAAAAAGGGCAAAATGTATTACAAGTTGTCTCTTTAAAAACCACCACCATTTTTGGGAATTAAAACCTACATTCCTGTCCAAGGTCAGTAATGAAAGGTGCAGAAAAATGTTCTTTGTTCTTCATTTTTATTTTATTTTATTTATTTTAAACCACAGGAAATGGCTCGACAAAATTGACTGGAGGTCACGAGATCATCTGGAGATAAGGTAGACCAAAACCACCAACTACAGTTAAACAACAATAGCCCAAGGCCAAGACATGTGACACCGGTCCCAGAGACCTGAGCCCAACCTTTAAAACCCCCCAGTTTAAAAAGCTCTGTATTTCTGCTTAAAGGCAGGATGGTGGTTTTTCTGAGATGCTAATCTGCTGCCCTCCTCATTTTCTGGCAAATTAATAAACTTCTCTTTCCTTATCCTCAAACAACTTGTCCTTGTTCTTTGTTCTCACTGATTCTGCCTTGGGGACAAGTACTGAACTTTGGGTAACATTAACATATATTTCAATTTGTAACAGTGTCTTCCTCTCCTGTATCAGCAAGAGTACTGCTCTGGGGACAACTCTTAGCACCAGAGTCTCTTATCCACATAACATACCTTATTAAACAACCCTTACTTATCATACATTTCCTAGTCACCTTCTCATACTTTATCCCCTCCCCAGAATCCTCAGATCACTTTTCCTTTGTCTAGCCTAGGATGGTATATAAGCCTCAAATTCTAACTGTCTCCTTGAGTCACATTTCTTCGTGAATGTCTGTGACTACACATGTAATTAAATGGTTTTTTTCTCTTGTTAATCTGCCTTTTATCAGTTTGATTTGTGAGCCCCAACAACTGAAGTGGGCTGCTAGCATGGCCTAGAGCTACAGAAGCCATGGCAAATGAGGCCAACTTCCCACATCTGAGTAGGGGACTCAGGAATCTGGGAGAATCAATAGTAGGAATGGGAGCCAAGGATAAGGAAGAGCTTCAGGAAGGGTTTGAGAAAGAGGGACCATAAGCTTAGCATCTTAGATCCTGAAAAGAGGTTGAGGGAAAGGAAAAGATGGAGAAAGGTGTGTTGTGACATGAACCTACCCCTGTGCCTTGAATTCTTGGGAGTTTCTCATTGACTTCTGTGTCTTGTTGTTTCATATCTCTGCAAAGGGAAGATGAAATCTGTTGCCATATAGGTAATGGGGTTCGGGATATGCTACCTCAAATATGGCACCTTGGAATATTGAAGAAAATGGCAGAAACAGGAAGATTACTCTCACCTTTCCCCACCTTTCTCTCCTGAAGCAGATTGTAAAACCTAGGGAGGACTCTCTTACTTTCCCCTGTAGTAGGTTATAAGACCCTCATGTGAAAGCTGCCCTTTCTAGATACATTGAAAAGAAAGGAGCATCCTTATCTCTGAAGACAGGGGGACACAGAGAAGAATTCAAACAAAGAGGACTTGCTAAGTTCCCCCCAGTTTATTACCATTAGATCATACTCTTTGTCCTATCATATTTCTCCCTGACTGTTCATTCTTCCTCAAACTTAGCATGAAAACACACTAAGTTTATCTGTTTCTTTGGATCTTCATTTCCTTAGGAAGGCTCTCATGGCAAGTAACACTTACATTAAATAATCTTGTATGCTTTTCTCTTGTTACTCTGTCTTTTGTTATAGGGGCCTCAGCCATGAACCTAGCATAGGTAGAGAAAAAGATATTTTTCCTCTCCTATGTGAGTCCAGATGCAATCACTACCATTAGTAGTGTTTTGTTTGACTTTGACTGCTCAGGAAAAGTAATTGGATTTACTCTACCTTCCCCCGCCCCATTTTTATTAAACATATGATTTAGCATTGTGCTGGAAAAGCAGTGATTTGACCTCTTCATAGAGGCCCCTCTAACATGTTGCTTATTCTGAGATAAGTAAGAGATAGCAAGTAAGACCCTCATGGCCATGTATCCAAAGTGTGCTGCCTCAAGGGCCACTGTTCTGTACCAATGCTGTCTTACTGAGTCCCAGCAGTCCAGGAAAATTCTCTGGATTCGGACATTCCCACTGTGGGGGAGAAAAGAAACTTCCCCTTTGCCCCAGAAGGTTTATTGAAAGATCAACTCAAGATAAGGCAGATTAATGAGAGAAAGGGATTATAAATTTATTTACCATGCATACGGGGGCGAATCACAGAGTGATTACCTAATATCCCAATGGGGTCCAGAAGTTTATATACTCCCAATTTGGAAGGGAAGGGGAAATAAGGAATACAGATAATTCTGTTTAGGGGCAAGAAATGGTTGCTAGGGAGGATGAAAAGATACTTGGGAGAATGAATGGATGGGGGAAACAGATTGACTTGTAAATGATTCTTTTTGGAAATTAACCTGAGACACAGGTATTATCTTTAAAATGGGTTGGACCAGGTCTGGTTGCATTCTTGATCTTCTGTCTTGCAATATATTGAGATAACAGGGAGGGGAAGGAAAGGCAAATGTTCTTTTTGATGGGTCCATCTGGTTTTATGCAGATAGAGGGAAAGCCCCTTCCAATGCCTGTTGATCTCTAAGGGCCTTTGATTCAAAATACTCTTTATCCCAAGGAGTCATATTTTGGGGTGAAATTCCCTGAACTCCTTCACCATTATTCTGAAAATTCACTTTTCCTTTCTTGCACATGGAACTGCTTAGACAGAGTGCCTATATACCACTGACTATTATATAAAGCCATGGTCAGTGAAAGAAAGTAACTTTTTGAATCCAAGTCTTTGGGCTAATAACGTGGGGCCTGGGACTCCTGAGGTGTCAGAGGAAGGCACTAGGCTAGTCTCCCACTGAAAGCAAGCAAAGAAGAATCATTAGGGCAGCCATATTTATTGTTTGAATTTTATGTTTGCAATTTAATTGTATGGATCACAAAGGGGAAGTTCATGATGGTTTTTTATGGCATGTGATAAACCACAGCATTGCTATCCACAGCTTTTTTTTTCTCTCTTTATGATCAGTGGCTTCTCAGTAAAGTGAATATTTTGAGTTTTGCAATATCTTACATACAGATGGTAAAGAAGAAGAGTTTTTCCACTTTTTAAAGAGATAAGAGTAAAGCAGCAAAACCCTATATATCTGGAATATTTCTGAGGGGTATATGTTTATCAGAGCGTCCAGTGATTCTATGGCAAACTTAGTTTTCTATGATTTTTCTTAAGAACAATTTGTAAAAATATCCAATTATATTACAAACTACCTCCTGTGAATTATCTGTGATGTCTGCACTGATTTCTCCCTGAACATTTATATAGCTAGGATGTTTGAAAACTTGGGCACTATCTCCTCTGACATAAACAATTTTCTGTGAAACCTTTTCATGTTAACTTGAAGTACCTGATTCTCAAACCTGATATAAATCTTGCGTATTCTCTTCTCCCACAATGTCTTCTCTCACAATGTCTTTGACTCAACTGTTTTGCTATTATTCTCAAAGTATGTACTCTATCCTCCTAACCATGGGCCCAAATTCCCACAGAGAGTAGCAGAGGAATGAACATTGCTTTTCCTCCAAGAAGACTTTCCATCAGATCCTATCTCTGTGTTCTATGGATACTAGTTTGTATTGGGAAAGCAGTAGTACTCGCAATTTGGTTCCCTGTATTTAATTTATAACTATTTCTTGTTGGTGCCTTTTTTAACCTCAAAGAAGCAAAATGGCAAGCCCTAAATGCCTGTTTCTCTCCTCTTTTGCCCCAAGTTGGTATCTGTGGCTCATTCACATACATCACACTATAAAAATGCTGCCTTGTATATATATTTGAAAGATAGGGATGAGTTTGTAATGTTTTAGAGGCCTGATGCAGAGCTCTATCTAGTTTTTCTTTTTGTTAGTCAGCCTATTGTATCTGTCACAAAAACAGGTACTGTGTGTGTGTTAATAAATTCAGAACCAGAAACAAATAAAAATTATAAAGATTTAAATAACTGAGGAAAACTCACCAGATTCTGTCTGCTTTTTACCTTCTCATTTCTATACCTCTAGGTCTCTAGTGATCATAAAGGTGATCGAAGCCCTGAGCTCCTGATTTTATCACAAAGCTGTTCTTCTTTGTGGGTGCTTTGGTTCTGGAGATCGAGAATTGTAAGATCAGATAAAGCCATGTGGAGGGCTGAATGCTGGCTGGAATGACGTTTGGGGCACAGTTTATGCTGTTGGAGCATTTCCTGTGTGCCCTTTGAAATCTCTGAGCTTAGCTCTTCAAAGTGAGAGCTAACTTACTCTGCCTTCCCACTGAACACATGTATTTGCTGCTTATCATCATTTTTTGCCACCCCCACCCTTAATTGACTTAGCCAACATTAATTTATCAAAGCAAAAAGCATTGCTCTGAGTCATAAGTTACACTTTTACCTGGCATTATCTGGCTCTGTAGAAATGAAAGTATAAAAATAATGGAGGTTTTGTGCACAGTTCTATACACATGCACATATATGCATCTTTTTGCTTCATTCATCATGTTCTCGCCACTTCCATTTTCTTTCCACAACTCTTGCCCACTCGCACTCCTAGTAGTTTATTAGAAAGTTATATTTTCTCATGAGCCAGTGGGTAATTTTTCAAGTTGAACCCTATTAACCACTTCGGTACGGCGCTCACCAGCTGCGAAACCTTGCCCACAGCTGGCACTCACAGTCTGCACGATAGTTTGTGCTGTGCATTGACGACGAATCCGTTTTGCTCTTGTGTGATGAGGAAAGCTTTAAAGCACTGAAAGCTTCTTTTACTTTACAGGCAGCTTTACTTGTAATGTAAATCAGAATAGGTAACATATACACATGTTTTCATTACATTATTTTTAAATGTTCACAATTTTATTTTGATAAATGAAAAATTAGAAAAGTCATATCATGGCTGTCGGCTAAAGTCTCTGTGCACGTTCATCTGTGGCTATCGACTATAGTCGACGCTGGTACCGAAGTGGTTAACATTAGTTACAAATGCTTGTTTTTTCAGAAATTCCTCTGTCCAAAACTTTGTTTTAGATCAGAAAATGTATTTTTCTCTTTAGAGAACCAGTATAGCAAGAGGAAACTGAAGCTAATCTCTGGGAGTGCATTTGTGCTAACTTGCTGTACAATCAAATACAAATATAGGTCAATAAAAGCTGTTCTTTGATCTATTGCTACAAAGGATTCATTGTAAATACAATACTGGATGAGAGGGTTACAACTTTGTAACTGCCCCTTGTAAATAGTGCCTTTTCCACCCTTTAATACATGCCAGAAGTGATGCATTTGGCTTCAGCCTGCCTGGGTTCTACTTTGTTGATTTGTTTATTTATTTATTTTTATTTTTTTAAATGAGAGAGTTTATTTGGGGCTAAGGTTGAGGACTGCAGCCTGAGAGTCAGAGATTCAAGTGGCCCTGAACATATGTTCCGATTAGCAGCAAATAGTAACAATTAGGCTTTTATTTTTAATTTTTATTTATTTTTTATTTCAGAATATTATGGGGGTACAAATGTTTAGGTTACATATATTGCCTTTGCCCCACCAAAGTCAGAGCTTCAAGTGTGCCCATTCCCCAGACAGTGCTTACCACATCCATTAGGTGTGAATATACTCACCCCTTCCTCCCTCCTCCCACCTGCATGACATCTGATGAATGTTACTGCTATGTGTGCAAAAAGTCCCAATACGATAAATGCTGGCGTGGATGTGGAAAGGTAGGAACACTCATACATTGCTGGTGGGATTGCAAACTAGTACAACCCCTGTGGAAAATAATATGGAGATACCTCAAAGAGCTATAAGCAGAACTACCATTTGATTTTTTTTTTATGTTTTATTTATTTTTTTCTTTCGGCATATTATGGGGGTATAGATTTTAATGTTTCAATAAATGCCCTTTCCTCCCTCCCCCACAAGTCTGAGTTTCCAGCATGACCATCCCCCAGATGGTGCACATCTCACTCATTATGTATGTAATATACCCGCCCCCATCCCCCTTCCCACCTGCCCAATACCCTATTACTGTAGTACCTATGTGACCACTTAATGCTGTTCAGTTAATACCAATTTGCTGGTGAGTATATGTGGTGCATGTTTTTCCATTCTTGGGAAACTTCACTTAATAGTATGGGTTCCAGCTCTAACCAGGAAAATATAAGATGTGCTATATCACCGTTGTTTCTGAGAGCTGAATAGTACTCCATGGTATACATATACCACATTTTATTAATCCATTCTGGGATTGATGGGCACTTGGGCTGTTTCCACAGCCTTGCAATTATGAATTGTGCTGCTATAAACATTCGAGTGCAGGTGTCTTTTTTGTAGAGTGTCATTGGATCATTTGGGTAGATGCCCAGCAATGGGATTGCTGGATCAAATGGTAGATTCACTTGTATTGCTTTAAGGTATCTCCATATTGCTTTCCACAGAGGTTGAACTAGTTTGCAGTCCCACCAGCAGTGTAGGAGTGTTCCTCTCTCTCCGCATCCACGCCAGCATTTATTGTTCGGAGACTTTTTGATAAAGGCCATTCTCACTGGAGTTAAGTGATATCTCATTGTGGTTTTGATTTGCATTTCCCTGATGATTAGAGATGTTGAGCATTTTTTCATATGTTTGTTGGCCATTCTTCTGTCTTCTTTATAAAAGTTTCTGTTCAAGTCATTTGCCCACTTTTTAATGGGGTTATTTGATTTTTTCTTCCTATTTTTCGTGAATTCTAAGTATATTCTAGTTATCAGTCCCTTATCGGATGCATAGGATGCAAAATTTTTCTCCCATTCTGTAGGTTGTCTGTTTACTTTCATGACTGTTTCTTTGGTTGTGCAGAAGCTTTTTAGTTTGATCATGTCCCATTTATTTATTTTTGTTGCTGCTGTGATTGCCTTTGGGGACTTCTTCATAAACTCTTTGCCCAGGCCGATGTCTAGGAGAGTGTTTCCAAATTTTCCCTCTAGAATTCTAATAGTTACATACCTTAAGTTTAAGTCTGTTATCCAGCGTGAGTTGGTTTTTGTGAGAGGTGAAAGGTATGGGTCCTGTTTTAGCCTTCTACAGGTGGCTACCCAGTTTTCCCAGCACCATTTATTGAAAAGGGATTCTTTTCCCCAGCGTAAGTTTTTGTCTGCTTTGTCAAAGATAAGATGGCTATATGAGGATGGTTTTATATCAGGGTTCTCACATCTGTTCCACTGGTCCAATTCCTATTTTTGTGCCAATACCATATTGATTTAATTACTGCAGCTTTGTATTATAGTTTGATATCTGGCATATTAATGCCTCCCATTTTGTTTTTGTTGCCTAGAATTGATTTGGATATTCAGGGTCTTCTTGGTTCCATACGAAGCATAAAATTAATTTTTCTATGTCTGTGAAGAATGCTGATGGGATTTTGATAGGCATTGCATTGAATCTGTAGATCAGTTTGGGTAGTATAGACATTTTGATGATGTTGAGTCTGCCGATCCACGAGCATGGTATGGATTTTCATCTGTTTACATCCTCTGCTATTTCCTTTCTCAGTGTTTCATAGTTCTCCCTGTAGAGGTCTTTTACGTCCTTGGTTAAGTATATTCCTAGGTACTTTAATTTCTTTGTCGCTATTGTGAAGGGAATTGAGTCTTTGATTTGGTTCTCAATTAGATTGCTGTTGGCGTATATGAATGCCTCTGATTTCTGTGTATTGATTTTGTATCCTGAGACTTTACTAAATTCATTGATCAGTTCCAGGGGTTTCTTGGTTGAATCTTTGGGGTTTTCTAGATATAATATCTTATCATCAGCAAACAGTGAAAGTTTGATCTCTTCTGCCCCCATTTGGATACCTTTGATTCCATTTTCCTGTCTGATTGCTGTAGCCAAGACTTCCAGCACTATGTTGAACAGAAGTGGAGATAGTGGGCAGCCTTGTCTGGTTCCAGTTCTAAGTGGGAATGATTTCAATTTTTCCCCATTCAGTATGATGTTGGCTATGGGTCTGTCATATATGGCTTGTATCATTTTTAGGTATGTCCCTTCTATGCCTATTTTCTTACGTGTTTGTATCATGAAAGTGTGTTGAATTTTGTCAAAAGCTTTTTCTGCTTCTATTGAAAGAATCATGTGGTCTTTGTTTTTGCTTCTGTTTATGTGGTGAATTGCATTTATAGATTTACGTATGTTGAACCATCCCTGCATCCCTGGGATGAAGCCCACTTGGTCGTGATGGATTATTTTTTTTGATAAGCGTCTGGATTCGGTTAGCTAAGATTTTGTTGAAAATTTTTGCATCTATATTCATTAGGGATATTGGTCTGTAGTTTTCTTTTTTTGTTGCATCCTTTCCTGGTTTTGGTATCAGAGTAATATTCGCTTCATAAAAGGTGTCGGGGAGGTTTCCGTTCTTCTCGATGTTGTGGAATAGTTTCTGCAAGATAGGTACTAGTTCTTCTTTGTAAGTGTGGTAAAATTCGGGTGTGAAGACATCTGGACCGGGACTTTTCTTTTTAGGGAGATTTTTAATTGCTGTTTCTATTTCAGCTGTTGAGATTGGTCTGTTCAGGGAATCTATTTCTTCCTGGTTGAGCCTAGGGAGGCTGTGTGTTTCTAGAAATTTGTCCATTTCCTCCACATTTTCTAGTTTGTGTGCATAAAGATTTTTGTAGTATTCATAAATTGTATCTTGTATCTCTTTGGGATCAGTTGTGATATCTCCTTTTTTATTCCTGATGGAGCTTATTAGAGATTTCTCTTTTCTGCTTTTCGTTAGCTTAGCCAATGGTGTGTCAATTTTGTTTATTTTTTCAAAGAACCAACTTTTTGTTTTATTAATCTCCTGATAGCTTCCCTGTTTTCAATTTCGTTTAGTTCTGATTTGATCTTGTTGATTTCACTTCTTCTGCTGGGTTTGGGGTTGGTCTGTCCTTCTTTTTCCAGCTCTTTGAGTCGTTTCATTAGATTGTCTATTTGTGATCTTCTTGACTTTTGGTTATAGGCATTTATGGAGATAAACTTTCCTCTCAGAACTGCCTCAGCTGTGTCCCAGAGGAGTTGATAACTTGTCTCTCTATTGTCGTTTTCTTCATAGAATTTTTTTATTTCCATCTTGATTTCCTCATTTACGAAGTAATCATTAAGTAGGAGGTTGTTTAATTTCCACGTTTTTGTGTAGAAATGTGAGTTTCTGTTAGGGTTGATTTCTAGTTTTATTCCACTGTGATCTGAGAAGGTACATGGTATGATTTCTATTTTTTTAAATTTCTTGAGATTTTCTTTGTGTCCTAGGATATGGTCAATCTTAGAGAATGTCCCGTGAGCTGATGAGAAGAACGTATATTCAGTGGATTTGGGTAGAATGTCTTATAAATGTCAGTCAGATCCAATTGTTCCAGGGTTTTGTTTAAGTTCATTATTTATTTATTAATTTTCTGTTTGGAGGATCTGTCTTGTGCCGTCAGTGGGGTGTTGAAATCTCCGGTGATTATGGAGTTGCTATTAATCTATTTGCTTAGATCCAGTAAGGTTTGCTTTATGAAACTGGGTTCACCTAAGTTGGGTGCATATATATTTAAAATTGTTAACTCTTCTTGTTGAAGTGTGCCCTTCACCATTATATAATGACCCTCTTTGTTTTTCACTACTTTTGTTGGTTTAAATACTAAATCGTCTGAAATTAGAACTGCCACGCCAGCCTTCTTTTGGCTTCCAATTGCATGGAATACTGATCTCCACCCTTGTACTTTTAGTCTATATGCATCCTTGCAGGTTAGATGTGTTTCCTGAAGACAGCATATACTTGGCCTGTATTTTCTTATCCATTCAGCCAGCCTATGTCTCTTGAGTGGAGAGTTTAAGCCATTCACATTTATTGAGAGAACTGATAGGTAAGGTAGATTACTGTTCATTCTGTTGGGTTGGATGTTGTTGCTTTGATTTCTCTCTTGAACCATTGTATTATCTGGCCTTTAATCTTTGGGTTTTGGTTGTTTTTGTATTTGTGAGTTTTTATTATGGTGCTCCATGCGTAACACTGTTTTGAGTAGTTCTTGTAGAGCTGGTCTTGTCTTGGTGAATTTCCTGAGACTTTGCTTGTCTGAGAATGTCTTTATTTCTCCTTCATATATGAAGCTTAGTTTCGCAGGGAATAATATTCTAGGCTGGGCATTGTTTTGTTTCAGAAGAGTGAGATTGGGGCCCCAGTCTCTCCTTGCTTGTAAAGTCTCATTGGAGAAGTCTGGTGTTATTCGAATTGCCTTTCCCTTGTATGTTACTTGCTTCTTTCATCTTACAGCTCTTTGAAGGGCCTCTTTAGTTGATATTAGGGTCAGTATGATGACTGCGTGTCGTGACGTCTTCCTGTTTGCATTGAGTCTCCCAGGGGTCCTCTGAGCTTCTTGAACTTGTATATCGAGATTTTGAGCAAGGCCTGGGGAATTTTCCTCTATTATATCTTCAAATAGCTTGTCCAACCCTTGAGTGTTGTCTTCTTCCCCTTCTGGTAACCCTATGACCCTCACATTAGGATTCTTCACATAATCCCACATCTCTTGTAGGCTTTGCTCTTTCGCTTGTTTCCCTGCTCTGTCTCTGTGACAGTTTTATGTAGTTGGAGGGTGTTATCTTGAATCTCTGAGATTCTTTCTTCTGTTTGATCTACCCTGTTCTTGAGACTTTCCACTGTGTTTTGTAGTTCCCTGAATTGATTCTTCATTTCCAGGAGTTCGGTTAAACTTTTCTTCATTGTGTCTATTTCTTTAGTGAACTTTTTTTCTAGGTCCTGGAGGCTTTTTGTGGTTTCTTTGTGTTGGTTATTGAGTTGTTGTTTCAACTCGGTTAGTGTTCTTATGATCCACATACCAAATTCCTCTTCTGTCATATTGGTTGCCTGATTTTGGTCGGTGTCCGTTTCTAGGGGGCTGGTGCTCCTCTTTGGGGGTGTGTTTCCCGTTTGGTTCTTCATATTTCCTGAGTTCTTTCACTGATGTCTTCCCATGTCGATCTGTTGTTGTTTCTTTCCTTTAGGTTTTTGTTTGGGTATTCACACACCTTGTTTAGTTTCTGAGCTGTTAGGTGGTGTCTGTGGGTGAGATTCGACCACTCTCTGTATATTGAGTCAGTGGGTGCCGTGAAAAGGCTATGCAGGATGCCCTCCCTGTCAGTAGGTGGCGCTTGCTTGGAGGAACAGGCTTTGCTGTTGTTTTTGTGTCCTGTTATCAGCTCTTGTTCTGGGTGGAGCTTGGTTGGGTAATCCTGCCCTCAGGCACCACCAATGTCGTTAGCAGGGGTCAAAGTTCAGTTCCCTGCTTCCAGGAAAAGCTGTCAGGACGGGGCTGGAATGGTCCCGCTCAGCCAGAAAGTCTGCTTGTTGGGGTGGGGCTGTCTGAGACCCGCAGTCTGGAGTGGGCCTCGCTTCTTTCCACCCTCCCCAAATCCGCAGCTACTCCTGGGCCTCTGCCAGCAGACCAGACCACACGCCACCAGGCCTCCCCGGACTGTGATTCCCAGGCGGGCAAGTTCCCTGCGCAGGAACACCACCTGGGCTGGGCGCACGGCCTCCCTTTGGGGGGAGGGTTGCCCTCTAGGACGCTGATCTGCCCCTGAAGGCACACACACCTCAGTAGGCTGTTCATGTATATCCCTTCTGTGCCCCGGGCAATGCTAGCCCTCTGTGCATGGGATCTGGTCTGCAGGTCCGACCTCTGGGTCCCAGATTTCAAACTGTATCCCCATCAGGGAGAGGAGTTCTGGTCCCAATTCACCCACAGGGAGCCCAAGCTGCGTCTATGTCTCTCAGCCTCTGAGTCGGGATCGTTCTCCTGGGAACACGGTGCCAGCAGCACCTGGGAGGGAGGGCGGGTAGGGAGCTCACAGTCTGATTTCCCCTTAGTCAACTATAGGGTCCCAAAAGGGAAGGTCCTATTCCCTGGAGGTGCCTGTGGCTGGTGGCTTTATTGTCTCTCTGGGCAGCCGTGGGTAGGGTCCGCGGAGGGGAGAAGAAGGCAATATGATGCCTGCCACTCGGCTCGGTTCTGTGCACTCGGAGGTGCCCGGAGGGAGTTGGGAGCCTGGTGCTGTGTCTGCTACAGGCTCACCGCTAGCTGGCGGTGGCCGTCTCTGGGCTGGTGTCCGCAGGTCTCTCCACCCGCTGGTGAGCCCACCAGCCTCCCAAATGCAGGGGAGGGGAAACGTCAAATTCACCTACCCTTGCCGCTGGTCTTTGGGCTGCTCCGGCGGTCTCAGTTTCCAGTTCTCCTCCGCAGCCTCCTCCCGTGGAGTCTCCCGGGGGCTCAGGTACCCCTCCTTCCAGCCCTCGTCCACTGTATGCTTGTCTTCTTGCTTCTTTTTTCTAATTTCTGCTAGAATCTGTCTTTTCTGCAGAGACACTCTGTCTGGCAGTGTTTCTCGTCCGCAATCTTGATCAATGATTTGTTTATTTTTTAAATAGCTACCCACAGTAAACTTTAATGTGGAGTATCCTCATAGAAGAATAGCACTGAGGTAGAGAAATACCCTTAAAACAACAATAATAGCAACAAAAGCTCAGTAACAAGAAGTTAATAAAACCAAACAAGGTCAATGTTTCTATAGATAACCATTTGAGTTAACACCTGTTATTATGTGTTTAGCACTGTCCAAGGCATTTTAAAGAATGCAAAAATACATGGCCAATGACCTAAAGATATTTAATCTCCTGTTACGGGATGAAGATATTGGAATGAATAACATTAACTAAAATGGGAATAAAGACTTCTACCTTAAGACATGATGTTTTTCAGGGAAACAGAATTAATATGATATGACTGGAGCTAATATATTATCATGAGGGGAGAAGTAGAATATTGGTACTTGTGGCTACAAATTTGGCAGGATTCAAATATTGAAAGCGATTTGTATGTCAAGTAAAAAGCTTTAATTTTATTCTATAGACAATGGGGAGTTAACCATTGAAGGATTTTGAGTAGGAGAATGACATAACAACATTTATATTTTAGAAAGATAACTCTGGCAGTGTTGTGGAGGGTGGAATTGAAGGATTTAAAAGTATTCATTTGTGATGTTACATGTCCATTGAGTTTAGTAGATACCAACCAAACACATTCCATTTCTGAAATAATAATTTAAAAAAAGACTTCTTCTTTATCTGCCTCACTCAGTGATTGTATATGGAGGCATGTTTCTTTTTACTTGTAAATGTATAATCTTTATAATTAAGTACCAAAGCAGAACAGCTCGTTGAAAAGGTCACTGTTTAAATCACAGAACCTATCTATGTGTGACAAGCAAACAACCCATGGTGGCAGGGGATTTGGAGCCAGTTTCTACTGAGTGCTGATGTGAGGCTGGTGTGAACCATAGAAAGCTTTGTGGGAGAACAGGGTAAAGGCCCTGGAACCAGAGACAAAGTGATATGCCCTTGACTGTGTATTTCAGGTTTCCACAGTCAGCATCTAACCCTTCCTCCTGTTGCCTGCCTTGTAAGACTGGAGGAAAAACTGGAACCCAAGAGATACAACTCCAAAGTTGCTGGAGTGTCTGGACAAATAATAGAAAAACATTTTCCTTCCTTCCTCCCTCCTTCTCTTGCTCCTTTGCTTCCTTCCTTTCTCCATTCTTTCCTTCTGTCGGGGAGGAACAAACTTCTCTGTGCTCTTAGGTTCAATATCTGGGACTTGCAAATTAAACTGACAAAAGACAAACTAACAAGAGAACAGGTGCAATTTGTATTCAGTATTTTTATGTATACAAAAATTCACAAAAAAGTGAAACTCAAAGGAGTGGTTATAATGAAGGCTTATAGATCATTTTAACAAAGGGTAATAAATTGTGAATGGAAAGAGAGTTTGGGCTTTTAGGGGTGATAAATTGTAGAAAAGTCACTATGAAATATATGGGGGAACTAATAGAAGATAAGGATTATTTTAGTTCTGTTTATGCAGACTGATCTAAACCTCCCATCTTCAGTGATAAGAGTTACTCTTCTCTTCCTGATAGAGAGAGAAAAGTCTCATGAGAAATTTATGCCCTGATTTTAGGCAGATAAGGGGAGGGTAGAGAACTTTTTCCTGGATCTGTTGATTCGCAATTACTTTCAGCTGCAAATAATCTTTATGCCAAGGTGGCATATTTTGTGGCGGTGTATTCTGATCCCCTTCACTTCCAATCCTTTTTTATTTTTGTTTTTTAGATGTGTCTGGGTATGAGGAGAGCAGTTGGGAAGGTGTGGATTCTATAATCCTTAACACACACTGATTTGTATTACATGGATAAAGACTCCAACTCTCAGATTCCATTTAGATGACATCCCTACGGAGTTTACCTTGCTTGCTGTCATAGTCAGCCTTCAACTGTGGACCAGTCACTTAAGCCAAATTGATCATCTAACAAGTGATAATGCATATGAAAACACTTATAAACCATAAAGTGCTAAGAAAATATGAATGATATGATTTCAGTCTTTACATTAGTAAAGTGAATCTTTCAAAAGTGACTTCTCTGCTGTTTCCTATAAATGCAGCACTGCCCTCCTTTCCCCTCCTACCCCTACTCTGGGTCATTGGGGAAAAGATGGAGCAAGGGAACTGTCTTTTTATGGTTCATACTGAAAATCAAAAGAGGCCTAATTTTCCTTCAGTCTGAATCAGTAACTCTCATTAAAAAAAATTTTTTTTTGCCTTGATCTACATTGCAATCAGTATGCACTTGCGTGTAACACATTCTCATGAACAAACCCACTCGACAAAGCATATTGGACTATATCATTGCTATAGTGACAACCATGACTCTGCTCTAATCTGCAAAAGAGCACATCATTCAAGTACTTCCATACTTTATTGTTATTAACAAATTACTTATGACTCATCTCATAAATGACCCAGCAACATCCATGATTGTGACTGTTCCCAGCCTCAGTCTGGTGATCAGACAACAGAATTGTTCTGTCTTACTTTGCATTGATTCCAGTTCTGGGAAACTTCCAGATCCTTTCAGTTCAATAGATTTCTATTCAATTCCACAGACACTGAGCACCTACTATACTCAGAAACTCAGATGGGCTCAGGGAACACAGACATAAAACAGACCTGATTTCCACCTTCCTGATGCTCACAGTCTAGTGACACATTACTTGATAACACTTTCCCCAGCTCCCTCTATCTTTCCATTGGCCCCTTCTGGTTCCAGGTTTCTCTTCCACAACCCCCCTCCGCTGAGATCCCAGCAAGGTTTGTAGACCTTTCAGAGGTGTCTGAAATTCCTCTTTGCTCTCATAGCCCTCTGAATTTACATCAACTTGAGGTGCATTGTATTGTGTTTTAGGCTATGTGCCAGGGCCTATGTGCTCAATCCTGTTTAATCCTCACAACCCTATGAAGTTAAGTGCAGATGGGGAAACTAAAGCTAAAAAAGCCAAGTATTGGCAGGGAGGCAAGATGGCAGATGAGAAAAACCTCCAGCCAGAGTGTCTCTGCAAGAAGGAGACATTTTAGATGAAAGTGAACAAACAAACAGGCAGACAAACATAGATCAGATGAGGGTTGGAAGAAACGGTGCCTGAAAATATAGGAGATTCCATGGGAACAAGTTGAACAGAGCAGAACTGGAAGGAGAAAGGCATCTGCAGGGTCCAAACCCCAAGAGGCTTGGAGATCAGTGACAGGCATAGGTGGAGCAGTTAAATTTCCCCTCCCTTGCATCTCAGACTGCTGCCGGGCTCCTGAGCTGCTGGAGAGACCTGCCGACACCAGCCCAGAGATGGCCACCGCCAGTGAGCGGTAAGCCTCTTGCGGACAGGGCACCAGGCTCCCAGCTCCCTCAAGGCACCTCCTGACCCAGAGACCTGAGCCAATCGGCAGGCACCATATTGCTTCATTCTCCCCTTTCCCTCCCCTACCTGTGGTGAGAAAGACAATTTAGCCACTACCTGGAGGTACCCACAGGGAATGGGACCTTTCCATTTGGGACCTAGGCAGTCTTTATGAAAAAGACCCCAAAGGCAATCACAGCAACAATAAATATCAACAAATGGGACCTGATCAAATTAAAAATCTTCTGCACAGCCAAGGAAACTATCACGACAGCTAAGAGATAACTTACAGAATGAAAGAAAATATTCCCATGCTACACATCTGATTAAGGGCTGATAACTAGAATCTATATAGAACTCAGGAAAATCAGCAAGTAAAAAATCAAACAACCCCATCAAAAAGTGGGCAAAGGACATGAACAGAAATTTTTCAAAGAAGATACACCAGGCCAGCAAACATATGAAAAAATGCTCAACATCTCTAATCATCAGGGAAATGCAAATCAAAACCACAATGAGATATCACTTATCTCCAGTGAGAAAGGCTTTTATCAAAATGTCCCAAAGCAACGAATGTTGGTGTGGATGCAGAGAGGTAGGAACACTCCTACACTGCTGGTGGGACTGCAAACTAGTACAACCTGTGTGGAAAGTAATATGGAGATACCTCAAAGAGCTAAAAGCAGGACTACCATTTGATCCAGCAATCCCATTACTGGGCATCTACCCAAAGGAAAAATAGACATCCTATAAAAAAGACATCTGCACTAGAATGTTTATAGCAGCACAATTCACAATTGCAAAGTTATGGAAACAACCCAAGTGCCCATAAATAAATGAGTGGATTAATAAAATGTGGTATATATATACTATGGAGTTCTAGTTAGCCACAAAACACAATGGTGATCTAGCACTTCTCATATTACCCTGGATAAAGCTGGAGCCCATCCTACTAAGTGAAGTATCACAAGAATGGAAGAACAAGCACCACATGTACTCACCATCAAATTGGTGTTAACTGATCAACACTTGTGTGCACATATAATAGTAACATTCATCGGGTGTCAGGCAGGTGGGAAGATGAGTATATACACACCTAATGGGTGAGGTGTGCACCGTCTGTGGGATGGACAAGCTAGAAGCTCTGACTCAGGTGGGGCAAAGGCAACATATGTAACATAAACATTTGTATCCCCATAATATGCCGAAATAAAAAAAAAGAAAAAAAAGACTTAAGAGATATATTAACCAATCACAATCTAGAACGCTTATTTGGCTCCTGATTTAAACACATGTAAATAAATAAAAACATTTGACATATATGAGACAATTGGTAACTTAAACATTGATAGGCTATTTTATGATATATGATATTAAATGGTTCTTGTTAGATTTTGGGGAAGTATTATAATGGTAGTTTTACAAAGTCAATTTCTTTTATTTCTAAATACTAATTTAGAATCTTTTATTTCTGCATACTAATATAATGATATAATATCTGGGATTTGCTTCAACATGGGAAGGAGAGAAGTGAAGGTATAGATGAAATAAAATTAGCATGACTTGGTAATTCTTGAAGTGGTGATACATGGAGGGTCATTATATTGTACTACTTTTGAATGTGTTTGAAGTTCTCCCTAATAAAACATTTTAAAATATATGAGGTTTAATGAGCAAGAGCAAGACTGGGTCTCTACAAAAAATAGAAAAATTAGCCGGGCATGGTGGCACATGGCTGTAGTAAGTCCCAGCTACTCAGGAGGTTGAGGCAGGAGGATCGCTTGAGCCCAGGAGTTTGAGGTTGCTGTGAGCTATGATGACACCACTGTACTCGAGTTAGGGTGACAGAGCAAGACTCTGTCTCAAGAATAAAGAAATATTTAGGTCATTAAATATGAAATGTCCGATTTTGAATCAAAAGTGTAGTTTATTCTATCTCAAACAAGAAGCAGTACAATTAATCAAAGTATACACCTAAATTATTGACACAGTTTTGCCATATTAACAGTAGCTTGTTTATGCCAGCAGCAAAGAAGCCCGGAGAGCAAGTGGCAATGAAATTGCAGCATTTTCTACAGCTTGTGAATTGAATAGTTTTCCTTGCAAGAAGTAGTTCAAAGTCTGGAAGAAGTGGTAGTCATTTGGTGCAAAGTCTAGTGAATATGGTAGATGGCAGTGAGTTTCCAAGTCCAGCTGTTGTAGTTTGGGCAGTGTTATTTGTGCAACAAGTGGTCAAGTTTTGTCTTGCAAGAGGATTGGCCTGTCTCTGCTGACTGATCTGCTTAATTGTAATCGTCATTATTACATCCAGCTGGTTGCAGTAGACATCCACTGTAATTGATCGACCAGGTTCCATGAAGCTGTAGTGGATAACAGCACTGGACCACCAAACAGATACCATTAGATTTTTTTGGATGAATATTTGGTTTTGGACTGATTATTCATCTTTATCCAGCCATTGTGCTGAATGCTTGTGATAATGAAAAATAATCCATTTTTCATCACATGTAACAATACAGTGTAAAAATAGTTCGCCTTTATGTTGTGACGGCAAAGAAAGGCAAGCTTCCAGATGATTTCTTTTCTGTCGCTCATTTAATTCATGCAGAACCCATCTATCCAGGTACTTTACCTTCCTCATTTGTATCAAATATTCCAATATTATTGGATTAGTCATGTCAGACCTTGCTGCCAATTCACATGTAGGTTGTGATGGATTCGCTTCCACTACAGCTTCCAGCTCATCTTTATCCACCTTGGACTCAGGTGGCCCACGTGGCTCATTTTCAAGATTAAAATCACCAGAATTGAACTTCTCAAACTGTTGACATACTGTGCATTCTTTAGCCATATCTTTCCAAACACTTTGTTGATATTTTGAGCATCTCTGCTGCACTGGTTCCACAATAGAACTCATATTCAAAAATAACATGAATTTTTTACTTATCCATGCTTTCACAAAAATTGCTCTTAAAAAAATTTGAAAGATAATCACAAACCAAAACATGCATTTGAAAGACTGAGGATGTACCATCACAATAAATATACAATAAGACTCATCAAAGTGAAATGTCAGAGATATCAACTGTCACAAATAGTGCTTAAGGAAATCGGACATTTCATACTTCATAACCTAATACTATATGTGAGCCTTAAAAAACCTTAGTGTTAAAGTCACTGACTCCTCTCATATCCATAATCTGTCAGAAAATTCAAAATATATTTAAAGTTGGTTACAACATGATGTCTATAGTTAATAATGTATTGTATACATGAAAATTGCTGAGTAGTTTGTAAGTGCTCTCACCACAAATAAATATGTGAGCTAATGTATATGTTAATTATCTTGATTTAGCCAATCCACAAAGTATATATATTTCAAAATATCATGTTGTACACCATAAATATATATAATTTTTGTCAATTAAAATAAATAAATGCTTAGAAAAAAATTGGGCCACTTCTTATCACCTCTGCCACTACCACTGTGGTCAAAGCCAACATCATCTCTCAGCTTCTTAATTAATCTCCCTTCTTTTGCCCTCATCCTTTTGAAAGTCTATCTTCAACACAGCAGCTTAGAATGAGCCTTTCAAAATATAAGCTAGATCATATTTTCTATGCTCGAACCTTTCAATAACCTTCCCCTCTTGTGCAGTGTAAAAGCAGAATCCTTAAATAGCACGCAAGCCTTCTGTGATCTTGGAACTCATCCTTACTCCACTAGAGGCACAGTGGCCTCTTTGCTGACTGTTCCCTGTAAATACCAAGCATGCTCAGGGCTTTGCACTTGACATTCTCTCTCCCTAAAAGGTTTTTCCTTACATAACTTTTAGGTCTTTGCTTAAATATTACTTTCTTAAGTGAAATCAGCCTGTTTATATTTGCAAATCCCTGGATTCCCTATCTCCCTCACCTGCCTTATTTTTTCCCATGGCATTTAGCCCTATCTGACATAATACTTTATATATTTTATAACACTTATTTGCTTGTTTATTGCTTGTTACAACAAAATGTAAGCTCCTTGAAGTCAGTGATTTTTTCTTTGTTTTGTTCACTGCTATATCCCAAACATACAGGACAGTACCTTATGAGTAGTAAGCACTCAAAAAATAAATATCTGTTGACTAAATAAATACATGCATATATGTTGACTCAAAAAAAGCCAACTACCTTGTCCAAGGTCACATAAACAATAGCAGAAGAGCTATGGCCTGAACTAGGCAGTCTGACTCCAGAATCTTTGTACTAGTCTAAGAATTAAAATGTGGTGCCCATGATGTATAACCATAGAGTGTGTGGTATTTAAGCAAATATGTGATTTTGGCCATGATATTTGAAGACACTATACAGGTACTTCTGTTTCCACATATCCATGATTCATGGTCTTAAGAATATTTTATGACTGTTATATCTACTGAAATCTTGATATATTTATAACAAGTATTTTTTAAAACTAGAAATAAGTTTGAAAGGACCCAGTGTTGAACAACCCTCTCCCCCATCTCCCTCTACAAGGTGTACCAGGCTACTAGCCTGATTAATGAGCACATTTCCCATGAGGGTCATCAACTTGTTGATGACATAGGACCCCAGGCCAGAAGCCCACACAGTGGATTTGAGCATAGGGCAAAGCCCTGGAATCTGAGCAAAGGCTTTTGTAGAGAAACAGCATCCACTGTCTACATAAAGAGGCTTGGCTTTCCTTTGTTTTGTTTCTGTTATGAGAACCAAGGGCTGCCTGATATACCAAGTAAGGTGGAATCAATGAGAGTGACATTTCACGAATGGAGACATCAGTATTAGCTTTATCTGCAGCACCTACCACCTGTAACCCTTCATGAAGCTTTGCATTCTGTAAATACAAATAGATTTTTCAAACGACTTTGCATTTAAAATTGCCCAGATCTGGAAGAAATTGGTGGTTACCATGGTAGCCAGTCTACATAGCAGAAAAAAATTTAACATATTATTTTCTTTGCATGAACTTCAATTAATAACTTGTGGGGAGCTTCTACAGAATATGCTGAGATCCATGGGTTAAGAATTTGGCATGTAATCTATCACTTACCTATGAAAGGCTAAGGCCAAGAATTTGAAGGGCCATATAGGGGACCTGTAGGGTCTCTGGAACTCTACACATTTCTGGCATAAGTGGTGTTAAGAGGCAACCAAAGCTGGCAAAAATCCTCAAAGGAATATAAACATGCCATGTGTTCAAGAATACTCATGCATAATAAAAAGATAGGCACAGTGTTGGAAGAAGTAATGCTTCCTGTTCGAAAGCTCACTCATGAAGGAGGAAGTTTCATGTGCTTTTTGTCCCTCTGTTCTTCCTTTACTGCCTTCTTTGGTAATAAGTGGATATTTTCTAATGTATCATCTTAATTACTTTATTGGTTTTTAAAAGCACATCTAGTTTTTATTCAGTGGTTACTCTAGGGATTACAATACATATCTTAATTTATTAGAATGCACTTTAGATTTATATTAACTCAATTCCAGCACACATAGTAACTTTTCTACAACAGAGCTCCTTTCATTTCCTCATCCTTTGTGTTATTGTGTAGCAAAGAATTTAACCTTTACCTTTACTTGTTGGCCATTTCTGGGACTATTTATTTTGTTCTATAGCTTTGAGTTAAACATTTGGTGTTATTTTCTTGCTCCAATATAGCGTCATATCTTTTATCTTCCTTTTTCCTGTTATTGTCACATGTATTACTCCCTTCGTATTATAAGCCCAGTAATATTATTTTATAATTATTGTTTTAAATAATTGTTTTTTAAATCTGTTAAGAGAAATAGAAATTATATAATTATAATTTTAAAATAATCACAACATAATTATCTTTACCAGTGCTCTGTTTTTTTGAGTGGATCCTATTACTGTCTGATGTTTTTTCCTTTTGGCCTCAAGAACTTCCTTTATTATTTCTTGTAAGTCAGGTCTGTTAGCAATTAATTCTGTCAGTCTTTGTTTTTATGGTAATGTTTTTGTTTCACCTTCATTTAAAAATTTTATTTATGTTTTATATTTAGAGATAAAGTTCTAGCTATGTTGCCAAGGCTGGAGTGCAGTGGCTAATGAATAGGCACAATAATAGTACACTACAGCCTCTCACTCCTGGCCTCAAGTGATCATCCTGCTTTAGTTTCCTGAGTAGCTGGGACTACAGGCACACACCACCATGCCTCACTCACCTTCATTTTTGAAAGAGTTTTGCTGCATACAGTATTCTTGGTTCACAGATATTTTTCTCTTCTATACTTTGAATATGTCATTCCCCTGTTTTTTGGCCTCCATTTCTTATGATGAGAAGTCAGTTATTAATCCTATTGTGATTCCATTATACTTGATGAGTCATTTTTCTCTTGCTGACTTCAAGATTTTCTCTTTGTCTTTTGCTTTCAACAGTTTCACTATTGTAGAGGTAAAGGGAAAGCTTCTCCCTTGCCCTCTGAAGGTTCACTGAAAATCACTGGCATGAGGCAGATTAATAGGAGAAAAGGAATACAAATTTATTTAACGTATATACATGTAAGCCTTCAGAATGGAGACCCAACTCCTATAGTAACCTTTAAATTACAGTTATTATACTTTTCAATGCTATATCTTCCCATTGGTTCTTTTAAAAATGTTTATGCCTTTACTGATAATCTTCATTTCATGAGCCATTGTCATCATACTTTTCTTTATTTCTTTTTTTTTTTTCTTTTGGTATATGTATACAATGGAATCTTTATTTCTTTAGACATGTTTTCCTTTAGTTTTTGAACATATTTATAATAGCTGCTTTGAAGTCTTCCTTTGCTAAGTCCAACATCTGGAAGTTTCTATTGCTTGGTTTTCCCTGTGCATGGGTTGCAGTTTCCTGTTTCTTTGACTATGTTACCATTTTTTTTGAAAATTATGCGTTTTAGAGCATATATTGCACTGACTCTAGATTCTGAGTGCCCTATTTCACATCCTCTCCTTCAAGGCTTCTTCTTGTTACTGTTGGAATTTTTGTTTATTTGCTTATTTGTTTACGTGACTTGCCTGGGTTAATTCTGTGAAATCTATTTCTCCTTCAGTGTATAGCCTATGATATGACTGCTCAGTTTTTTCCCTTATTCTTATTTTAAGCCTGGCTTCCTAGACGTCATCCCTGTTAAGAATAGTTTATTGGTGCATCTATGATTGTCCAGAGGTTGTGCTTATGCCCCTTGATCCAGTAAACCTTCCACCCTTTGCTGTTGGATTAATCTGCATGTGGCTTGGGGACTACTTTCAAAGTTTAGAGAATTTATCAGTATGTTCCACATTTAGTCAGGGACTGGAAGCCCACATGTACCCTCTCTTGATGCTTCTGAGAGGGCACAGTCTTGCACATGCACACAGCCTTCTGGAACACTAGGGATGCGTATGATCTTGGCAGGGCCCTCTTTGACCGTCTCTTTTGCTAGATCTCCCGGTTAAACTTCTGGCTGCTCTGCTATTTTGTTTGCCTGTACTAGTACCATGGAACTATTAGCCTTCTCTGATTGCTAGCCAGTATGATCTCTATTGTTTTCAAGAACACTGGAGGCATAGATTTCTGCACACTCTGTTCCAAATAAAGTCATCCCTCTCAGGCAAGGCCTCAGATCTGTGGGTCTTCACAGTTTCACATGTCCCCACCCCAAAAAAGAGAGTTGGAGTAATAGGGACATGTAGTAGCAGTTATTATTTATGACCTTCTCTTCTTTCCCAGAGTCAATTCTCTGTTTGATAGCTCCAGAGCTACAGGATGGGGGTGGGGTGGGAGAGTGACTGGCCTTCATGTGCCACTTCATAACTTCCACATTATGGAACCAGAGCTGAAGGAGGATGGGAGATATTGGTCTTTGTGGGCTGCCCCAACCACCCAGAATAGATCTTCCATAACACAGGATTGGAGGGGCTGGGACAGCCCCTGGCTCAAATGCCATAGTCTCTCATAGTTCTTATGGAGATTCAGTAGATATTCAGTAGATATTCTTGAATTAATGCTTCTCAATTTATTTTATGCCCTTTGGTCATTTTCCAGAGCCTTTAAATAGTTTTTATTTTTGACTGTTTTCCCCAGTTTTATCTCCATTTCTCTGGGCAGATGATTTGCTTAACTCCTTATACAACCACTCTGGAAGTCTTACCTCCTATCCTATGGTATTTTGAATGTGTAAAAAGAAAATCAAAGTATCAGGGCCGGCCGGGCCCGGTGGCTCACGCCTGTAATCCTAGCACTTTGGGAGGCCGAGGCGGGCGGATTGCTCAAGGTCAGGAGTTCGAAACCAGCCTGAGCGAGACCCCGTCTCTACCAAAAATAGAAATAAATTAATTGACCAGCTAAAAATATATATAGAAAAAAATTAGCCGGGCATGGTGGCGCATGCCTGTAGTCCCAGCTACTCGGGAGGCTGAGGCAGTAGGATCGCTGAGCCCCGGAGATTGAGGTTGCTGTGAGGCAGGCTGACGGCAGGGCACTCACTCTAGCCTGGGCAACAAAGTGAGACTCTGTCTCAAAAAAAAAAAAAAAAAAAAAAAAAAAAAAAAGTATCAGGGCCACTCCCCACCTAACTCCTTATACAAAAGAGAAGGCAAAAGCCTCAGGCACCTGTGAAGAGCTGACCCCACAGATCATTCATTAAGGAAAGCTCTTGCTAACCTCCCATAGCACCTAAAATTAAAGCCTATTTATTCCACACTAATAATGTATTACAAGTTTATCTTATAGGTAACAGAACTGGAAACAAGACAGAATTAGACATTCTTCCACCTACCCAGGGAAATCTACATAATTGATACTTCCTTCACTTCCTTATTTTATGTAAAATGTACATTTCTTGAGCCTCATAAGCACCCTCAGCCCTTTTTCATCTCTCTGTATGCCTTTATAATGTTGAAGATTGTAACTTCCCCTTCAGAAAAACAGCCACAGCTCATCTGTGCTTCGTGTTTTTCCCAGTGCATCCTCACAATCTTGGCTTCATAAACCTCCATTGACTGAGATTTTGCCTCCATCATTTATTTGAGTTGACAATAGCAACAGCTGAACACTTCTTAGTCTGTGAAAGCATCAGCTTCATGGAATTTTGGGGAAAGTCATCAAAATTCTTATGGAAATGTGCAGGTCTGATTGTATTTTCTGGTAAGGCATGCTATTTATACCCTTGACTGAGGTGGATGGGTTTTGCCATACTTTATGGGGCCCCAACTGATCCTTTGAGTGGTCTCTAATATGTTGGCCTTCTTCTGTTACAAGTGTTTGGCAGAGTGGATAGAAATTGTGCATCTCTAGCTCAGGGAGACAGACAACCTGATGAAAAAGACTGTCCATACCTTTTTATGGGGCCCTGCTCAGGTTCACCTGACCTTTGTGAATGCCTTCTCATCTAGTGCAGTGAACAGACACACCTATGCCTCTGGGGCCCAATTCCCTGGGTCTTATTCTCCTCCCACTTGTCTGGATGAATCACTCCAGTTATCTTTCGTCCAGTGGGCATCACACAATAGATGTTGCTATTAATTGCTTATGCCTCTGCCTCTCTCCTGTCAGACTTGCAGTCCCTTTGAGACAGAGACTCTCATCTTATCCAGGAGAGTATCTGATATATCATGTAAGTAGTAGTACAGTAGTCCCTTCTTATCCACAGGGGGTGTGTTCCAAGATTCTCAGTGGGTGCCTAAAGCCATAGAGTACCAAACACTATATATACTGTGTTTTTTCTGTATACATATACCATGATAACATTTAACTTATGAACTAGGCACAGTAGGAGGTTAACAACAAAAGGTAATAATAAAATAGAACAATTATAACAACATACTTCAATAAAAATTACTGTTTTCTTTCCTTATTCAGTCAATAACTTCCACCTTTTCACTTAAAGAGAGCACTTTACAGCATCTCTTTGGCATATTTGAATTGCCAGCATCACTACACCTGCTCTTTGGGGCCATTACTAAATAAAATAAGAGTTCCTTGAACACAAGTACTGCAATGCCACAACAGTTGATCTGATGACCAAGACAGCTACTTAGTGACTAACAGGTGTGTAGCATAGACAGAGTGGATCTGCTAGACAAAGGGATTATTCATGTCCCAGGAGATGAATGGAATGAGAAAGTGTAACATTTCATCATGCTACTCAGAATGGTGCAAAATTTAAAACTTGTGAATTATTTCTGAAATTTTCTATTTAATATTTTCAGACTGTGGTTGGCCATGGGTACCTGACACATTGGAAAGCAAAACTGTGGATAAGGGCCGGGCGCGGTTGCTCACACCTGTAATCCTAGCTCTCTGGGAGGCTGAGGCGGGCAGATTGCTCAAGGTCAGGAGTTCAAAACCAGCCTGAGCAAGAGCGAGACCCCGTCTCTATTATAAATAGAAAGAAATTAATTGGCCAACTGATATATATATATATATATATATATATATATAAATATAAAATTAGCCGGGCATGGTGGCACATGCCTGTAGTCCCAGCTACTCGGGAGGCTGAGGCAGAAGGATCACTTGAGCCCAGGAGTTTGAGGTTGCTGTGAGCTAGGGTGATGCCATGGCACTCACTCTAGCCTGGACAACAAAGCGAGACTCTGTCTCAAAAAAAAAAAAAAAAAAAAAAAAAAAAAAAAAAACAACTGTGGATAAGGGGGAGGCTACTGTATTTATAATAGTAATAACTAAAATATAATAATAATATATAAAATTAAGTGCTAACTATGGCCCAGGATTGTTCTAAACACTTTAGATTCAATATCTCACTTAATCTTCGCAACAACCCTATGAGATTCATATTATTATTATTTCCATATTGCCGATAAGAAAACTGAGACTCAGTGAGTATAAGCAATCTCTCAATAAACATTTGACAAACTATGTCTGCTAAGAGAATAATAATTTTGGAGAAAAAAGTCAACTGCAGAAAAGGCAGCCAAGCCATCTCAAGTCTCCAATATATTATAATAAAGCCTGGGGATGCAGGGGAGACAATTGAGTTTGCTGGGTTTGCTCTGATTATCAGGGACACAATGATTTTGTGCCTTTAAGGCTTTGAATTGGCACCAACTCTCACATGTGTCAGTCCATGGCTCAGTCATTTTATCCAGAGACTTTGGGTGGTAATGGGGGTTGAGCTTGAGGCTTTCCCATTCCATCCACTCTAAGGGCAACTTCCTGAGGGTGGGTTGCTCTGGTCACTGTAGGGGTGAGGGGAAACTTGCCCTTTCCCCCAGAAGTTTGCAGAAAGATCAACTCACCATTAAGGCAGATTAATAAGAGAAAGATTTATTTACCATGTGCATGGGAGAATCACAGAGTGATTACTCAGTATCCCA